>NC_086379.1:45288171-45948168 GCF_036588685.1 Mytilus trossulus
GTCAACTTTATTTGGTGCATGGAATGATTGTAAGGTGAACATGTCTGTCTGCCATGATTCATTTGACCTTGACCTCATTTTCATGGTTCATTGGTCAATGTTAAGTTTTCCTGGTTAAGTCTGTTTCTTAGATAGTATAAGCAATAGGTTAGCTATATTTGGTGCAAGGAATGATTGTAAGGTGTACATGTCTGTCTGTAATGTATCATATGACCTTGACCTCTTTTCTTGGTTCATTGGTCAACGTAAAGTTTTCATGGTTTGGTTTGTTTCTTTGATACTATAAGCAAAAGGTCAACTATATTAAGTGTATTGAATGATTGTAAGTTGTACATGTCTATCTGTCAGGGTTTATCTGACCTTGACCTTATTGTCATTGATCAATGATAATGTTAAGTTCATGTGATACTTGTAGTAAAACCTTTATTATTTGACGGGACGTATTATTGTATACAAATGTCCGGTGTCCGTCCCTCTGTCTGTCTGTCCGTCTGTCTGTCTGTCCAGCGTAAACATGTCGCACCGTAACTTGAGAACAACTATCCAAATTTCATGAAACTTAACATAGATGTTTTCTTATGATGGTCAAATGATCTGTATACTTTTTGGTGAAAATAAGATTAAAACTTTTTGAGTTACGGCACTTGGTAACTAAAACAGGGGTGTGTTTTTTTTCACATGTCGCACCGTATCTCAAAAACCATTCTTGATTATGGCTTAAAACTTTAAACACTTCTTAGTTATATTAATCCTAATATCTGTATACTTTAAAGTGATGATTCAAAATTTTATTTTTGAGTTATTGAGTATTTTGTAAAAAAGGGGGAGGAGTTTTTTACATGTCGCACCATATCTCAAAAACGATTTAGGATTATTGCTTAAAACTTTACACATGTCTTTGTTATATTAATCTAAAGATCTGTATACTTTTTTGGTGATGATTCAAAATTTCATTTTTGAGTTATTGAGTATTTTGTAAAAAAGGGGGAGATTTTTTTACATGTTGTGCCGTATCTCAAAAAAAATAATTTATGATTATTGCTTAAAACTTTACACACTTCTTTGTTATATTAATCTAAAGATCTATACTTTTTGGTTTTGATTCAAAATTTTATTTAAGTGATATTTAGTTTTTTGGGGGTTTCACATGTCCCGCCGTGTCTCTAAATCAATATATAGTTATTGCTTAAAACTTTCTCCGAATCTATTTATGATTATTGCATAAAACTTCCACAATAGATGTCGGGTCATGGCGCAGCTGTTTATTTTTAAGACTGTCAACATTAAATCAATCATGGTTAAAGCAGGCGAGATATTTCATTGTGTGCACTCTTGTTTAATCTTGTTTAATAAGATATCTTCAGGTACAACCAAACCTCAAAAACAAAGAATTGTATAGATCTATGAAAGAATTTGGTAAAAGTTTTAAGTCATTTTTGTTAACATAATCCCTGACTTGATAATTTACCAGTAATACATAAATAGTTTCTGATTAAATTGTTTTGTTTTATTTACATTTAGGTTAAAAATGCAAAAAAATTTGGATATTCTGGATTAAAATATTCAGAAAGGAAGCCGGCAGGAAGGAAAAGATGTATAAGTAGCAATGAAGAAGTTTCTACTGATGAGTCCGTGAACTCTGCTAGTACCTCTGGAATATCTAGCTCAAGCTCTTCAACACATCTATCTGATATGTCAGAAAAGAAAATACCTGAAATTGTTAGTTATATCAGTAGAAAAACACTTGCACAACATGCAGGAGAACTTTTGTTGGACCTTCATAAATTCCGAAGTGGTGAAAATTTAGCAAGTTTCACATTACCTGGCATGATAGTAGATGGAACAAAGGTAATATGAGCACTGAATAAGTGTGGATTTAACTAAAGGTCTAGGTCATAGGAGCAATTGATTGTAATATGGGCAATATTTTGGTTTCAAGATAACATGCTTTGAATCATCTCCAACATTCACCAAATTCAGCTTAAAAGGGCCTCTTAGAAAAAAAAATCAAGACCTAGACTGATTTTGGGGAAAGTAGGTCAAAAGGTCAAGGTTACAGCACCATTAAAGACTGAAATGTTGGTAAAAAGTTTTGTTTTGGGACAATATCCTTTCAGCCATTTATCAAATCATTTCTCTTCGGGGTCTTACTTTAGGTGGAAAAGACCCCTTTTGATTTTTAGGGCACTAGGTCAAAGATCAATTTTACATTTGTAAAAGACTGAAATTAGGGCATCTTCCCCCCATCATTTGACATAAATTGTCAGCAGACTTTACTGTGTTTATCATTACAGACACAAAAATCTGATTCATCTACTACAGTCTACAAATCCATTTAAGATCGTAATTCTTCTCAGGCACACATGGTGCTTCTGTAATCTTTGATTTATAAGTTTCCATACTGTTCTTAATTTTTGTATATATTGATTTTTCGAGTAGGTTGCAAAACACTAATTGTGTTGTCATATGATATTTTTTGTTGTCATTTGCTAACAGTTTTTATAATAGAAATGCATTTTCTATGAATTTATTGTATGAACTGTTAATGTGAAAAATAGGCAATAGATATTAAAAATAAAAAAAACCAATCTCTTCTACTGGAATTTCAGCTCTGCCCTTACCAAATTTTGGGTAATTATTTCAAATGTTATGCTGTCCTTTTTTCCTTGCATTTTCTCACATCATTCCCTTTAAAGAGATTTTCTTATGCTGTAACATCCCAAACCTTTCATGTTAAGAAAGAAATCTTACTTACAGATACAAAAATATTTGCTATGACCATGGGTTGATATATTTAAATGGCTGATATAGTGTGGTTAACAACTGATTTCTTTAATCTTTTTTTCAGGTTTATTTTACCTTATTGGAAATGTCAGAAAGCCATCACAATAAACTTGATAAAAATCTTGAATTGACTGAAGGTGACAGAGCTATAGTGCATTACGCTAAACCACTGGATATTTTAGGACAGGAAGATCGTGACCTTATAATAGAGATTCTTGTCCGGTTGCATAATATTTGAAAAAGGATGGAGACATGTATTGTATTTTGATGTTCCACTGTGAAATAAGTTTTGCTGATATCTCTTGCAATTTAGAGCTTTACAGCTAATTTCCTAATGCATGTAAAGCAAAACTTTGGTTGGCTTGCTTGCTTTGTTTGTATAATCATGATAATTGTTTATACAAACTTTGTAAATAAGATTGACATCTTTGAACAATATATATAGGCATAGTTTAACCTGTATATATGATATTTGAATTTAATTGGGTGTTATCCTAATGATTGTACAATATAATAACAAAGCAATCAAGCTATCTAAAGTCTTGCTCTACATGCTTCAGGAAATTAGCTGTAACACATTGTATACATATTTGTCTATTGTTGAGACATTATGTTGACCTCTAGATGTCTTTAATGGTTTTATTATGTGTTTGGCGTACTGATCTGTTGTCTCCCTACATACTGTTAAATTCTGACGTAAAAATTGGACTCAGTGTGACAGTCTAGTACATTGCAGGGTTCATATTCGTATCACATTAAAATGTTCTCGTCCATGACTGGGTTGCACAAACATTAATTAAAGTCAAATGTTGTTTAATTTTAAATGTTACCTAATTCATTTACAATTTTAACAAGATTTAATAAACACTTAACATTTAAATATCATTTAACATTAATTGACGTTTGTGCATATATTATATGCATATAATATTTGATACCGATTCAGTATCATCATCTATTAATTATGGACATTTGACCTAAAACATTTATATAAAACTGAAATACTACTTAATATTTTCGTTTTTAACCTTCTATGAAGGTTTTAAACTGATATTTATAGAATAACTTAGGGCTGTTCCTATTAAACATACATGGCACCTAGGGAAGACACTTTCAAAATGAGGTGACCACCTATATAGATTCAAATTTAGAACTTCACTTACATTTTGATGTTCGTGACACCCTCCCATATTTGAGATTTCATAGTGCCTTCCCTTGACCTCATGCATGTTTTCAATGGAATAGCCCTTATCAGAGAATTGAAATATAGAAAAATTTTCAAAGAGTGACACATTGATTTTTGAATGCACATAGCGCATGAATGAATTGTCACTGTTGTTCCATCACAAGTTGATTTTTTTTTCGATATTTGAATTCTTGGATAAGTTAATGCAAGGAACTATTTCTTTTTCGACACATTCTTACTTTGTTTTGATGCAAAGTCATTGACAATGTCTTGGCTACCAGTCCTGTAAAAAGCTTGTTATTTTGCTCCATAGTAGATAAGAACCATAGTAAAAAAATATATTTTTATACCCCACACAACGGGTTGTAGAGGGTATAATGTTTTTGACCCGTCCGTCCATCCGTCAGTCCGTCCGTCCGTCCGTCCTGTTTCTTGTCATCGCAACTCTCTCTCAAACCACACAACAGAATTTCACGAAACCTTTTCAGATAATAAGGACATACTATGTAGTTTTGCATATCGACGTGAAATTGCGATTAAATTTTTTTCTAGGAGTTACGCCCCTTTGAACTTATTTACTCTAATGTACTACTGCAACAGTTTGTCATCGCAACTCCTCTCAAACCACACAACAGAATTTCACGAACCCGTTTCAGATAATAAGGACATACTATGTACATGTAGTTGTGCATATCGACGGGAAATTGGGATTCAATTTTATTTCTAGGAGTTACGCCCCTTTGAACTTATTTACTTTAATGTACTAATGCAACAGTTTGTCATCGCAACTCCTCTCAAACCACACAACAGAATTTCATGAAACCTTTTCAGATTATAAGGACATACTATGTAGTTGTGCATATCGACGGGAAATTGCTATTCAATTTTTTTTCTAGGAGTTACGCCCCTTTGAACTTATTTACTTTAATGTACTACTGCAACAGTTTGTCATCACAACTCCTCTCAAACCACACAACATAATTTCACGAAACCTTTTCATATAATAAGGACATACTATGTACATGTAGTTGTGCATATCGACGATTTCTAGGAGTTACGCTCCTTTGAACTTATTAACTTTAATGTACTACTGCAACAGTTTGTCATCGCAACTCCTCTCAAACCACACAACAGAATTTCACGAAACCTTTTCAGATAATAAGGACATACTATGTACATGCAGTTGTGCATATCGACGGGAAATTGGGATTCAATTTTATTTCCAGGAGTTACGCCCCTTTGAACTTTTTTACTTTAATGTACTACTGCAACAGTTTGTCATCGCAACTCCTCTCAAACCACACAACAGAATTTCACGAAACCGTTTCAGATAATAAGGACATACTATGTACATGTAGTTGTGCATATCGACGGGAAATTGGGATTCAATTTTATTTCTAGGAGTTACGCCCCTTTGAACTTATTTACTTTAATGTACTACTGCAACAGTTTGTCATCGCAACTCCTCTCAAACCACACAACAGAATTTCATGAAACCTTTTCAGATTATAAGGACATACTATGTAGTTGTGCATATCGACGGGAAATTGCTATTCAATTTTTTTTCTAGGAGTTACGCCCCTTTGAACTTATTTACTTAAATGTACTACTGCAACAGTTTGTCATCGCAACTCCTCTCAAACCACACAACATAACTTCACGAAACCTTTTCATATAATAAGGACATACTATGTACATGTAGTTGTGCATATCGACGATTTCTAAGAGTTACGCTCCTTTGAACTTATTAACTTTAATGTACTACTGCAACAGTTTGTCATCGCAACTCCTCTCAAACCACACAACAGAATTTCACGAAACCTTTTCAGATAATAAGGACATACTATGTACATGCAGTTGTGCATATGGACTGGAAATTGGGATTCAATTTTATTTCCAGGAGTTACGCCCCTTTGAACTTTTTTACTTTAATGTACTACTGCAACAGTTTGTCATCGCAACTCCTCTCAAACCACACAACAGAATTTCATGAAACCTTTTCAGATTATAAGGACATGCTATGTAGTTGTGCATATCGATGGGAAATTGCGATTCAATTTTTTTTCTAGGAGTTACGCCCCTTTGAACTTATTTACTTTAATGTACTACTGCAACAGTTTGTCATCGCATCTCCTCTCAAACCACACAACAGAATTTCACGAAACCTTTTCAGATAATAAGGACATACTATGTACATGTTGTTGTGCATATCGACGGGAAATTTGGATTCAATTTTATTTCTAGGAGTTACGCCCCTTTGAACTTTTTTACTTTAATGTACTACTGCATCAGTTTGTCATCGCAACTCCTCTCAAACCACACAACAGAATTTCATGAAACCTTTTCAGATAATAAGGACATAATATGTAGTTGTGCATATCGACGGGAAATTGTGATTCAATTTTTTTTCTAGGAGTTACGCCCCTTTGAACTTATTTACTTTAATGTACTACTGCATCAGTTTGTCATCGCAACTCCTCTCAAACCACACAACAGAATTTCACAAAACCTTTTCAGATAATAAGGACATACTATGTGGTTGTGCATATCGACGGAAAATTGCGATTCAAATTTTTTCTTGGAGTTACGCCCCTTTGAACTAATTTATGTTAATGTACTACTGCAACAGTTTGTCATCGCAACTTCTCTAAAACCATACAACAGAATTTCATGAAACTTTTTAAGAGAATAAGGGCATACTATGTAGATATTCATATCGACAGGAAATTACAATTTTTTTTTTCTAGGAGTTACACCTCTGAACTTATTTGCTCTAAGGCACTACTTCAACAGTTTGTCATCTTAACTCCTCTGAAACCACACAACAGAGTTTCATGAAACTTTGTAGATAATAAGGACGTACTACGTAGATGTGCACATCGACAGGAAATTACCATTCATTTTTTTTAGGAGTTACAGCCCTTTGAACGTATTTGCTTCAATGTAATTCTGCAACAGTTTGTCATCTCAACTCCTCTGAAACCACACAACAGAATTTCATGAAATTTTGTAGATAATAAGGACATACTATTTAGATGTGCATATTGGCAGGAAATTAATTTTTCTTATACAATTTTGGTTTCTTATACTTATTTAATTTCTCCAATGACAATGTGGGGACGTGGGGTATGTGAGCGTGCTCACTAAGGTTCTTTAATTTAGTAAGCAGTCAGTTAGGTTATAAACGGAAGACACCCCCCTCCCCCTTCAAAAAAAAAAACCAACCCCAAACAAACCAAAAACCCATAAAAATATAAAAGAAAATTGTAAATTATAGCATTTTACAAGATCTTGTCCTTGTACTAGTACAGAGAAATCAATTAAGTTGATTGATTGTTGTTTGCTTTACGTCCAGTAGCAAATATTCCATGCATGTTCATGACTATAACAATACAATAGGTAGGTCGTACAATAGAAGGTCGACAGTGAAACTTTAAAATACCACAGGAAAATGAGGACAGAAACTTAGACTTGAAACAGCTGGCAATATTCGGACCACTCAAATAATAGGGGTTAGAGTTTAATTTGCCTTGAGCGTTGATCCATATAATCTACCCTGAAGTCTATCATCCATGTTTACGTGTAGTTTACAATATAATTTCACGCATCCAATTTAGGTTAGATACTTTTAGCTCGCGTTTTTAACCGTGAGAATTCTGTGAAGGTGTATTGTTTATTGTAGTTTAGGTTTTGGAATGATATTCTGTACTACTGATCACTACCGCTCTCCTGGTTGGTCGCGCGTGGGTGTGTTCGCTTCGAGAGCGGGAGGTTATTTGTTTGAATCTCGAAATTGGTATTATATTTCAACGCTTAACACGTGGCATCATAGAGTAAGAGCACAGACTGGCCGGCTCAGAGTCGGGAATGTGTCCGGATCGGGTGACTTTTCTTCCTGCGAACTAATATCTTAATTATGAACTTGCATGATAAAAAAAAACACGCCTCAGCTTGTCAGTCTTGTAAAAAAACGGGGTTAATACTGAGTCTCTTATTATATTTACATGTTATCGTCCTGAATAGTCCGAGATTACTCTGACGTCCGACGGCTGTTTTGCCAGACAAGCTTGGGCCGTGGGACGTCAGAGCTCGTCCATATCAAAAAGTGGATATTGGCCCACCCAAAATAGATGCACTGCTTCGTCGCTTCTGGAGCCGACTGAGGGCCTTGGAATTATATAAATCGGGCTTCAATCTCTTCATTTATGTTAGTTTCACCTAACTGCCAAACATTTATTTTTCCATATTTTAACATTTTTCACAGAGACCCATGATTTCTGCATTTTTGACTTTCACTTTCAAATGGACGTCAAGTTACGAGAGAGTTCGTGGCCTCGAGACTCAAATATTCAAATATTACAACAATTTTTCTTACCTCTTTGATAGGAGATCGATGTTTAACATTTAGAAGCAACCAAGTTTTTTTTTCACCTCTGTCACAAGTTCATGTATATACATACTATCTATTTCATATCATTCCCAACTTTGTTATTAGTTTATATCTATTCTACCCTGTATTATAATGATCTTACTATATTGATCAAATTGAGAAAGGAAACTGGGAATGTGTCAGCGATAACAGCCCGTAGACCATAGAGCAGGCAACAGCCGGAGGCCACCAATGGGTCTTCAATGTAGCGAGAAACTCTTACACCTGCAGGCGTCCTACAGCTGGCCCCTTACAAATATGTATACTAGTTCAGTGATAATAAACGTCATACTTAATTATACACAAAACTAAAACTAAAAACAAAGGCCAGAGGCTCCTTATTTGGGAAAGGCGCAAAATTGCGGAGGGGTTAAACCTCAACCCCCTATACCTCTAGCAAATGTAGAAAAGTAAACGCATAACAATACGCACATTAAAATTCGGTTCAAGACAAGTCCGAGTCTGATGTTAGAAGATGTAACAAAAGAAAATAAACAAAATGACAATAATACATAAATAACAACAGACTACTAGCAGTTAACTGATATGCCAGCTCCGGAACCTCAATTTAACTGATTGAAAAATTATGTCTTCATCATATGAATATCAGACATAATCCTTCCCGTTAGGGGTTTCGTATTATACTATCTAAAAATATATGAGAAGAACATAACCCGTGTCATGCCAACAAATGTTTTATGAATTTTGAACATATTTTGTATTATATGGTTCAATGAATCCAGATGCTATATGAGGATTCTTTGATATTTACTCGCCACTGGCTATTGGACAAACTACTTATCTTAATAGTTATTTATTTCTGTTCTATCTACTTAAACAGTTCACCTTTTGACTATATATACTGTATATTTTTATTTTATTGTCAATGCAGAATAAGTAACACCAGAAACAACACTAAAAGCCGTAGCAAGCATTATAAGATCTGTCGTTGCTTTCTATGTTATATTTAATAAAGTATATGATCATTCTACATTCCATCCATAGAAGCCTTATTCCACCTGGTCATACAGGTAATACGATAATTCTAAAATAAAAGTCGATAGATGTAGCTGAATAAGGTAATTGATCTTAATTGTTTGATAACCATATTATTTATTCAGATTGTGATGCATCAAATATGGGACAATAGACAAACACAAATTACAATAATAAGCGTTTCCGTTAATTTTGAAATATATGGATTTACTAATGTGAGTACGTCAAAACTATAACCGGTTGATGTAGTCTATTTGAGATAGTAATGGAATCGTAAATAGTATTTCCGGACAATGAATAAAAGATCATTCTATATTATACCATCAGTTTTGTTTGTTTTGTCCGTTTGAAACGAAAAGTTGAAATATTGCGCATGTTATAGAACAATTTATAGGATACATAAATATTATACTTTAAATGTGATTTAACATAATCAAAATTTGTTTAATTTCTATCATTTTAAAATGTTTGATGATTTTCACAAGTACAGTTAACAATGTCAGTAACAGTGGAACAAAATGATAATGTCTTATCTTTATGGAAGGATTTCAGTCAGAGCACAGGGTTCCATGGGATAAATAAATTGTCACATTCAACAAATAAACTTAGATTGTAAGTACTAGGATTTAAAACAAATTATAAACGTTTCATATTATTAGAAACTTTCTAACATGTATATTTTGAGGTATTATTATACCATGACTGGTTTACAATAAATGATATTGGTATATTCGCTTGTGTCATTTTTTTTTTAGATTTTCATGCAATCGAGACGAACAGTAAAAACATAAAAAGTTAAACATACTGTTGTTCTCTAGGATGAAAACAAGTGGCTATCCTATATCTCTAACACAGATGAATAAAAAGAGGCTAACAATAGCAAAGCGACATTCTTATTCGTTAGTCAAAAGTAAACCGACAAGGTTAAAACATTGAAAACTTAAGATCGAGCAAGACGAACCACACCAAAAAAAAAGTTACTGAAGAGCTCTCAGAATTGCTTTCATTAAACTTTTTTCTCTAAAATTGAAAAACACCTACATGTAATGGTATAAAGAAAAGAAAATTCTCGCTCAACGTTGTAAGAGTTGCTGATTGTGTTGAGACTTGCCGTTTGCATATTTCAAATGAGGAAAAAGAAAAAAAAAAAAAAAAAAAAAACCTGCAACAATGCAAAATAAGATGCAGTTTGAAGGTTAAAAAAATTGAAAAGCAATAAAAAGAATTATCCATACCTTCTCAATTTTTTAACGTACTAGTGTATACAAATACATATTTGTTTTTGTTTTGTGATTTTGAAATGTTTACATTTTGACTTAAACTCATATTTTTGCTTCTAAAATCTCTTTTAAGTTAAAGATCAATTGTAATTTTGTTTTGTCCCTTATTTGCATTCTAATAGAAGCCAAACAAAAAACCGAAGGTATATAATGTCAATAATTTTTATATCAATCTAATACCTAAGTACTCCAGGAAGTCAGTCCACGATCTAATCATTATTAAGAATGTTCATGATCATCATAATCTTGTAGCTCTTTAATCGTTAGTATTATCATGATGTTATTTAATACATATAAACATAGTTAAGATGAAATAAACTAACACAAGATATAACGTATAGAATAAATAAATTACATTTTGATTTTAAAATAATTTAATTTTGGATATAACGCGTCTTCTGATTGGCTGACGTTATTTTGTGAGAAGCCCATATACATAATTTAGTGATGTGACCGTGACGTCATCAACGTTTTTTCATTGTTTTCTACGGTTTAAAATGGAAATTAGAATTAAATTATAAGAAATGACTGTAATATTTTTTTCTGTCTATTCGAAATAACATCAACAAAATGTGGTGCACACTGTTCAATAATCCGCTACTAGCGTTATTCAGTGTGCACCAAATTTTTTATGTTATTTCTTCATAGACAGAAAAAATATTGCAGTCATTCCTTAAATAAATTCATACGTCGTTGCAATTAATTGTTAATTTTTACGACACTTATAGTGAGTGGTTTATCTAGCGTTAAAACCAGGTTTAATCTACTACTTTCTACATGAGGAAATACCTGTTCAAAGTCAGCTGTTGTCCATTCGTTTGATGTGCTTCAGCTTTTGATTTAACCATTTGGTTGGAGACTTTCTGTTTTGAATTTTCTCGGAGTTCAGCATTTTTGTGATATTACTCTGACTAGTACGTTTATCATTTCAGAATAATTTGGTCTATTATCTTGGTAGCTTGCACAACTTTTTTAGCCATGTTTGTAACAACACAAATAATTGACTACTACAATTATCCAGTAAATACAAATATGTACACAGAAAAACATACAGAGATGCAATTTCCAGCAATCACAATTTGTAACTTGAATTCTTTGAAACGTAACTCAATTTTGAACGATACGAGGATAGAAAATCATTACCTTAAACTAAGCTTACTTGATTGGTATGCCACACCCAGTAATTGGTCTGATCCGTTTTTCAAAGAACAAAATTTCTTTGAAAATAGAACATTAAACACTGTCCTCAAAGACCACAAAAGCCGCTCTCAAATATGGGAGTTTCAAGGACGTAATTTGGATGCAAAAGAGTATGTGTCATTTTTGATACTGAGGAGTGGTCCATGTCTTACATTCGATCCAAATGACCAAATAACAACCGACATCACAGGTTCAAATTTTAACTTGAATGCATGGATTGATATTGATGCAGAGAACGATTACTTTGGAGAATCGTATGGTACAGGAATAAAGGTAAACGTTAAGATATGTTAACTTATGTGTTTTCTTTCACGTTTTAATAATGTCAAACAGAAATCTACATCGTGCACAAAAAGCAAAGATATAATATCACAGTGAACATTTATGTATTATGACAACCATGATCAATAATGTGGTCATTTATATAAATTTCCAGTTTACAAAACTTTAAATATATCGACAAACTAAGGATGTTTTTATCACAGACATAGATTACCTTAGCCGTATTTGGTACAATTTTTTGATATTATGAATCCTCAATGCTCTTCAACTTTGTACTTGTGTGGCTTTATAAATATTTTGATATGAGCGTTACTGATGAGTCTTATGTAGACGGAACGCGTGTCTGCCGTACTAAATTATAATCCTGGTGTCTTTGATAACTTAATATATGATAACTCAATCAGATGACAGATGAATATGTTTTAAGCATGGACAGCCTATTTATTAATCATGAATTCTTTTTCTACAATAAACTCTTCCTAAATATGTAACTGAAATGTTCTCACCAAATAATACTATAAAATATTGGACAAGTCTGAGGCCGAAGACCTGTTCAGTATTTTACAGAATGGACTGTTAGAGGCTTATATCTTACTTTTTAACATTGTTTAACACATCATAAAAGGTAGAACAAACGAGGGCAAGCAAAGATTTATTTTCATCAAGTGTGATTTTGTTTTTTATGGCAAATAAACTTTCTTTACAATAAAATATATCCCAAGTGTAGGCCTCTTTAAACAGTAACTCAACTTAACAAAATAAACAAACATAATTACAACTGAAGGCAGACAACGTGCTAAGACACAAGGTATAATTATAAAGATGTTTGCGTGCGCAAAGACTGCTCATATTTTTCACTCATAGTTCTCATGAATACCTTTTCATTTTAGACGCAAATGAAATATACTTTTAATTCAGCGCCGAAGACCGCATTCAGTTGTGGGATTTTTTTCTCTGTGTTGAAGATCATATGATGGCCTTTATTTGTTTTCTGGCCTTTTTTCCGGTTGTTGTTTCTTTGACTTATTTCCCATTTTCATTCTTACTTATATTACATTTGATAGTAATGTCAAAATAGTGAATTAATTTTTTAATGTTTTACCAATAAAACAAATCTTTTTGAAATGAGAAATACTAGAAAAAATCAAGTTTAAATGCAAACCCCAAAACAACCTTACCAAAAAGCTAACATTTATTACATTAAAAGTTTACAGTTTAATTAACTGTACAATGTTTGATAAAATGGCAATCGAATTTCATTTAGATAAAGGTTTTCTTTTATGTTTATCGTTTTTTTTATCTTCTTATATGGGACGGTTATAATATACACCAGGAATATTTCCCTTTCAATAGATACTCTGTATTCACTCAAAAATATGTTTTAAACAATAAACATACACATACATAAGGCCGTTAGTTTTCTCGTTTGAATTGTTTTACATTGTCTTATCGGGGCCTTTTATAGCTGACTATGCGGTATGGGCTTTGCTCATTGTTGAAGGCCGTGCGGTGACCTATAGTTGTTAATTTTTGTGTCATTTTGGTCTTTTGTGGATATTTGTCTCATTGACAATCATACCACATCTTCTTTTTTATACATTTACTGGAACTCAAAAGAATTGAAAAGAAGTTATCTGAAACACTGCATTATAATACTTTGAAATACTTCTAACCGACTAGCATGACTGGTATTAATCCAGGCGCTAACGTGGGAGAATCGCAATACCTCGAACATTCAAAGAATCACGCTTCCGTGACGCCAATGTGCCGCTAAATAGATATAAGAACACTAGTCGGCTTATGTATTTATTTATGTATTATTGTCATTTTGTTTATTTTCTTTGGTTACATCTTCTGACATCAGACTCGGACTTTTCTTGAACTGAATTTTAATGTGCGTATTGTTATGCGTTTACTTTTCTACATTGGTTAGAGGTATAGGGGGAGTGTTGAGATCTCACAAACATGTTTAACCCCGCCGCATTTTTGCGCCTGTCCCAAGTCAGGAGCCTCTGGCCTTTGTTAGTCTTGTATTATTTTAATTTTAGTTTCTTGTGTAAAATTTGGAAATTAGTATGGCGTTCATTATCACTGAACTAGTATATATTTGTTTAGGGGCCAGCTTAAGGACGCCTCCGGGTGCGGGAATTTCTCGCTACATTGAAGACCTGTTGGTGACCTTCTGCTGTTGTTTTTTATTTGGTCGGGTTGTTGTCTCTTTGACACATTCCCCATTTCCATTCTCAATTTTATTGATTCTTTTTTTGAATTTCAGTTTAAAATACATGATCCAAATGAGTATCCTGACTTCGATGGAATAAGCGAGTACTATGTGGAACCAGGCCGCGAGATTTCTGCTGCAATCACAAAAAATAAGGTAAATGTAAGAACTAGATGAAAATGTTACAACATTCACCTTTGGATTTAAGTCAGTACGAATCAGATGAAGCTAGGGTTGACTGGGTGAAAACATATGTTCTTTCCTGGGTTTCTCTCATCCTTTAGTAAAACCTTAGTTAATTGGGGCATCCGTTCTGGATATGCAGCCACGACCAGTCGGCATGTTGACGTCCAACCAATTGCCTCGTTTATGGTGCATGCAACAATATATGGACAAAACACCAGCTTTATGATATGTCTATTTGTAGCATTGTGTCGTAGTAAATTTATAATTTGATTCTAAGAATATGCTGCTGGACATTGATTAAGTCTAGCATTTAAAAAATAGTAAATGTTAACTATGTTTTCACACACTTTGGCTAAATATTTCAGTTGAGTGTATTCATCACACCATTTACAGCATTAATCAATAATGTTATAAACAAATATTTAATTTTATAACAATTGCAAAACTGTGCAGTAACAGTATCGGATAGTTTCAGATTATCGATAGTTTTTCAAATGAGAGGGTGCATCAATTAAACGAGTATTATAAAATGACAAATATAACCAAAAAAATACATCAAAATGCATGTAATTTACAAAAAATACTTCGATTTGACACAATACACATGGCTCAATTAATTTGATCATGTATCGACTTTGTTAATTTTTTCATTTATAAATTATAGTTTGAATATTTGTCCAAACCATACAAGGCAACGGCAAACAACTACTGTAGAGAAAAACTCAATAGTGATGGGACAGATTATTACTCAACACACTGTTTCAAGGATTGTTTTGCCAGACACATGTTAGCGTCCTGTGGTTGTATCGACTTTACTGCTAATAGTAAGTTTTTCGTTGTCATTTTGTTTTCGACGTAAGAGTTTGAATATCACTGTACTATTTTGCCTTTTTTATATAATAGAAACTTTTATATGTTCTATGTTCATGTGTTCTATTGTTTTTTCTGTTCGTCTTTCATTTTTAGCCATGGCGTTGTCAGTTTGTTTTAGATTTACGAGTTTGACTGTCCCTTTAGTATCTTTCGTCCCTCTTTTATAGGAAGATGAGCAACCTTTTGTGTAATATATAAAACCTTGTATGTACATTGTTAAAATTATATTTAGGCATGAAAGAAACAACAACTTTAGATATTATATTTCACGTTCAAATGCCAATGCGTGATTAGTCAATACGGGAAAGACCATTGACTCTAACTCATAGGTCAGAGGGAGACACTTTTATTAAATGTTCCCCTCTCGTGCGAATCAATACCAAAGGCCTACGACTTATTTCACAAAACGTCTTACGAGAAGGATAATTTATGAACATTTCCGTATTAATTACAATCAGATGAAAAAAAAGAAAAATATATGATATACAGTAACAACTAACAAACGTCAGCTAACTTAATTACAGGATCTAGGCTTAAAACATGCACAACCATAGTGTGGCGGTGTTTAACATGTTTAAAGACGTCTTGTCCTCCACAAAACTAGAACAGTGTTGTATCAGCACAACATATGAACTGCCCTTTTAAAATATAAGTTAAAAAAGGGCTTAACTCGTCATATCGATACAAAGAAGAAAAAAAACAAGTACATATAGTTCTTATAAATTTCAGCACAACAATGTTAGATCAGTAAATTATTACAGATCAGCGGAATTATAAATCGTAGATGATCTTAAAAATGAATGTAGAATGAATTCACAAAAATAATTATATCATAAGTACGTATGAACCAATGACATATCTTTGACCGATTGTATTCATCAGACTACCGGTAATGGGGATACAGTACGGTACAAGGCTTAAAAAAAACCGCAGTCTATATATATAAATAATTAGTCGTCTAAATAGCAGGCCAACAATGTTAGATCTTCAAATGTTTTTTCGTCCCTGGATTCAAACTCGTGCTACTGAGATATCGTGACACCAAATCGTCTAACACTACAATTGACGCGCTATATAAGAACATGTAGTATTAGTGCAAATGAAACAAGCCACAATTAGTAGAAAGTTGATCATTAATCAAAAGCTCAAACACATCAATCAAACGAATAACAACTGTCATATTCCTGACTTGGTACAGGAATTTTCGTAAGTAGAAAATGATGGATTGAATCTGGTTTTGTAGCGCTAAACCTCTCACTTGTATGGCAGTCGCATCAAATTTCATTATATTGACAACAATGCATGAAGAAGACATACTGGGTAAAAATGTCAAAATTTGGGGTACAGCAGTCTAAATTAAGTTACAATCTTAATATAAACATTATCAAAAGATATGATGTCAGTGTCGAATTAGTAAACTTTTATCTTAAGTTCATTTTGAAAATCAATAGTTTTAATAGAATTTAAAAAAAAAACGTTTTGTGGGATGTCTCTTGACATTAATATGTGTTTTCCCAACATATGTGCAGTTCTAATTCTACTTCTTTTTGTTTACAAAATAATCTTATTTTGGAACGGGACTCTTTAAATCCTGATTATACAATAACCATG
This sequence comes from Mytilus trossulus, assembly GCF_036588685.1. Lineage (NCBI taxonomy): Eukaryota > Metazoa > Mollusca > Bivalvia > Mytilida > Mytilidae > Mytilus > Mytilus trossulus. Next base: position 45,305,220 of record NC_086379.1, read on the forward strand.
TGTACTTAGAGTTACCAAATTATAAACGGTGGATAACTCTATGGTTCATTGGTTTGTTTTTATAGAAAATTATATCTATCATTTTATCTTTTTTTATTTCGTTTTGCATGTTGTTTATCGAGTTGTGAATGTTCGTTTAATAATAATTTAATTTTAAGTACTTTGTACAATTATCTAATCGAAATGTCACCCAATCAATAACCATAACATATTAAAATGGTAAAGCAAATAGTTGTAGAGTCATAATTTGCATTATATGATCTTTTTGCAAAAAGCAAATATTAGTTGGCACATTTTTAACAACCAAAAACCAATGAAGGAAACAGTAGTATACCACTATTCAACGGTCGTAAATCGATTAAGCGAAGCGAAAACAAAGCTTGGTAATAAATTAATAGCAAAAGAAACCCATCAGTTAAAAGGAAAACAACAATGCAAACACGGAACTGCAACAAATATAAATGTCAACATACATAGAATCAGACTATTTGATATCAAATGATATATCCCTAATTTTGTACTGGACATTGTGATTATTCCAAACCTTACTTTGAATTAGATGACAAGATTTACAATTTACCACTTTGGGATGAAATTTTTCAACATACGATCTAATGCATGTGTATACTTTCTAAAGAATGAAAAACAAAAATAAGCTCACATTCTTAATTCCCATGCATTATTCAAATGTCAAGTTAAAACAAAAGATAAATTGCCAAAATGTATATTTTTTTCTACAGATACTCTGTATTGTTCAAAGTTCGACGTAGAAAACTGCACTAAAGATATAGGTAATTATCCATTTTGAATATAGGACAAATAAAAACAAACAAAACAATCAAATCATAATGCATTGTATAAGCTTACAATAAACGATCTTTTGGAATAGGCAAATGTTACTTTCTATGTACTTTATTACAAAATTTTGGTATCTATGACGAGTTTATCTATTTCGATTGTGTTCCTTGTTTTTTTCAGAATAATTGCAATTGAAATTGCAAGTTGAAATCCAACTATCAAAAGTATCATTTACTTACTATATAATAGTAAGTTTATACGTTAATGTTGGTAGATGTTTTTGAAAGACATAAAGATGCACTGAAATTATTATACACAAAATGTGGACGGTACCGTTTTTTTTCTTGCTACCGAAACAAACTGAAAATACGAAATAGACATTCAGTCTTCAAGATAAGCATGATAAGAGAACGACTATTTGACTTAAATTTCAGAATCCTTGAAGTTTAATTATTGCTCCCAGGAAAAAAGTGGCTTTGAATGGTAATATAACATGTTGATCAGGACTGATAAACCGGAAGCTGTTGATAACAAAAGTCTTATCACACGGGGTAGACAATTCTTCAAATTGAATGAATAAATATATGCACAAATACGTTTTATCATGGGGTACAGTTATACCATTATTTTCTATAAGAATATGATAAATATATATATATAGCTACTTCAACCACCTGTGCATTGAGGCCTCGAATGAATGCGGTCAACAATTTTATGAGAAATTTATATAATATGAGTGTAAAAATTCATGCCTTTATCGAATGTATCACAAGGTTTTTTTAACAGGGGCACGTATCTGTACAAAGTTTGATTCATATAGCAGAGAGAAAGTGGACATATGCCATGTAAACAAAAAAGTACGTGTAACTTTTGGGGCACTTTATAGCTTGCTGTTCCTTGTGAGCCAAAGCTCCTTGTTGAGGACCTTACTTTGATAGTTAATGGTTTACTTTTACTAATTGTGACTTAGATATAGAGTTGTCTTATTTGTAGTCCTACCATTCCTCTTATACAGCTATAATACAAAATATGCAATCGGATATTTAACTTTCTAGGCAAGCATGAGTGTTCTTTTGTCATGGTTGTTCTATAGAATCAGTAAATTTTCCAGCTATACAGATAACTTTAATGACATGTGTTTTACAACAAGTAATCTAGACCAATATATTCAACCCTCATCACAACCATTGTTTAATTCAAATTAATCTCCACTACGAAGGTAATACCGAAGACCAATGTATTTATTTATAAATCTCTTGATCGTTTCTTTTTCAAAGTTTGAAGCATTAATCCTACCATTTTTTTTACATGTGTATTTGATTGTTCCATTCCAAAATAATCGTACCCATGTAGCGTTATTACTGTCTGATTAGTCATAAATCAGGACGTCAACTTTCTTATTTAATATTTTTATCTACACATTTATCATTGCGGGTTTTTATAACTTACTAAACAATATGCGTATTATTCATTATTTAAGGCCGTAGGGTTTACCTGTAATGGTGTTTTCTATCTTTTTTTTAAAAATTCAACCTGTTTACTTTACATAATTGTGTTTCATTTTAGACGCAACTGCAAGACTTTTAAAGAGTTGTGATTGTCCAATGTCGTGCGAATTTACAAGATATGACGCTAGGATATCGTCAACTTTATTTCTCTCCGAATTTTATGTCGAGCAGTTCAAGAGATATGTCTCCCCAGACTTGGAAATGAACCACTACCGGTAATAATTTAAAGTTAAAAACAGATCAGATCTGATATGCATAAAAACTGCATTAAGCTAAGAATCCAATATATAGTAGGTCATGTAGATAAATTGGTCCGTTTGGAACAAATCTGAATTTTATAATCAGATTTATACATGTTATACATATAATAGTGGATTTGGGATAATATCAAATCGCTTTGTAAATATTCAGGTTATGTTTCGTTGGCATTATTTTCAGTGCTATATTTTTCATATATTATATCAGAACTTTATCAATTTAAATATTAAGGGTTGATTTTCGTTAAAGGGGTTACTGAAAAAAATAACTATATACCAAACATTTCGACGTTTCAGAATCTAATGCAATCTGGGAAATATTTTTAAAAGAGTAATTCAAAACGGTGTGATTGTTTTAAAACGTCTTCAACTAATGACGTAACGTTAAATTCGTTATGGTGTACGGACAATGGGATTATTAGTCCTTTAGATTCTGTAGAGGCGAATAGTACAATAGAAATAAACTAAGCAACATAATGAAAAGGTTCACAAAACGTTTATATATGGGTTAATTTTCATTGATAATGACAGAAAGATGTTTCGCAATGACATAATGGGGTCATATAAACAACTGACAACAATATCGTTTTTCTTGATTTTACTTTTAAAAACGTTCGAAGACAAATATTTGAAAACCACAAAAGTATAACTTTCCATTTTTGTTACAGAAAAAACTACATCAATCTACGTATATACTTTGATCAACTGAAAACTGTTGTGTCAAAACAGACTCCAAAATATTCAGCTGGAGAAATGTTTGGTATGTAATATTTACAACTTAAAATAGATGTTTTTGATTCAATTGCTTACCAACTCGAAATCAACGATCAGAACTGTGAACGTGTAAATTAGTATAATGCATCTTTTTATTCAGATCACTAGTATGCAAATAGTCGATGCATTTTTATCGGTATTTTCGTCATAGATAATTAGCTTGATTGTATATTATAATCACAATTGGATATACCGCTACACGTTTCACAATTGCATCTATTATCCAGAAGATATATTTTCAAATTTACTTTTTTATTTTCATTTCGTAAATGAACTTTATCTTTGAGGAGCATTGGCTGCCAAATTCATGTTCATCAATTTTCCTCAAATTCTTGTATTTTATTTATAACATAATAACATGAAAAAGACAAACAGACAAACAATAGTACACATGACACAACATAGAAAACTAAAGAATAATTAGCAACACGAACCCTACCAAAAACTAGGGATAATCTTAGGTGTTCCGGAAGGGTAAACAGAACCTGCTCTACATGTGGCACCCGTCGTGTTGTTTATGTAATAACAAATCCGATGAATATTCTAATTCGGTAGGTCACATACATGAAAGGGACGGGGATTGTAGTTACGACGGGAGGAACATATCCGATATCATTTGTGAACGGTTATTCCATAACGGTCAACCAACTCGTGATGATGTCCGTAAAATTTACGAAGGGTTGATTTCAACTTCACCATTTGGAACACTTGGTTTAATAGCTTCCTTTTGAGCAGTAACCCTTTATAAAGAAAGTAATGATAGGAAATGCAGGCACGGGAATATCACATCAATTAGGAGATATATACCCTGTATGCAGGTGCTGCTTGAATGCTGCTACTTAGAAAGGAAAATTCACAAAGAACATCATCTATATAGCGGAAAGTAGAGTTTAAAATGTACACATATAATGAACACTTTACAAGGTAATATGTATCATCATTGCGTGTGTATGATGTGTAGGCACCATCTAAGAAACTACTGGGTTGACATCTGAAGACTGCCGATGGTCATATAAGCTATATAATCATGCATATTGTATTCACTTTCAAGTTTTAATTCCTTATCGATGTTTTTTTTATCACATTTTGACACATTTGAACAAAACTGGCTACTAAAAGCTAATAATTATTTCATTTTTTCACATTTATAGTTGATGTGTTACCCTCGGTTTTAGTTTGTAATCCGGATTTTTTTTCTCTCAATCGAGTTATGACTTTTGAAGAGCGGTATACTACTGTTGCCCGAATTTATTATTAATTGAACAAGACATATGTCATATTTGTATTTGTTTACGTGTGTCGTAACTTTTGCTGTATAAAATTTCAATAAAATGATCAAAATATATCAGAATCATGATATTCGTGTAACTTTTTATTCGATGGTTTGAAAATTCCCTGCCTAAAACTAATATTATATATGTTTATCCAGCAATATTAAATGTAACGAATCTATTGTTTGAATACACATTTTTAGCGTTTACATTGTATAAATACAAATTCGTTTCAACAATTTAAATTTTTAGTCAAACTGTTCACACTTTTCAACAGATATAATAGTAGAAATTGTCGTTTTATGATAAAACGTATTATACTGAAATTTTCAAAGCTATTTCCCTAGTAGTAATGCAACCGTTTCTTTTCGTAAGTCAATTGAAATCTAATGTAAACATTATACTAGAATTGAATTGTAAATCAAATTGATTTAATTGAAAAATTAAAAAGGATTTGAACAAAAACATGCTTTTAATCATATCACTTTGCAAAATACATTTTTTAACCATAAAAGGAGTTATTTCACACAGAGCTTTCAACAAATTATCAAAAATACATCAAAGAACACACTACCAACTTATTCTCGATTGTATGTTTCTTTTTAGAAATTCACCTGTGACGTCTATTGTGTTGAAGCGTTGATTTATTCTTGTGATGTCGAGTTTATAATTATATTGTGCTGTATGTGAGTACTGTCGTTAATAAATATAGGTGTTCGTTTTTATTCTGTAATTGTTTTGTCGAAATGTACTATTACATGAAGAAAATCGATACATTATGATTCTGAGTCGAAAACCCGCACTCCAACAGCATTTCGCAGGCACCCTATTTAATTTGCTGGGGTTCATAGTTCACAGCTATTCTCGTTTTTTCATTAGATCGCCTAAGTAGTTTTTCTTCGACATTTTTTCGAACATGGAATATTGGCTTTACATTCAGCTAGTGAACAAAAAATGCATGTTTCTGTCCAAATGTTGGTTGTCACTTTTTTTCATGAAAAGAACATAATATTAAAATCAAAGGGGCAGGTAATGCCACTCGTATGGTTCAAACAGACTGTGTGATGAAACTATTGATTTGATGATGCCAGTTCAATTGTTGAGTGATGAATTACATTTACCTAAACTAAAAACCTTAATCCATTGTTACATTGTGTAAAGGAAACCTTAACCTGAAACGGAACCCGCTAACATGTTACACTCCATTCTGTATGTACGTGCCTGTCCCAAGTTAGGAGCATATACTTCAGCGGTTGTCTGTTGTTCACGTACATGTAGTACACATGTAATATAGTTGTTTTTCGTTCATTTTTTGTACATAAATTAGGCCGTTCGTTTTCCTGTTTGAATGTTTCATATTGTCATTTCGGGGCCTTTTTTATGCGGTATGGGCTTTACGCATTGTTGAAGACCGTAAGGTGACCTACAATTGTTAATTTCGGTGTCATTTTGATATCTTGTGGAGTCGTGTTTTACTAGTAATCATACCACATCTTCTTTTGTATATATTCAAAGACCGGAAAACAGGTAAAACCCACTACAGCCTTGAAAAAATACAACTGTTGTACATATATTTGCATATATATTTATATTGTTTGGTCTTTTTTTTATCATTTCAGCTAATTTAGGAGGAATGTACAGATATTAATATAAAATGTTTGTCCTTTAATGTTTGACCTTTTATGTTTGACCTTTATTTATCATTTCAGCTAACTTAGGAGGAATGATGGGATTGTTTTTGGGAGCAAGCATCGTAACAATGACTGAACTTGGAGAATTTGTGTTCTCTATTCTATGGTTTTTTATCACTCGATTTAAAACAGGTGGAAAGACAGTGAAACCAATAAAAATCTAGCGTTTTAAAACTTTTTGGATATTGTAATTTTGAACAGTATGAAATATGCAACTTGACCACGTTTTACTGAATGACAAGCTCAATTGACATTTCTGAATAGTCAATTTTTAATGTATTTTAAGTGAATTGCATTTGATCATTGTACAACATTTCAAAGTTTTATTTCTGTTTTGGTTAAACTTACCAAAAAGTGAAATGACAAAAATAAACCTCTCACTTGTATGACAGTCTCATCAAATTTCATTATACATATTATACGGATTTTTTGTGTTATTAAAATTTGCTGTTACAAAATATTATAAATTATTATAAATTAAGGAATGTATCTCCCTCATGCAAAGCTCTGATGTCTTTCACGGATTTGGCTATACTTTTTGGACCTTTTGGGATATAGCTCTCCATCTTTTATATAAGCTTTGGATTTCATATATTTTAGCCACGAGCATCACTGAAAAGAAATGTATTGTCGAAATGCGCATTTGGTGCGAGAAAATTGGTACCGTTAATTTATTACTACCACTGGGTCGATGCCTCTGCTGGTGGACTATTAGTCCCCGCGGGTATCACCAGCCCAGTAGCAAGTACTCGGTACTGGCATGAAAATACGGATTTTTTGTGTTATTAAAATTTGCTGCACAAAATATTAGAAATTATTATAAATTTAGGAATGTATCTCCCTCATGGAAAGATCTGATTCCTTTCACGGATTTGGCTATACTTTTTGGACCTTTAGGATTATAGCTCTTCATCTTTCATTTTAGCTTTGGATTTAAAACATTCTGGACACGAGCATCACTGAATAGACATTTATTGTCGAAATGCGCATCTGATGCAAGAAAATTGGTACCGTTAATTTTATTGACAACGATGTGTCAACAAAACAAAAAGACATACATGTAATAGGTAAAATACCAGTACATCAAAAGAGTGATTTAAAACCTCTCACACACTTTGGAACCAATGTTTGGGAAAGTTGTCCCCGACATTGACCTGATAATCAATCTGCTTATATCTCTTCGAATTGTCTGTTCCCGCCGAGCAGTCCGATGGTTCTCTCAGAGAACTCCGGCTTCCTCAACTATAATAACATATTCTGCCCAGTGTCTTAACACTCACTGGTTAAAGGGGTAGGAATTGTTCTTGAGAACTTCCGTGTAAATATTGAACATTGTAAATGCGTTAGTGACACATCTTCATTTATCCCCAGTGTGCATGAATTTAATTATACCTTCGTAGCTCTGTAGTTTTTTTTTCGAATAACGGACGAATTTATAAGTACATACAAACACTGATGTTCATAGAACGAAGAAGTGAAAAATTATAGTTATTCCAAACAATTATCAAAGCTTATAAACCAGATGATATAAATAATTCTAATGTAACAATGTTTGTAACGTTCATTTTGATTGGATAACATCACTTATTTACATGGCATCAATTGACAATTGATGCTATGGGACGTACCCGCAAGCGCAGACGGCATATGACAGATTTTAAATACATGTTTTAACGTTATTTTCTGTTAGTTTCATTAGAATGGAGATACATGTAACTATATTGTATTTTAAGCTCCGACGGCATCAATTGGGGGTTTGATGGTCGCAAATACCCGTTTACTGTCTCCACTAACGCGTCGCCAGTAAACTTAATGTGCGACCATCAAATCCCCAACTGATGCCGTCGTAGCTTAAAATAAAATACAGTTATCTTCTAAGTGAACATTAAATAACAAAACATGCATATCAAATAGTACCAACATATCAAATTACTGACAGCTACTTAAAAGCAAAATTAAATAATAATTGAAACAAATCATGCATCATAGACTAGAATAAACTTAACCATATCCCAGGGATTTAGGATTTAAACGTCATGGACAGTCAAAGAAGAAAGACTTTTGCAACGCAAAAATAAATGTATTGACAGGAAATAGGATAGTTAGAGTTAACCTGTATATAGATAAACATAAACGTGGGTGTGTTTTTATACACACCGTATGAAAAGAATACAAATCAAGTTATGTTTTATTTGCTGCTGACAATTTCGATATTAGTGCCAATGAACACTATGTTCAAAGATCTAATTACAACATCGGTAAGATAACCTTTACTTATAAGTTTTTTAAAGGTTTGATGAGTTTACACGGATCACATACTGGTTTCTGCGCTTTAAGTACAATATTACCGTTAAATTGAGGATTTGAAATACCGTTTTTAAAAAGTGTTATACAGGCAGAACCAAATTTACTAGTCAAATAATTGTATCTATGGAAGAATTTAGTTAAAGTTTAAGTAATGTATGGTAACGAAATTCCTCACTTAATATGTCACTACTAATGCAATTATTACGTTCGCTAAAAACTATGACATCACTACACATACGGGACAACGAACGAGTTAAGATATATTAACACCGTATAATGGAGTCAAAAGAACCTTGCCGTCTTCAAAATAAAAAAATAACACTAGGTAATACAAAATCCTCTCTTTTTCGTGAATTTTAGTATGGAGTTTCCCTTTGAAATTGAAATGTCTTGATCTTAAAAAGGGCAACTATTGCTGTTCATGTTAGATTTAGTAAAAGTAACTTGATTTGTGTAAATTGCGGTAATATATTTAGAGAACTCTAAATTTTATAACGAAATAATATCGGCCAAATAACGGTAGGTATTGTCGCTCCTATCAACCAAATATAACAATGACGTGTCTTTACCATATTTACTGAGTTAAGTCAAAAACTGAGATTTATAGCAATACAGGAATATATCTGCGATTAAAGGGGCACATTTAGTCCCCATATGAATGCCTATTAGTTGTCGAAACACTTACACGTCGAAATGTATATTTTTGTTGTCTAGGAGAAAATTTAAGGTTCAATCATTTTCAGTTAGTGTATCAAGATATAGGAAGATTTGGTGTGAGTGCCAATTAGACAACTCTCCATCCAAAAACACAACTTATAAAAGTAAACTATTATAGGTCAAACTACGGCCTTCAACACGGAGCATTGGCTCACAGCGAACAACAAGTTTTAAACGGTCCCAAAATTACTAGTGTAAAACCATTCAAACGATAAAACGGTCTAATCTATATAAAAAACGAGAAACGAGAAACACGTATAAATTACATAAACAAACGACAACAACTGTACAACAAATTCCTGACTAAGGACAGTAGCATACTTTCCTTTTTCGTTACAAAAAAGGCTTTAAATGAATTATATCAAATAAATTAGCAATGAGATTTTTCAAAAGACTATTTAATTAAATATGAAAAACAAATGTTGATAAGATTTTGTGGATCTGTACTGTAGAGAGTATTACACCATGTTTTACAGCTAGCTAAATCCCTTACTTATATGATTCTCACATCAAATTCCATTATATTGACAACAAAGTGTGAGCAAAAAAAAACCCCAGACATTCCATATATTATCTTTTTGATTTTGATGCATTTTATTAATAAGATAACGATTTTAATATACTAGCGAAAAATAGAAACGAAAAACAACTTTGGAATAAAATTTATCAAATATTATAAAAGATAAAACAAAATAAGATACACTGTTTCAAAAAGCTTTTATTTGCAATGTATGCACATAGGATAATAAAAATCAATGCCTATCGGAAAGAGACTAAATTCTGTGTAAACGATCATAGGGTGCAAATTATTTTTATAAAATATTCAATATGATAATCAAATTATGTTTATGTTGTAACTAATGGGTTGAATTATTGTTTTTTTTTGTTTGTTAAATAAAGTATTTTTTTGACATCTCAAAAAATGTAAAAAATTTAAAAAAAAACAACACACTGTAAATTTTGAACCTTTCGGATTAATTTAAAAGTTGTCACAGTTTTTTAATTTCACTTTACACAAACTTTACACAAACTGTCTATGGTAAATCAATTGATAATGTATACATTTTAACGGTTTCTTGTGGGGCAGAACTTTGCTTTACAAATAAATGAAGAAACTGTATAATTTTAAAAAAGAAATTGATAGCATACATTGTCTTTACCTTTCAATGAGAAGATGGCATCATAAGTTGAAAATTCTGTTTTTTAAAATAATCGTTTTATGTTTATTTTGTAACAAAAAATGAATTTCGCCAAATGACGTCATTAAACAAAACATTATTTTTTTTAACGGATTTATATTTCCATGGCAATTAAGTATTATTACCTAGTTACATGTATTTATATTACGGATTACAAATGTGTCGAGGTTTGTGATTGGATAACAACACAGATATGTCAGTACATATTCAGGAAACTGCCGGGGTATATACGACAATTTTATCCCCAATTGGAACCTCAAAAACGTCATCTTAACACCGGTTACTATGTGACGTAGTCAAAAGCTATCAGACTGTCAGAGGCTCACAGAGGAAAAATAATGACGTGCTACAGTCAATAATACATTTTCGATACAAAATCACGCAATTAACGCTTTTAATACTTAAATTTAATGTTAAAAGTGTTATTATAAATTATAACCGAAACGATCATTATGTTCACAGCAAATTAGAAAATCCTTCACGTATGCCGAACATATCAGGTTGGGTTTTTCAACTTTTATATATGTGTTGTCAACAAATACCCGCACTGGAAAATAACATTAAGTCAGGGATAATCCGTAATATATGTGTAATTCAGGTCTCAGATATGGTATATACTGTGACATTCCCGGCTTAGGGCTTATATCCCCTTCGCCTTCGGCTCAGGGGATATAAACTCTAAGCCGGGAATGTCACAGTATATACCCTGTCTGAGACCTGAATAACATATAATATACTATTATGTTGTTAATAGTGTATTACCTGTTTTGAAAAAGAACGATTAAATTTAACACTGAACTCAATGTTGCAATATTACATCCCTTGTACTCTATTTGTACCTGTTACATGTTTTATAAATTATTTATCCTGGATCCCACCTTGAATATACAGTTGATTACAAGCATATATTTTTAAATGTAGTCACCCGGCTAGTCATAAAAAATATCATAATTAGGACACAGTAAGAAAATATTAAATGTCGGACGACAATACTTGTATCTAAAGACCAAAGTAAGCGCTAGTGAGTAGAGAAACCAACACATGTATAGTATTGATCAACATTTGGTGATTTTTAACATAACGTCTGTCATTAATTTCAATCCTTTATCCTAAAATATCTGTTGGAGCAGTTATTGTGTTAAGAGTAAAAAGACATTTGTTTAGAAGTCCACATAGTGAAAAACATATACGTCACTTTTGTATAAGTTGAATACCAGTGGTTAATTCACATGGACATTTAACTTTACATATACCTAACCAACATTTACCATGATTACAGGAAGTCTCAATAAGGTATTAAGGAAACAAAAACAATATGAAAGATTAAAAACAATCAAGACCTCCTCAAGATTTTATTGCTGTGTTGAAGACCGTAGGTGGCTTTCGGTTGTTTTCTGACTTTAAGTTGAGAAATTTACACCTTTCCCATTTTTGTCCTCCTTTTTCTTCATATCATAAAGCAAACTGATTGCTTAAATTTATGTTAAGATTGGTTTGGGCAATTTGGCCCCGACATCCTGATTGCAAAAACAGGGATTTGTAATAGGGTTAAGACAAAAATCTTTTACACTACAATGTTATAAAAAGAATAATCAAACCTCCAAAGTAAAATAAAAAAAAGTTGTATACATATACTTTTCTATTCACGACTAAAAATGACTTACACCGAACAGAAAGCTATAGAGATAAGGATAAAGGTTTGCACCTATCAAAACGTTTAAATCCGCTGCTATTGGTTGCACCTGTCAGGAACCTGATGTTCAATGGTTGTCATTTGTTGTTGTGGTTCATATGTGTTTCTCGTTTCTTGCTTTTCATTTAGATTATAAGACCGTTAACAGTTTTAATTGTTTAACACTAGTCATTTTTGAGGACCTTCTTACTATTTAGAGTCATGGCTCAGATTTGAAGACTGTATGTTGACCTATAATGGTTTACTTTTATAAATTGTGATTAGATGGACACCTGTCTCGTTAGCATTAATACATGTAGTATACATGAATTAAACTTTGCTTACGTAAAGTTTTTACTGAGATAATAATTTCATATTTGAACGTCGTCTATTTGGATGTTACCTAAAAATCATAATCATTTAGAACAAGTGTGCCTATTTTAGTTAAAATGACGATAATTTTGAGCGATATCTTTAAGGTTATCTTTGAGCTCAAGAACAATTCAATATGAAAAGTTTCATATTAAAGTCGGTTATAGATTTAAATTTGAAAAGATAAGGTATCTTAATAAGATACTAGTAATTGGTCCACAAAAAGTACAAACAACTCACATGTAGTAACCTTTTGAAAACTAGAGAGGTGATCCAGTGATCACAGATAACTAAAAAAACAACAAATAAGAGCCTAGTTAAGAATCAATTGTATTTCAAATATTAGATTGTGCCATTAACTCTCCATAGAGGATGAAAACAGCAAAGCGCAATTTAGACTTTAGATACTGGTATTAAATATATAACTGAATGTTGAATACAAGTATGATCTGTTTAAGGATAAAAATTAAAATTCCAATAATAAAGGATATATATCTCAAGCTATGTTTCTAAAAGTATTGTGAAAAGGGCGTCCATTTTAATCTCATTCAATTTTAAAAAGAAGTTCTTTATTGAGAAGCCATTTGTTTCGATCTATGAGTTTGACTGTTCCTTTGGTATCTTTCGCTGCTCTTATATAATACAGTTAAATCTATTAAATATCGTTAGTTATACACACACTGGTTTTAATCTAATTTTGAAAGTCTTTATTATGTTACATGATTATATAAATTGTCCTACATTTATTGTTCGGTAGTGTTTATATCTTAATCATTGAACTTAACCTTGATCAAAGTATTCCACGTGAAAGTGAGATGATCACAATGATTAAACAAAAACATTAATTAATCTTGAGAGTAGGGAGATCTCAACTAAGTATTTCTAAATGCGTGTTTTGGTGATATTGCTAGTGTTGTATTAAGATTAATGTCATAGTAGATTTTATCATATATTTTGTAACAAGGTTTTATATTTTTGAATGTATTTGAATTACATGTATCTGTGTTCAATTTATTTTCATCAAGAAGTAATTTGATACTTCTGAAAGTATTTGCATATTTAAAGAACGTTCGTAAGCTTCTAGTTGGTTGTAAATATGACACTGGTCATCACTTTTCAATTTCCATATGCACAATAGCTGTTTACAAGGAAGAATATAGTGAAAGAATATGACAGTTGTTGTCTTTTCGTTTGATGTGTTTTATTATTATTTGATTTTTTTTATCATTTGACTAGGTACTCTCCGTTATGCATTTTCCATGGAGTTCCGTTTTTTTTTGGGATTTTACTTTTTCCATCTGAATAATTTTAATTTGTTTAATTGTAACAAAAGCTATTAAAATATAAAGTTCAAAACTTTCTATAAATAGCTTAACACATCTAATTTGAATTGGTTTTTTTATTTTAAAAAACCAATCGGTGTTTCTCCTTCAATGTTACACATGTTACATGAATGTATGCTATTATGAATTTGATTTGCATTAGTTTTCCATGTGTTATCCAATGCACATTGCCTCAAATGTATTGTTGTTTTATATTTACAAAATTGTAATAATTATCTTGTTTGATTTAATTTTTTATTTGAAATAAACTTTTTAAAACTATTTCGAGGTAAAAAAGAGGAAGTGATTAACTAAGTTTTGAAAGTTCTTTTATGCTACCTGGGTTCATGTTAAATAAGGAAAAGTTTTCTTCAAATGTATCTTAAAAGAAAAGGGGAACAACTACCCAGTTTGCAAAGTGTATTGTTCTTTATCGTCTGACCCAGGATATTTGTACAGCTGATGGGAAATTATCAATATTGATGATTGCAAGGCATCCTGCCAAGTAATACTTACATTAATTGATCCGTTTAACTTTTTTCGTTTTTATTATCCAAAATGAAGCTGTAAATCATTAATACAATTTCTATTTAACAAAGCATGAAAAGAGATAGTCGGGAATGTATAAGGATATTTCACATTTATTTTGTTGTAAGTGCTGAATAACTGTTTACCTTATTTAAATTTTGATAATATATTATAATTAACATTCTTACTTCTAATTATAATATGCAACAATGTGTTGATATTGGTACACGAATCTCCATGAATGCAAGCATATTTTGCTTTTATAAAACTATCTACACACCATAGACAAACCCTGACTTATTACAATCTGAACTACAGTATTTTCCATCACTCTCTGTATATTTTGGAACCTACCATTAATTCTGTCCTTGTGGTAGTTTTTTTTTAAATATAAACAAATCTCCGGCACATTGTCCATATCCGTTCCATGTACTTTGCTATAACTCACTTACTTTTGAGTGTGGTTTACGTAGTATATAATGGATCAGATATGATCTCTGCGCCGGATATTGAATATAAACGACAAGTTTGTCAGCTAACAGATCTTTTTTTTAGCATATTTAAGTGGGTGTTACCTACGACACGTAGGCATTTAAAACAAGTGTGCGTCTATTTTCGTTAAAACTGCTAATTTCTGCCGTAATATTTGAGGTTATCAAAGAGTTCAAACCATTTCATTTTGTAATGTTCGCAAATCGAAGTCGGTAATATATTTGAATATGCAAACAATATACTAAAGTTACAAACAACATTTTGAAAAACAGTAAACAGCATCAATGAATCACGTACATTTAATGGACATTAGTAAGTAGTAAAATAACTATATGTTTCATTATTAGATAACTTGAATATTTTTCGATCGAATCTCAATGTTTGTCGTAAATATATGATAATACATGTGAATATAATCTGATTTTGTAATACAAATTTAAATATCATACAACTGATAATTTGAATATATCATGCTGATTACAGTGTCATTGACATGTGGGTCTGGCAAGTATAAAGTTGATGCCATTGAGACAAAAGTTGGATTTTTTTTTTCGTGGCCCTTTGTGAGAAAATTTATCTTTTTGTGTTCATGATATATTTTCATATTTCATTAAAGCAATTAATTAAAAGAAAATCAATGTATGGGATGCAGTTCATAATAGCTTAAAGGAATTATGTGTTTGTCTAGTTGTAAATCTGCGAGAGTATCATCAGCAGCAGCACTTGTTCTTTTTGTACAGTCATAACAAGGGTTTGCAATTAAATTTTCCGCTGTTATATCAATTAATTATTTATCATCTAAAGTGCAAACGTCTTTATGTTACCCTAAGGCCACACCAATTTGATTCCTTGTTCGACGGACCCGCCCGCACCTATTTTTTCAAAACAGCATTTTTTTTTTTATATATTCCCGCTTCCCGCATCCGGAAATGTAATCATGTCCATTTCCCGCACCGTTTTTTGGTTGTAAATATTATAAAAAGATATCAACATTTGTTCTTAAAATCACAGTCTAACCTTTATATAACATTTTAAACTTAAAAGCACCCCACCACACTGTGTAAATATCTGTGAGAATATTTGTTTTAGCATGAAACCTATTTATCCAAAGTGGCAGTGCTCCGATATAAATTTATAACAGCGGAAATACCTGTGAAGAACAAAAAATTGGTTGTTGTTAGAATAAAGTACAAAGAACTTTTGAAGGATTTGCCTTCAACTGCAATTATATTGTATGCTGGCGAAACAAAACTATCCATAGCCGCTGCATGTTTATGCACCTGTTCTGATGGATTCAGGGGCCTGTCGTTCAGCAGTTTTCGTTTGTTGATGTTGTTCATTGGTATTTTTCCGTTCAGATATATAAAATAGATCGTTGGTTTTCCTGTTCGAATTATGTACGCTAATAATTTTAGGGTCCTTTTTAGCTTGCTGTTTGGTCTGTATCAAAGCCGTGTAAAAGGACGTACTTTGACCTGTGTTTGTTATTATCAGGTTTTGAACAACCCTCCCTCAGACAAGGGTCATTTTACTGATATAGAAAAGAAAATAGAAATACCCAGGATTTGTATAGTTCTTCTATACAAAACCTTTGAAATCTTAGAATTTTGTACTCGAAAAGAGGAGAGCTACATCATATTTTAAACAACTTTTCTAAAAGAGGGGTCCACTTATTTTGAATAGCATTAAACTGTTAAAGTAAATGTGTTAACAGGGTTAAAGTTCAGGAATATTACAAAAATTCTTGGACATGTTTTGACCATTAAATACCAGATAGATGTATAGTACTTTGAGAAAAAATGAGCCCTTTTGTACAAACAAGTATATGATAACTTATATTGATCCATCATAAAACATGTTAAAGGAATATTTATAACATTAAGGGGCTGTCCCCAAACTGATTATGACTTGGATGGAGAATTGTCTCATTGTCAGTCACACATACATAGACCAGATTTAACTATTTCTTGGTGAACAGAAAAAATATTTCAGAAATTCAAGAAATGCCAAAGTACAAGTGACTAATCAAGTTTTAATATTGTCAACACCTACTATTTTATGTTTACTTTTCAAGCTTCGCCTAAAAAAATTGCAAATTAAATACGTTTTTTATAAAAAATCATTAAATCGCTCGCTCGCCCCAAATTATGAAGTCCAAAAATCCGTAGAACAACAAATAAAACTGGTGTGGCCTAAACAATTTTAAATATATTTGTCATGCTAAATCTCTTTAAATCAAATAGCTCTTCATATGAGTGAGAAGTTAATTATTATTAGCATTATCTTTTATATATGGGTGTGCGCGTTATTGGGGGAAGGCAAATCGTGCAAGCACTTTCGAAACAAAACCTTTCAAGAGCGTTTTCTAGCATTGTATTGATATCGCTGCTTGTTGATTATATCAAGTCCCTCAGTTTGGCATCATATTGTTTTTCTGTGAATTAATACTGAAACGATTTATAACATAACTCCGTTGAAAAGTTTTGCCAAAAATATATTGTTTAAGACAATAATTGATGTATTTCCGTTGCTTTGAAGTGATATAAGTTATAAAGTAATTAAAGTTGTTCAAATCTTTATCGATTCAATTGAATGACCGTATTTTTTCCATGTTGTTTATTTACATTTCAGGCACATCCGGCAGTTATGAAAAATATATTCTTGTGAAAGCTAAAGGGAGATAAATATTCACAATGAATGAGGAAAAACAAAATCTCATACGTTTATTTTATTTGGTAAATAGTATTGGATCGGATGCAGCCAGGGTTCAATTTGACCTCATTTTCCCTCCGAAATCATTAATTACAACGTTAAGTATAGCAAAAAGTGATATTTGTAAGTCGTACAACAAAAGAATACTTGCACAGTCGCAGATAGATATACTTTTTCCTCTTCCTCCTGGTAAGTAAATATAAAAGACGCCCGACATATCTTTAAGGTGGTACCCAACACCTGCACTAAAATTAAATTGGTTCATTTAATTTTCATAAAAATTTAACGAAGTATTTACTTTGACCCTTTGACAAATATATAAAAATTTCAAAAAAATTGAACCAACCATTTTATCATAAAAATACACTGGTTAATTATCAGTTTGACAAACTCCAATGTTGATCGTGGAAAAGCTTAATTATTAGAGATTTCCAATAAAATGACTTTACTCGACATAATCGACCTAACTCAACGTATTTCGTCCTACTGCATTGAAGCATGATGGAGGGGAGCATACACTGCATGCATGTTTTGCTCTTTGAACACGCATTGTTGCTGGAATATGCCTTCAGTAAAAATCAACCACAACTAATTTTTTTACTCTTTAAATATTTTGTCATTAAACTTTGAATGATTTTATTAACATAAATACTATAATGGAACAAGTACATTACCAACTTGTAATCAAACACACCCATCATTTCTTGTCATTTCACTTGACCCATATCTTAGTTCTACTCACATTATTAATTTTAAAAACTACCAAGACGAAATTTAGCATACAAATATTAAAATAACGAATTCCGAAGCGAGAAGGTTGCCTTTTTGTTGTTTTAAAAAGATTTAACGTTTAAAGTAAATTCCAACACACCCGAATGTAAAAGGTGTACTCGACTTGTAAAACAAAATAATATTTTTCTATAATTTAATTGAAGATAATTTGATGTGGGCAGAAATTCATATCAATGATATATTTTTCAAAAGTACTTTTTCGTCTTTAACTATACCAAATTATGGGGCGAGGTTTTTGTTTACGTATACCTAAACTTGCATCTGAGGATACAGGGGTAGAGGGCGTACTCCCCCCTTTCGATCGATAAATAAGAAATTAAATATTATAAAACATTAAAAATCGAAAAGAAGAATCCATCTGATAACGACACACAAAATCAATACAAATATCAAATAATAAGTTCATTAAATTTTGCAATTATATCTGAAAATCAAAGTCATTGTCAAAACCATGAAAGACAACTCCAATGAATCGTATGATAGGTAAAGATACGTATATATACGTGGTCTAATGACAGTGAAGTTTAGGCGGGAATCTCAAGAATCACGTGAAATATAAAAATCATGATTTCTTTCGTTTTTCATCATCTTAGAAATATTTGATATTGATTAAATTTATTATGAAAGTGTTTCCTTGTTTATGAATACTTAGTTAAAACTTGAGTAACGCATTTTACAAAATTAATTGGTTAGCAATAACCGGTCCCATTACGTGCGTACGTCGAGTTAGGTACGTATGTCATTTTATTGGAAATCTCTATTATTCCCTGAACAACTTAACGTAATTAAAACGTTCAGCTGATATTACAGAGTTATCTCACTGTAGTATAAGGTACCGCCTGAAATCATTCTTTACATCTACCATAATATATAATCTGCAATAAAACTCTGTGATCCAAAAAAAAAGGATTTGGCTTTCAAAACCCACAGCAACGTATTAATTATTATCATGATTATACAGTAACAAGATTATGTGTACTCATGTTATGAGGAATTAATGATATTCAAAAGATTAATGTAATGACATGGTTACAATACCAATAATAAGAGGTAGATTTGATAAACAACTGATTATACTTTTTTTCAGATTTCACTTCGTCAAAGTCATATGACATTACATTAATGGTCTTTATTTTGAGACATTTGTCCAACTGTAAAGAACCAATTAATGGATTTGATCATCTGCCACCACACATTGAAATTTCCACTGCAGCTGATTTTGCAAGGCTTAAGCATTACAGAAACAAATTAGTACATTCTAGTAGCGATGAGGTAGAAAACAGAGGTTACAAAACCAGTTGGAAGGACATAACAGAGGTAATTATGGTAAATTTACGTTAACTTCCGTGTAATTTTTGTGTACGTTAACGTCCATGTCATTTTGGTCGCGTGTGAAGAATTCTGATTTGCAATTAAACCTTATGTTCTTGTTTGCATGCATTTTTCTCATCTGATCAGTAACTAAAAAAAGTTATCTAAATTTTGATTTCTACGCAAGTTTCGATGGATGGAAATTAATTATAAACACTTTTTATGTTCGGTGTTTTCGAATTGCTTTAACTTCTGCGTTTACGTTCAACAGGGATGGTATTTAAAATCTTGTCAAATTGCCCAACAGATGATCAGCAAAGGAGGCATAACTCTATTTCAGACTTTTCTTGGTTCAGGTGTTGTGCAGTTTTCGGATTTTCATTACGCCTTGCACTAGTTGTTTTCTCTCCGGCCTTTGAATACATACATGAGTTTGTGACAAGAATTAGTTTTATAATGAAAACAGTAATGGTAAAATCAATTATAATTTATTTTTCGTTCAAATTTTCAGTAAAAATTCATATTTCAAATTTGTATGCACTGTGAAAGTACTTTTATTTCGTGATTATTGTGGGAGGCTTTATGCACGAATAAAGTGTCAAGCGAAATAAAACAACTTTTTTCGTAAACAAGATCCACTGCAGGTTTGACTACTTAGATACAGCCTTAACATATTATAGTATATAGAAACAAATCAACAAACATACTATGAAGTCACTTATGTATTGGCGTAGGTCCAGTGGAGCATGTAACACTTTATATAGGATTTTAATTTTAAAATCACATAAGTTGTACGACTTATCTTATGAAAAGCTAGTTTTAAAAGATGGTATACAATTACTGTCTTTTGATGAGGTAAATGTGTGGTTTTATTGACTTTTGAAAAACTGATATTCACTGAGGCCAACGGCAGAAGTGAATATCAGTTTTTCAAAAGTCAATAAAACCACATATTTAACGAAACAAAAGACAGTAAATGTTTTATTCCATATTCCGAAAGAAATGAATGTAATAGAAAATATTTACCAAAAGCAATTGTAAATCAAACGTTTTTTTTTACCAAAATTGTACACGAAAAAGCACGCGACGTTTTGCGCGGTGAATATCCTTTTTCAGCAGGTGAATATGCTTATTTATTCAAATTCCAATTCATATAGAAAAACCTACTAAAAAATTATAAATATGGAATAAAGTTTATTATTAAACTTACATTGGTATACTGATTTGTCCCATTAGTATTAGAAATATAATGACATTTATATATTCTGATTATCAAAGGCAATATACAGACTCGGTGGTCAAGTGTTTAAAAGTCGATGTGAAGAACTTGCCGGTTTACAAATGACAACTAATTTAAAAGCAGAAGTAGAACGACTAAGAGAAGAGCTACACTGTCTGAAAGAGGAATTAACAAATGACAACAAAGGTATTTTAAACAAAAAGTTATGCTGAATGTTTGAAACATTTTAAATCAATCTGCATATGGAAACTTATATCATAACAAACAAGATGACACCACACTTAACATCATTACATTTATAGCAATCAAACCAGGAAAGCAAATATCGCAAACTAATATTTTTTAATAATTTCGAATCAGCAATTCTCTTGTACTATTTCATTTAAGAGGGCCGAAATTCGACACAAGGCCACAGTTGTTCACCGATGTTTAAATCTCACATATTGAAAAGGGATAGAAAACTCAAGGTAGACAACAACAAAAAAGGAATCGCTTTTAATACAAAAGGAACGAAATAGGTACGCCGAAATAGTAAGTACAACACAGCAGACGAGTTGACGGATATCTTTAAAAATCAGACTACGCAAACATATCGCTACAAGTTGAGACAAAGATACATCAAATCAGTCAACCAATTCGTCATGTTTTCAATGTAGATTAGTAAATTTATTCATTACCGATTTTATTAAATTTTCTTCATAACTCTGTGGGTGCAAGTTTTATCTTTGTGAACATTCCGTGTTTGTGAATTTAGTAAAGTATCAACATGCTATACTATTATGCATTAACTGAGATACATGTATTCATGAAATGACAGATCACCTCTTAAATTGGCCTTCGCTTTGAGATGTGAACATAATATAAAATTGGATTTGTCTATGTTCGTTCATTGATGAATTGGAACTATATTATAATGAAATAATAATTCGCTTGAAGCAGGCAGTTTGGTTCAATTTTGTCAATATACGATACGAAATACCGGTGATGACTCATTCACCTACAAGTTGATAATTTGACCTCATTGAATCTGTATCCTTATGACCTTTATCTAACATTCTTAGCTGGGGATGGACGTGTTCTTGCCATGATTTTTCAGTTCTATTTTGACTTAAGTTTGAATACAAGTTTAATATATTCCGCATTGTTTTCGCGTCAGGACAGCTAACAATTGGTAATGGCAAGGACTATAATGCATTATATGTGTCATGTCCTTTAGCTGATAAGTAACATGCTGCACAACACTGTTTTTCTTAGAAGATTACTATTGACTAAGTCAAGTCATCTGTATAAAGGCTTTAATGGAAAAAAATATGAAAGCAACAATAACCTTAAAATACTAAATACATTTATATACATGCTTCATACGATAAGAATGTATTAGCAATTTTAAAATTAATTTACTCTGAAACACATCTTGTATCCTCTTTCAGAAAATCAGAAAAAGAAACGTTACGGTGAGTACATATTTGTTTTGTTTAAATTGTGGATGTGTCATTAAATAACCAGAAACAAAATATTTTTAAGAAAACATACCATTATTCTATCATATCCAACAAGTTGGCAGTGGGAAAAATATGACAAAACAAGTTTTTTTATGCTTTAATATTCAGTTCATTTGCGATGGTAATTGCATTAAATATTGTTGAAAAGTATTCCTCGTATATATATATATATTGCACATGTAAGCTCGTGTAATTTGAAAATCAAGTTGGAACATTATTCACTGATAAGTATGCTTTTGTTATAGCCGTGAGTTTGAGATGACAAACTCAGTGGTTCTTTTATCATAACAGTTGTAAAGTCAACAATTTTGTTATATTATACATTATTACAAATTGGAATGGCAGTTAAAGAAATCTCTTATTGCTTTGGCACATTATCAAATTCCAAAACGAACAGATATTTCGCATATTACACTGACAGCAAGTTAGACGAAGCACAAAAAGTATTACATATATATAGTTGATGCCAGACCTTAAAAAACTTTTCCTACTACACAGACAAGTCTGTTCACAAAGTATGGTTTGAGTTGTTAATATAGCCACGTTTGCTCTTTTGTTTTATGACCCTTACTAAATCGAAATAATAGGATTTCTGTTGATATGTGGTTTGCTATAACTCGTTTTCACATTTCATTTCGGTCCCACCAGAAGAAAGATGACGGGATTGTGGTTACGGCAGTGGAATCATATAGTTTGACAACACTTAATTCATGATTATTTGTTCATTTTTATATATATTTGCAACCTGCCATGATCATGATCTTTTTTGCAGTGGAGACGTGTGCTATGGTGGAAGCATTGGAAAAAGAAAATACATTCATTCCGACTCACACATTGGATGTCGGTTTAGAATTGCTGAAAACGAGAGGAGTCGTCCTGATAACTGGTATGGCCGGGATTGGTAAAACGAGAAATTGTTTTGAACTGATGAATATGTTTTGCTCTGAAATAGAACCTAAATATCAAATGATTAAATTAGAGAATCTCAGTGAATGGGATGAATTTATCGATTGTAATAAAAACTCCATTGTTTTCATTGACGATTTATTTGGAAAGACAAACACCAATTATGACAAAGAAATCCATGAAAAAATCCTGAACCAAGTTAATGCGTTTGTCCAAAAAGGTAACATTAAAGTTATTATGTCTTCAAGAGACACAGTGAAACGAGAGTGTCAAAAAGTTATTGCGAGTCATCCACTTTTCCAACGTTGTGTAATTGACCTTAATACTGATCCGTTCCAAATGAGTGTAGAACAGAAACGTACGCTCTTGATCACTTATATGAGAACAAATGATGACTTCAAATATACAAATGAAGGATTTGCAGATACAACTGGTGCCATCATTTTGAATAACATTGATATCCATAATATTGCTTCGTCTAATTTTGTAATCGGGTTCCCACAAGCGGTTCTAATGTTTGTTCATGAAAAAAAGTATATTAGTCTAGGTACCGCATTCTTCAGCAGACCTGACGAACACACCCTAGAAGAAATAAATGACATAAGAAGACGGGGACATCTGAATAACAAGTTTAAAATTCAATACAGCTTGTTAGTTCTCACAGTTTTAAATGATAACTGTTTTGATACTTCCCCTGCCGATGCCATCATAAAAGTCAATGACATAATTGATACAATATATGGAGACACTATTAAGATTACAAAACTTGATTTAATTGATTCCATTCATACTTTACAAGGCAAATTTTTCCTAAAGCATCAACATATTGCCATGTTTGAACATCAATTACTTTTTGAAAGTGTTTTAGTATCCTTTGGACAAATAGACATGAGCAAAATTATACCAGTTGCGAGTTTTGAATTTATATGCGAGATGATAAGAACAATAGAATACAAATCGAAAGAAGGCGAGGTAGTTTTGCTTGTAATTGAAGAATGTACTTACCTTCTAGGCAAAAGAATTTCATATCTTATTCATAGAGAGCATAAACATGAAAAAGCAGCTCAATTGATACAGAGACTCGTGCATTCTGTATTGATTAAATCGAAGAACGAGTTGCTCATTGATTCCATACTACAATCATTCGTAAATGAAAAAAATGAGTGTTTTTCCGAACGTGGAATGTATTCTTTGGTCAGTTTTGATGACACGACTTCAAGATTAAATAAACGTTTTTCTAAATCGGCGTTTCTACCTGCCGAGTTTCTTTTATATTTTGCGAGAAAACGGGGAGACGAAATACTGTTTGACATTGCTTTGAAATATATAACTTTAATTTTAGAAGGAGATTTTGATATTGATAAAAAGACATTATGTAAAACAATATTAACCAAGTCTATATATCTTCTGTGTGCATTTGGAAAAGCAGATATGGTTGAAAAAACTATCAAAGTTGCTTGCAAGTATTGTATTCCTATTTCGCACGATGATTTGATTGCTTACCATCAATTTGGCGGAGAAGTCATCAGTATGCATGAATGCATTGAGAGAGCGTTTTTGTTTTCAAATCTATCGGTTTTGCAGAGGCTGTTGTCAAGATATACGCTTCCTACTTTCAACATAAATGAACTTGTAGAATCAATGATTACCAGAAAGACTTATCCTCAACCACCACTTGAATCCCTTAAATGGCTCACAACAAGTCAGCACTTAGACAAAAAAATTGTCTTAAAATTAAGTATAAGGAACAACTTTGAATATATTGCAGACTTTTTCTGGGATAAATCAGTAATGCTTCAGTCTGAGCTATCAAACTTATTTATAGAATGCTGCAAAAATAGAATATATAATATGATTCCCTGGATGATTAGGAGGGTCGAGGTCAATAGACACGATGCAGCATGTGCAATACGTTATTTGCTAGGAGAAGATAGATTTCCTTTCCTAGATGATTCCTATCAAAAGCAAATTGTCAAGATCATGAAGATATTCTTTCATGAGTTTGATCTTTCCAAGGTAGACATTAAATCAACAATTAAATTAGCAAGCAAAAACGGGTTTTTCGAAGTAGTTATTCTGTATTTTGAAAAATGGAGTCCGTGTAGTTTTGATTTGCCTGCAATTTTCAACGAAGCATGCGAATACTGTAATATGAACATGGTACAATGGATGTTAGATTTTGTACAGCATAGTTGCTTAAACTTCACTACTGCATTTTTGAAAGCATGTGGTGGTAACAATGGATTTAGTCGTTTCAGTTATATATCCATTGTGGAATATAATCATAATAATGATGAAAAGGAAGATAAAAAACGATTGAAATTGGTCATTAAACTTTGGAATTGTGTTGATGACAAAACAATTTTTAATGCTGAAAATGCAATTGAGAAAGCATGCATTGTAAAACGATTTCATATCCTACAATGGTTGCTTGAACATATGAAACCAGAACACGGTAGTATAAGTCAAGTGCTACAAATTTGTTGTGAAAATGGACAGCTAGAACTTATAGAGTGGATTCGTTCTAATATTAAAACTTCTGTTAATGATTATAAATCGTGCCTAAAATGGTTGTCATCATTCAGAACAAATTCAACAATCGAAATTGTGTCGGCGGAAGGGAAAAATAGGGCAACAAATGACAATTTAACTGAAGTAACGTCCGAAAATACATTCCAAACAAAACAAATCAAACTGGTCTCATTTATATTACAAAATCAAAATCACGAGTCTTTATGCATAGCTGAATCTATACAGAATGCTATTGAGAATGACAACAAATGCATCATAAAACTGCTGCTTGAAAAATGTGATCATAGACATTTTAATATGCAGAAAGTTGTGGAAGGGCTATGTCGTTTAGCACATACTGATATTGTCAAAAGTATTTTAGATAAAGGCAGTTATAAAACCCTGAATATGAATTTGGCAATGATTATGACGTGTGTCGGTGACTTCAGAAACATAAATAACAAACATCAACGAATTGGTCTGATTGCTTATCTGTGGAATCACTTTGATCAAAAGTTGTATGATTTGAATAAGGTTATAGATGCAGCACTTCAACATCAATCATTTTATATAATTGAATGGATTTTAGACAATATTGACCAAGATCTATATGACATTAATCAAATTATGTTAATTAGTTGTCGCTCAGCTTACATCGAT
Source organism: Mytilus trossulus (assembly GCF_036588685.1). Lineage (NCBI taxonomy): Eukaryota > Metazoa > Mollusca > Bivalvia > Mytilida > Mytilidae > Mytilus > Mytilus trossulus. Next base: position 45,331,762 of record NC_086379.1, read on the forward strand.
CTTGTTAAATATCTATTCAATGAATTTGAATTGTCGGACTTTGATATGACAACTGCATTGATAGAGGCATGCAATCCATATCCTCTGTACCATGGAATTATTCAACATGCACATTCTACAAATCGAGTTGAAGTCGTTGATTTAATTCTTTTTCACTGTGGTAAGGATTCCTTTGATTTGCAAAAAGTTCTGAATACTGCTCATAAACAAAAAGCCTATGACATTGTTTCTTTTTTCTTAGAAAACAATGTGTCTAAAGAAGTAAACATTAAGATATTAATGCTTGACGCTTGCAAAGATGGATATATCCGATTGGTGATTTGGTTATTGCAAAACTATACCGCAAGGGAACTTGAAATACAAAATGCCTTTTTCGGTGCTTGTGTTGGGAGGAAATTTAACAGTTTCCAAACGTATTACGATAGATTAGTCTGTCTCCGTTACCTTTGGGACAATATCGATCATAGTTTATTTGACACTAAAACTGCACATAAGCAAGCACAGCAAACAAATAATGAAAAAGTAAGTGCCTGGTTACTCACTCTTGAGTAAACAAAAACTTGAATTTGATTTCTGAATAACATGTATTAGTGAAAAATTGGGAAGAAATTTACTGAGCTTAATTAACCTTCATGATAAAAGAAATTCTGACATTGAGAAAAATTTTGGAAACACTAATTCTGAAAACTGCTTTATTCGGATAGTTTGAATAAAAAAAGTGAATGAAATAAATTCAAAATTAATCATTGAATCATGACACCTATTTTTGGTACCGTTTCCTGCCATTCTAGTGTACATAATACGCCACGTCCGTCTTAATTATCAATAGTGTTAGTCTATAATAGAATTTCTCCAAGAGTAATTAAAAACAGTAATATCGTTACATAACAACAAAAAAATTAAATAGTAGGACTTTAAAACTTCTATAGAGATGATATCTGTTTCAAATAAAGGTAACTAATGATATGTATAATTTGTATTCTTCTCCTTTTGAGAAAATAATCAATCAGTGAAAGTACCTCAATCGTATATCTTTACTCGTCTGTAATATATGTTTATTTAAGAATTTTTGTACGGCTGCATAGTATTTGTTTGCGGAAATTGCACTTGCTAAACTACAGATTTCATAATACTCAACTTAAAAATGTATCCATAAAAAACCAAGGGACATAGTACATATATTTTACACAAAAATATGGCTGTTCTTCTGCCTTTAGACATGAGTAAAATTTATACCATAAATAACCACATAGACATTGGAATGACATAAACTGAAAACAATTCAAAACAGAAACTATATGATGTATACTAAAACAAAACAACAAAATAAAGTAATATGACCAGACATACAACAACGACAACCAGTGAGTTACAGGCTCCTTCAAAGGAACAGGCACATCCAAATTGTGGCTTGATCAAACATAAAATTGATATTTGTGGGCGTTCATTACCCCATAAGCAGGTAAAGTCTCATACAGTAATGAATATAAATCGGTTAAAAAATTACCAGACTGATAGTTATGAGAATAAAATAAAGATTGGAGAAGGGAAATGTGGCAAAGAGACAACAACTAGACCACAGAGCAAAAGAGGCCACGATTTATTCTCAACATAGTGAAAACTCTGGCCCCGGAGGCGGACATCAGTTAGCCCCTTAACAATCTGTTAAAGGAAAATTCCGAGATTTTTTACTTATCATCTTAATATGTTCGTCTTTACATGAAAAACACAATCACAAAGTTTTATATTTAAATTCCTTCTAATAACGGAGGAAATCAAGTATTTGTAACGTTTTTGCTTGACTTGCGAGAGTGGGTTGTGACGTTTTAGCCCGATTTGTTGAATCATGGGAAAAAATAAAATCTGTTAAAGTCTTGATTTCTTTTCACAATACTACGTAATTAAAAGCTGTTGACGATTTTATATAGATTAATTCGTCCCAACCTCGTTGTTCTTGAAACAATCTTTACTTGTTTACTTGTAATTTTTTTGACTTATACATGTAAGTGTCATTGAGGATGAGTTCCAGGGGTCCTCTCTACCAGAAAAAGCAGACAAATAGCGTTTCGTTAATATGATTATTGTATACAGATAACCAGAATTACCATATAAGCTTATGTTGTCAACACCATCAGCGAAGAGTTCCCATCATCGAATGTGGTACATGAAGGCTTCCAAGAATGTACAAGTGGCATGTCTTACTCTAAACAGTTTGTAAACGGACTAAACAGTGACCTATAGACATCGACAGCTAATTGTTCTTGATATTTGAAACTGCATGCATATATACGTTTTTGAGAGTAGAGTGATTATTTATCTTGTGTCTTATGAAAACTAAATGCCTGCATGGTATATCGTTCGTTTTGGTTTGGTGAGTGTTCTCTCAAAAAATAGTATATACTTCACAAATATATACCACGAAGAAGCTCTAAAGGTATATACTACTCCCATTTTGTTTGGGTGTAAAAACATCGATGTTTACAGCAATACTTAATGGATAAAATGATGATGGTAGAAAGAAATATGAGTGTCATGTGGAAAATATTACATGACCCCGGACCATGCCTAGTTGTCAATCTGTATTCCAATACAACCATATTGAGTAGCTAGTATTACAGGGTTCCTTGTGTCGTTTTCTTTAAGATGAATGAAAGGTTCTCTCTATATATCGTATGTAACAATAATCAAATGTCTATAGGCAATAACTAAACGGGTATGGAGATTTTTTATACAGTTTACACAATCATTAATAAAGAAACACAGCAACACTACGATATAACAAATGGAAAACTTACTTATTTTTAAGCAATAACCATGCCGCTATGCAGACATCAAGTAAAGTGCACGTGAATATCAATTAGGAACACGATGTGTGATTTTGTATAACTAAAAATATCAAAGCGAGCAACAACTTTGTCATGCAAACATTTGTTTCCTAATGTACCTGTCTTTTTATATCCGCTTCTTTGCAATAACTTGTTTCTATTTTCGTCGATCATTCTCTTTAGTTTTTCTCTATTCGGTTATATATTGTTTCCAATATGCCACTCTATCTACACTTAATTATTTTAATACAATGACAAATTCCTGTGTCATCCTAATCCTTATAAAGATATAGCACGGGGACATAATACAAAAACAAAACCAGACAGACATAGAAGGGATTCTCAGCTTATATTCAAGTGACTGTAAACGTTACGTTACATTACTGTATATCTGCATCTTTGACAATCGACAAAAGCTTGTATTTGCATGAAGATATTTTTTTTCACAAAAAGGCTCCTTAATTATGACAAAACATTACCTATTTCTCAAAAATTTCAAAGATCATGTTTATGATTTGTTTTTAACTTATTATCGGACACAAATATATGGTTCAATAAATGTTAACTGTGCACACCGGATACATCAATAGAGAGACCATACATGAACCTGTATTGTTTAAATGCTAGCTGAGTTTTTCACTCTGACGTTCCATTTAACAATAATTCTGATATACCTTTTGTCAATATGGGAGGAAGCCAAAATATATTAAATATGATAACGAAATAAAATTTAAAAAGGAAACACAACCTATATATTTGTCACCGAATATACCAGATAGGGTCACACATTTTACTGTAAAGTGTCTTTACAAATGACCGTTCTGAATTGATTCCTTATCTCATTCAAAGATTAGTTGAAAAAAACATAACTCTTTTAATAAAGAAATTGAAATTTTCGATATTTCGATATTTACATTTCTATAACCTGGCATTAGAAATATATATTACATTTGTATATCAACATATTATGTCCAAACTAAAGCTCTTCCTAATATCGCTCTTTGCCAATAGCTGTTGAATAACATAATTAAAAAAAAAAATAATCTTTTGTATATCATTGATTGTTACAAGAACACTGCATTAATTTTGTGTTTCTTATATTTGAAACTTTTCTTCCTCATCAAATCTATATATGTGTTTATCAACGAGATCTTATCATATAAGGATTTGATAACTACATGTATAGCTATCAGCACTGCTAGGTTATTTTGTTATTAAAGGAATATAATTACCAATCTATCTCGAAAGAAGGTTGTTCACAATGGTCGTCACACACGAACTTAGCTTCCTATAGATGAAACTTTTTGCTATTACTTTAAGGCTGCACAATCATGCATTGCATGTCTTTCTTGTGTTGTGGGATCGGGAAAACTATGTACACTTTTGTTACAATCTTGTTTGACAGAACAACCGTACACTAAGCAAGACATTTTAACAGTGTATGACGTCTACGGCAATACCCGGTTCATAAATGATAACGCACGGTCGATAATCCCCGAATCTGTTTGTTCTTTTTGGTTTATAGATATCACCAAAAGTCAAGTGACATTTTATATCGGACATGCCGACAAGATGGCGGTTCCCAAGAACTGATAATTAATTTCAAAAATTGATTTTGATCTCTTTACATAGAGAATTAACTTGTTTATTGATGAACATGTGGTTTATTATGCTTCAAGAACAAAATATCAATTTTTCATTTTTTTGCGGAGTTTCCCTTTAACTAGTTCAGCGAAAATTGACTCAGATATACAAATGAACCAAAATTTAAAAAGATATCCTGCAAAACAAACGTCCGTGTAATTTTGATTTGCTTACAATTTTCAACGAAGCATGCGAATACTGTAATATGTAATGGTGCATTTGATAATAAATTTTGTAGAGCGTAGATGCTTAAACTTCAACACTGCATTTTTGAAAGCATGTGCTGGTAACAATAGATTAAGTCGTTTCAGATATATACACGTTGTTGAATATAATCATGATTATGATGAAAAAGAAGATAGCAAACGTTTAAAGTTGGTCATTAAACTCTGGAATTTTGTTGATGACAAATCATCTTTCAATGCTAAAAATGCTGTCAAGAAAGCATGCATTGTAAAAACACTTCAACATCAATCCTTTTATATCATTGAGTGGATTTTAGACAATATTGAACAAGATTTATATGACATAAATCCAATTATGTTAATTAGTTGTCGCTCAGCTTACATCGATCTTGCTAGATATCTGATCAACGAATTTGAATTGTCGGACTTCAACTTCCAAACTGCATTGATAGAGGCCTGCAATCCATATCCTCTGTATCATGGGGTTATTCAACATGCACATTCTACAAATCGAGTTAAAATCGTTGATTTAATTCTTCGTCACTGTGTTCGGAATTACTTTGATTTGCCAAAAGTTCTGACATCGGCTCATGAACAAAAAGCATATGATATAAAAAGAAGATGTGGTATTATTGCCAATGAGACAACTACCGTAAACCAACTTATTTTCGCGGATACTTTATTTCGCGTTTTACCCTTTCTTGACCACTTCGCGGCAATTTAATTTCGCGATTTTCTGATATACATGATGAAGTTTAATAAGAGAAGATCCAAGGTTATCATATTCGCGACGATTTATATTCACGTTATTTTTTTACTCGCGAAAGTCGCGAAAATAAATCGCTCGCGAACATAAGTTGGTTTACAGTATCCATAAAAGACCAAAATGACACAAGCATTAACAACTATAGGTATGTTTCTTTTTTTCTTAAAAACAATATATGTAAAGATATAAACGTAAAGATAGTGTTGCTTGACATTTGCATAGATGGATATCCTCTATTGGTGATCTGAAGAAGAACAAGTGGTCAGCATACTGGGGTTTCTTATCGACAACATATTTGTTGAGTTTGGAGGTAGACTTTTCCAACAAATTGTCGGAATTCCTATGGGAACAAACTGTGCGCCTCTTCTTGCCGACTTCTTCTAATTTTCATATGAATCGGAGTTCCTCCAGACACTTGTCAAAAACAAGAGGATCAAAGAAGCCAGATTATTTAATTTCACTTTAAGATATATTGATGATGTTCTTTCTATAAACAATCCGAACTTTTCTGATTGGGTTCCATAAATATATCCTCCAGAACTAGAGATTAAAGAAACAACAGACACAGCTTCTTCCGCCTCATTTTTAGACTTATATCTCGAATTTGACTTACACAGTCATCTCAGTACCAGAATCTATGACAAACGAGACGATTTCAATTTTGAAATTATAAATTACCCCCACCATATAGCAATATATCAACTTCACTTGCATATGGGATATATATTTCCCAACTTATTCGATATTCAAGAGCGTGCAGTTCCTACTCAGACTTTGTAAAACGGCATCAGTGTCTGAGTACAAGTTGATGAACCAGGGGTATGTCATAGAACGTCTCGTCCTTTTTCTAAAAAAGTTCATCGGAAGGTTCCAAGACCTTGTTGATAAATATTCCGTATCAACTTCCCAAATATTACACGATGGTTCTAATGTATAGATTCAGCGTACTGATGTTGTTTGTCATCTTAACAACATTTTTTATTGTTCTTTCATTTGTCTTTGTTCTATTATTAATATTACTTTTACTGTTGAATTGTTTTATGTGATATCCGTTTGACGTGGCTCAGTACTTATACATCTCGTCAATGTGTTTGTATTGGCTTTCATTTTTTGGTGGTTTGATTTGTATGTGCGGCTTTTTGTATTTCTTTTGTTCTTATAACGTGACTCTGTGCTTTATAAGATCCCGTCAGTATGATACTGTTCTTTTATATGTCATTATCACATATTTCTATTATGAATAACTATATACGTTGAACCACAAACGTCAAAATCATTCAATCGCGTATTGGAATTAACTATTTTTGGATTCTTATAAAATCTATATAACTTTTGGACTAGTTTAAATCTCGGTCTATTTCTGAAATTCATTCTTACATACTTTTAATTTTTCAACCGTGTATGCTAACATTGCCTGTGTAAATTTTAGAATTGTTTGTATGCACATTGAAGGGCAATTTATGTGAAGTATAAAATTTTCTGACGTCAGACACTCAAATCAATGAATGTGTTCATAGATAGAAGATGTTTTTGTGTTCTGTTAAATTGTTCCTTTTAAAATTGTTATACGATGATGACTGATGTACCCATATTTAAACTTTTTTTTATTTATTGTGTCTATTTATTTAACGCAGCAATGTAAATATAACGGAATTTGACGAGACTGTCAATAAAGTGAAAGGGTCAGCGCTATAGAATCAGGATTAATCCACCATTTTCTACATTTGAAAATGCCTGTACCAAGTCAGGAAAATGACAGTTCTTGTCCATTCGTTTTTGATGCGTTTTGATAATATGAATCGTTCTATATAATAGGGTTCTTATCCCGGGCACAATACAATGCCGTATTTAGTAAAACCTTTTCAACTTTTGATCTTCAGTGCTGTACAACTTTGTACTTTTTTCACTTTCGATCTTGTATATCTGGGCGTTATGTATTCGGGTTTAGTTTTCTGTAATTAGTTTTTACTTCAGTTTCATTATGTATATCTCTTTCATATTCATTTGTTAAAATTTACTGTTTGCAATAGTGTGAATTGTTTTATATAATATGAATGTTCTTATCCTGGGCATACAAACAATGCCGTATTTGGCAAAACCTTTTCAACTTTTGATCTTCAGTGCTGTACAATTTTGTATTTTTTTCGTCACTGGTGAGTCTCGTGTGGACTAGACGCGTTTTTGGCGTATTGAATTTTAAACCTGATGCTTTTTGTTATCTATTGATCATGCTTTTCTTTGTCTAATATGTTCTGCTTTTTATTTGTATTGTAGTCCTGTAATTTTTTGTTTTCATTTTAATGTTATATTTAACTGTGCCATTAAAGTGCGAGGTTTGGCATGCCTTAAAACCAGGTTTAACCCACCACTTTTATTTCCCTTTAAAAGTGTCCTGTACCAAGTCAGGAAGATGGCCATTGTTATAATATTGTTCGTTTCTGTGTGTGTGTGTTGCATTTTAACGTTGAGTCGTTTCTGTTTTCTCTTATTTTTGAGATAAGACGTGGCACGGTACTTGTCTATCCCATATTCATGTATTTGGTTTTGATGTTATATTTGTTATTCTCGTGGTGTATTGTCTGTTGCTTGGTCCGTTTCTGTGTGCTGTTGCGTTTCGGTGTTGTGTCGTTGTTCTCCTCTTATATTTAATGCGTTTCCCTCGGTTTTGGTTTGTTGCCCCGATTTTGTTTTTTGTCCATGGATTTATGAGTTTTGAACAGCGGTATACTACTGTTGCCTTTATTTGATATTTGATTTTGCCATGTGATTATGGACTTTCCGAATTCATTTTCCTCTAAGTTCAGTATTTTGGGGATTTTACTTTTTGGTAATTGCAGAATTACACCGAATTATGACAGATTAGTCAATCATTGCCTGGTTACTTACTCTTGACTAAAATATTTCTTAGTAGAAAAGAAAAAAAAGTTTCAGAATAACACGTATCAGTGAAAAATTGGGAAAAAAGGTAATGCGTTAAAAATACTCCGTGATAAAAGAAATATTGACATTTTGACGAATGTAATGTCGGAAACACTAACACTGGAAAATACTTTAGACGGGTAGTTTGATAAAGAAATTTGCATAAAATAAACTCACGTTTGATCATTGAATCAAGACACGTAAATGAATGATGATACGGAAACTTTTAAATACGTGATTTTTATTTCTGATAAAACCGTTTCCTGACGATTCTAGTGTACACAATACGTTACATCCGTCATGTTTCTCAATAATGTTAATTAAAAAAAAAGAATTTCTGCTGGAACAAATAAAAACAGCAATATCTTGTCATATCAACCCAACAAATCTGGTAGTAGGACCCATAAACTTCTGTAGAGATGATATCTGTTTCAGATGAATGCTGTAAATGATATCTATTATTTGTATTTTTCTCACTTCGTAGAAGTTATCAATCAGTGAGGGTACTTCGACATTTATAGGCTTACTCGTCTGTAATATATGTATATCTAATCAAATCTATACGGCTGCATAGTATGTATTTGCGTTAATTGCACTTCTTAAATTTTAGATTTATTGATACTCACTTTAATAAATAATCATTTAAGAAATTAGTCAGAGGTTCCTGAAAGAGGGACGAAAGCTACCAAAAGGACAGTCAAACTCATAAAACTAAAACAAACTGACAATAAAAAAAAAGGTGATGTGGTATGATTGCCAATAAGACAACTATCCACAAAAGACCAAAATGACACAAACATTAACAACTATAGGTCACCGTACGGCCTTTAACAATAAGCAACGCCCATACCGCATATTCAGCTGTAAAAGGCCCCGAAATGACAATGTAAAACAATTCAAACGAGAAAACGAACGGCCTTACTTATGTAAAAAAATTAACTAAAACCAATTTGTAACACATAAACAAACGACAACCACTGAATTACATGCTCCTGACTTGGTATAGGCACAAACATAAATAATGTGGCGGGGTTAGCAAAAATAAGATAGCTTGGTTTATATACAACTCAGGTTTTATCAATATGTTCTTGAAAATTAGCTTTGATAATTGTTTTAGTTTTTGAACACTTTACGCTACTCGCAAGATTAAAATTACAAAATCTACCAGAAATAAAAGTATCTGTGAAGATTAGTATTGTTTTATTTGTTTGTGGGTTATTGTCTAATAGGCGTTGCCACATCTTATTTTGTTTGTTGGCTGCTAAGGAAGTATCAGAAGAACAAATTGTAAAAAAAGTTTATTCATTAATGATAGATAAGTTTTCATGAAAGTTATTTGATTGAAATGATCTCTATGAAAGATTCTACTGTTTTTGGCTATTTTTTTTTCAGATATTCGGAATCCCTAATTTCTATTCATGAAGTTCAACGAATAATGTACGCTTACCTTTACTTTTTTTTCATATTTTTTTTGAATTTGTAAATACAGCTACTAAACCACTCAACGTTCCCTCTTACACGGAACGAACACGCGAATGGAACGGAATGAGAACGAACGAGTTAAATCAGTCAGTATCGTGTTTCTCCACTCATTTCATTCATAGAAGTCAAATCGTGTTTTCCCGCTCACAGTCGTGTGTGAACGAAAGGAACTAAACGATCAGTATATTCCGTGTAAACAAACTTCTTCTTCTTCGGAAGTCCACCCTATTTGCAGGGTCACCGCATTAAAAATATCCTAGTTTTAGGTTAATTTTTTAAAATGCGCAGTTATTTATAAAATAAATAATAAATAAAATTGTTAGGCCTAATATGTACTTAGATTTAGTAAAACAAATAATAAGGATAAAAGGTAAAAAACTTGTATTTACACTGTACATAGCATACTGTCTCAAGATTAAAACACTATTTAGATTTAAAATTTAAAAAATGGATAAAACCTAAAGTTAATAAGAATATAGGAGTCCACTTATTAAAAGATAAAAATATGTTTATGGTTGTTCATCTATGGCAGTGATGATAAAAAAGTTTATCAAACGAGGTTCCTCATTATATGTTTATATAAAATCTAAAAAACCATTAATTCATGTTGTAGATTTATTTTAACATGTATTATAATTTTTTTTTTTTTTTTTTACTTATAACGTTGAGGCTCATATTAGATTTAAAATTTAACATTATCGTCTAGCAACAGATTTAATTCTCTGTTTATTGAATTTTATATGGTTGGAATGGAACAATCATATATGTCATTAATAATCATGACGATAAGTCAATATTTATACCCATTCTCATGACCGATACTAGCTAGGGAGTAGGGAGTCGAGTACTATTGTTCATTATCCTTCACTGAATTCCAGAACTCTTACATAATATGCAGAGTGTAATTGTTATGTATATTTCACAATAATTCAGCTCTCTTGGTGTGTAATGCAAATACCCAGTCTTTGCAGATTCTTTCTATATCTCCTAATTGAGCTTTTGGTATCCGAAGGTTAGTGGAACTGTCAATTAACAATTGGAGTAGATCGTCATCAGATTTAATGATGTTATTGTAGTTGATTTGATTTTCTATCAACAAATTTTTGAGTCTAATATGGTGAATTTTCTTGACTGAGTTAAGGCTTTTGCAGCTCATAAGAAAATGTTTATAGTCTTCTGTTTCTTCTGTACAAAGTTTGCACTGTGGAGATTTTGTTGAATCAAAGCGGTTGTTTATACTTTGAGTTTTATACGTTCCAGTGAGTATTCTGGATTTAATTATGCCTTTAGCAACATCTCTCTTGTTGTCTCTGACACTGCTCCAACACTTACTAGGATTTCGGAAATTCCATTTGCTTATTTCCATATGATTTATTGATGATTTTGTTTTAGCTATCTCAGACCATTTTGTTTTCCATGTTGAGTCTATCATATCGTGGGTCAATCTTTTCCAGTTTTTGTTTGGATTTAAGACTATCTCATGCGCAGAGGGCAATTCATATGACTTGAGAATATGATCCACTTTGATATACCAGCTGTTGGAGTTATCATCTTTTGTTGCTAATTGTCTGATTCCTATTTTGTATTCAATGGAATTTGTATCTTTTGAAATTCTAAGGAATAGAGAGATCATTGCCTTGTGGATGAGTTGTTCAATGGCTTCTGCTCCAAGCAAAATATATATTGCAGCATCTGCAGTTCTTTGTGGCAGAGATAGCAGATGTTTAAATGTCTTTTTCTGGAAATTCTCTAATTTCAAAATATCAGCCTTATTAAAATTCAAAATTTCAAAACCATATAGCATTCTTGGTATGACAAATGTTCTCCACAGTTTATATGAAATCAACGGATTTACTCCATTTATTCCATGCAAGCCTGCTCCCATGAGAGAATACATGGTAGCTCTAGCGGTGGATATTCTGTTGACTACATTTGGGGAATTTCGGTCTTGTCTTTCAATACCCAGATGTTTTATGGTTTGTTTTTCGCTGATTTTCTCGTTGAAAAGTTCAAGGTTAAATTCTTTGCTCTTTTTGTTGATCAGTAAAATTTCCGTCTTTTTACTATTGATTTTTACTCTATCATTCTTTGTACAGCTTTCAATTATACGGAGTTGAATTGAAGCATCCTGTTCAGAAGTTGCACATAGCATAATATCGTCTGCACAAGTTGGACAACCTAAGTAATTTGTTCCGATCTTAAATCCAATATTTGTAGCTTCAAGTGTATCTAGGATATTCTTGTTGTATGATTTATAAAAGTTGGCAGATAAAATACCTCCCTGCTTTACTCCTTGTTTGTTTGTGAAGGCCTGCGAGATACATCCTTGAGATTTTACTTGGGTTGATGTATTATTATACAACTCTCTGATCAGTAACCAGGTAGGGCCTGTAATTCCTTGGTGATAAAGTTTCCAGAAAAGATGTATGTGATCTACCACATCAAACGCTTTTTCTGCATCCAGAGTAATTAAAATTAGTTTTTCATTATTATCCTTTGCTTCATTTATTGCCTCGGTGATCAAAAGAGCAATGTTAATTGAGGAAGCGCCTTTTGTGAAACCTTTCTGTAGTCTATTTTGTTGCTTATTTAAGGTACCTTCGATTCTAACTCTTAAGCAGAGTTCTAAAACTTTGCATATGATAGAGATTACAGTTATTCCTCTATAATTCGATGGAATTGTTGGATCCTTGTCTTTTTTGTGGACTGGAGTTAAGAGTCCCTTTTTTATGGCAGCAGGTACATGTTTTGTATAGAAAATGTTATTGATCAGGGTTGTCAGGTAGTCAATTAGAGCTATACCTCCGTATATAAGATGTTCTGAAGTAAGACCGTCTACATCTCCAGACTTCCGCTTTTTTAATTGTGAAATAAGTTTTGAAATTTCAGAAGAGGTAACCGGTTGAACAGTTATGTCATAATTTTCGCATAATTTTACAATTGTTTCTGCGTCTAATTTGACCAGGTTGTCATGTTCTTTATCAAAGGACGGATTGTCTTTTGTTTTAGCTAAATTTGCAAAATGTTCTTTAAAGAGTTCATTTATATCATCCGGCGTAGAAGCTTCTTTATCTGGAGTTTGCAGCGTATGAGTGAATTGGGAGGAAGATGATCTTTGGGTTTTTATTAACCTGAAGAATAGTTCATTGTCTCTATCGGAAGCTTTCATAATTTCTTCATGTAGCTGATTTCTTTTGTCAGCACTTTGTTGTCTTTGTATTGATCTTACTCAACATGTTCCGTTCAGAAACGATACTTTCTCACCTGATTGGTTGTTTGGCGATTATGCTAGTTTTCAAATTTCCAAATGAAACGAATAAATATACTAAAATTAATTAGTATATCATACTACTCATTATATTTATTTATGAATAGTTTTATTCATTACATTATTTCGTTATTGCATTTAAAATAAAAGTAATAAGTCTGTAATTAATGTATAAAAAGACAAGTAACATTAACAATTTTTTAAATTATGAAAGGCTAACAAGATCAATCTAAATATTTAAATACTTTCTCTTCTTTTGCCGGCTTGTTATACGAGTTCTAAAAAAAATGCATATTACTTATAACAAAAATGAACGCGAACATTCTTTATTTCATTATTCACATCTATTATTAAAGTTGGCATGTCATTTTTTTCTATTTATTTTTGCTTAGGGATCTTCATATAAGTTGGTGAAATATACATCGTAAAAGACGTGAACAAATTTAAAGAGTACTAGTATCTCAGAAATATAATTTAGTGACAATCGCTCTCTCTGGTTAAAATAAATTGAAAAAATTATATAAAGCTTTCAAAACATTTGTGTGTCAATCTTTTTCGTTTTCAACGTCAAACGATTTTCATAGTTTTCTTTATTAAAGAAATGAATGACCGAATTCGTGTTTGTAAATAAACTAACGCCTATTACGGTTTTTCGAAAAATAAAATAAAAAATCTTCTTATTTCGTTTCACGTAGGGAACCCATGTCTTACGATGACAGTAGTGAAAACATCTCCCATTTTTTATATCAGCGTATGAACGGTATACATGTGTTTAACCGTTTTCAAACCTATAGTACTATATACTGCAAACGACATTCTTCAATTAAACCATTAACCAAATGCTGTTAATATATCTGCATAAGCAGGCCAAGTCCAGTAATATCTACATATACAATGTATTTGTTTTTATTCAAGTGCAAACACCGGTAATGATTGGTTGTTGGTTTCTCAACGTCCAGTGGCACATATATCATGCATGCTCAGAACGAATTACGCTCACTGATATACTTAGAAAGACTATTCAGTGCAGAAAATAATCATTCGATATATAGTACTTTCTGTTTACTTATATGGCTCAAAACAATTAAACGGTTGATATTATTAGAAAATCTATCTAACGGAAATTAAAACCAGACGTTCATAAAAAAAACTGAAAATTAACCAGAAACAAGAGAAGGGAGTCATTCTAAAAGTGTTTGAAAAAGAAATAAAACTGCTTTGAATATCTAAAAATACTATGAAAATATTGGAATTGTCTTGGACAGTAAAATTAATACCAAATATGAAAAATAATATACTCTTATAAGATATTTGTTTTTATGTAATATGCAAGTAAGTGACGATTGGCTTGGAAATAGAAATAATCATCTTTAAAATAAACTTTATGAACTTTTAAATTGATAACATCACTCTTTATCTGTGCCTTTTTTGCGTTCTTCGCCGACCGCAAATACAAAGCTTTGATCGGAATCTCGCTAATTGATAACAGTTTCCAGAATAACTTCATACATGTAACACGTTTTTATTTCTCGCCCATTTAATGTACATGTCGATTTTTAGCATCCGTCTATCACATCGTCACTCTTTGAAGTTTCCCACCTTGGGAGAAAAATAACAAGTCGCTATCTATGTCACAATTGGGAACTGTTAGGTGTTCGAACTGAAATCGGAATAATGTTACATTTTAATCACGTTTATCATCGATAATTTACCAATATTATGATTTAGTTTAAACTGTTTAATCAGAAAATTGATAATTTTTTCACACTTGTTTCATTTAGATTTAATCGTTGCAAAATTGTTATAGCAAACTTAAAAATTGTCAAAATGTCAATACATGTATGTATATAAAGGGACCCTTTATAGCTTGTTATTCGGTGTGAGCTAAGACTCCGTGTTGAAGCTAGGCCGTACATTGACCTATACTGGTTTACTTTAAAAAAAAAAATGTTATTCAGTGGCGGATTTACCGGGGGCATAGGGGGCACGTGCCCCCCCCCAGTTCAAGTCACCAAATTTGTTTTCTAACATAATTTTATTGCTACTTAAACTTCTTATCTAGTGCGGAAATTGTCACAGCTTGATTAGACTTCTTAAACTGGCCGTTAATTAATACCAGCGTCCCCATGCGTGATTTATGACAACTTATCGGTGGGTGTGTAAATATTGACACCTGTGTGTAATGTCTCTATGCAAAAGCTTTTATCTAAAATACATTAACATGTTGATTGGAATTGTACAAATTTGTATTGGTTTATAATACAATACCGGTAAAGATCGATTACCAGGTGAAACTTCTGATCTGTGTATTTGAAGAATAGGTTCAAACATTTCCTGTACTAAATGTATGTTTTTTCCAAAACTTTCTTTTTGTGAATTTATTCAACAACAAATTAAACTATTTATTTTTTGATAACTTAGAAAATATATGTTTTTTAAACGGAATGTTATATTTCATTCCCCTCTCATTTTCAAGGGAAATCAACAATTTGTTTTACTTCCCCTCCCCTTTCCTCTAATGCTTTCCCCCTGTCCAGGAAAAAATAAATTGACATTTCCTATTAAATAATCATTAATAAAATGCTATTTGATTTTCGTTAAAATTTAGTTTGTAACAGAATCTAGGACTTATACATTTCTCTAAAAGACGAGGCATGCGGTTATATTTGTTTTTCTTGTTGACTTCTTGTTTCAATTACCACGTACACGTTTGAGGCTATAAGGTCACCATTTATGAAGATATGAAGGTGTTTTGCAGATATTAGAATAATGTGTAAAAAAGTAAGTCTGGAAGCGAGGCCAAAAAATATAGTTGAAAGCATATAAAGGTGATGAAATATAAAGAAAATATTGTTTGATTGTTGCATGTTTGTTAAACGTCCAGTAGCAAATATTTGATGCATGTTTAGGTCGAATATAATAAAGATCAATTGGCAGTAAAGTGAAAAAGTAAAAAACGTAAAACATATTGAAATATAGAAACGATGATATCTGACCTCCCTCCCCCCCCCCCAAAAAAAAGGACAAAACAAAAAAAACAAACAAAAACCAAACAAACAAACAAAACAAACCTAGCACCCACTCACACTCGCATATATATATATATATATACATCCAAAAAAAAAATTGGTTCATGGTGCCCCCACAGACATCGAGGTCCTGGATCCGACCCTGTTATTAGAATGGATAGTTTTCTCATTGGCACTCATACAACATCTTCCTATATTCTTGATGTGAAATGTAGTTTTGCAAATATAAAAATTATATTATATATACTTATATTGTTTGTGCTGTTTTTAGACCCTTCTTCAACGAAATTTTGTGCTGTTTTTAGACCCTTCTACAACGAAATTTGTTTCACATGCACACGTATAAAAATTGCGGTTTTTATCCAACGCAATCATAGGTGTGAACGTAGTTTTCAATTTAGACTCGTATATATTTATATATATATACAACTCGTCTTAACATCAACCCAACAATGTTACATCTGTAAATTTGCTTTCGCAAATTTTTATATAGTCTAAATTGAAATTGAATATACATAACACATTAAGTCTTTTTGGTCGTTAGATAGAATGCATACTAGTATGTTATTTTTCATGTCGTAAGCTTTGACATTCTAATATGTACCTTTAATATAAAACATGTTTATCCCCGCCGTATTTTGTGCGTGTCTCAAGTCAGAAGCCTCCGGTCTTTCTTAGTCTTGTATGCTTTTTAATTTTGGCTCATTTATATATTTCGGAGTTAAGTATGACGTCCATTATCACTAAACTAGTACACATTTTTTTGGAGGCCAACTGAAGCACGTATCCGGGTGCGGGATTTTCTCGATGTCTTGAAGACCCATTGGTGGCTTTCGGCTGTTTTCAACTCGTTAGTCGGGTTGTTGTCTCTTTGACACATTCCCAATTTCCATTTTCAATTTAACGTCATGTTAAGATGGAAATATCCAGGATATTCAAATCATGGTCATCTATGATGAAAATAGAAAATACGGATCAAACCATTTAAAAAAAAGGGGGGTTCCAACACAGGATAAAGAAGGGTTCCAATCATATGATCCCATCCAAAAGCATTGATCGTCAAAAATAGTTGGTTCCAACCCCCGTAACCCCACTGAATAAGATTTGAAAGACCCTGTTATATTGACGACAGATAGGTACTTTTTCAAACTTTAATACTAAAACATATTACTTCGAGAAAAAAATAACTATAATAAAAACAAATTATCAATTCTTTTTATTTTGTCAAGTAACATAATGAATGATAGCTTTGTGAATCGATTCTTAGCTTATTTTGTTACATTTTCCTAACGTACAGTGGCAAATATTTCACTTAAATTCCGGTTGAAATAGTGGTAATAACAAAATCTTACAATACTAAAATGTGTTCATCAAAATAGGGTAAGAATTTTAACAGCTACTGAACATTGGAGAAATATTATAAAGGGGCATACATTTTGAGAGTACAACAGGCCACATATATACGATCATTCAAAGTGTTGTTGTAATGGTTCGTTAACTCATATAGTGCACAGTAATGTACCTACTCGATGTTATGTGTACGAGTCGTCGGTTTTAGCGTCTGTTTTCAACAAAACTTGGATGTCTATACTGCCTTCTCATCCATACTTATATCTCTGTTCGAGGCATTTGGTTTTACTGCTAGATGGAAGGTTCATTGATGTTTTTCATTTTAGACATATACATACATGTACATGTATGTACTATGAAGACGACGAAATCTAAGCCACAATATTTTATCAACAATAAAGCGGAAAGGTGCTCTCAGAATTGTCAAATGGCGGTTTTCTTTTATCAAAGACCAATTAACAGATTTTTTTTAATATTCGGGACAAATTGTATGACAAGCAAGTATCATCAACGATCTATCCTTTTTTTCTAATGGTGAAACAGACTCGAAATTAAAGATATAGTCATGTAAGCACTTGGGTATAAATCAAGATTTTTTTTTTTAGCACAAAACACTTTATATGCATTTGGTTATCAAAATTTTTGAAAAACAACTTGGCAAAGCTGTTATTAAATGTTTAGAATAGTTTAGTGGAAAATAGAATGGACCAAATATCGTGCGAGACATGAATTAATTTATTGAGTTCTACGTATACAACTCCAATGAAATAATTAACATTTCGTTTCATATTTCATAAAAAAATATCTCTCGTATTTTATAAAAACATCAGTTTTATAGACAACAAAAACAGAAATATTCAAAACAGGGAGTTTATTGAATAACACCTTGCATTTTAGAAAAAAGAGAAAAACATTAAAGAAAAACTGTGAAAGGATACTGGAACAGAACTGCAATTAAATGTATCTATCTCTGATGTTTAGATTGTTCTTTTTTTAACAAAATATTTCTCTTTTCGCGAAAAATTAAGTTGGACACCCAGCAATGCAGTGCAGTAAGCAAAAGAAAGCAATTGAAAGATTGATACTTTCTTTGAACCATTTAATTCATAAACACAACTGTTATGAAGTCTTTACAGCAACAGGATGACTTATTTTCTGGTTTGAATCGTTTTCTGTCAGAACCTTTTTAGAGTTTACTATTCGGTATGGATTTTCTGTATGGTGACTTATGGTTGCTTTCATCTGTTGTGGATAGTTGTCTCTTTTGCAATCATACCAAATCTTTTTATTTTAGATTTATGTCATTCTCTGTATAATTAAACTATTAAACTATTCCTTCGGAATATATACAATTAATGAATATTTCTTGTATAGCATTTTGATGTAACCTGTCACGTACTATAATATAGTTAATACCGCGAGATTTCAACTCAAACGTGCGTAGGATTTCGAGATAGTGACCTATAACAACTAATATCTATAAAAACTGGATCCCTGTTGTGTTCACTTATCTCTTCACTCACAGTACGAAGCTTTAGATGGAATTGCGGACCAGTTTAATATCTATAAGACTTTTGGTCTCTGTTGGCAGGGGCGGATCCACTCATTTAAAAAATGGGGGGGGGGAGGGGGTCCCAACCCAGAGTAAAAAGTGGGGGTCCAACAATATGCTCCCATTCAAATGCATTGATCGTCTAAAAAAAGGGGGGTTCCCACCCCCGGACCCCCCCCCCCTGGATCTGCCACTGGCTGGGTATTTTTTTTTCGTTTTCTCGTCCTGAATACACTTTAAGTATTGACCAGTCGATAAAATGCAACTGTAGTATATTTCAAAGGTTTTACACGAATTTGCGACGACGCATTTTGTTTACACTAAATATGACTTTTTGTCCTTACTGACAAAAATTTGCAATATTTGAGATGATTTGTTGTAAAATTTAACATTGCTGTAAGTCATGAGTACAATTGATTAGAAAAGGAAAACACTTTTTTTTATACCAGTTCCTTGTTTCAAACAATTTTGATTCATTATTTGTAGGTACTTTTTTATTGAAAATTTAAAGACAAAGCTGAAATATCTACACTACATTATTCATGGTTTTCTAAAATTTAGGGCTGAATACCAATTTCTGGTTTATGGGAATTTGTAAAAAGATCAATTTTTTTAGAAACATCATCATAAGCTATAATTTCACCCCCCCCAAAAAAAACCCATTAATGATGATTGAAGTTTTTAACGAACTTGACTGGCTATACAGCCCTTACATACATGTATCTACACGTATGCTATGCGTATTCAAATTAATTTTAAGCGTCAAATTACGGTAATAGTAAAGGTTTCAGTAACTGAAAAAGCAACTGTCAGTGAATAAATCGACAACTTGTTATGGTTTATGCTTTTGTTTACACAACACATATCATGCATATATAAAAAGAAGAAGATGTGGTATGATTGCCAGTGAGATGATTCAGAGCTCCACAAGACACAAAATGACACAGAAGTTAACAATTTTATAATATATATAACGGCCTTCAACAGTGAGCAAAACCCATTACACATTGTAAGCTCCCGGTGATTATTATTTCCTGTGACTTCTATTCTTGTGGCTTTTTTTCCTGCGACTTCATTTCATATGGACTTTGTGTGACTTTTTCCCGTGACTTTTTATTCGTTTACCGTTCTCTTGACAGATATCACGTTATAACTACACTGTTTTACACATTTTGAATAAAAGAAATTAAAATACTGAATCATATTACTGAACAACATTTTGAACACCAAAAAACTATCAAAATCCGTATATATTCATATATCTTTATCAGTCTCATTTGCTAAAAATAACAAAAATAAAAGATCCATTCGATAAAAGAAATTTAAGACGATTGGCGGTAGAACAATTATCTGTTGAACAACTAACTGTGAAATGTCTATCAATTTCTCTAAAGATGTCCTGCAGAGTTCGCCCGCTGGTTATTTAGATTCAAAAATGTATTCTAACCTCGAAAGCGTTGTTACCACTTTAATTATTACACAACTGTTGCAATAAAATGTTGTTATAGCCATGTTAAGAAATTTTAGCCTTACAGAAATATTTTATTTTCAATAGTTCACTAAACTCGAACACAATGCTACATATACTTGTTTCATTATATGCATGATATTTATAATATGTAAATAAAAAAACCACTTTCCTATAGCAGTGAGATAACAGTAACTGAATTTAAAAAAAATGACCTACCTTGTTTAATTTAACGAAACACAGACTTACTGAAATATTGTCCCTATTTTTTAAGCAATCGTAGATACATTTTATTTAGCATTTACTTCATTTAAAATAGAAAGAAAAATAAAAAAAAAACTACCACACTGCAATTTTGTACATTCGTTTTTTGTAAATTAGTTAGACAACCATAGCTGAAACTCGGCGTATCCAATAAGCCATGCTTATAATACACTTTAAGATAGATATATTTTAAAACATCCTTTTTACCAAAAAAAAATAAGGGACCAGTGAATATATTTAATCTCAATATGGAAGTAAAATATATAATATTTCCCTCGAGATATTTCCATGTCTCAAAAAGTTTTAATGGCTATACTGTGAACCAAAAAGTTTTACCAAATTTCACATCATTTTATTATAATAAACGGTCTATTCATACCTGAGCCAGTGACCATCATTATCACTGTTGACATGCATTTCGTTGTCGAATCTTTAATTATAATCCCATCCGCATTTAAGACACGTTCTTAGATTTTTTTCTTTCACGTTCTTTATACTTTTGTGTTTTCGTGACATATACATTTGAGGATAGTGATAAATATTTTCAATAATAAATCGTATGGGAAGAGCTAGATAAGTTCATGAGAGAGATACAAAAAACACAGTAAAGAGAAATCGATTTTTTTTGGTTCAAACTACTGACATCTTTATCAGAAAACTATACTGTAGTCTAAAGTATGTATTGAACAATGGACATACATTTGAGATTAGTTTTTTATAATTAGAAAAATAACACACATAATTTTGCTAAACATATCTTCCGCAATTAACGAAAACCTCGGAAAAATGTATAAAACCTATACGGAAGCAAGTTTATAATTTTATATGTGTTTTCAAATAATTCGTAATATGTTTGTGTTATAATGTCGGGAGTTACCAGTGTGATTAATTGGCGACTGCTACATTGTGATCGTGTTATCTTTTTTGTATTCAGTTACGAATCATTGGTTTGATCATAATTAATAATAAAAAAAATGACAGGTATGACTTTTTGTGGACTATTATCCCGTGAACCTTTAGAAGTAGAAGTCATATTAATAACCCATTAACCTTTTTTCGCGTTGATTTACATATATATATTTGCCACTGGACATCACATATAAATTAATCATCATCCTTAACGGTGTCATCTGAACACCCAGTGACAAATATTACATTGCTACATTGTACCTATTGACATGAATATGTGCAACAATCCCATAAAGATATACTGTGTAACTTTCCATGCAGAGAAAGCAATCCAACAATTAACGTTAAAATAGAAATCTATACGACAAGTTTGACCTATAGATATAGTGTCCACAGTTTATTATACATCCTTGACACTTTATTTTAAATACCAGCAGAAGCTACAACATACATTGTTCATGATATCAGAATGAACACCAATTCTTTGGCATGCAAACTTTTATTTTGTTTAGTATTTAACAATTAAAGTTATAAGTATTATATTTTACAAAAACTAGTGCTCCAAAGTGATTGTGTGCATTCGTTTTTTAGTCTTTAACTGACCGGTCTTTAACTGATTGTAGTCAATTTTTTTTTTTATACAAATAGTAAATATTTATCGCTTTTATTGTTTAACTAAATAATCATATTGTTACAGAAATGGCTTCATTTAAAATGAATAAACTATCATGGTCGTTGACGTTGTGGTGGTCGTCGGTTTTGTTGATGAAGAAAATACATGAGATGATGTGACTATAAAATACGAAATTTGACTGTGAAACGAACCAAATTATATTTCGCTTTAGAATGATATAATCGTTCACACACGCTGTAAACATTCTAAAACGAAATGATTAGCTTCACCTGTTTACCGAATGACACGCTTGATATCATTCTATGTCGTGTATAAACGGAATGGAACACGGAATGTAACACGGAATGAACTCAAACATAATAAACGAAATGAATGAAATGAATGACACGGAAACGGAATGAACGAAACACGCAAACGGAACGAATGAAAAACGGAGCGAAAACGGAAAAACGGGAAACTTGAGTGGTTCAGTAGCTGTAACTTATAACATTTTTTTTTAGTTTAAAACAAAGGTGTCATTGTTAACTGTATGAAAAAAGACAATCATAAACAGCCAAATTTTCAATCGCTCAAATCACAAAAAATAGAATCCGGACCTAGCATTTCATATTCTACTTTTTAGCTCACCTGGCCCGAAGGGCCAAGTGAGCTTTTCTCATCACTTGGCGTCCGTCGTCTGTCGTCGTCCGTCGTCGTCGTCCGTCGTCGTCGTCCGGCGTTAACTTTTACAAAAATCTTCTCCTCTGAAACTACTGGGCCAAATTTAACCAAACTTGGCCACAATCATCATTGAGGTATCTAGTTTGAAAATTGTGTCCGGTGACCTTGGCAACCAACCAAGATGGCCGCCATGGCTAAAAATAGAACATAGGGGTAAAATGCAGTTTTTGGCTTATAACTCAAAAACCAAAGCATTTAGAGCAAATCTGACATGGGGTAAAATTGTTTATCAGGTTAAGATCTATCTGCCTTGAAATTTTCAGATGAATCTGACATTCCGTTGGTAGGTTGCTGCCCCTGAATCAGTAATTTTAAGGAAATTTTGCTGTTTTTGGTTATTATCTTGAATATTATTATAGATAGAGAAAAACTGTAAACAGCAATAATGTTCAGCAAAGTAAGATCTACAAATAAGTCAACATGACCAAAATGGTCAGTTGACCACTGTAGGAGTAATTGCCCTTTATAGTCAATTTTTAACCATTTTACGTAAATCTTAGTTATCTTTTAGAAAAATCTTCTCTGAAACTACTGGGCCAAATTAATTGAAACTTGGCCACAATCATCTTTGGGGTATCTAGTATAAAAATTGTGTCCGGTAACTTGGCCAACCAACCAAGATGGCGGCCATGGCTAAAAATAGAACATGGGAGTAAAATGCAGTTTTTGGCTTATAACCCAAAAAACAAAGCATTAAGAGCAAATCTGACAGTGTTGAAATTGTTGATCAGGTCAAGATCTATCTGCCCAGGAATTTTCAGATGAATTGGATCATCGGTTGTTAGGTTGCTGCCCCTAAATTGGTAATTTTGAGGAAATTTTGCTGTTTTTTTGTTATTGTCTTGAATATTATTATAGATAGAGATAAACTGTAAACAGCAATAATGTACAGTAAAGTAAGAACTAAAAATGAGTCAACATGACCAAAATAGTCAATTGACCCCCTGAGGAGTTATTGCCCTTCATAGTCATTTTTTAACAATTTTCACAAAATTTGTAGATTTTCACTAACATTTTCCACAGAAACTACTGTTTTAGATAGAGATAATTGTAAGCAGCAAAAATGTTTAGTAAAGTAAGATCTTCAAACACATCACCATCACCAAAACACAATTTTGTCATGAATTCATTTGTGTACAATGTTTAATATTAACATAGACCAAGGTGAGCGACACAGGCTCTTTAGAGCCTCTAGTTTTTAATTTCCGACATTCATAAACTACCAATTTAAAAAGTCATTAATTAATCTCTTTGAAAACAGATGTAGGGATCGAATTCCCTTAAGTCTTTCTTATAAATGATAATTGTTTGTAATACAAGGCATCAAATCGCATTGGATTAAATGTTTTGTTATTGACATACTCTTCTAAACATTCCAGAGCTAGGTATTGAAAATCCAGATAGAATTTATTTGCAAATAGTTCTTTTCTTGACACGAGTTCTTTTAAATCTCCAACACCAAAAACACAAATGTCTCTGACAAATTTTCCGTTACACTGATCTGTCCCATCCCAAGCAGCATAAACGGCAAGCCAAGACTTCATTTCAGGGTTGCCTGTAAAAAGATAAACATACGCTTCCAATAATAATAGTTTGAATAATAATCAAAATATTGATAATAAAGATGTTCTGTAGCATATATACTAGTAAACGATAATGATGTGTTTTCACATAAAAACAAAGTACCTCTTTTAAAAACTGAAACTCAGGGTATAAGGTATGGTGTACTGATCATTATTCATAGCAATTCAATCATAGTTTCTATTGAAGAGGAATAAAGGCACTGATGTAATCCAACATATAATTCTTTTCTTGGTATTTTAATGTATATGTTACAGTAAATAGGTGAAATTAGGAATTACACGTATTTACTTAACATTTCAGTAAATACCTGTAATTACTAGCCAATTTAGTAATTACATGTATTTACTAGTTGTTTCATTGATTACTGGTGTTAAATGATTTTTTTTGGTCATTTTTACAGCTATTTACTAACTTGATATTTTTGTTATTAAATTAAAGAAACAATTCAAGATACCAAATAAGAAAGTAAAAGGGTAGGTATTTTAGGGCTGACTTAAGTAAGGATTAAGGAATATAAGGCACATCAAAAGTGTATACTATTTAGTGTTTGTCAACTGAAACTGCTGGAAAATGATTGTTTTAACAGATTTTAAACTCCCTAAAATCATTTTCAGCAATACAATGATATCAATCCACTATTGAGAAATGCATTGAAATTGTGAGAAGTCTATAGGCAACTTCGTCCCCTCTTTTTGCTGATAGACATTCTATAATGCCAAATTTGGTTGATTAATCTTGATAGTTCTTAAAATCTCATAATCTAAATCTCCATCAAGCATACTTGCCCAATGACACAAGTTAAATTCCTTTTACAAAAAAGGTTTATTTAAGACTTCTTTTGTTAGACTGTTGCAATGAATCAGACATTCTTCACAAACAAATTTATACCCTTTGATGGTGTTGTCACATTTCATATTTCTGTGTTTCTCTTTTTATGAGTTTTTCAAGACCTCCAAACTTCAGCTTATAAACCTGCAACAAAATTTTATCATCGTTTTTACTTGTATAAGAATCATCTTTTTGTGGATTGTATAAGTCAACTAATTGGTCCATCCCTTTTGTTTTACTTTCAATGTTGTCATTCTGTTTCTTTTTGTCGAAACTGAGACTATTGTCGCAAAAGCGAGACATGGAAACCATTCTGTCGTCAGTAGCGTCCACACATATTCACTATGTGGTAAGTTTTTCACATTTTGATAACTTTCTTAAATTATCCTGGATTTCTACTAAACTTGAACAGAAGCTTGTTTATCATCATAAGATAATTTTCAAGAAGAAATTTTTTTAAAAATAAAATTATTTTTTCCGTATTTTTCTTATAAATGGACTAAGTTTTTTTGTCAGCTAACATTTCATTCACACTGTGGTGAAAGTTTTTAGAATTTTAATAATTTCTCAAAATATCCTAGATTTCTGCCAAGCTTGGACAGAAGCTTGTTTAGATCATAAGATAATACCCATAAGTAAAGTTTGTAAAATTTTTTTTTTCGTATTTTCCTTATAAATGGACTTCGTTTTTCCCCAGTTAATATTACATACACTCAGCAGTTTTTTTTAAAACATTTATAAGATTTCATAAACCATCCTGTATTTTAACCAAATTTGGACAGAAGCTTCTTACAGTACTTGTCAAAAGATAGTTTCAAGAGTAAATTTTAATATTTTTTTTCCATTTTTGTTGAGCCTGCGACTAACAGCAAAAGTAAGCGAGATACTGGTTCCGCGAAACCTTACAATTTTAAATATGAATACATCGGAAACATATCTCCAGCTAAGGGTTGAATTGTAGGTCACATGCATACGTATTCATTAAGGTCCAATTATTCACTTGCAAGTGCACCAGTACCAGATTGACTGCTAACAATATAATTTCACTATATCATTTTCATTAATGATTGAACAAAAAAAAATCATATTTTATTTTTTGTATATCTCATAGCTAATGCTCCTATAACAAAAAGGTACATTTTAGGCTAATCACTTTTTACGAGTACTCACTGATGTTCTATAGTTGGTATTACCATATCTTTTGATCAGCTGACCATATTATAACATTGTTTTAACAGTTAGTAAATAGGTGTAAAAATTCATTGTAAAATTAGTAATTACTGGTAATAACTGGGCAGTTTCAGGAATTACTTGTATTTACTAAGTGCATTGGGGATTACATGTATTTACTGTAACATATATAGCTTTTGCTGATCAAATCACAACTGGTTTATGTCCGTTCGGTAAACCTGAACTAAATCAGGTACAGATCGATTTGAAGACCAGGTTTAATCAACTATTTTCTACATAAAAATACATGTAATAATTCACGAATATGAGAGTTGTTGTCTATTCGTTTAATATGTTTGAGTCTTTATTTAACCATTTGAGTACGAATTTTCCGTTTGAATTTTCTTCGAAGTATAGTATTTTTGTTATTTTACTTTTAAACGTCACATGATACATATATCAATAACAACTTCTAGCAATCATTTAAAACCAATTTTCGATCATTGACATGACAATGTTAGTGGAAATATCAGGTGCCTGAATTTAATTTAAAACAGTTACAACATAATTTAAGAATTGATCTACCTATAACAACGATTGTTCTACCATAAGTATGCTTTAAATTTTCAAATATTATGGTCGGGAGCATCACTAAAGAGACATTTATTGGCAAAATTCCAATCAGATGCAATAAAAAAAGTACAGTAGTGTTGACCGTTGCAAAGAGGATAAATTTCGAATAATATGATTATAGATGTATATACAGCAAAATGTGTTTAAAACTGTCATTAGACTTGGTATGGTTTCTTTTTTAATCGAATTGCATTCGATTTATTTCACTACCATAGATATAAGGAGATGTCGTGTGAGTGTCAACGAGACAACTCTCTATCCAATTCGCAATTTATAAAGGTATGCAATTATAGGTCAGGGTACGGTCTTCAACACGAAACATTGGCTCATACCGCACAGCAAGCTATAAAGGGCTATAAAAACTACTAGTGTAAACTCATTCAAACAGAAAAACCAAAGATATCATATATGTTAAAAACGAGAAACACTTATGAACCACATTAACTAATGTCAACTACTGAACATAATATTCCTGACTTAGGACAGGTGCATACAATTGCAGTGGGTTGAATCATGTTTATATATTTTTATAAAGTGAATATTCAAGATTCTTACCTGTGAATCTACCTGGCGCTTTTAAAATTTCATTATGATTCAAAGTAGCCCAATAATATTCATCTGGACTCATGATGTCTTCCATATAGTTAAGTACATCTTTAGACCTTTGGTCAAATACTACATATTGAACAAATTTTCGACTAAAAACACCATACGCACTACCTTTTACAATACTTGCGTTATACGGCATAGTATCATTTTTCAGTCCTATACGCACCAAAGAGTTGTTAACATTTTTGTAGCTATACATATATCGCTCTGATACCATCCGCTTAGACGATGTAATGCCTTCGATATCATTAGCACCATTATATATTTTCAATATCTTTACGAGTTCTAAGTTTGTCTTCAAAGGAAACTGTTGGTGAGGTAAATTTATGAAATATTTCCATTTTCTTGACTTTATCAAAAGATCCGACATGCAGTTGATATCCGCCTTAAGGCGTGAAATATGTTTGTAGATAATGTTTTCCGTCTTTGAGACAATAAACACATTTTTGAAACACTTAGTAATTACTAGGAATGCTTCATGTAAATAACTCGAAGAACTGTTATCTACATGTATACAATAGAAGTTATGAGGACGATAAATTGAATGCAGCAAACGTTCAGTCTGATCCGCGTCCTTGAAAGTTAGAATACTGAAGGCAATCGGAAAATGTCTTTCCTCGTCTGTGATTGGATAAATGTTGTAGCCAAAAGTCTCTAAGAAATTCGAACAGTTCGTGGTTATATTGATGAAGTCTTTGTCCAATAGACGGATTGGTGAATTATATTTCATGTATTGAAGTGCTTTTACAATTTCTCCTTTGTCGCCATTAATTATATCAAGGCAGTTAACCTTCCATCCCAGATATACACTTAGATAAACCCGTAAAAAGTTTGATATGCTAAACATGCTTATTATTGAAAATCCACCTATACAAAAACACAATGTTTTCCATTTAGTCTTCATCTATATAGTAAAATATCGTTGGATAGTTATCTGAAATAAAAATTTTAAACAAAAGAAATTAAAAACGAATAAGGTCTGCCTTTCATTTAAAGGAACGTATCAATTCTTCAAACCAATGCAATGAAATTGAAGATTGTACTCCATACAATGAGTTTGATATTGAGGCATGGTATATATATATATATAAGTGTAGTGATGAAATCTCTTTTACTTATACATGAGCTATCAAACCATAACACGCATTTCCTTGTCATATATACTATCGCAAATGAATTATATATATTTTGTAGGACTCAAATCTATGGAGGGTTCAAATCTATGACGGATTCCTAATCTATGGTAAATGTGACGTTACAACAAACAACTCAAATCTATGGCAGATTTTTGTTTTCTCCAAATCTATGGCAAATCTGGGGGAGAGAATAACATATAAAGTCATAATTGAACAACGCCATATTACATCTTCGCCGCCGCTAACGATGGCGGAACCCATAGATTTGAACACCATTCAAGATGAAGCTATTTTTCTGACAAAACTTTGCCGGTGGTTTGAAGGAAAATGTAACCTACTATTCCGAAGAGGGACAACATGTGCTGTATCGATCAATGTCCGCGATGAATAAGGGCACCTCTATTCCAGTATACAGTGTTACTTTCACGGTAAAAGATGCAATAGATGCGTATTGCACTATTTTCAAGAGAGCTCTTCAACAAAATATGTTCTAATAAGACAAGAGGTCTGAAAAACAGGTTCATTATACATCAAACGAACTACTGCAATGAAGGTGTCAAGCAATAATTTGTATCAGTTCTTTGCTTTATCTGTTCTTATTCTATTAAGTCGTATATGGACAGATAACAATGCAACAGTTTTGTAGTACTTCATCTCTGAGAACGATATAAACGATATACACATCAATGTAATGATAAAGCACCAGTCAAATTTTAATTAGTGCGAATGCAACCTACAATGAAGTATCAATTAAATTTAATTGGAGAAAATAAATAAATACCCATTACAGTAACGCAAAATGTTTATAAACTCATTTAAAACTACATCTTGTCGCACATTTTTGAATTGTCAGTTCTTCAATCCATTGTAACCGTTGTAACACTATAATCATATCGAATGAGGTCAAGCTACATACCCTATTCATAAATTAACCTGCTGGATGTATGTTGACTCTTTTATTAAATCTTAGCTAAACATTTTCGTTTCATCTTTCATAGTCAATTTTCTTGATGAATTTATTAGCTTTATCAGTCATCCACTTGTAAGGTATCGCTGGCTTCAAGTGTATGATAAATCTTAAGGGGATTAAAATAAACAACGATTTGTATTCGAGTACTTTGAATATTACATGTATTAACTTTCTATGTACATTTGTTTCATGTATTTGATAAAAACTAACAAGAAGTGTAATGCACAATGAAATTCAACGTAATAACATATCTTTGTTACAAAACTACAAATTGAAATATGACAATTCTAAAATCATTTAAATTAATAAAATTGAATGTATATTTTTAGAAAAAAACATAGATAATTAAATTTCAGCTACAACTCTTAAAAGTTATGTTCTAAGAATCGTGGGCTATTTGTACACGAAAAATGTCTCACATAAGAAAATGCCTTCACGAAAAAAGTTCATCATCAAATTTATTTGTATAAGAGAAGAAAATCCTTATACAACGAAACAATTCTTTTTCTTGGCAGAGTAACTCTTTGTTGAGGAGTTAATATTAGTATTTTAGTCTTCGAGAATATAGTTTATTCATTTTTATATGTTTTGGTTTTTGAGCTAACTTCAGTAAAGCTCTAAAAATAGTCTTATATCTTCGAACCTATCTTCCGAGTTATGACAATTGCAATTCAAGTTTTAAGTTTATTTATATGCTATACTTTTACACTTCTCTCAAGTGCTTTGAGGTGGGTTGATATCGCTTGTAAAAATGTTTAAGCCAACCACATGCTTTATATGTCTGTCCCAAATCAGGATCCTGTAGTTTAGTTTGTCTGTCACATTTGTTTTTCATAAATTGTTTTGTTATAAATAAGGGCATACTTTTTCTCATACCACCTTTTTCTTTATGTCGGTGCTTTTTTGCTGACTAAAAAAAAATGTGTTTTTCCATTGTGACATGTAGAACGATAGCCTATAATTGCTTACATTTACTTGATGTGTACCCCGATAGGTGTCGCAATCAGAATCATTTGCAATCATATAAACCACATCTCTGAATTTCTATTTTAACATTATGTTTCTGTTTGTTTTGTCTTTACTTATTAATAAATCATTTTCTGTATAGATCTTACGAGTCGATATCAAATTTAGAAAATATGGTTTAATTTTTTATGAGAACATTCGACTGTTATCTGTCATATTAGCTTAGTAACAAGCATGTCATTCTTTTAAAGTTTGTTTCAAAACTTGCCCGGACAAGCGTCTTACACCTAAGTAACTTTAGTTGAACATACGGGGTTAAGAAATGATCATTAACCATAAAGAAAAGCCGTTATGAAACACCATGACAGGACAAATGGAGAATCACATCAAACGGGGAACAGTAAACTAACGGTCTTAATCATATTCATAACATACATCCTCTGTTTTTATTATTACAGTTATGTATTTTCACTCACTTTCAAGCGCAAAACATACCAAAACATTCATCCATCAATTGTCTTTTGAAATTCGAATTGTAAAGGAAACCAACAGATCTACATGTGCTGCCTACATTGGTGATATGTTTTGATTATGTGATCGATGATAGTTGTGTGAATAGATTAACTCAACTTACATGGAAGCAATACAATGTTTTCTAGTAATGCAATGTTTAACTCAAAGACAAATTGGACTATACTTAAGGTACAATGTCTGTCAATGTAAATTTTAGAATCCCTTTATAAACAACATAACCGATTACGTGGTATCATGGAAGCATTCGCCTGCCTCTCGAAAATTTGAGGTCGTGGGCTCGATTACCTGCCGGAATAAATAAAATAATTCAAATTGGTGTTATCAGTATGCAATCAAATATATTGCAGATTAGATAATACGGTTGTTTGACATCCGGTTTCATCTGACATCGGATTTAGGTCTTAAACAAAACAAATATACTTGTGAAGAGAAATGCAAATTGTTATCCAGAATATATAAGGACGCATGCATTTTGGCAATTGTTAATGGCGAGTAAATTATGAAGATGATGAATATGAATCAATATCCACTTGCTAGCAAAATTCATTCATGACAGATTCACGTAGAAACGAAAACTTTGTTTAATTCGATATTACAAATCTAGATATAAATTCATAATTTGTTTTAACAATGTTTAAATCTAGCATGCTTATGATAATGGAATAAAGTTTAAAACTTTATATTCGAGGGTCCACTTATAAAAAGGTGTCAGACTATCAGTTCAAAGCTTCCTTTATATTTTACCTTCGATTTAATTTAAAATAAAACAGAATTATACTGAATTGTAACCTTTCTATTACATATCCTGAACCAATGCTAAAGTCTTGCAGCAAAACATCGACCGTTCCGAAGGTAATTGTTTAAAGCAATATAAAATAGAATCCCAGTCGTACTTACATTGTTTTCCACAATTTTTAATAAACTAACAAATATAATATTGATACAAAAATGAATCGATTTGTTTTAGTGATAAGTAAATGTTTGTACGGCTAAATTTAAATAAATAGACATCCTTACTTAATGAACATGATTTTTTGTCTAAACGAATGCAGAATTTTAAATCTTAAATAAATATATTTTTCGTTATAAATGATCTGCGCCTTAAATTTTTAAGCACGATGAAGACAAGATAATAAACAGAACAGCGTGAAAATCGGCAAAATAAACATATTTCATTATGTGATAATTGAAATTGCTACGTCGTTAGAATATATATACATTATTATGAATTGATAACCATCCAAATTTTATATCCTGTATTATTTGTTTTTTTTTTCTCTATAAAATAAGTACACGATATTTTCAAATTGCAAGCCTTGAACTATTGGTCCAGTCAATAGTTGCCAACTTTTGGACCTCGTTGAAACTATTTGACAGCTATCGTCATTTCGCGAAATTTCATAAGCACCTTTTGGATTGAATGATTTTGAAAACATCGCAGAAGTAACAACGTCGCGTCGTACATATGGTACACAGAGAAGACTCCAATGCAGGACGTAAATAGATATAAAAGGTACCAGGATTATAATTTAGTACGCCCGACGCGCGTATCGTCTACATAAGACTCATCAGTGACGCTCTTATCAAAATATTTATAAAGCCAAACAAGTACAAAGTTGAAGAGCATTGATAATCCAAAATTCCAAAAAGTTGTGTAACCGTAGCATTTCAGAATAATTTTGAAGTAAACGTTTCACAGTATGGTACGGTTTCTGCTTTATATATTACGATATTAGACTTATCCCTGCAATTTATTGTCTGTTGTATTTTTCAATTCAATAAAACGCGTAATGACTGGATATTCGTGGAAAAAGTAAAATCACAAAAATACTCAACTTAGAGGAAAATCAAATCGGAAAGTCCATAATCACATAGCAAAATCAAATGACAAAATGCATCAAAAACGAATGGACATTTTTCAAATTTTCAAATATAGAAAATGGTGGATTAAACCTGGTTTTATAGCGGTAAATCTCCCAATTTGTTGACAGTCTGATCAAATTCAGTTATATTTACAATGATGCTTCGCCTCCGGGCACTAGTTGTACCTCAAGGACAATAAAATTACTATTCCACTCATACCCAGTCAATAGGTATACATTATTTAACACCGTGATTTCGATAAATAATTCTGTCATCTTGATCCACCAGATGTGTCAAGTTTTCTTTGAACGTGAATCTTATATTTATAACTTTTATAATATTTAATTCAGCATTCAAATGTTTATTCCAAAACGGGTTTGGTATAGGTTAAAGAGAAAGCATTGAAACATCTCTGAACAAAAAGAGAATGAAAAGAGGTTAGAACGGATTGAAGTTCATTAGACATAACTTCCACTATTTGAGTACCATTATGTTACATGTAACATGAGTCATGAATCATAATTGATATTTTAATTTTGTTGAACAACTATATCGTCATTTTCCCATAATTATGATTTGAATTGATTTTAAACTAATATGAACTAAATGTATAAATGCTATATATACGGCGGGGTAACTGGTACATGTGGGGTAACACGAGTTTTCCTATCTTCTAGCATAAACATTCACCAGGTTATTGGCACACTGAATTTTGTTCATAATTACCTACCTTTCTGTGTCAAAAAATGTAGACTATTCATGCTTTTACTCATCATTTCTAGTTTGTATTTTTGGCCAATGTAATGCCATATATCTTAGATTCATGTCTTTTTGGTTTGCATATAAGTGTTTTGCATCCCTTTATAATGATCCAATTTTGAGCATTTTCTAAAATCCAACATATCTGAAATTTGTATCTTTCCTTCTCCACATGAGTACTAGTGTTATCTTTTAAACCAGAACGACAGAACTCTTAATATCACATTTCTATATCTTACTTTTTCATTAAGTTTTAGGAAAAATCTTTAAAAGGAATCTGTTTGTCCTCTGTGTAAATGATTATGGGCCAATTATGGCAGTATGCAAAAATAAAGTAGTTTATAATTGAAGATATATACTCTATACTATGGAAATAAGTTAAGATTACAAATTTGAGCATTATGGTCGGAATGACCCCCTTAACTAAAGAGTACTTTGAAAAAAATACATCATTCCACCAAACAAGAAATTGTTATATGATAAGAAATGCAAACCGTTCTTCAGAGTTATGAAATGACAAAGTATATTGATATGAGAGGGTATATACAACTACAAAAAGAAAGAAATTGTTCAATAAAGATATCGAGTGATGAAAAATTATTATAATATGACATTTTCAATTAAGTGTTACCACACTACAGATGATATAAAACTTGAATCGAAATAAAAGCTTAAAGGTGGTGTTTAAGACAATCAAAATAATAATTTAGAAAAAGGAAATATGGAAATATAAATATTTTGTTGAAATACTACATTGGCTTGATGTATGGGGGGAGGGTTGAGATCTAATAAACATATTTAACCCTGCCGCATTTTTGCGCCTGTACCAAGTCAGGAGCCTTTGACCTTTGTTAGTCTTGTATTATTTAATTTTAGTTTCTGCTGTACAATTTCGAAATTAGTATGGCGTTCATTATCACTGAACTAGTATATATTTGTTTAGGGGCCAGCTGAAGGACGCCTCCGGGTGCTGGAATTTCTCGCTACATTGAAGACCTGTTGGTGACCTTCTGCTGTTGTTTTTTATATAGTTGGGTTGTTGTCTCTTTGACACATTCCCCATTTCCATTCTCAATTTTATTAATTATATATTTTTGTACGATACTGAAAATAGAATTATCCAATAGTAT
Organism: Mytilus trossulus; assembly: GCF_036588685.1. NCBI lineage: Eukaryota > Metazoa > Mollusca > Bivalvia > Mytilida > Mytilidae > Mytilus > Mytilus trossulus. The sequence goes on from NC_086379.1 coordinate 45,366,959, forward strand.
CAATTGAAGAATTATTTGTATCTAAACGTGGCAAAGGAATTCTTTACATTGTACCTTGATATATATAATCATTTGAATTCTAGTCAATTTTTTACCGGAACCATGTCACTGACAAAAAAATGCTGTTGATAAAAATTCATGTTGATATAAAATCTTAGTGATACCTGAAAGTTTTTCATCTAAATTTTGAAACGATAGTTATCCTCTTTATCCCCACCTTACAAACATTCTTCAAAACAACTGCGGAATTTCGAATATCAAATAATTATTTTTCTTTCGTGAAATTGATATGAGTCTTACATTTATTTATTTTTAAGTTTGAACAATATGTTATTCAAATGCGTTGAATGTCAGTGAGCAATAGGTCAAACAAATGTAAGCCATCTCCACACTACACAGCAGTATATTACATGCATGCAAACACGATCAACACCTACACAAACATAATGACAATGCAAGCCACTTCTTAAAAACTATTTTCTAACTTGAGGGATGCTGAAAATATTATCTAATATAAACTGTTAATATCCTAACGAGCGAGTATATTTTAATAACTAAAATTATCAAGAATATGATTAATTTTAACTACTTCGATTCAGTTGATTAACATTATATATGTTTGATATCATATCTTATTTTTACTAAGGTATCGCAACTGAAGAATAACAAAAAATTATCCTTTTGGTACATTTTGAAAATCTTATAGAACAATAAAAGAGAAAAATCAGTGTGCTTTCTACAACAACCAAATTGAAAGTTCTTGAATGAAAAATCACACTATCAATGTTCTTTGTATGTTTAAAAAAAAAGACATGAGAACAGTCAGTCAGATTAATTGCAAAACTATATATATATCTAAATACAATGGCAAACAAAACAACACCTACTCAAACATAATGCCAATGAAAACCATCTCTTAAAACTAGCTTGAGGGATGTTTATAATAGTATCTCATATTAATATTATAAATATTCTAAGGAGCGAATATATTAGTTTTCACGTATATAATGAATGTAAACTATAGTGCGTGATAACATTGTGTGAGGGAATTCGACGTTTGCTGTACCACTGTTCACTCCAGTGCAATTTATGACAATACCACTGCATCAATCAGAATTATTATTTTTGTAGTGTTTTAAGAAATGATTTTGCTTTGATGTCGCGTATTATTTGTGAAACATTCAATGTTTTAAAAAGGCGAATTTTCTGTATAAAGTCAATGATTAGGTAGACTTTTGAAGGCCAAACTTTCTACAGCCTTAAATACGATAATGAAAGATCCAAAAACTATACCAATACATAACGAAATGTTTATGAAATTATAACAAATCTATCGGTAAACAAATTTTTATTCGTTATTGCAAAATAATGAACTTAAAATATCCGACATTTTCTCCCTACCATGTTAACCCCTAGACATTTTGTATGATGTGTACTGGTCATTGTTATTGAATCGTAGACAGTTTGATTGCCTTAAGTTGTTATTAGTATACCTTCAAACTTGTTTATGCTTTTCATACATAACTATTGATTAATTAGAACGTGCATGAATGTGTACGGTAACTAAAATTACCTTCAGATTGGACACTGGACGAGTCAATATTATGTTTTATCAATGAAAGTAAAGGTATGAAAGGTAAAAATTGCCACTTATTCTTTTTCACAAAATTTTCGGAATATACAGTTGAATCGTTATTTTTTAAAAGCCTATTGTGAAGATTAAAGAGAAAGTTTACAAATAATACGTTTTGTTCCATTAAACAAGTCATTTTCGTAAGAGAAATGCCGAAATATATTTTACGCACGACTACGACAGGTAAAATTATTATTTATCATTAAAAAAAAAGCATTTTTCAGTCTCATTGGAATATAATGATTACAATTAATGCCAAACTTAAGAAGTAAGTAAATAAAGTCAAAATATGTCCGATCTGCTTATTTCTGCACATCAAAATTCAATACGATCGTTTTAAAGTTAATTTCGTCTACCTCACGAAATCTTGTTAGGCACTATACCTGGATTCAGTTGATTTTTTTAAACAACATGTTTGATATCATATACTTATTTTTGCTAAGGTAATGCAGCTAACGACAATATAACATTATCTTATTGATACATTTTGAAAATCCAATGGAAGAATAGAAAAGAAAGTGTGCTTTTTACACTAACCAAAAAAATGTTCTATGAATGAATTAGATAAACCGTGGTGCATTTGTTAGTAAATTAGTTTTTATAATGTTCTAATTTTCGATTTTAATATTATTATTTTGATTAGTACATGCATTATAAAGACACGACAATGAATATATATTTTCGTGTTAAATAAATCAAATTTGCCATCACTAGAATATACATCTGAAACTTTTGAATTCATAAATATTTTATTTCATGTATTATTTACCTTTCCATGTAGCGTTATTGGTAAAGGGTAAAATAACAAAAAAAAACAAAGTTCGTTGGAAATTCAAAACGAAAAGTCCGTAATCAAATGGTAAAACCACAAGCGTAATAACATCAAACGAAATAATAACAACTTTGATATCATAAATCATTGTTTAAATTTGACCACTAAATTCATCTGTACAATTTTAAAACAAAGAAGGCAATTTAATCCAGCATTCATACATATATTGATAAAAATAAAGTGAAGATATTGCTCATCTTTGGAAATCTTACATGCTAACCTATTTTAAATCTTTACCGAAGTATTTGTGTAATAATACAATGAAAGTAAATAGATAAACTAAATGCGTATGATAATAACCAACCTTGGCAATAAAGCGATTCTTTTTAAAGTTTACGAAAGAAACTTCGAAACGCGGATCAAAATTGTTAAGCTAACATAGAAATTGGTATTTTCAAATTCGTCTTTTAATTCATTCAATTCAAATGCTAAACATCATAATTTTGTACTAAAATCATATTATCAATGTTCTTCGTATGTTTAAATACGAAGACATGAAAACAGTGCGTCAGATTTATTGCAAAACTATACCATATACCTAAATACAATTATTGAAAACTTGCAAATTTAAAAATATATTACAAATATGGTGTAATTACCTTCAACATAGATAGGACTGTTTTAAGACATCCCAAACATGCCAAACCCAAACAAAAATTGCTATTGAAGCAAAGATAAACACATATTTTAGATAACATAATTTTTCCGGACCAGTCAATTTTTATTTTATCTAATATGTCTCCGACGACATTGTAAAATTGTAAACTAATATCATTTTGATCTGATTAATATATGGTTAAAAATTGCAAAACCATGCATACAAATAATTCAGTTGTTATTATTAAAATGGGTTTCACTTGCATTTTTTATAAATAATCTATATATATTAAAGGTAAAAAAATCCCTAAAAAATAACAGGAATGATGTTCCTAACAAAAACTAATATTTTTTTTTATGTTAAACTACAAAAGTAGCAATTGAACGGAAGCGTATTAGCGCCACACAATTTTTTTTAAAATATTTCTTTCATATTGCGTTATAACGCCAATATCATAATTTTAATTATTCAATTAGCTTTGTATATAGGTCCGTCTGTCATTAATTTTAGTTGTGATTTACTAGTAGATATTAAAAGAACCATAAATACAAGACCAACATATTATACTATGTATGCATAGCATAAAGTAACAAGGAAATAGATATGGTATAGGTATATTTTGATTAAAAGAGCACACATAATGGCAAACCATAATGCAACTTTCAAGTCGAGTTGAAAAAACGATCTTTCTGATAAAATTAATTATTAATAAAGAAACATTTATTTTTAAATTTTGATGCAATATTGTGTTTAAATCTCAGAATATGATAGAAAGTCATGCAATTTTCTTTTCATTTTAGGTAACATTAAGATGCTTGGGAAGCAATTTGAAAGGAGAAACATACAATTAATAATAAAACAACTCCATGTTATTGCAAAAAGATAGCTTGTTCGAATCTAATCATGCAACCTTACGCAATCCTCAAACGAGAGCTTACTTAAGAAGTATATTTATATTGGTTTTAGCTGTATTAGCATAGTTGGTTTTTTATATTCTTCAATATAACTTCAATTGTGGAGTGAGCTTACATAGACTATGACTGTTGCCCAATCCAATCCAATTTATTTGAATAAAATATCTTTTTATCTTTTTTGCGTTTTAAGTCAAACATAGAAAGAAATATTAAAAAAGGTTGTGTGGCGCCAATACGTTTACGTTCAATTTTCCTATAGCTATGAGTTCGTTCATTATATTTTCATGAAGGTGTCAAGTAATAATTTGGGTCAGTTCTTTGCCTTATTAGTTTGTTTCTTATGTTATAAAGTGGTATATAGACAGATAACAATGCAACTTGTTTTAAATTCATTATCTCTGAATTTCTTCTGCAAACGATATAAACGATCTACACATCAATGTAAGCATAAAACAGCAAGATCTCACTAATGAACGCAAGTCAATTTAAACAATTGCAAATGTAACTTACATTGAAGTATCACTTAAATTTGATTTGAGGAAAAAAGTACTTACCCATGACAGTAACGCAAAATGTTTATTAACGTATTTAAACTACAACTTGTTGCACAACTTTAAATGGTCAGTTCTTCAATCACAAAATGCAATGATTTCCTTTATAAATATCGTAATGCTATCATTTTATATGCTGAGGACAAGTTACAAACACTATAAACGGATAGTCATAAGTTAACCGTTTGGATGTCTATGTATAATGACTCCTTTTTAAAATTTAAGCTAAACATTTTCATAGCCTATTTACTTGATGCATTTATTGGCTTTATCAGTCACCCACTTGTAAAGTATCGCTGGCTTCAAGTGGATGATAAATCTTAAGAGGCTTAAAATAAACAACGATTTGTGTTCGAGTACTTTGAATATTACATGTATTAACTTTCTATGTACATTTGTTTCATGTATTTGATTAATATTGACAAGAAGTGTAAAGCACAATGAATTTTAATGTAATAACATATCTTTGTTACAATACTACAAATTGAAATATGACAATTTTAAAATCATTTTAGTGTCCCTTTAGAAACGACATAACCGAGTAGGTGGTATCATGGAAGCATTCGTCTGCCTCCCCTTCCCTCGAATATTTGAGGTCGTGGGCTCGATTACCTGCCGGATTAAATAAATGAATTTAAATTTATGTTGAGGACTGTGTTCTTTAACTGCAGCTTCAAAAAGAAAAAGTAAAAGTGAAGACTCTCCAGATCCAAGTCAGAATAATGAACCCGGTTTTGATGACATTCATGTCTATAAGTATGTGATCCAATATATTCCAGATGGGATAATACGGTTGGTTGTTATCCGGTTTCAACTGACATAGGATTTCAGTCCCAAACAAATATACAGTATGGAGTGAATTAATCATCACTTCTTAATGCATATACTCAGAATTATTATAATATAAAAATGAGTTCAACCATGTGTTAATACAACTGCAGAGTATCTATTGGCATGGAATCTCAACATTTTTGTACAAATGAGGAGTAGTTATCTTAGATATTAGAAATAACAATGCAGAAGGGTGAACTTTGCTAAAACAAAAATATAAACAAATAAAATTAAACTCAAATAATTTGGTGTGCTTACATATAACATTTAAAGATAAAATTGAAACAAGCCATCAAATGTAATGATAAGTTCATATTGTACTTTTAGACATAATCAATATAAACCATAACCCCATTCGTACTTGCTAAGTTTTCTACAATTTTCAATTAGCTAACAAATAAATAAACTCATCATAGATACCAGGATTAAATTTTGTATTTACGCCAAACGCCCGTTTCGTCTACAAAAGACTTATTAGTGACGCTCGAGTCAAAAATTAAAAAGGCTAAATAAAGTACGAAGTTGACAGCATGGAGGAACAACATCCCTAAATTTTTTGTCAAATACAGCTAAGGCAATTATCTATTTCTGAGGTATAAAGGCTTTAGTATTTCAAATATTCAAAAGTTTTGTACACAGTTAATATATAAGTATGACCATTTCTATGATAGTCCATGTCAGCAGCTAACTAATTGGCTGGTGATACCCTTGGGGAATTAGAACTCCATCAGCAGAGGCATGGAACCAGTTGTTGTAAATAAACTCATTATAAATACAAGGATTAAATTGTGTATTTAAACTAGAAAAATGTTGATACAAAAAAGATTCCATTTCTTTCAGTGATAACTGAATGTTTGTACGTCTTCTTTATACTTACTTTACGAACATGAGCTTTTTTTCTAAACAAATGCAGAATTTTAAATCTTAAACAACTATATGTATCGTTATACTGCGCCTTAAATTGTTAAGCATGATAAAGACAAGCTAATAAACAAATCAGCGTGAAAATCGCCTAAACAAACATATTTTATTATGTAAAAATTAAATTGCTACGTCGTGAGAATATATATACATTTTTGTGAATTGGTATCCATCAATATATTATATGTTATATCATGTATCATTTACTATATATATATTTAATGCCGTGATTTCGATAAATAATGCAGGCATTTAGATCAACGCAGGCGTCAAGTATTCTTTATACGTTAATCTTAACCAAATAACTTTTGTAAGATTAAATTCAGCATTCTAATATTTATTCTAAAACGTCTGTGAGTATAAATTATTGAGAAGGCAACTAAACAACTCTTAAAAAAAATTATGGAAAAAGGTTAGGACGAATGGAAGTTCAAAAAACATAACTTCTACTTCTTATTTACCATTATACTATATGTGTCATGGATCATAACGGATATCTTTTTGAACCACTATACCGTCATTTTTCTATAACTGTGACTAGTTTTATTTTCAAATGTGACATGATATCAAACAGAAATGAGATATATAAAAGACACTGGTAGAGAGGCAACAGTTTTCGCTCTGCAAGCACATAGATCCCCCAGGTTATTGGGAGGATTAACTGTTCATTATTTCCTTTCTGTGTAAAGTAATGAAGGCTATTAATGCCTTTCTTTATCATTTCCAGTTAGTATTTTGACCTATTTAATGTCAAATATCATAGATTGATGTTTCTTTGATTTGCATATAAATGTTTTTCGTCCCTTAATAATGATCACTTTCTGAGCATATTCTAAAATCAAACATATCCATTTTTCACTCCTCCTCCGCTCTGAGTACTAGTGTTATCTTCTAAACCAGAAACGGCAGAACTCTAAATACCACACTTATATATCTTATGAACCCATTAAGTGTTAGAGAAGATCTGAAAAAAGAATATGTTTGATCTCTGTTATGATTGGTTATGGTCCATTTATGTCATCATGCGACGAGAAAGTAGTTATGATGTAAGGTCCTCAATACCTATTGAAATAAATTAAGATGACCCCTTCACTCGAATGGAACTTTGAAATATATACATCTTCCCTTAAAGTAAGAAATTGCCATTGTTAAGAAATATAAACGGTTCCTAAGAGTAATTCAATCAAGAAATATGTTGACATGAGAGAGGGTATATAACACTACAAAAAGATAGAAATGTTTCAATAAAGATATCTAGTGATGATAAAACAATATAATATAAAATTTCCACCTAGTGCTATCACACTACAGATTACTAGTATATACAACTTGACTGAAAATAATAGAACCTGAACGTTAATGTTTTAGAGTAACAAAGAGTTATAATATATATATATAAAACTAGAATCTATAAGGAGCCTGTGTCGCTCACCTGATATATTTTTTTGTAAACAGAATTTTACCCCCTATGTTCTATTTTTAGCCAAGTCGGCCATGTTGGTTTCTGGTTTAGAAGATAACAAATTTTTAAACTAAATACCCTAAGACAATAACAATAAAAACCAAGGAGTAAACAAAGACTCACAAAACCAAAGGACATTTACATCAACAGTTATAAATAATAATTAAGAAACAACACGAACTCCTTTAAAAACCAGGTGTGAAATCAGGTGCTCCGGATGGGTCAGCCTATCCTGCACCGTATACGGCACCCACCGTGTTATTTCTTTGTTCAGTTTGGTAATGATGGAAGGTTATTATGACTGAAGAAGAATATAAGATATGATTTCTGACACACTTTTGTCATAATGGCCAATCAGCTCATGGTGGCGACCGTAAACTTTCTTAAGTGATGACCGTAATGTGATTGATTCGTAGCCCTGTCTTAGCATCTTTTGAGAAAGCAGTATTTTTCGTTCAACAAAATCAACGTACTTTTAGCTAGCTCTTCGGGAACGTACCAATTGAGACACATGTATTCCATATGCTGATGCCGCTGGGACGTTGCTAAACAGAAATGGAAAATTGACCAAATGAAAATCAAAATCATCACGTTTGTCATAAATTTTGGTATTCAACCTACCATTAGTAGTCATATCGAAAAAAAGGTCTAAATATGAAGCAGATTTACCTGTGTCGGTAGTATCTTTAATTTCAAGTTCAGTTGGATATATTAAATGTAATTGATCACTGAATCTGTTATTATTAAGAGACAGTACACCATCAATATACCGAAAAGTGAAATTAAAGGACTGAACTAATGTCTTTTTTACTTTCTGTATACGTGCACGCCCTTGGATAAATTCTGCTTCATAGGAATAAAAAAAAAATCTGCAAGTAGAGGAGCAAAATTTGTACTCATTTGGGATAATGATGATTGTGACCAAGTTTTTTAAATTTGTCTCAGAGGAGAAGATTAACAAAAAATTACGAAAATATGTTAATAATTGGCTTTAAAAGAGGGACGAAAGATACCAAAGGGATAGTCAAACTCGTAAATCCAAAACAAACTGACAACGCCATGGCTAAAAATGAAAAAGACAAACAGAAAAACAACAGTACAAATGACACAACATAGAAAACTTAAGAATAAACAACACGAACCCCACCAAAAACTAGGGGTGATCTCAGGTGCTCCGGAAGGGTAAGCAGATCCTGCTCCACATGTGGCACCCGTCGTGTGGCTTATGTGATTACAAATCCGGTTAATAGTCTGATTCGGTAGGTCAAATTCATGAAAGGGAAAGGAATTGTAGTTACGACGTAAGGAACATATCCGATATCATTTTTTAAACGGCAATAACTCCTTAAGGCGCAGGTGACAATTTTGGTCCTGTTGACTTATTTGTAGATCTTACTTTCTGAACATTACTGCTGTTTACAGTTTCTTTATCTATAAATATATTCGAGATGATAACCCAAAACTGCAAAATTTCCTTTAATATTACTTATACAGGGCAGCAACTAAACAAGGGGTTGTCTGATTTGTCTGAAAATTTCAACGCATCAATGCATATAAATCATTACCTAATAAACATTTTATTTTATGTCAGATTTATGCTCAAGTTTCAAAGATATAAGCCAAAAACTGCATTCTACACCTATGTTCTATTTTTAGCCATGTCGGCCATGTTGGTTGGCAGGTGGGCTCATCGGACACATTTTTAAACTTGATACCCTTATGATGATTGTTGCCAAGTTTGGTTAGATTTATCTTACAAGTTTCAGAGGAGAAGTTTTTTGTAAAAGGTTACAAAAATATAAGAAAAAATGGTCAAAATTGACGATAAAGGTCAATAACTTATTGAGGGGTCAATTGAGAATTTTGGTTATGTTGACTTATTTGTAGATCTGACATTGCTGAACATTATTGCCGTTTACAGTTTATCTCTATCTATAATATACTGAACGACTTTAGAAACGCAACACTCATTTTGTTGATTTTTGTTAACCAAATCTTTTTTGATTCTTTCACAACTACTTTTCATGCTTTTCATGCTTCTTTTTCCTTACAAAAAATCAAAATATGACTAACCTGTGGTTATTGAACATACCGAATTTTTTAAGTCGCACGAATTTCTTGAAGCGAACTTTTGGACCCATAACAGATTGTTTCATTTTTTTTGCTTTGTGAAACATTTCTTTCAATCCTTTGCCTCACTTTAATCAGTTTAAAAATGTTGCATCTCCATTTTGCCAAGACTGAGAAATAAAAACCTGAATTAGCCCTTTAGAATACTGCAAACATGAAAACATACTGTATGACTTCAGAAACTCGTCTTACTGTCCTTCCGACAATGATACAAGTAAACAAGATTTGTCGCTGGCCATCAATGAACAGATCAACGTGTAGTGACAATGAAACGTCTACAGAATTTTATTATGCAACGTCATTTACCAGACATGTTAACGGTCGCAACGGCAACTGCTAATCAAATTGTCGTGTCCCATTGAGTACAGATTCATGCCATAAATGTTCCCAATCAACTGAATTGTCAAAGAATCGACCGAAGGAAAACCTTTAAAGCCCTCAAGTTCCAACCGTATAATTGCCAATACCAAGTAATGGGTTGAACAAATGCAAAATCAGAAGGTGTAAAACAGAACCCATAACATGTTAGACAGAAATTTTTGACCTTTCTGAAAATCATTTTGGCGTTTGTAACAGGCAGTCATCGCTTTTGACGGTGACATATTCATTCAAAAATAACACAAAAATAATCTAGTATTGCGTTTTTAAAGTCGGTCATTATAAAATTCAAGATACTAACCAAAAACTGCAAAATTTCCTTTAAATTACTAATTCAGGGGCAGCAACCAAACAACGGGTTGTCTGATTCATCTGAAAATACCGGGCAGATAGATCTCAACCTTATGATTATTTTTACCACATGTCAGATTTACTCTGAATGCTTTAGTTTCAGAGATATAAGCCAAAATCTATTTTACCTATATGTTTTATTTTTAGCCATGTCAGCCATCTCGGTTGACGTGCCGGGTCATATGACACATTTTTTAAACTAGATACCCAAATGATGATTGTGGTTAAGTTTTGTTAGATTTGGCCCTGTAGTTTCAGAGGAGGATTTTTGTAAAAGTTAACAGACGACAACGGACGAAAGACGACGAACGCCAAGTGATGAGAAAAGCTGACTTGGCCTTTTAGGCCAGGTGAGCTAAAAATAAATTTAATTTTGTCGTTGACAGATACTGAATAAAATTTGCTTGTATTGTACTGAATAATAGAATTGGTCAATAAATGTCAATTGACCGAATCTGTGTATCTAAATGAGGTAAAATTTATACATATATTACTTGTCAGAACTGTTAAGTTTTGTACCGCTACCATGTCACCGACAAAAAATGTTGTTGATATAAATTCATGTTGATTTAAAACCTTAGTGATACTTGAATGTTTTTCATCTAAATTTTGAAACAATAGTAATTCCTTTTTATCTCCATATTATAAACATTCTTCAAAATGAATGCGGATTTTAAATATCAAATAATTTTTTTTCTTTCGTGAAATTGACCTGCGTCTTACAATTGTTATTCTTTTAGTTTGACCAATATGTTATTCAAATATATTGAATTGCAACGGATTAATGGCCAATCCTATGTAAGCCGTTTTCACACAACTTGGTGCAGTATATTACATGCATGCAAACAAACAACACCTACACAAACATAATGACAGTGAAAACGTCCTCTTCGGACTAATTTTTACTTGAGGGATGCTTATAATAGAATCTCTTAATAAAACTATTGATATCTTAATGAGCGAATATATTAAGTTTCAGTTATGATTAGTTCAAACTACCGAGACTTAGTTGATTAACACTAGAATATATTTTTTTCAAAACAACATGTGTTATATCATATACTTATTTTTACTAAGGTATTGCAGCTGAGGAATAACGACAACATAATATTATCCTTTTGGTACATTTTAAAAATCCTATAGAAAAATAAAAAAGAAAAAAATAGAATGAAAGTAGTATCCTTTTCTCACCAAACAAAAAAGAAAGTTCTTTGAATGAATTAAATAAAACAAGGGTACATTTGTAGTAACTAGTTTTTACGATTTTCAATTTTTTTATTTAGTATTATTTTGTTTGTTTAGTACATGTATTACGCGACAATACATATATAGTTTTCATGTTTTATAAGAATCGAACTTGCCATCACTAGAATATATATTTATAATTTTTTTAATTCAAAAATATTTCATTTCGTGTATTATTTACTTTCCCATATAGAGTTATTGGTAAAAAGTAAAATAACAAAAATTAACGAACTTCGTAGGAAATTATTTTTTAATTTTTCAAACCCTAGAGTTTTCTTGAGATATTTTTGTTTTTCTAGCTTGTATTTATCATGACGTGGTGACAAAAAAGCAGATTTAGGTGTTGCGGCTTACTCTTGGGTTATCGTTAGGACACAAATACCCCATAGATAATATTCCGGATGAATCTATGAGTTTAAATGACTGCGAAGAGTAAATATAAGCACTTTTTAACAATTTAACTTACAAATATGCAAATATTATGAATTAATTTTGTATCCAGGACTTTAAGTAAGCTATGCATACTGTAAACTGTGAATTTATGCTGAGTCATCATATGTAAGGCCCAGGATTCTATCAATCTTTATTAAATATTTATTAAACTTTATATTTGAGTCAAATTCTTTAAAATCTATGAAATAAAGCAAATTTAGTTAAATGCTGAAGGTTCCTCTTTTTCACCCTATATAGGTTGCATTTCTGTAAACATTGACAATGCAATTTCCCATAGGAACTCCTATTACGGCTAAAACTGTACCACTTTAACTATGAAGTGTTGAAAAAAATCTTATCCTAGAATTGAAAGTTCAAATGCACCACAATTTTTTTCAAATGTCAAAATATAGGGCTGTGCGGCATATTTTCAACGTTCATATGCCCTGAAGGTCTCAGAGTTTAAACTTACACTCATTTTCGTAACTACCCCTACCTCGAATGAATGGTTACCACAGATTTCAATGTAAACACTATGCACGTGTGTATTTACTGGTAACATTCCTAAGTTATGTCTCTGCTATATGGAACACAGAGAGCATAACTGGGAACCAGTATGTAAACAAAATTCATTTTCTATGAATATTCAATTACTCCCCCACAAAAGGCGTGTTTTGAGCAACAGCTGTATTTACAAAGTGCAACCTACAGGTAAGTCAGTACACAGAGTAGTTTTTGAGGTGAAAATACAGTCATATGTCCGTTTGTTATGATGAACCTTAGGTAGCAATACACAGTTAGGAGTTTAGTTTCGCAGTATGGCCCCTGTGAATTTTTCAAATAGGAAAGTTATTGTGTAATAAAATTCATTTTTAGACAGATGAGTGCTAATTTAGCCTTCAAAGGTGGTTTATAAGAGCATCAAGATTATTTTTTACATGTTTTATGGGCTGTTTTCTGTTTGACATAGCCAGACCGGTCATCGGTCCAGAAATTAATCTACTGTTTACAAACACTCTTTTTCTACACGAAGTTTTTGAGGCAATTTTACAAAAAAATGAGACGAAAGACATATGATTTTCATTGGATTTGCTGAATGATATATGTACACAGTTTCAGAAAAGGTATTACTTCAAGCGATTGAAATTCTACTTTTAGCCAAGTTTTGGGGAAATATGTGACATCTTCCCCCCCCCCCCCCCCCCCCCTTTTTGCAATATGTCATAACAAATAAATGCAGATTGTTGCCATGGATACACCAAAAAGAAATGATATTTTACCATTTTATATACTGGAAATAAAATCTATGGAAGATTCCGATTACATACATATGCCCATATATGACACAAACAGTAAGCTTGATATTGCAAGAAAGCAATGAAAAGGGAATGGTAAAATTCATAAGGGCAAATTTTAGTATTTTTTCCTAACTGTTTATTGCTACCTTAAGCAAGCAGAGAAGGCGGTATTTAAAAAAAAATCTTTCAATTTAAGGCTTAACATAATGATTTATGTAAAATCCTGGGTTTTGATTGGTTGGTAGCCAGTGTTTTTTTTTCACCATTTTTTCTACATTCGGTGTAATTAAACAGATATAGCATGTTCTTGAGGGGTATTTGCGAAAAATACCTGTCTTGAGAATGAATTTTCCTCGCCTTTCGGCTTGCGAAATTTTACATTCTCTCGACTGGTAGTTTTCGCAAATACCCCTCCGTAACATGATATATCTGTTAAAAATCACCCTACAATGTTCTTTGTACGTTTAATACAAAAATTAAAAAAACTATACATTTACCTAAATACAATTGTTAAAAACTTTAAAATGAATGTTAATATAGTGTAGTTACCTTCACAATAGATAGGACTGGTCTAGGACATTCCAAACCAAACCTAACATTGCTATTGAAGTAAAGATAAACACATATTTTAGATAACATAATTTTTCCCGACCAGTTAGTGTTTGTTTCATCAAAACTGTCTCCGACGGCAGTATATAAAATCGTAAAAAAATAACATTTTTCTATGATAAATGTATGGTAAAATGTTGAAAAAACATGCCTGCAACTAATTTAGTTGTTATTATTGGTTTCTTTTAAATTTGGTTTTTTAATCTGGATGTATTTAGAGTAAAACATATCCTTTAAAATTAACACGAAATAATGTTCCTAACAAAAACTGATATAGCTATTGAAGTCCAACAACAAAAGAAGCAATTGTCCTATAAATATAAATTTGGTCATTTTATTTTCGTGTTTCCTAAACGGAAAAGATAACAATGTATATAATATATTTACTTTCAGGCTTTGTATAATCATTTATCAAAACTATAAAAGATGGTAGTGTACAGTCTGGCATATTATTATGATTAAAAATTTGTAAGTCATGTACATATACTATTTCTGAACTACTGTTTAAGGTTGCAATTTTGTAAATATAGACAATGCAAGTTCTCACAGGAATTCATTTTACAACATAAACTGTACACTTTTACTTTGAAATCATATCATAGAATGGAAAGTTGATATGCACTACTTTTCTTTTCAAAGGTCTTGCTAGTGAGGTTTATTTTAAACATTTATATGCCCCTAACTTCTAAGAGTTTAAATCTATACTAAAACTATACACTAACCCTTCATAAACTTTTTGATTTCCTCAGAATTCAAATCGTGCCGACCAATGTATAGTTAGATGGTGAATATTCCCAAATTATGTCTCCATGAGATGAAACATAGATATCGTATCCGAGCAAAATATCTATGAATATCTTATATCAGCCATTTACCAAGTGCAACCTTTAATTAGCAAAGTTTATACTAAAAAGTAAATATAAGACAAATCTTAAAAAACTTCGCTAATTAAAGGTTGCACTTGGTAAATGGCTGATATAAGATATTCATAGATATTTTGCTCGGATACGATATCTATGTTTCATCTCATGGAGACATAATTTGGGACTATTTGTCTATTTGCAATATATGTCATTTGATTATAATATTGAAAATAAACAATCAAAATGGGGTCGATAAGTAATAAAATTTAGGTTAATTATTAAAAAGTGTATGATAATAATTCATCAGTAATTAACACATCACACATAATAGGAAACCCACCACAGATAATAGGCATTACGCTTTACTTCTATGACAAACTTATTCAAGTAGGCTAGTCTAAATATAAATGAATAAGATGAGATAAAAAGTAAAAAGTTACGTTGAAAATAGTGACTATTTTAAAAGACTAAAAAAACGAAAGTTTGGTTATTTTTATTTGAAAGCAGTATGAGTATTTTTGAGAAATTTAAAAACAATGATTCTGAATTGGACTGTCGAATGTATGGGAAATTCGTAATTACATCACATTGTTCAATACCAAGAGAAACTAGTTTACCTATCTTTAAGTAAATTATGAAACTCAAAATGATTACCCAAAATGTTTTGTTAAACTGTCAACTAGATTTCATATTATGTTATAACTATCGGCTTTAATTGTCAAGATACAATAAAAAAAAACATTATTGAACGGTGACAAGCTAACTTGAAAACATGGAAATTGTGCATGAATTAGTTTTGATCGTTGTGTAAAGGAATATAACGAGTGGATTATTCGGTCACCTCATTTGTATATTTGACAACATCATGTGTATGTGTAAAACAAATTATTTTTACAGAGAACAAAATGTTGTTTGGTTATTAAGATTAAGTATGTGCATGTTACTATTTTAAACCTTTGGTTAATATGCATTTGAAAAGTCATTAAAGACTTTAATTTATTCAAAATCGTTGTTGTTGATTCAAAATAATTTCATTTATTAATTTAGTTTTTCAGATTGATACTTAATTTCCCAAATGACCTTGAAAACCCTTTCTTGTGCAATTTTACTATTCAAAGTTAATAATATCTTCAGTCCCCTATTATTCAGAAAAAAAAGAAAAAAAAAACACATATAATATATAGAAATATAAACAGTTCCTGGTACACATATGGCAGCTGTTGTAATGTTCACGTTAATTGGAATATGTGTTAATATAAGCTATACACTGGATTAAATTTACTACTTGTCAATAATGGAATTGAATATATGATTATTTAAAAGATAGCAAAAACTGCATAAAATTACATGTAGATCAGTGATCACAAGACCAAACTTACCACAAGTATGAAGTATGATATATGTACTAGTACATGAATCCTGCAAAAGTCTGCAACAAGCTAATCAAATGTCTATATGATCCTGTAACCTCTGGTATCAAACAGACTGTTGGTGTTAGTTACGTCATTTACTAGTACTTAGATTACATAATACTCTAGAGTGCTTACTGAACATAACAATCGGTTCTCTTAAATTTATATACTGAATGCTCGTAACAATTACTGAAATATGTTCTGATGAATTAATTTGTCTTAGATTTTATGTGCAAATATATATTTGATTATTTCTCGGGACAAAAACGGGCTTCAGTAAAATAGTGTTTATTTTCATGAATTTTCTAAATCAAAAGAGCATATTTCTGGATGATAATTGAGAAGAAGACTTATAAATGTATAAACGATTAATCAATATACAATTGTTAAATAAAATTAACAGTACATTATGATTATTCTTATTATGTGAAGTACAATAAGTACAAAAAACACTCTGATCGGCGTTCAAATGGACAAAATGATGTCTATTTAATGTTAAATAAAAAAAACATAATCACCCTCTCTTAAATATTTCTACACGTTGGTCATCTTGTTAATTCAAAAACATAAATATTGTATTTCATGGGTTAATATTTGCTTCATACAGTGATTTTGATAATTTATTGTTTAATATTGACCCGAGAATCGCGTCAGGTTTTCTGTAAACACTCATCAAAGATAACTGTCTAATGGTTTTTGTACATTTTTGGAAAAAAAAAAGAATTTGGAAATTTTGATAAAATAATCATTTATAATCTTTAGTATTACTTTGAAATATTATTTTGTTAAGTAAATACGAACACAAGTTACTTTTTGTCACGAATATCCTTTTACACAAAAATGTTAGCAAGTGTCCATTATCGAAGATGCGCATATATCCAGGTGAGCGACCCAAGTCTGCATCTATTACTCTTCTTTCATATTCATGCTGAAGTCATACCAAAAAAAAACTTACTGTTTAAGGACTTAAGCGTACATACAGCGGTAAGGTTTTCATTTTCATTTTAGGAAAACAAATCCGAGACGATTTCACTTCAAATATTAGGCCCGTTTATTTATTGTGGTATTGTTGTCTCAGGTAGGCGACGACCTATTTATATTTGAAAGAAGGTGATAAGTTTATATGGTATTTTCTTTTACAGATGGTTAAAATGTTCATTTCCATCATTTGTGAAGCCGTTTTTTGTCAATAACAAGGACAACCATTTTCATTTACAGTTCTTTCTTGTGGCAGTCATTTCGTTACTGATGCTAATTCAAATATGCGTCAAAATATACATTTTAAAGGAATTCCGTACTTTTGTAATGTAATTAAATTTAAGAAAAAAATGAATTTAAACATGCATAATATTACATATAACTGTAAATCAGTTTTAACAAGGATATAACTTACCACAAGTCTGAATAAAGTCTTATAACATAACAATAGCATGTAGTGTATTATTGTATGTCAACAGGATATGGGTAATTGTAAGAACAAACACACTTGAGTTTTTTTGTAATTTATCGGTATTGTTTGTAATTTTTGTAGATTACATAATTGTAGAGAGTTACCACTGAACTGATTTTTTTTCTTCAAAACTTTTGTCGATCGCACATAAATTGTAATAATTTGCTTTTGTAAATAATTGTATTAGTGATACAATTACTTTCCGCTTTAAAAGATTATTCTCAAACTTTTTATGTCAAAATGACTGGCATAATTTTTCAATAAGATGTTGTCTTCGATAAAATGATCACTAGTGCGTGTATAATGAAATAAACAACTTAATCGGTTATCTAAAAATACTGCCATCGCTAAAATTTTTAACAATAAAAATCGTGGTTACCCTTCTATCGATAAGTGTCATGCCGAAAAATGACTTACATGTCCCCGTCTTTCCACCAACAATACGGTAAGGTCCACGTTTAATGGTCGCATATTTTCTTTAAATTTTGAAACTGATAAAACTTGAAAAACAAACAGTTTTATTTATTTACTGACATGAAACAAACCGGGGTGTGGTATTCAGTACGTAGGAGAAACTGGACGATAATTTAAACGCACTCAAGAACATCTGTATCGTTTTAAAAGACCAAATAAATTCAAAAGTATCATTTACCAACACCTTAAGAAGCACAACCATCCTTTTAAATATTTAGCAGTTCAACCTTTAGAAGTAGTAAATAAGCAGCCTGGTGAATCGCATTCAAAGTTTGTACGATCACGGAAAATAATTTAATTAAATTGGATTAAAAAATTACAGACAGTTTACCCTCTCGGTCTAAATGATGATATCATGGGAATTTGTAATATATCTAGAACCAATTCCGTTAACATTTTGGATATAGTTTCTAAAACTGTTCGTGAAAACCGTTCTCACGGTTGTAGAACAAATCGCAATCAAAGAAAATTTCGTTCCAATCATACCAATATTTCGGACCTTATTTCTATTTCAAAAAACATCGGCACACATTATCTGTTAACAAAACTCTGTTCATAACCGGTTAATAAGTTAAATAAAATTTTGGAGGATTGCAACACAATTTTATATAGCAGTCCTAAGCATGAAATTGTTCAAATTATTATGGCATATTGTTATTCTAAATTATTTCCCAAAATTGATCGCCCTGAAGATCATAAAAAAACATTTTATTAAAACTAAGTATGTCAATAAAGGTTTTGATTTTGTAAATATTGCCGGTATATTTAACGACCATTCTGTTAAAGAACACATTCCTGGATATTTTGACAATACTGAGCTAGCTCTTATTTGTTATATTTACAAGAAATATACCCGGAAATTTGTGTTTAATTATAGTCAATTGTGTAAATATGTTAATATCAGTGAAAATGCACCTACTTCATGTAGTTGCATTAATTCCGAATATGTTTATGGACCCATTTCCCATATTATAACAGGAGATCTTAACATCGTTCAAGACCGAGAGTTCAAATCATTCCTCAGTAAAGGACCTAAATATCGCCCCCCCCCCCCGTCAATTATTTATTGGAATGAGTGTCGTAATATCATCCACAACTCACTCTATAATTACTGTATGAAATGGATAAAACAAGAAAAAGCTGACAAACATTTTTGGACTCTTTTTTTAATTAAGTAATGAAGATAGTTGATATACGTATTCAACATTTAAAAGAACATTTTACTATTAACAATAACCACAATAAACCTATTTCTCGTATCAAACATAAACTAAAAGAACTAGCCAAGGAATTTGTTTTTGTTCCGGCCGATAAAGCTGCTAATAATATTGTTATTGTTTGACGTAAATTTTTCATTGAGGTCCTAAAAAAGAAAATCACCAATTCACCAACATTCCAACTGACTCCATTTTCAGAAAACGAAATCTGTAACAAACATAAACTTTTAGCCACCGCTTTACAAGCAGAACCAAATACAATGAAAGTCCCAACTATGTATTGGTTTACAAAGCTACACAAAACCCCTTACAAATATAGATTTATTTCGTCTTCAAGCCATTGTTCAACTACTAAACGCTATTCTTCTTACCAGCACACTTCGTACAATTAAAAACCTTATAATAAATTGTTCAAATAAGGCCTTCGAAAATAGTGGAATAAATTACTTTTGGAGTGTCATGAACTTGATGGAAGTACTTGATAAATTGCATGCTTCGTATTGGTGATTTTAAATCTGTTCAAAGTTTTGATTTTTCTACCCTGTATACCACATTGCCTCACATTCTCATTTTAAAAAAATTCACACACCTAATTAAATGGGCATTCAAAAAATCAGAATGTGAATATATATGTTCAAACTCTTTTAGGTCATTTTTAAGTAGCAATAAACAAAAAAAAAACTATGTTAATTGGACATGCTTTGATACTATATATGCCCTTGAATTTTTACTAGATAACTTTTTTGTTCGCTTTGGGGATTCCGTATATCGTCAGATTATCGGAATTCCAATGGGGACTATCTGTGCACCATTTATTGCGGACCTCTTTTTGTATTGTTATGAGTTACAATTTATGACAAAAATAAGCAAAGACCCATCAAAACAACATCTGATAAACAAATCTAATAATACTTTTAGATATTTGGATGATATTTTGGCTCAATAATGACGACTTCAGTATGTATATTGATGAAATTTATCCTGCTGAACTTACTTTAAATAAAGCTAACACTAACAATGACTACTGCCCTTTCCTCGACCTTGATATCTATATCACTAACGGAAAGCTGAATACTGGATTTTATGATAAAAGGGAAGATTTTTCATTTCCTATCGTTAATGATTCCCTTGTCACCATCTTCCGGTGTTTATATATCTCAACTTGTACGATTCGCAATGTTGTAGATTTTTTTAACGAGAGAAATTTATGTATTACTGAAAAATTATTACACCAGGGTTTTCGATATCACAAACTAGTCAAAACATTTACTAAATTTTATCATCGGTATAAATACATCATTCGTAAATATAGCTCAACATGCAGACTTCTTATACGTTCAGGTATTTCACATCTATTTTTTTAATGGAAATATTCTTTAAAAAGCACAAAGGTGTCAGTATTCACCTCAGAAACTTTCAAAACCTTTGCATAGACTTATTAAGAAGGGATATAATTACGATACTGTTGTCAATTCATTAAAGATTGCATATTTTGGCGTTAATTTTGAGTCACTGATAAGGTCTTTGCGTCGGAACTAAATTCATTTATTTTAAAAACAGTTGTTGGCATGACACGGGTTATGTTCTTCTCATATATGTTATGATGGTATGATACTAAACCCCTAACGGGAAGGATTGTGCCTGATATTCATATGATGAAATCATAATCTTTCAGTCAGTTTAATTGAAGTCTGGAGCTGGCATGTCAGTTAACTGCTAGTAGTCTGTTGTTATTTATGTATTATTGTCATTTTGTTTATTTTCTTTGGTTACATCTTCTGACATCAGACTCGGACTTCTCTCGAACTGAATTTTAATGTGCGTATTGTTATGCATTTACTTTTCTACATTGGTTAGAGGTATAGGGGAGGGTTGAGATCTCACAAACATGTTTAACCCCGCCGCATTTTTGCGCCTGTCCCAAGTCAGGAGCCTCTGGCCTTTGTTAGTCTAGTATTATTTTAATTTTAGTTTCTTGTGTACAATTTGGAAATTAGTCTGGCGTTCATTATCACTGAACTAGTATATATTTGTTTAGGGGCCAGCTGAAGGACGCCTCCGGATGCGTGAATTTCTCGCTACATAAGAACATAGAATATTTTTTTTACACTGTTTTTAAAAAAAAAACTAACAAGGTTATAAAATACAAATAATTCAACCTTTACTAACATATTTCTATATAAATGTTCTTGTAAACGTTCGTACATGTCAACTACAGAACTACAGAATAACAGCTATAACCTGAAATCAATGTACGACATAACACAATTACAGCTATGCGTTACTAGAATCTATAAACGCAACAGAAAAGTAACTTCAAAGGATAATATCTAAAAACTTGATCACAATTTGTTATTCCTTTTTTAGATATTATCCTTTGACGTTACTTTTCTGTAGCGTTTATAGATTCTAGTAACTGTATTTGTGTTATGTCATATATTGATTTCAGGTTATAGCTGTTATTCTGTAGTTGACATGTTGGCATGTACATTTATATAACTAGTATGCATTTATGTATTTCTCTGTCGTAGTTTTTCTCGCATTTATCCATATTTGTATACTGTATTACTCTCACATAACGTGTCATTTTAGCGGCATTTTTAACACTGCCGTATCAGCGGTTGGTTTGGCTAACCATACAACTTGGTTTAACCCACCATCTATTCAAAAATGTCCTGTACCAAGTCAAGAAAATCAAATTATCAAATTTCATTTCTATGTATGTTGGTGGTTTTTTTTATGCTTTTCAGTGTTTTTGTTGTTTCTTCGTTATCCTCTTAACAATGGTATGTTTCTCTCGGTTATGTTCTCGTTTTTAATCTGGATTTGTCTTCAAACCTCTCTATTGATTTGTGACTTTTGAAAAGTGTATGCTACTGTTTCTTTTATAAACTACTGATTTATTTTTAAATGCCTGAACAATTAAGTGACCCATTATAAAAGAGTATTTAAAATACAAATTTATTATGAACTTTAACATGTCAAGTTATTTCTTTCTAATCATTTAAACTAAAAATCTAAGAGGTGATTACTAATCTTTACTTTTACATACATATACAAAATAAATTAAAACATCCAATCAGAATAGCAAGTGAAATATCATACCAAAATAACTAAATGTTCGATGTATTTCTAAAAGCAATGCACTCAGCAAAACAGTTGTAGTCGAAAAAAGGCAATGTTTGATATTTAGAAGACCAAACGATATAGAAGGTTAACCACAAACAAAGACGAGGTTAAAATATCGTTATTTATATTAGACACTGAAACATAGTATAGATCAATCAATTCGTCAAGCTGTCCATTAAATTTCATCTGTAATCTTGCATCCTCATAACTCTGTTGGACCAGTTTTTGCTCAGTTATCACACTCTTGTATATGAAGTCATTATTGTGTGAATATGCACGTACATAACGTATTACTTATTCTTCAAATATCAATGGACAATGATTGAACAGCAAATGGTTACCGTACAGTCTCCAAGCAGCTACATGTACAATATAATTCATAAGATATATCTTCTTTATTTCATCAATTATTTACATATAAATTGACAAAACTAAGATCAGTAACTGCTATTTAGAATTATGAATACTACAGATACAGTTATTTCTGCCTTATATCGTGACTTACTTTTAGAAATTGAGTCGGTTGAGAACAAATTAACGACAAATGTGTATGTAGGAATAATCTAGAAGCACCGGCATATACTCATATATCTCCCAGTTAGTAAGTTTAATCAGAACATGCCTTTCCTATCATAGTGTCTTTGGTATAGTGTTATTACTCAAAGGGAAGCTGCAAAATCAAGACTTTTAAAAATTGGTAGTTTAAATTATCCATTAGAAAACTTGACGATGCATATGTTCCAATTAATGTTACCACAATCCCGTCAATTTTTCATCGAATGTGACATTTCCAATTCGACTTATCAATTGGTTTGGTCTTACATGAGCAACACCACGGTGCCATATAAGGGGCAGAATCCGCTTCCCTTCAAAACTACATGAGATCAGCCTGGAAGTTTTGTGGTGTCCGTGTCTTCAGTTTTTAATGTGTTTTTTTCTATATATTTTTTTGCAATTTGGAAATTTTTGTTTTTGCCATTGCCTTCTAATTTTTCGTCCTATGAGTACAAATTCCTCTTTGGTAAGTTGAACCTCTCTAATTTAGATAGAACTGAAATTAAAATAGAAGTAAAACTTCGCATGTTTGTACAATGATTAAAAGGAAATCACCAAATACATTAAATTTGACTATTCAGAATTGTCAATTGAGCTTGTCATTCAGTAAAATATGGTAAAATGGCATATTTCCTTTTATAGATATAGGGAGAGGTGGTGTGAGTGCCAATGAGACAACTCTCCATCCAAATAACAATTTATAAAAGTAAACCATTATAGGTCAATATACGGCCTTCAACACGAAGCCTTGGCTCACACTGAACAACAAGCTATAAAGGGCCCCAAAATTACTAATGTAAAACCATTCAAACGGGGAAACCAACGCTAATGTATATAAGAAAACGTAAACATAAACAAACGACAACTACTATACATCAGATTCCTGACTTAGGACAGGTGCAAACTTATGTACGAACTTATAACATAAACTATTTGAAAAAGCTAGGCTTTCCCTGGTTTCACTGCAGTCTTTCCACCTGTTTTAAGTCGAGTGATTAATAACCATAGATTAGTAAAAACAAATTCTCCAAGTTCAGTCATTGTTACGATACTTGCTCCTAAAAACAATCCCATCATTCCTCCTAAGTTAGCTGAAATGATAAATAGATAAAGGTCGACAATTTTATATCTTTATCTGTGCAACAATTGTATTTTTACGTCCGGCGATAGACAGATTATCTTGTATTCCTGTCTTTGTGTCTACTATTGGGTTCCGTTTCAGGTTAAAGTTTACTTTACACGGGTTTTTAGGTAAGGTAAATGTAATTTATAACTCAACTTTTGAACTAACATCTTCCAATTCGTAGTGACGTCACATACGTTAGTACGTTCGAACTATATAAGTAGCATAATATGATGTTTATTCTTCAATATTTTGGTCTTTTTATGGAAAAAAAGTGACAACCGATATATTGATATTAACACTCAGTGTTTGTACACTATAGCTAAATGTATATCCAATATGTCACGTTCTAAAAGGATCGACGAAAATCAGTAA
The DNA here is from genome assembly GCF_036588685.1 of Mytilus trossulus. NCBI lineage: Eukaryota > Metazoa > Mollusca > Bivalvia > Mytilida > Mytilidae > Mytilus > Mytilus trossulus. Next base: position 45,391,742 of record NC_086379.1, read on the forward strand.
ACTATTCAAGCGACCTAATGCAAAAGTTAACAGCTGTGCACTGTGAATCCCAGTAAACTACGGCGATTGACCAAGGTTCCTTCGAAATGGCCCAGGAAAATAATGTTTCGATTTTCCTCATCATGCAGAAAAAGATTGATATTTTTTTTTATTGAAAAATCTGCGTCGTTTAAGATGGAAGTTTAAACTCTATCCCATTTTACTGTTTGACAATGCTACGAAAAATACCACTAAAAGGACAATATAAAGTTACAGGAATACATTACAAATAAATCAAAGAACACTAAAGACAGATAATAGCATATTATATATATTTGGACATGTTAACCACAGGAAAACAACGAGAACCTAAAATTGATTAATTACAGTACACAAATACAGCATATTAGAATTTCAAAATCTGGGTCACACGAATATATCAATGCTACGTATACAAAACATAACGTCGCAGTTATATTTCTAAAAAAAATAAACATAAATTCGGAATTAAGTTTGTAATGGTGTTATCTAATGTATTGTTGATACTAATTAAATTTAAAATGTTTGAGGTCAGTGTGAAACAACTCCTTTTGTGATGAAGACATTTTCATGTTACAAAGCGATGTAATTGGAAGCATTATTATTCGAAACCGTTTTAATCTTTCAAGTAGATAAATTTGATTTGCACTTTAATTTTAGTATTATATTCTCGTTAGATGATTTTAAATGACTTACGAAGAGAAAATGTAGCAATTAATAAGGCAAATAGCTTTGGCAATATCAGTATACGTTTTTATTATCAAACATCAATTTTTACCATTATATCTGTTCAAATGTGAGAATGCTTTTACTCAAGATTTGAATTGTTGAAACGAATTTGTATGTATTCAATGTAAACGTTATTAATTCACATTCAAACAATATGAATGCGTCATACTAAACACAGCTGAATACACATATATAATACTTTAGTTTTAAGCCAAGAACTTTCATACCATTGAATGAAAAATTACATAAATAGAATAACTGTGATAAACTTTGATCGTGTGATTTCAACTTTATACAGCAAATGTTACGAGATATGTAAACAAATTAAAATCTGACTTATTTTTTGTTCAGTTAATTATCAAAAAATAAAGACAACAGTAGTATACCGCTGTTTGAAAATCATAATTCGATTGACAGAAATCGAATCCGGGTAACAAACTAAAATCGAGGGAAACAGATAAATTGTAAAAGTGAAATAGTAAAATATTAATCGGCTTTTAGCAGGCAGTATGGTTCAAGTTTGTCAAAATAAGATACAAAACATCGACGAGGAAATATTCACTTGAAAGTGAATAATTCGACATTATTGAATCCGTTTTAATGTGACCGTAAATGAAACCCTTTAGCAAGAGATTGATTACGCATGAGTTATGCTAGTTCAATTATTGTTAGAAAAACAATGAAAAACAATGATAACGTTCAGTATGTTCATAGTGAAATAAAGGTAAATCATTTTATTGACTAATTTGATCCTCACAAGGTTATTTTATACAGGTAAACACGATGATTGGAAAATATATTTCAATCTAAAATATGAAATATATGTTATCTAGTTATAGTCATATTTATGTTTATACAGCTTAAAGTCCCGTCGTCAGTCTTCAGATGTCAATTCGACAGTTTATTAGATGGTGTCTAGACTAAAATACACACGAAACGATAATACCAATTATCGAAGCCATGCCTTTTAAATTGTTTATTCTAGTCTTTTTATATTTCAATGCTGTGCAAATGCTTTTTTGTAGATGTAGTTCATTTCAGATATGAAGGTACACGTGTATATCGGAATATTCAGTTAAGAATATGATATTCAATCAAGATAATTAACTATGATGAAAATACCGATGAAAAATGCATCGACTATTTGTATACTGGTGTTTTGAATAAAAAGATAATACGAATTTACTTTATAGTTCTGAGCGTTGATTTCGAGTGTGTAAATTGAATCAAAGACATCTACATGTATTTACAGTATAAAATAGTACTAACCAAACATTTCTCCAGCTGAATATTTCGGTGTCTGTTTTGACACAATTGTTTTCAGTTGATCAAAATAGATACGTAGATTTATGAGGTTTTTCCTGTAACAAAAATGAAAACTTAATTTAAATTCTTACACATCCTTGGCTTATAAATATTAGTCATTGATCGTTCTTAATATAATGACATCAAAGAAAAAACAATATGTTGCAAAATATTTCAGTGTCAGTTTTTTAACTCATTGTATCTTTGCGAAAAACCTATCTTGTTGAGTCCGTTTAAAACCAATCACAGCATTGTGGTGTATGCTTTCCTTTTTTTTTTCTCTCAGAATACATAAGATTCTGAAACGTGGATGGTATATGGTTATCTTGTTTTTTTACACCGTTAACTAAAATAACATCTAAATATATTTCAATTTATAAACTTTCGATATAATATATGAAAAAGATAGCACGGAAATAATGTCAAGGAAACAGTAACTATTACATTTATCTAGCGATTTGATATAATCGAAACTGGACACGTATTTATAAAACTTATTATAAAATAAAGATTTGTTCCGAACGGAAGGATTTTTCTTCATTTCCTATCGATAAATTAGTACTACAATATGATTTTTAACTTTTGCGGTTTTTATGCATATCAGTTCTTACCGGTAATAGTTTATATCCCAGTATGGGAGCCAAAATCTTTTTAACTGCTCGACATTAAATTCTGATGGAAATAATATTGACGTTATTCTAGCGTCATATCTTGTAAATTCGCACGACATTGGACAATCACATGTCTTTAAAAGTCTTGTAGTAGCATCTAAAATGAAATCAGACTATAATAGGTAAACAGGCAAATAGGATAGACAGTACCATTACAGATTAAACATACGACCGTTAATAATGAATAATACATCGCTAAGTAAGTTATAAAAACTTACAATAAAAAATGTGAAGAAAATAAAACCAATTAGGAAGTTGACGTTTTGATTAATGTCGAAGCAGTAAATTTGCTAGTACAATGTTTTTGACATGGAACTTGGAATATGCCTGTATAAACTGGCAGGATAAAGTGCTTCCAAATGGCCCTTACCTTATAAAGTAATTAAACAACACTAAACATCCTAAATTATCCGCTGAAACCAGCACGATTGGCAATCTTTATCTTTATGATGTTTAAGTGAGGTAAGGTTTTAGTTTAATGTTCAAGGTCTCACAAAGACTATAAAATGAACAACAACAATAAACAAGCTGTACCTTCTGTTGGTGTGTTTTATATGTGCATGACTGATTTTGTGTCAAATGGTTGTTCCTGTATATTGAAAACTTAATATCTTTCACATATTTTCAATTTTTTTTCTGTAGATAGCATGATCGAAAACGGAAATTTTAATGCATCTTTTCTATCTTTCAAAAGCATCAACCAATATAAACGTTCAAGCGTACCAGTAAATAAATGATAGCTGGATTTGCAACAATTTGTATATTAAAAACCGGGAAAATAATCTGAATAGAACATAGGAAGTACATTTGTCTATTCTAAAAACTAATTTTAAAACAGTCATCTTAAGTTTAAACAATGCACAAATGATTTGATTGTGTTATTTGTCTATATTTGTGATAAATTTAAAATGATTTTGCATAAATACCTATATCTTTAGTACAGTTTTCTACGTCGAACTTTGAACAGTACAGAGTATCTGCAAAAATTATACATTTTGGCAAAAATTGACAATTTATTTTTTGTTTTAACCTGACATTTGAATACTGCATGGGAATTTATGATGTGCTCTTAAACATTTTTCATTCTTAAGAAAGTACGTATGCATGGGATCGTTTAGTTAATGAAAAAATGTCATCCCAAAGTGGTTAATTTTATTATTGTCTTCTCATTCAAAGTAAGGTTTGGAATACTCATATTGTCCTCTACAGAATCAGGGATATAGCAGTTGATATTAAATAGTCTGATTCGATGTATGTTGGCGTTTGTTTTTGTTGCAGTTCAGTTTTTCCGTTGAACCGGTGGTTTCCTCATAATTGGTGTGATTGCTTCGATTCTAGAAATTGATCCAGATTTGTTTTCGCTTCGATTAATCGATTTACGTCATTGAATAGCGGTATACTACTGTTGTTGCTTTCATTGACTTCTAAATATTTTGGCTATTCTTTTGGTGTGTTTTTAAGGATCTAAACGTAGGTTGCTGATATATTAGTCCAGAGCATTCTTAATATTGGTTTTTGTTTGTTAAAACTGTGTTAAAACATGTTTTCACTTTTGAATAATATTTGCTCTTTTAAAGATCATATAATACACATTGTGACTCTTCAACTATTAGCTTTACCAATTTTTGAATATGTTACGATTATCGTGTATGTTAACGATTCGATTAGATAATTTAACAAAGTACTAACAATTACATTATTGTTAGGCGAACATTCACAACTTGATTAACAACATGGAAAACGAAATAAAAAATAGATAAAAATGATAGATATAATTTGCTGTTAAAAAACTAACTGAAGAACTAATTAGATTTTGACATTTGATTCGGGACTTTCCGTTTTGAAATTTGTTAGAGTTCAGTATTTTTGTGATTTTACATTTTGGTTTAGATATTTGAAATTTTGTTATCATTGAATTGAAATCGGACCCATTATATATATTGTTATAATGAAGCTCCGTGCTGAAGGCCGAACGTTGACCTATAACGGTTTACTTTCTAGTTTTTTTTTTAACTAACTGTGACTTAGATGCAGAGTTGTCAAATACGATATCCTCGGATATAGCACGTCGGGCATAGTGAAAGGCGATTTTGTGCCACGATATCTCAGTAACATGAGTTCGAATCCAGGAAAGAACAAAACATTTGCTTCTGCTGTTTTATAGATCTAACTGATATTTAGACGAATTATATGTCTAAACAGATTGTGTTTTCAGCCTTGTGTCACCATCACTAGTGATCCTAAGGATAAAAACTATCGTAAAGAAGTCACTGGTCGAGATGTACTTGTAATATACTTATTTCTGTGACTGCATCCTAAATGTATTTGTAATATTCTCTACGATAGATAACTCAACTGATCTGTCAAAATTTACAGATCTTATGTTGTTGGGCTGATATTTAGACGATTTTTTATATATATGCTTACATAGTGTCAGTTTTTATGTTCGTTCGGTCTGTGTCATTTTCTTGGTTAGTTTTCTTCCTTGTATTAATCTGAAGAGTTAAGCTTTTTCCAAATGATTTTGATAATTTGTTCATATGTTGTGCTGTTACACATAGGGCCTCAGGGAGAATTTTAAACATGTATTTGCCCGCCAAACAATGTTTATGCCTGTATTACAGCAGATTCCAACGAGTATGAAGCTTCCTAGGACTTTTTGTAACCTATAAACGCCAGCACATCATAGAAAATCTAGTGAGTAATGCTTAAAATTTTATAACAAAGATATATGTTGATTTTCTACAAAAATCTTCGTTTATTTGCCACAAAATCCCGTTAAACTTTAAAAATGCAATGCAACTATAAATAAAAATGCTTGCTCGAAGTTTCCCCTTTCTATACGTACAAAATGGCCAATTTCTACTATTCATTATCTTTGCTGTTTTTTATACTATTGCAGTTTGACAAATTCGTAATTTAAAGGCAATAGAAGGAAATGTACGCCGTGAGTGTACTATGTAAATTAAATTCACATAACTGTTTTTATAAAAGAACTGAGGAATTGATTGAACTAAATTTGGCAAATCAAACACACCTACAACAAGCCTGTGAATTTGCTTATACTTATTGATAAATTTAAAATTTAGATTGAAATCTTATTTTTAGAATGACTTATAAAACTAGTTTTACAATGTTTATATTCTGTCACTAGATCTGCATGTTCTGATTGGTTCTCTGTTTAACTATTGACTCCACCCAAAGGCTTGTGTACCTTACCTAATAATGATTTCATGGTTGAGCTAGCAAGGAAGCTAACAAAAGAATCTACCTGTAGCTTTATACTCGCTGGAATCTGTTGTAAGCAAGGATCCTATAATTAGGTGGTATATTATATATGTTTTCATCTGATCGTAATTAATACGGAAATGTTCATGAATTTTCTTTCTCATTTGACGTTTTGTGAAATAAGTCGCAGGCCTTTGGTTAAGTTTTGCAAGAGAGGGGGACATTTAAAAAGTGTCTATCTCTGACCCATGTGTTAGAATAGATGGTCTACCTCGTGTTGACCAATCAAAATATTACATTTGAACGTGACATATAATATCTAAAGCTGTTGTTTCTATCAGGTTTGAATATACATAAATTATGTACATACAAGGTTTTGTGTATTAAACAAAACATTTCTCATGTTCCTATAAACGTTTCTATACATAAAAAAGTGACAAAGATAACAGTGATATCTTAACTCACAAGTCGAAAACAAAATGACAATGCAAACTTACTATTAGCAGTAAAGTCGATACAACCACAGGACGCTACCATGTGTCTGGCAAAACAATCCTTGAAACAGTGTGTTGAGTAATAATCTGTCCCATCACTATTGCGTTTTTCTCTACAGTAGTTGTTACCCATTGCCTTGTATGGTTTGGACAAATATTCAAACTATAATATATAAATAAACAATTAACCAAACTTGATACATGTATTTATTTCTCTATAATTCTTCGTCAATTTATCCTTTTCTGCATCCATTGTATAAAAAAAAAATTAATCAACATATTGTACGTTTTATCTCAGTCCTTCATTGGTTAAATCCGATTATGACGTCGAATTTTCTTGCTTTCCTCTGAATTTCCTATTGTGACGGCATGAAAAGAGGCGACCATGCCTGATGACCTTACATAGAAAGAACACACCTTTTGTAGATCATTCGAAAAGAAGGAATACGTTTGCCTGCATATTATTTAAAAATCATTAGAGAATTATATTCTACCACTAAATCTCGTGTAATACGGTAATCTCGAAAGTTAAATTTTAAATATTTAATGAAAATTTAACTGTCTCGAGTGGAAACATATCGAATCACATTCGATGCAGTGGTAGAATCTATATTTGATTAATTGGTCCCATGTGTAACAGATAAACAATGATCTTTCAAAGTCGGGGATGATATTGTAAATGAGAAACATCCTCCCATTTTGGTAATCTTTAAATATCCCATAATAATCTCGTAATTAATATAAAATGAAATATTAGTATATAAAATTAATTATTAATGTTGTAAATGGTATAATATATACATTAAACTAAATTATTAAGCCAAAGTTTATAGTAACATGGTTATCATTACCTAATTTAAGAAGCTACACAAAATCAAGTAACATATTTCAAGAATCAAATTATAGATTTATTTAGACACATGCTACATATAGACATATCATAAAGCAGTTGTAGTGGCCAGGTAGTGTGGCATGCGTTATAGAGGAGGCATTGGATTTAACTTCAACAATACTAAAGGTCGTGGCTGCATATCCTTAATGAATGCCTTACTGAGGTTTATTACGGAGCGGAAAAGTCAAAGAAATAACATACTTACAACCCCGGTGAACGCTACCGGAATCTGGATCATCCTGACTTACTCGTAAAGGTGAATATTGTTAAACTTACCTTATTTTTTGTAATTGCAGCATAAATCTCGTGCCCTGGTTCCACATAGTACTCGCTTATTCCATCGAAATCAGGATACTCCCTAGGATCATGTATTTTAAACTGAAATTCGAAAATATATTTTTCATTCAAATCATACTGAACAGCATTCTTAAGTCTTTTATTCGGTCCATTGGTGTCACAGAAACGTGCGTCTTTGAATACTGAGGTCTTAAGATTCAACTACGTTAGAGTGCGGATAACGAGCAGTCAAGTTGGACATTGTCGGGTCTATGACGTATTTTAAAGAAGTATAATGCATTGTTTGAGGTAAATGTTCAATTCATTTTTTTTTTAAAGTAATATGAATAATGTTTAAAAAACGTTTATGAGTTAATATCTGTTGAATATGAATTATCCCTAGTGTATATCATAACCCTTCCCTATAATTAACCAATAAACATACAAATCGGGGGCTAAAATGAATATGGATAAGACTGTTGGCATGTATTTAGGCAAGTGGCGAAATAAAAAACCAAAATTTAACAAAATTAAATGGTCTAAGCGTCCTGTGAAAGCATTAGGGGTACAACATGGATACGGGATAGACTTAGATCAAATTTGGTTAGAAAAAATAAATAAGATAAAAAGCTGTATGGAAGTTTGGAAATCAAGAGATCTCACATTTACGGGAAAAGTTTTAATTATTAAATCCTTTGTACTGTCTGTCATTGGATACGAAATTGAAATGAGAGGTATCCCGGAGATATACGAAAAACAAATAAATAATATTATATGGTCCTTTATATGGGATGGGAAAACAAACCAAATCGCTAGAACAGTGTGCTGTTTACCGAAAGAAAAAGGGGGGATAGGAATGATAAACTTAAGGGACTTTATTAAATCAAAACAGGTGAAAAGTATGTACAGTATTGTCAACTCAAAAACACAAAAATGGAATGCAATAGGAAAATATTGGTTAACGTCACTAGACGAAAAATATGATACAGATTTTTTTATATGTTCTTGTTCGGACACTACATGTTTTAGGCAAATACAAATGTCCAAATATTATAAAGAACTTTTAACTTCCTGGTCTGACTTACAGAAAATCCAAACATCGGTCACGAAAGAGGACCTTTTAGAAGAAAATATATTCGGCAATTTTAAATTTAAGTTCAAGGGACATGCATTATATTATGCAAATTTTGCCTCCAGTGGAATAAAAAAAATTAAAGATATATGGGACTTAGACAATAAATCCTTTAAAACTTCTTTTGATATTTTTAACCGTCTTAAAGATAAAAGGAATTGGATTGCACAATATAGCCGCATTAAATCTTCGCTAACACATCAACAAATTGACGTTTTAAAAACATACTCTAGCATGCAAAGTCACTCTGATAGACCTATAAAAATAATAAATTCTTGTCAATTTATAAAAAATGGAGTTGTCGTTGATGCCAAAAAATTATGCCTTAAAGATATTAGATACTTCTATGAGAATAAAACAGCTCCAAAAAGCCAGCTTAAGTGGAATTTACATTTTGGGAATGAGCTACCATGGGAATACATTTGGGAAACCTTGAATAAGAATTTAGCTAATAGGAAAACTAAACAACTTCAATGGAAGTTACTACATAATATAATTTACACTGAAGAAAAATTACAAAAAATGAATCGCTCAAACGGAAAGTGTCACTTTTGCAATGAAAAAGAATCACTTTTTCATCTTTTTATTTATTGTAAACTGGTGGAAGACGTTTGGCAGGAAATTTTTGAGAAAATTTGGGAATTTTGTTCACAATTAAATATCGAAAAATTACAAAAATCGGAAACAAGTATAATATTTGGGGTCATTAATGCAGATGCATCTTATACCCAAATTTTAGATACGGTACTTCTAATCACGAAATGGGTTATCTGGAAAACTAGAAATATCGCAAAATATCAAAATAAAAGGATAAGTAAATCGTTGATTTTAAATATGATAAAACAAGAAATGCAATTTTTGCTCAAATATTTTAAACCGAATACAAAAAACGAAGCCTTTTCTATTATGTGTGACATTTTCTGTATATAAATATACATTTTGTGTGGTCAGGTCAGTGCAATGACCTCTTTGATACTGATTTAATAATAATATGTATAATGTAATTTCTATTGTGTATGTAATTTAGGTTTATCGTCTAATTGTAACAAGGCATGTTATATCAACAGGTTAATTTTATAAACAAATATTTACTCACCATATCTTTGAAATAAAACCTCTTTGGAAATCAAAAATCATTAATAATCCAATTTTTTTTTTTTATGAATGAACTACTGTTACACATCCCTTTAACAAATCGCACGTGGTAAATGATCACATGACCAGAATTTAAATGTAATTGAAATTAACATAACAAAAGACTTGATGTACGGTAACTTTGAAACTACTTAATAAATACAGGTAGCTTTTGTGAGAAATAAATAAAGATACAAAACATACTTTATTTAAAAAATATATATATGGTGAGAGGTAAAGATATATTATATATATATAGATCGATAATGATTGCAGGTACATGTACATTTGTACAAGGACAGATAATATTTTTAAAGGTAGATGTTAATAATTTATAGTGGGAGTTTTTTTTTCTCATTTGATTTTTCCCCGACAAATGAGACTGTAACAATTGGGGCCCCCTAAGTTGCTCCCCTGGGCAACTGAGGGTTGATGTAACAGGCGATTGTTAATAAAATATGTTTTATATTTAAAAAAAAAAAAAAAAAAAATAAACATACAAAAAAACGTTTAAACAGAATCGATAGCCTTTTGATCAGACAAAGTACAGTAGCTTTTCTGGAATTTTTTTTTGAGGGGGGGGGTATGCATTTGAACTGTTGCTCTTTTCAATTTTTAAACTATTTCTACATATATTGCCAAAAGATTTGTTATAATGGAAAAACATGCCAAATTTATATTTACTCCCATTTTGTGACAGTACTGCCAAATGTAATAAAATGGAGAATGAAAACAACCTGAAAGAAACAACAACCTGAACAAAGGACAGAAAACATTAGGCCACAGATGAGTCCTTAACACAGATAGAAATCAAATCTTTTTTTTTTTATCATATTACTAAATCTGTGTCAATTATTAATCAAATCATTACAATTCGCATTATTTTTTGTTTATTTTAATGGGAATTAAGCTGTTAAAATTCTAGATTTCTGTTAAAACTGAATGTTTTTGTAGTATTTTGTTTTAAATTTCGTGTTCGTTCTATTTTAGCCATTGCATACTTATTCTTTCTATTAGTTTGATTTCATCCTTTATCGATTGAAATTATTTTTTCCGCACAAAAATATACTTGTTACTATTATCCACACTTCTAGTTTGAAACTATCTTCCTTGTAAAAAACAAAATTTTTCACTTGTATCTTAATTAAAAAAAAACATATCAGAAACAAAAAAAAACAAAAATATCTATGTACGTTATCAGTAAAAATTGTAGTTTCAGAGGGGAAATTACTTCGACAAATTCAGCATGAAATCAAAATGAGTAACTGAGGTATCAATTCTTTTTGATGTTAGTGACTAGAACCATCAACTCTGTATTATAAATTCATTTACATGTAATAAGCATAGAGTCTTGAAAAAGAAACCCCGAGCTTGATTGGTGCATGTTTAATTCTTTATATACCTACGCTTTCATATTATGTCTATTACGTAAACGTTTGTGTTGATATCTTATCAACATTAAATCATTTTCTTAATTAAAAGGTGTTGTAAGGATTAAATTGAAAGTCTAATTCAGCGACAGATTTCTGGAGCGTTGTTTGGAGAAAAATAATCCATGGTAAATGAATAGTCTGGCTATGCCGTAAATATATTCATTCGTCAGCTGATGTTTTAATGTAAAAAAGTATAATGATTGTCATAATACATATTATCAAATGTTCACTGTGACACTTATCTTTGTTCATTTACACGATGTTGATTTCTTTTTGACATTATAAAAACGTGACAGAATGCACATTATTTTACATATTTTAACGTTTACCTTTATCCCTGTGCCATACGATTCTCCAAAGTAATCGTTTTCTGCATCAATATCAATCCATGCATTCAAGTTAAAATTTGAACCTGTGATGTCTGCTGTTATTTGTCCATTCGGATCGAATGTAAGACATGGACCACTCCTTAGTATAAAAAATGACACGTACTCTTTTGCATCCAAATCACGTCCATCAAACACCCATGCCTGAGAGCGGATTTTGTGGTCTTGAAAGACATCGTTTAATGTTCTCTTTTCAAAAAAATTTTGTTCTTGGAAAAACGGATCAGACCAATTACTGGGTGTGGCATACACATCAAATAAGCTTAGTTTAAGGTAATGATTTTCCATCCTGGTGTCGTTCAAAATTGAGTTACGTTTCAAGGAATTCAAGTTACAAACTGTAACTGCTGGGAATTGCAGCTCTGAATGTGTTTCTGTGTGCATATTTGTATTTACTGGATAATTGTAGTAGTCAATTATTTGGGTTGTTACGAACAAGACTAAAAATGTTGTACAAGCTAACAAGACAATAGACCAAATTATCCTGAAATGATAAACGTACAAATTAAAAGTTATAGCACAAAAATACTGTACTACGAAAAAAATTCAAAACGTAAAGTCTTAATCAAATGGCAAATTCAAAAGCTCAAACATGTCTAATAAATGGCCAAAAGCTGTCATATTTCTGATTTGGTACATGGATTGTTTTATGTGGACAATGGTGGATTAAACCTGGTTTCCAGCTAGCTAAACCACTCACTTGTATGAAATTTGTATATAATTCCATTACATTGACAACGATGCATGAATTTATTATTAAATTGATAAATTCAAAATATTTTTTCTTTATTCTATATCTAAATCTTTTTCTTTTTTTTTTTTTTTTTTTTTATCTTAACGATATTCCTATCTATATTCAAATCATATCATTGTAGTTCTATACAAGGATAAAAGATTATCATTCTAGATCGTGACTGGTTTTTTTTTTTTGAGTACTTAGGCATCATAATATATAAAATTAAATACCTTTTCGTTTGTTGATATCGTTTTTTTTTAATTTTATTATTAGAAAACAAAAAGGGGAAGGGTAAAATTACCATTGAATTTTACTTTAAAAGTGAAAGAAAAGAGATTTTTTAAACAGATAAATATTAGTTAAAGTCAAAATGTTAACATTTCAAAAATTTCGAAAAAAAAAAAAAAAAAATCTAATTTTTATCGTATATGTCAATATATTGATTTTGAAAAAAATGTTTCATATTTGTGTTAATAAATTGAGAAAGTGTGGATAATATTGTTATTGTTTTTCATTTTTTTTTAACGCGTCCACTGTATCTATTTTGCAGTATTGCTGGTTTTGATGCTTTGTTTTTTCTTATCTAAATTATATGCAAACGGACAGTCTAAACATATTTAAAATATGCTAACGGACAGTCTCAACACAATAAGCAACAGTCGCAATGTCGTACGAGTATTTCTTATTCTTTATTCCATTTCATATAGGTGTTTTTTTCTCGTTTTTAAAGAAAAAAAGTTCAATTGAAAGCAGATCTGAGAACACTTCAATTTTTTGGTGGGATTTATTTTGCTTGTTCTTAAGTTTTCATGTTGTATTTTGTACACTGTTGTTTGTGCTTTGGTCCTTGTTTTGTTATAGCTTTGTCAGTTTATTTTCTACTACTGGGTTTGAATATCTCATTGGTATCTTTTGACTCTTTTTGTGTTAAATGATTTCGGTCTGATTGATTTAGAGCTTTGTATATAGAATAGCCAATTGTTTACATCCTACAAAGCAACGGTATATTTAACTTTTTACAGTGATTTTACTTTTTGTTTTTGTGTCGATTGCAAAAAATCGAGAGAAAAAAAAACCAATTACACAAGCGAACATACCCATATAAATTGTTGTAAACCAGTTTTCGTATAATAATGCCTTAACATATACATGTAATCAAAATGCTTATTAATAAATATGAAATGATTATATATTTTTTAAACTACTACTTACAATCTAAGTTTATTTGTTGAATGTGACAATTTATTTATCCCATGGAAGCCTGTGCTCTGACTGAAATCCTTCCATAAAGACAAGACATTATCATTTTGTTCAACTGATACTGACATAGTGAAATACTGCACTTGCGAAAAGCATCACTCATTATAAAATGAAAGAAGTTAAAAACATTTTGAATATTTGAAATCACATTAATAGTATAATGTTTATGAATCCTATATGTTGCTTTATAACATACGCAATATTTTAACTTTTCTTTTCAAACGGACAAAACAAACTAAACTGATGATATAATATATAATGGACTTTTATTCATTGTCAGGAAGTACTATTTAAAATTCCATTACCTTCTCAAAGAGACTTCATCAACCAGTTATAGTTTGACGTACTCGCAATAGTAAATCCATATTTTTAAAAGAATAATGGAAGCGCTAGCTTTCCAATTTTTGTTTACCCATTGTCACATATTTAATGAAATACAATTTGAATAAATAGTATGGTTATCAAACAGTTAAGATCAATTATCTTATTCAGCGACATGTATATAACGACTTGTAATTTGGTGCTTAGTCTATCACGTTATCTGTATGTTTGTTTAGAATACGTTAATTGTATTGGCCAATAACAATAGCAATTACGTCACTGCAATATAATCATTCGTAGTTTAGTTACACGTGATATTCGTGACAATGCTAAAATAGTGAAAACTGCTTGATTTAACTATAAATTTTATGTTATGACATTACAACCTAATTTTAAGAATTGGCCTAATTTCATAATGTTTTGGTAGTAAAAGTGGTGGTGATCGTACGCACATTTAAAATACCTATTTCGCATATCATACAAAATGTCTTTTGGCCAAGGCTTTTACACACTTATAAGATTATAAAAGAATAGATCAATCCTTAACGGAATTTTCTAACATAACAGAAATCTTCGAAACTGCTGATATAAGTTCAAAATTGTATTTTATACTTATGTTGATATCCTGATAGTATTGTTATTGATTGTGATTCGTTTGTTACTTATCTTTGGCCCTCTCATGTACTTCATTATATAACAATCAACTTTCAACATTCAACATTCAGTCTTTTTAATATCTTGAAGTGCAGTCAGGTTTAGGAATTGATAATACATAGATAACCCTTTTGCGTATCACACATAAACTACTTGTAACGTCCCACTTTATTGGACGAACGATTCAAATATACATTTAACACCAATCGTAGAGAACACGTAATTGAACAAAGGTGACTGACAATGGAACATACTATGTGTCATTTAGTTCTCTTGTGAACGGTTGTCTCATTGGCAATCATACCACATCTTCTTTTTCAAATGTAAAAGAACACAAAGAGTTTTAAACAAATGCTTTTGAAATGCTGTGTCGTTAGCTGACGTTCAAATAATAGGTTAGAAATATTATAATTGTGATGAATAAAATGTTGTGGTAACACGTACTAGGGAACTCGTAGTAATAATTGATGATAGGTCGGACATTCATCTTTTGCTTTGATGTTATAAAACGAATATAAGTAGCTTATCATTTGGTTATTCATAAAAAAAAAATTGTTTTACAAACTAATTAATTGGCACATTCATTCATTTAAAAATTGAAACAAAGCAAAAATAATCGTATTTGATAAGTGAATGAACACAATTGCCTTACTATGAAATGTACCATCATAGTAACTATGGAAATAAAACGAATTTTAGGGATGTTTGTGTACAAATAACAGTACACGAAACACAACAAAGACAATAACTGACGACTGTGCAACACGAACCCACATGAAAACCTTTATGTTTCCTTAAGTTATTTGCTAAATATAAATGTTTACCATTTTATACAACGTTTATGTCCATACATACAACCCTTAACGTGTCCATGACTTTTGTTATTGATACAGCTAACCTAATATATAAATTTCAATAGTCTTAAATGCCCCATTGGCAAAACAGTACATGTACTTGCTTCATAAATATATTTGAAATAATTTCAATCAGCATTCACATAAGACAGTGTGTTTTTACATGATCTTGGTTTATGCATTTTATAAAAACTGTCAATTATCTCTTCTTTCAGTGTACGTTCACTTGTTTGTGTTTTTGTCCTTTAATTAAGGTCAGCCATTTCATTTGATATTATATAGTGTGTCTTGACTTCCTGTGTTGTGATGTTACATTATTGTTTCAGGTAAAGGTGAAGGTTGGTATCTGTTCAAACGTTTCAACACGCTGCATTTTTGCAGTCATAAGCCAGGAACATGATATTCAGGAGTTTTCGTTTGTTGTTGTGGTTCATAAGTTTAAGCCAGAGCTCCTGTTGAAATCGTTCTTTAACCAACAATGATCTATTTTAACAAACTGTGACTTTGATTGAGAGTTGTTTCATTGACACTCTCCTCACACCTTCTGATATCTATGTAAATTCAATAATTGACGAGAGCAGAGAATAAAGTAGGTCGGAATCAAGTGAATAGAAGTGATAAAGCGTTTTCAAAGTTTTTTTAACAAGAAGATTGCATTGATTGTGTATTTTTCTGCATTAAGTTTTGATCTAATTTTCCTCTTTGATTTGCGGTTAAAATGAAGACAATAATGTGAATATTTCAAACAAATGCTATATTTATTCCATCAAATAAATATCTATTCCCGCAAATACTATTCTAAATACTGCAAGTAATATGTTAATTACCGCAAATGCTTTTAAATCCCACAAATGCGTATAAATCATCGCAATTTCAGAAACTATACAAATAATAGTTACAAGCAAATTGTATTTTTTAGCCGCTCTGATTTGCTCCTAAATGTAACAAAAAGCGCAAATATTGCATCATTGAAAAAGCAATTTTCGATAATAATTTTGTTCAATTTTGAACGATAAAGGACGAAACGTACATAGGAATTAGTGTAATAAATCATTATTATCATGAGTAAATGACATACAATTACGACATATATTCACATCTACAGAAAATATTCAGAAACAAGCAACTAGTCCTTATTTCAATATGGAATTATGTTGATACATTGAAAAGATGCATCGTCCATATTTTCTGATGATGCTTCGTCCATTGTCGATTTTTCAGAAATTAACTTTATTGATTTTGATATATAAGATGCATATAATTATCATTATTTGTAAGTTATCATTTATTCATGTTTTTATATTTAATACATTTAGCAGAATCAACAATTTAGAGCTTTAGTTATTTTTTATTCTAACCATACAAAATGATATCCTTTCTCGACATAGTGCAAAAGTTACATAAAAGAGGGACGAAAGATACCAAAGGGACAGTCAATTCATAAAGCGAAAAATAAACTGACAACGTCTGCCTAAAAATGAAAGAAGACAAACAGACATACAATACAACACATGCCAACAACATAGAAAACTTAAGAATGAGCAGCACGAAGCCCACAAAAAACTAGGGGTGATCTCAGGTGCTCCGGAAGGGTAAGCCGATCCTGCTCCACATGTGACACCCGTCGTGTTGCGTATGTTATAACTAATTCGGTAAATAATCTAATTCGGTAGTCCTTGATTCAGAAATCATAAACAAGTGGACGAAAACATCAGATATAATCTTTTACTCAGAACAAAATCAATAAAAACTAGAATTGGCATAGCGAGCAATAGCGGATGTCACCCTGGTCCTCCAATTGCCACTGAGTGGAAGCCATTTTGAAATTTTTTAACATTTAACAATATGTCACCCGACTTCTGTCAGGGTGACATAAATATATAAAAGTGCAGAAATTAAGATCTTCGTTCAAGTTTTCATTTTCAAAGAATCGCAATATATATTTTCCATAAGGCTGACATTTGCTATTAAAATCCATTTTCAATGTGATTAAGTAAGATTATCTCCATGTGGCATGTGTAAAGCATAGTGTGTTCCAACAAAGATCAACACTAAGCTTCCAGAAGATCGTTTGAGGTGTCGATTAAAAACTATACATTATTGATGATATTTTACAAAATGTGACACAATATTCATGCAATCAAACTTCGTGTCAAAAAAACCCATTATATTTTTTTTTATGACAGATGAATATATCTGAATTAGGAAATAAGTCATCAATACCACATGTAAAGGCCAAATGACTTTTCCTCATGCCAATTCAATTTATTTTCTTGTTAAACTGGACTTTTCTACTCCAGAAATTCAATTTGCAAATTTTTAGTCGAAGCTTGAACATCAAAGCGAGCGAAACATATCATGTAAACATAGATTCTTACAATATTGACCAAAACGAAATGGTATGCAACATGACGTTTCTTTTATTTATCAACTGTTTTTTTTTAAGTAAACAAAGTGAACAAGAAACAACATGGAAAACTAAAAACAGAAACAGGAACAATTAAAAATCAGGGGTTGATCTCCGAAGTATTAAAATGGCGTGGCCTCAAAATTTCTTTATATTCAATATTCAATCAATTTCATAATATTATTTTATCGAGCATCCGAAATATATTTTATATTTAGCGTAAAAAATATATAACGATTACATGTATATATATATCAGTAGATGTTGTATGAGTGCCAATGAGACAACTCTCTATTCAATTCACAGTTTGTAATAGTAAACAACTATAGGTCAAGGTACCATCTTTAACATGAAGCCTTGGCTCACATGCAACAACAAGCTATTAGTGGCCCTACCGATTACTAGTGGATAAACATTCAAAAGGTAAAACCAAGGGTCTAATATATATAAAAAACGAAAAACGAGAAACACTTATAAACCACATCAACACATGACTACTTCATAACAACTGGCAGCACACTTAGTCAATGTACGTACACTTCCGCCGGTAAACAAATTAATATAGCACACAGTTGTCCAGAGAACGTTGTTATTTCGTAGTACTTTTAGACCTCAAACATTCAAATTGAAATCAAATCGCACCAGATATACATATACCTTTAATTAAACAAACTAAGATCAGTGTAGTGTATTGCTATTTGGACAAATAATTTAAACATTATGGAAACTTTAACCGGCTTTAATTCAAAATATAGACAATTCTATGTTTATAGGATCTAAAATTCAGTTTGACAGCGTCATACATACATAATAATCATACGTTTTTTGATTGAGTTAAGTCTGCCAATTGATATTTTATCGTATGTTTTTAGATGTTGTGATGTTATGCTATTGTTTCAGAAAAAGGGAGAAGGTTTGGGCCCATTAAAACGTTTAATCCCGCTGCAAATGTTTGCACCTGTCCTAAGTCAGGAATCTGCTGTACAGTAGTTGTCGTTTGTTTATGTAATATATACGTGTTTCTCGTTTCTCGTTTTGTTTATATAGATTAGACCGTTGGTTTTCCCGTTTGAATGGTTTTACACTAGTTATTTTGGGGCCCTTTATAGCTTGTTGTTCGGTGTGAGCCAAGGCTCCGTGTTGAAGACCGTACTTTAACCTATAATGGTTTAATTTTTGAATTGTTGTTTGGATGGAGAGTTGTCTCATTGGCACTCACACCACATCTTCCTATATCTATAATACACCTTTCTGTAACTGAAAAAAAAAAAAACTTAACATAAACATTCAGCACTTAATCTTTAAACATGTAATGTCATTCTTTCACTTAATATTTCAAGCATAAAATATCAAGAAATATATTTGACAAGAGTATAAAAATATTTTGCTAAAAATATCCTTTTCACACTCGAGACTTTACTCGTAGAAAACAAAAACCAAGGAACGATAAATGTTACTTTGGACCAGGTTATTTTGAAGTGGTATATATATGGAAGTGTATAACGACCTTGACTGGCTTTTCAGCACTCGCACGGTCGGTTGAAGTGGTACAACAAATGGAAGTTTTTAATGACCTTGACTGGCTATACAGCCCTTGCACGGTCGGCTGGAAGTGGTATGAATGGCTTCCTCAATCTTATATTGTAAAAAAAACCAGAGAACCAAAGGTCCAAATTTTTTATTAAGTCAGCAAAATTTGTTTGCAGAAATGCAGATATTTAATGTGAATTTTCATTTAAAAGAGCTAATTTATAAGAAAATAACTTATAGATATTAATATCTTTGCAAATGTTCATTAATTTTTGTTGTTTTTATTTTTTTTTCAAATTGGCATTTAAGGAGAGGTAACTCTGAAACAGTGCATTTTCTGAAGGAATCTACATGGAATTTTCCTATTTTGTATTTTAGCCGGGAAAAACGTACGGTGACCCTATCTTTACTTTTGATATTCTCAAAGCATTGTCTGAAAGCTAACTTTTCCTTAAGTATTTAACAATTCTATCACTTTGATTAATTTCTAATCCCAAAATGGTGTTTTTTCCTGTATAATCCATACAAAATGTGTCATTTTTTCACGTCCTGTAGCTTGAGAAAATACGCGGTGGCCTATCATTTTGTTATATTTTTCAACATATATCAATAGATACTACGTTTTGGCAAAGTATGAACAAATGTTATCATTTTTATTTTAGACTCCCATACCCACTCATCATAGATACCATAATTGAAATTTTATATATACACCAGACGCGCGTTTCGTCTACAAAAGACTCATCAGTGACGCTCGAATCAAAAATTGTTTTAAAGGCCGAATATAGTACGAAGTTGAAGAGCATTGAGGACCACAAATTCCTTTTGCCAAATACAGCTAAGGTAATCTAATCCTAAGGTAGAAAAGCCTTTTTGTAAACAAACACGAAAAAGGTTAATTCATTATTACACTGTGTCTAAACCACACCGGCAAAATTTATTCGGACCCGATGTTATCTTATAACGTACAGCACAATGACGGAACATTAATAGACAGAAGAAAGACAGCTTTCTCCTTATTTTCTTTTTTTTATAATATCGAAGAATATATATACATTTACAACTATTTTCTATTGTAATCTGCAATATTTTCTACCACCGTTCTATATTAACGGAGAAATAAGTTAAAATGCGCGTAAAAATGCCGAATTGAGTGAACTTGCCTCGAATTTGTTAAATTTATCGTTAAATTGTTCACATTATACGGAAATAAAGGTACGGGAAGATAGATACTGACACGGAGATTGCAAAACTTGTCATTATAATTATGAACATCTCAATACTCGTATTTCTGAATATAGAACGAAAGAAATGGGTCATGTCAAAATTGAACTGGCCGGTTTCGTCAATGTTTACCACCCGGTTTGGTCATGTATTTCACAATGCATAACCCGGTTTGGTCAAACAAAAAAATCATAATTGCATTAAATTATAATTGATAATTTAACTTCAGTGTTAAAAAGAGTTTTGTGACATAGTCGTTGGAAAACAAGTTCTTTTACAGAACAACGGCTTTTTGTTAATATGATTAGTCTCACTTTCAAATAAATAATAAGCAAACACTATAATTTCTCCTCTTATAGAACACAAATTATTTAAATTTTACTTTCCATTCAAAAATTTTTAACAACAGAATAAATAGAAATGAAGGTTATAATGCAAATTGAGGCTCTCAAATATGTGTTTTCTATTGGAATTATGGAAAACATGTTTAAACTTGAAATTAGAGTTAAACTTTAAGGTCTTAAAAAATTTAAACACACAATTGATATTTGATTTTCTCGTACACTAGGATGGACACCTTTATAAGTACTCTTATTATTCTATGTATGTAATCTTTTCTATTATCGTTAAAATAAATCTTTGATGATAAGACAAATGTATATATGCATGCATAGTCGACATAGAAAATGAAGGTTTATAGGGGGAAAAGGATTACAACTTCCAAGCATCAAAAGTTGGATCGGGGGCGTGCAATCTTAGGTATAATAGATTCGCCACTTATCTTATTAAATGTATACCGAATCAAACTATTGTAAGAAATAATAAAAAAACAGAAACACCCGCGAAATCGGATTATGTGAGTTTGATTATGCTTATTATAGCGTTTTGAACTATTTGTATAAAGCTGCATATGTCAAAAGTTTGATGGTTTGACTGTAACGGGCCTACTGTAACATATACAAGTATGGCACACAGATCTAACGATTTCCCCCTTATTTGCCACATGTCCATTGCCCTTGCCCTTAACCTCATTTCTATATCTTTTGTCCTTCGGCCACAAACAGACCATGAACTAATTTTTTTCATTGGTAAATGTGTTTTGTGTTGTTGGTTTTAATAACTAAAATGTGTTCATGTCCGTCTGGCAGGATTCATAAGACCTCGACTTAAATGGTTCCATAAACAATCGGTTAAGTTCCTGTGACAATTTTTTTTAAAATTACAGACCTTCATAATAAATTGAATTGCGATCATTTAAGCATTTGTGACATGTCAGTGCGTGCATTCAAATATAATTATAATGTCTAATTTTTTTTGAAAAAAAAAACCGCCAGTGAAATTGTTTGCTATGTCCGATCAAGTTACCTGGTTCGTGAAATTTAAAATTTTCAGTTTTGTTTTTTTTTAAATTCAAGAACGGTGTAATTTTGTTTGGAATTCTTGATTCTATTTAGCTCACTTGACCTAATAGGAAAAGTTTTTTTTCATCAATTGGCACCGGTCGACCGTCGTTCATTATCTTTCAATACAATTTTTTACATAAATTTTCACATCAAAAATTACTAGGCTGCATTTAACAAACCTTATCTAAAATCATATGTCTTTTTTAATTATAATTAGGGTTTCTAGTTTTAAAAAGTTGTTTGTGATCCTGCTTGTCAACCAAGATGGCCGTCAATGCTAAGAAATAAACAAAGGTGGCATTCAAGTGCATGATGCCAATTATTTAAAAACAGCCATAGACATAGACAATTGTAAAGGGTCAGATGATTATCTTCAAAATGTTGAGCTCTACCATTTGTCCATTTACTATAAAATTCTCACATAAGTTCTTAAAGGAGTTATTGCATTGCCCTTAAATGAGGAGTTTTAAGTTCTTTTTATCAATTTCTATCTATTATTTTCAAACATATTAAAGTCATATAGCAAAAATTACTAGGGAAGTCAAGACGATATACAAATAAATCGACTTGACCGATATTCTAATAAAACTTATTGACTTTTAATTAAGTTTTTTTCCATTTCACTGCGATTTTTACACGCCCGTCACAATTTTGAAAGGACGTATTATTGTATATATCCGTCCGTCCGTCTGCCCTTTCTTCCATCCGTCCGTTCCTCCATCTATCAGTCATTCTGTCCGTCCGTCCGTCTATCCCTCTGTCCAGCTTAAACATGTCGCACCTTAACTTGAGAACAACTTATCTAGTTTTCATGAAACTTAACAAAGTTATGTCTTGAAATTGTCAAACTATCTGTAAAACTTTAAGTGAAAATCAAATTAAATCGTTTTGAGTTACCGTACTTTGTAAGTCAAACAGGAGTGTGTTTTTTTTAACATTTCGCGCCATATCTCAAAAACAATTTATCATTATTGCATCAAACTTTACACACTTCTAAGTAATATGAATCTTAACTCCTGCATACTTTTTGGTGATGTTTAAATTGTGTTTATAAAGCGTTATTTAGGTTTTTTTTGTTTTTTGTTTAAAAGGGGGGGGTCACAGATTTGAGATGTATCTCAAAACCTATATAAAAAAATATTATAATGTGAATGTTAAAAGAAATAAGTTATCTATATTTCATTTAAAATTAGTTTGAAGATCAGTGAAGTAACGGATACGACTTTCATTAGGAAAATGTGTATTACTGTACTATACATGTAATTATCTATGTCCAGAAGTGCCCGTTTAAAATAAAGTTTTACTTTACAATAAATATTTATTTGAATTCTTTCGAAAGACAATGTTCAGATCCGTGTTAACGTTGCTTTTCATAAATTGTTGGTTTTAAAAAAAAACAAAAAAAACACGGGTGATGTATATATAGACGAAACCGGGTAATTGTGAAGAAATAACCATGCCTAAACCGGTGTATTTTAATTTGACATGGCCCATTTCTTTCGTTCCATACACAGAAATACAAGTATCGAGATGCTCATAATAACTAGTTTTGCAATCTCCGTTTCGGTATCTATCTTCCCGTACATTTCTTTCCTTACAATATGAACAATTGAACGAGAAATTAAACAATTTCGAAGCAAGGCTCACTCAATTCGTCATTTTGACGTGCATTTTTATTTCTCCGTTAATATAGAACGGCTGTAGAAAATATTGCATATCACAATAGAAAATATGTGTATATGTTTATATATTCTTCGATATCATAAAATAAATAAGAAAATAAGGAGAAAGCTATCTTTCTTCTGTCTATTAATGTTCCGTCACCGTGCCGGACTTTAGATACCATCGAGTCCGAACAAATTTTGCCGGTGTGGTTTAGACACAGTGAATTATGAACATATAAATTATAACTCAAGTCATCACAGAAGTGCTGACGCCTGGACTGTTGCTACCCTCGAGGAAAAAATCTCCACCAGCAGTGGTATCGACCCAGTGGTTGTAAATAAACTCATCATATATACCAGGATTGAAAATTTATATTTACGCCAAATATAAAAAAGAAGATGTCGTATGATTGCCAATGAGACAACTATCCACTATCCACAAAAGACCAAAATGACACAAACATTAACAATTATAGGTCACCGTACGGCCCGTTTCGTATACAAAAAAAAATTATCAGTGACAATCAAATTGTTGTTTTGTTCACAAAATTGATAAATTTGTTGCTCTAAGTGAAAATTTATCGTAACACTTAATACCAGGCAGATACCTATATGGCTAGCTGAAAGTAAACATGAGAAATTGATCAGTATGTTAAGAAATATTTTTCCAAAAAATGAAAGATTTTAAATTGCTGACAACTGCTTTTGGAAAATTTAATAAAGGTGCATAAATTAGATTTTTTGGCATTTTGTATTTATGTATTTACTTGAATTACGGTATGGCGCTTAATCAGAAAATCCTCAATATAAGCAATTATATTCGGTGTTCGTTATTGATATATGGTTCACATGCTGAAATGAACTGTTGCTTGATTATGGATTTTTCTGTCCTGCGTGTTCTTATATATATTGGTGTTGTTTTCCTGTCACGTAATATTGCAATTTTAGTGGTGCTTTCAACATTCATTTTGGTTGAGTTGATTTTTCTGTTTTGTAAACGTAGTAACAAATATACAAATTTATTTGATACATACTATCGCTTAAGATTTTACTGTTTTTATATTTAGGGGACAGTTTTATTTAATAGTATTAAAAATTCATCATGTTCATAATATTGAAAAATTAAATATATTTGTCAAGTAAAACACTTTCATGAGTCGTACATCAGAGAAGTTATGTTCGAATAACCAAATGTTCACGTGAAGTCTTGACGAAAGACTTTATACGTGGATCTTCAAAAATGCATCACTTAAAAACAACTTCATCGTATATAAAAAAAGTAAAATTACAAAAATCTTTAATTACAGAAAAAAATCAAAATAGAAAGTCGTTAATCAAATGGCAAAATCGAAAGCTCAAACAAATGAAACGAATAGATAACAACTGTCTGTCATGTTCTGTACTTGGTGCAGATATTTTCTAGTGTACAATATGGTGGATTTGTTTTATATCTATATACACCTCTTACTTTGATGGCAGTCGCATCAAAGTTAAAAATAAAGACAACGACTTGTGAACATCACAAGCAGACATAACAGGGAAACGAGAAACGAAAGATACCAAAGGGACAGTCTAACTCATAAATCTTAAATAAACTGACAACGCCATGGCTAAAGTGAAAAGGAAAAACAGACAAACAATTCTACACATGACACAACATAGAAATATACAACACAAACCCAACAGAAATCTAGGGGTGATCTCAGGTGCTCCGGAAGGGTAAGCAAATCCTGCTCCACATGTGACACCCGTCGTGTTGCTTATGTGATATTAAATTCGGTAAATAGTATAATTCGGTAGGTCACAAAGGAAAGGGGATTGTACGTTATGAGTTGTGGAACATATCCGATAGCATTTGTGAAACGGTTATTCCAGAACTGTCAACCAACTCGTGATGGCGTCCGTGAAATTTTCGAAGGGATGATTTCAACTGAACATTTGAAACTCTTGGTTTAATAGCTTTCTTGTGAGCAGCAACCCTCTATCAAGGAAATCATGATAGGAAATGCAAGCACGGGAATATCGTATCAATTGGGAGATATATACCCCGCATGTGAAGGTGCTGCTGGAATGTGCTACTTAAGAATGGAAAGTTCACAATTGGAAAGCTGAAATCATCCCTTTTGTCATAAAGTTCTGTTTTTGATTGACCTTCATTGTCAATTTCTAGATGTAAGTCAAGATATGTGACCGACTTAACTGTATCTGTAGTATCCTTTATCTCTAGATCGATGGGATAGATGCGTTCCACATAGTCATCAAATTTTGAATTATTTAGTGAAAGAACATCATCTATATAGCGGAAAGTAGAGTTAAAGGATATTGCTTACTTCTTATCATTCGTCCTAAGAAGTTCCTGTATGAAGTCAGCCTCATAATAATAAATAAACAAGTCGGCAGATAGAGGGTCACAAATTGTTCCCATTGAAATGCCGACAGTCTGTTGAAAAAAACGTCCTCCGAACGTAACAATTATGCTGTCAATCAAGAAATCAAGCAACTTGATAATATCAGTTTCAGAGAATTTTTTGTTTGAAGCAGAGTGGTCCTTTACAAAGTAGGATTTATCCCTTCCTAAAACAAGATACTTGTATCTACGTTGGCAATTCTTTTTTAAGAAGCAAAGTAATACCAACTCTTTCAATTTGTCTTTTAGTTTGGAATGCGGAGTACTTGTGTAAAGAGTAGAAAAGTCAAATGTTTTAGTACTGTAACAAGATGAAAGAGAGTTAGATTGTATGAACTCTAAAATATCTTTCGAATTTTTAAGTATTCACATCTGATTCACGCCACCTCCAGTATAGGCAGTTTGAAGCCCGTCTTTTATTGCTGATAAAATGGATGTTTAATAATAATGTAGAAAGAGGTTTCCTGGAGCACTTGGAAGACCCAACAATTTTCCGTTGTTTGTAAGGACACTTATGTAGTATAGGTATCCAATACAGTGATGGAAGATCCAGTTCTTCATCGTTGGTTGAAATTCTAAAGGAACCTAGAACAGACCATTAATTATCCATGATTTCCTCTTTGGTAAGTGTCGTGAGGGTACATGTTGAGTGTCCAGGTGAATTGTCGATACCTAATTCGTTTATCAAGCAGTTAATGTGATGAGTTTTGCACACAAGAACGATATTGTTTGGGGCTTTATCTGCGGGGACAACAAAATATTTGTCATGGAGGTAGGATATGTTTTTGGCAACATTTGGGTTTTAAAAGATCGATGTAGCATGGGCATTGATAGACCCATTCAGTTTCTTAATTCTGATTTGTATCAACCACCTCACTGTCTTAATCTATCCTGAAAGATATATGTGTCTATGTCTTCATTCTCGTGCTTAGTAAATTGCCTGGCATAATCATCCACTGAATCCATCAAAATTTTAAAGTTGTATTTCCAATTGATGTATTAGGGCTCACGATATTCGGACCTTTCGGCAACATTTCGTAGAAAAGGGGTATTAACAATGTTTTCGATAATGCGAACTGTCAAATTAAGAGGAATAGCAGTCATTATTGTGTTGTAATCTTAAGCATTATAAAACGTATGTGTTGCCTAGGGTTGGTGGTCTTTAATTCTGAAAATTTTGTTTGTCGTTCCATGAAATACTTTATAAACATGATAAAGACTTTAATGGGTTGGAACTTTTTAAAATTTCATAAAATAATCGTGTAGACAACAATTTATGTATAAATCAATGCAGAAAAAACATGAAACGATTATCAAAAACTATAGATAGATTGGTAATACGCATGCCTAATTGTAATATATTGATTGTTAGTTAATTGGTTTGAAACTTCATAATTCTTCACAAAATTACTGAAGGTGTTTCATCTACTTTGTGATGTATTTGGTATTTCTTCGTTTGAACATATTGTTCAGCATTACAAAAGGTAAGAAGAATTGTAAACAATAGAGCACGATTTAAATAATATAAATACGAACATTCATGAATTCGCTTCACTCATTTAGTCCAGGACACTATTTTCCTCGTCGTTAGAAGTCTGCTTCTATCATGAAATGATGATGTTTTCAATATCACCAAATATCACAAGGGAAATAACAATTGAGTGTATCATATATTTGCAACATTATAATAATTGTTAAGTGGTCTATGCTTTTCTTTTCGCCTTTTTTCTTCTACTTGTTCTTTTCAATTGCCTTTCTACCGTTTTTACTATGATATACACATACATTCTAAAAACAGACTGACGTGCATTTGAGTGACAAACTTTTTTTTAACTATATGATATTCAACAACCAAAGATCATAAAATTGTAACTATCTTAGTATTTAAACCTCGAACTACAAAATTACTAGAATTACAAAACGTAAATAACGTAATATTTGGGAAAAGACAAATAACTGAAACATTTTTGTGAAATTAATTATTATTATTTTCAAACAAATAAGCTATTTATAAAAATAAGTTGTAAATTTGAAACACATTAATTTTCCTGTCTTAGTTCTGTCAAATTGAAGTTGATTAAAATATGATTTAATTTTGTTTGTTAAAATTTAATTTACATTAAACTAACTAGCAGCAATCATTCTTTAAGTTAATCAAAATTATAAGTTAAACAATTTGTTTTGAGTTTTGTAAAAAACGGCGAGGATGTATTTTTGCACATTAAAATAAGCAATACTATATAATTCTCTACGAGGTATATGTGAACAAACATAATACTAATTAGGGCGTTGTTGATGCAGGCAAAGAGTGCTTTTCAATAATTCACTGTTTGAAGTATTTTAGGGGCATTGATGATAAGGCAAAGAGTGTTCCACACGCATTCAATTGAAAAAGTCTTTATTTCATCTGCAAAGCAATGGATCTTTACTTCTGCTAGTGCACCAGGGGGTATCGTCATATCAGTAGTCAGTGCTTCGGTCATGGCATGATTCATGTCATTTATATTGTTTATAAATTGACGTTTGATTAAGTTCTAATTATTTAGGCTCTAAGGTTTCACTCCCTGAAGCTTAAGTTGATCTTAAAAATATTTGGCTACTGTCTTTTTTCCCCTCTGATTAGAGCTCTTAGCGTGTTTTAGGACTTCTTTTTATAAAGATAAGCAAGGCGGTATTGCATAATCTGCGTTGTTGATTGGAATTATTAAACTTTTTTTAAGTTAATTAACTCATTTGTACTTGTCAACTATTGAATATAGATGTGAATCTTGTTAATATATTTATTTCCAGCTATTAAAGAATAAAATAGGCATATTACGAAATTATGTTGATCAAATTCCGTTGATTTTATTGTCCAAATGTAAAATAGACTATCGTTTTACAAGAAATTGGTTAAACCAGAGAATTTCATTGTACACGATCATTAGCTTTCGAATAATGTCTTATCTCCTTTTAAATTCAAAGTTATGTTAACACTAATTCTAATGCAACAACGTGTGTAACGTTCATTTTGATTGGATAACGTCATTTATTTACATGGCATCAATTTACAATTGATGCTATGTGACGTACGCGCATGCGTAGACGGCATATGACAGTTTTTAAATGCATGTTTTAACGTTGTTTTCTATCCGTTTCATTAGAATGGAGATAACAATATTGTATTTTAAGCTTCGCCCGCATCAATTGGGGATTTGATGCCGTCGGAGCTTAAAATACAATACAGTTATCTCCTAAATGTATAATTATGACCATTGTGATCGTTCACAGCAATAACGTCAACATAGCGTGATCCATATCAATTCGATTTCACTTTTTTTCTTCTGGTAAATACGTAGATTTCACGAAACAATACAGTCATGCCACCAAAATGCACCAGGACACGTGGGCGTTGTAGTGGGGGTTGATGTAGAGTCAGATGGAGCTCTAATAATAACGAAGAGATGTCGGACCGACCAATCCGACCTAAATTCAAACCTATTGCTTGTCCATAAAGCTGAAATGAAGATAGTTTAGTGAAAGATAGCAGAGATGACACAGATATGTCAATAGATATAGGAAGATGTGGTATGAGTGCAAATGAGACAACTCTGCATCCAAGTAAAAAAAAAAGTAAAAAAAAAGTAAAAAAAAAACATTTTAGGCCAAGATACGGCCTTCAACACGGAGTCTTGGCTCACATCGAACACAAAGCTATACAGGACCCCAAAAAACTAGTGTAAAACCATTCAAACAGGAAATCAAACGGTCTAATTTATATAAAAACGCGAACCATGGTTGTGCCGTTAGAGAAAATTGACAAAATGTATAACTTACATACAGACAAACAAAACCTGGAGAGACTTACTAGTAATATATTTTATTTGAAAATGATAATGAGAATGATAATCGTAGTATGAAGAAAAGCGGGATGAGGACGACAAGGGTGTGCGAGAATTGTACTATGGTCGTGAACAGCGTGGTATAGTCGTAGTTGAAGCGTTTGTGGGTCGCGATGAGAACTTGATGTTCGTAGTGAGGTCGTAATACCGTCGCAATGAGCTCGTGGCGCAGTTTCACAGAAAAGAATCACGCTTTCGCTACGTATACACTCTGGCCACGATGATACAACGACCTTTGCGATCTTACTACGCTTCTACTACAACCGTGATATGACCTAACTGCAATCTACACGATCGAACTACGATCATCAAAATTTGCATTTTCTTCACAGATCGTAAAGCGATCGTGGCATAGTGGGACTGCGCTATTAAAAACATAAGCATTTCGTTTATATTTATTTAAGTTTCATAGGAAGCAGCTGTTAATAATGGAGGAGGATGAATATTTTAAAATGTATCGCCCTTTGTATTCTTTTCAAAGTAAAATCCTTGAATATCAAAAGAACATATCATTGATTAATTATATTTATGAGCAGGATAAAACATATACATACAAAGAAATGTTGTGTGAAATTTTGTCTGATAGTACTGGACAGGTTACAACATTATTCGTGCCAAGTATTCCTTTCTTTAAGTTTTTTTAAAAGTGCAAATTTATCAGACTTATAGGGGAAACATAAAAGGGTAGTACACATTTATGTGATATGAACCATTTTTAACTATTTAAGTGCAAGCTAGTGAAATAAAATAAATAATTATTCAAACTAGACTGTAACTCAAACTAATGTAGACACTAAGAAAACAAAAATCTGCCGCTGTCAAATTTAAGGATTAAATTAATCTAGGTAAAAAAAAGTAGAAATTGCAGTTCGGATATTAATTCAGATAGTAAAATTTAGAATTTTGAACTGTTTCAAATCAACTTGGATTTTAATAAAACTATACAGCTGTATAAGTAATATATTGATCTTAAACATGTTAAACAAAACGAAACTTATTCACCGGAATTACATAGCTTTGATTTTTTGCAATCTAACAATTTCAATTAAAATGTTTGTTTTTCAAAGTTCGAAATCTACAAAAACTAACCACTTTTTTTTTATAAAGAATACCAAAGTAGGCTTCGCAAATTATACTTTTGTCAATAGTCCATACTCATGATAGTACAAATTGATTTTGTTATAACATTTTCTGTGGGTAATTTTAAAATCATACATGTATTAAGGTAATTCTTGTTTGTCAGAAACTAAGAAGTTTTTAAACTTATTTTTAGTACATTCTAAACAAAAACTACATAAGTTTCATGGTTTCATACAATAGTTCTAAAATTATCGTTTTGATTAGGTAGCAACAGCAAATATAATCACTGAAACTGTGTAACTAAGCTTTTATTAGAAATGTATTATATTATAATTTGGGATTTAGTATATCAAATAACATTAAAGAAATTATATGAATTGTTCTTCTGATTCGTGGTTAAGTAATAAGCAATACATCTTGCTTGGGGCAACACATTAGAAAAATCAGACCTGGTCATAGAGTACTAAATTCTATTCATTAAAAATGCTATATTCTATTAAACTAAAATTAAAAGGTCTATTGATTTCACTAGATAAGTAATACACGAGTTTACTAATAAAAGGGCTTTCTTTTTTCCCAAAATCGTAAAAAACTTATAAAAGTGCTTCTTGTATGCCATGTATGCCATGAATTTAATTGACAAAAACTATTCAAATTTGTAAAAAAATATTTTGTTTACTGTAAATGTAACACATTTCCTTGTTTAAAAGGTTATCAAGGATTGGTATGAAAGTTCTGTTATCATGAATATATTAAACTCTTGTTTTAACATAACAAAGGTGTCATTTAAAACTTTTTCAAATCAGCATGGATTTTCATCAAACTTTTCAGCGATCTTTATTACATATTTATCTAAAAAAATACTAGGTTGTTTTGTTTTGATGCTTTTATGTGTATTGCTGTCAACTTTAAGGACTTAGTTCATAAGGGAAAAATAGCCCAATATTTTCAGTTTTGACTAAAACTAAAAAATTCTAGCTTTTTGTAACTTGATTTACTAAACCCTTAAATTTTACAACAATATGCCAAACAACACAATACCTTTGGATTCAGAGTGATCAATATACAACTGAGATCCAAGTTAATTTGAAAATATTAATAAACAAATTTCAAAGGTGACTATCTAAATTCAGATTGAACTGAATATTCTAGCTTATCAAATTTCCTGAAACTTAAATCCCTGAATTTGACAGCATGACATCAAATGCACAAACAGCCTTAATTTTTTTTAAATCAAAATATAATTGAGATATCTGTATAGTTCCAAGATGAAAATCCGAGATGATTTGAAAACGTTATACAAGAAAATTAAGTGTACTATCTGAGTTTAGTCCGAACTGCAATTTTTTGCTTGTTTAGACTAGAATTATTCACTCCTTAAAACTACATGACGACCTGGAATTCAATAAGATCAACATATAATTAAGAAAGCTATTAAGTTGATTTGAAACAGTTTAAAAAAAAACAGGAAAATTATACGTGTTTTATCTGAATTTAGTCCGAACTGCACTGCAAGTTCTACCTTTTTTTACCTAGATTAACCAAATCCTTAAATTTGACAGCAATACACTAAACTGATGTTGATTCCTTTACTTTCGTGGGTACCAATTTTCGTGCATTACAGAAATTTAACATGTTAATGGATATTTAATTTCGTGGTTTTGCAAAAATCTGCATACAAGCCTATAAACATTTTTTTATCCGTTGAACATTTAGTTTCGTTGTTCATCTTTACCAAATTTCACCAATATGAGTATCCAACGAATAATACTGAATCCACAGTACATAACAACCTTGGATTCGGTAAGATCAATATCTAACTGAGATAGCTATTAAACTTGATGGAAATCCAAGTCGATTCGAACATTTTATACAAGAATAACATACATGTAGGGACCTTGGATTCAATAAGGTCAATATATAACTTGGATAGTTGTATAATCTTTTGGAAATCCAAATTAATTTGAAAAAGTAATAAACAAATTTAAAGTTGACAATCTCAATTCTGTACGACTGAAAATACTAGCCTTTTTCGTATTATATTTAAATCCTCAAATTTGACAGCAATAAATCAAACTGCCAAACAACATAGAATTCTGTAAGATCAAAGGATAATTAAGATAGAAATTTTGAAAATCCAAGTGTATTCAAAAAAATTATAGAAACAGTTAAAGATGACAATCTGACTGTAATCAAATTTTTTGACCTATTGATTAAATTCTTTAATTTTACAGCAATAAACCAAACATCCAACTTAACTTAAATTTTGTAAAATCAATATATAGTTAAGTTAGATGGGTTTATTCAGACCAGTCAAGATCAAATTTGAAGGTCAAAACTCTAATTATATCAAATACTGATTGTTCACTTTATATGTTTATCAGAATTTAGAATTAAGCTTAAATTATAATTCATAGATTAAACATTTTTTTTAGTCAAAGACAACTTCACCGGATATTATACCAGTTGTGAAGCACCTGGTAAAAGAGCTGTACTTTTTAGTCTTGGTGTTGTCTCCTCAAGTCTACTGAAATGTTCTAAGATGTGTTCACAACTTAACACTTGTGCAGTTTTCAATTACCAGAACCAATATAAAAGGTATAACATTGACTTTTAATATAATTTTTTGAAAGATTATTTGTCTTTGCATGTTCACACTATACAAACTGGTGCATTAAATTCCCCTTCATATTTTCATAGAGTTTCCTTTATCCAATCTGAAACAAATCACGGGCTGAATAATAACATATGGTTCTAATCAGCAGAGTGTGTAAAATGCATTCAGAACTGGTATACATATACACAAATAGAATGCTGTCATATGACCATTCACCTGTTTCATTGTTGTTTGGCTTTGCAGTTTTCGGGTATAAGCATTCCTTGACAGTGGTGCTGTAAATCCGGAAATGCGATTAGGGTGCATATAAACATAGAATATGAAGCGTCGTTTTTTATTATAGCAGTTTTATATGATTATTCGATTCTGTTGATGTGTCAACCAAATTAAATTGGTATCCATTCGCACTTAAACAAAAAACAAAAACAATAGTCTTATTGTGTAACGATAAATTAAGACATTTGAACTATGTGCTAATAACAAAATTTAAAAATATTAACATAAACACAGCAACGGAAAGAGCTTTAATGAATGTGTTATGCATAAATGAATCAATATAACTAGTTGTTCATTATATTAACAGCTGTGAACTCCTGTCTGTTGAAACAGACCCTTTGGCTGATGTTCCCAAGTCCCTTGCAGTCGGATGGCAATACTACGCTAAATGTTACGATGGAAATGAAGCATGTTTTGGATGTTTATTCTGACATTACCACGTTTCTGAATCATGTAAATTAGACAAAAACTTTTATTTGATTTTTTAAGCAAAAGACACTTTAAAATATATTGTTGATCACCATTAAAGACTATACTTATTATATTTATTGTTTTAAGAAAAGAGGATGATAATCAGACATGTTTTCTAATATTATTTCTTTAGCTTTTACACTTTGTTGTTGTGAATGAATACATGTGTGTAAATTGCTTATTCAAAAACTGACCAGGTAATTAACATAAATTAAGTATTAAGAATAATTATTCCAGAAATAAGCAATCATACAACATCTTACTTTTTATATTTATTACTGACAACAAGGATTTTATAAAAAAAAATCGAATATGGCCTTCTCTGCTAGATAACATCTATGTACGTTTCTGCGATAAAGGGTATCGTCAGGTAGTAGGTATTCCTATCGGCACTAACTGTACCCCTTTAACAATCAACCGACATAATAGATAAACAGTATACTATTTCCAGAAAAGAACCTCATATACTTTTTTTTTATTAAATCATTGTAAAGATCTGTTAATAAATAGTACAAATGAATTCAGACATGTCAGTGTTGGTACTTTGATGATGCTGCATAAACGTTTATGTAACTACTGTTATTATGAATATAGAGATGAAATGCTATCACTCTCAATTCATGCGCATTTTTTTTTTAATTCATAATAGTTTTCCAATATTATTATTTACGTGTACATTTATAGTCCTACTAAACTGTGCACAGGAGCGTCAGGAGAAGACATTAGAGCGCTCGGTACTATACTACACAGGTATATAGATTTGCAAATAAAAGGGCACTCATGGTCAGTTTTGGTCAAATAATTTTGTTGTACAAGTCAGCATGACGTATTAAAACCACTGAAATTTCGCTACGTATCAATATTTTCAATAAAAGGAAGACATGCTGGTATCCTAAATTTATGCGAATAAAAATATGTTGTTTTTATATTGCAATATTGTATTATACATTGAATCCTGAGTCATCAAAAAATGGCTGATTTACTACCTGTATGCGGGTTAATGGATTTACATACTTAAGTTTAATAAGTTTTAAGTTCACAAATAATTTTGTTGTACAAATCAGCATGAGGTATCAGAACTTCTGAAATTTCGTTATGTATCAGTATTTTGAGTAAAATGAGGACATTCTAAATTTATGCCAACAAAAGTTTGATGTTGTTATATTGCTATATTGCTGTCCATTGTATTATACATTGAACATGTTGAATCCTGACATAAAAATATGGCTGATTTACTATGTGGGGATATAGATTTACAATTTAAAGTTCACATATGGTCAGTTATTGTTGATGCGGTCAAATAATTTTGTTGTACAAGTCACCATGAGGGATCAAAACTACTGAAATTTGGTTACGTATCAATATTTTTAATAAAAGGAGGACCTGCTGTCATAATAAACTTATGCGAACAAAAATTTGTAATTACTTTATTGCAATATTGCTGTCCATTGTATTATGCAT
This sequence comes from Mytilus trossulus, assembly GCF_036588685.1. Taxonomy (NCBI): domain Eukaryota; kingdom Metazoa; phylum Mollusca; class Bivalvia; order Mytilida; family Mytilidae; genus Mytilus; species Mytilus trossulus. The sequence goes on from NC_086379.1 coordinate 45,427,686, forward strand.
TGAATCCTGACATAAAAAAAATGGTGATTTACTATGCTAGTATATAGATTTACAATTTAAAGTTCACATATGGTCAATTTTTGTTTATGCGATCCAAAAAAATTGTCGTACAAATCAGCATGAGGTATCAAAACTTCTGAAATTTTGTTACGTATCAGTTTTTTTTATTAAAAAGAGGACATGTTGGCACCCTAAATGTATGCAAACAAAAATTTGTTGTTATTATATTGCAATATTGCTGTCCATTGTATTATACATTGAATGACGACATAAAATAAATGGCCGATTTACTATGCAAGTATACAGATTAACAAATAAAAGTGCACATATGGTCAATTTTGGTTGATTTCGTTGAATAATTTTTATTGTACGAGTCAGCATAAGGTATTAAAACTACTCAAATTTTGTTACGTATTAATATTTTGAATTAAATGAGCACATGCTGGCACACTAAATTTATGTGAACAAAAATTTGTAGTCATGTATTCAAATGAATTTAACTATTGCTGATTGTGACTGCCTAGTTCAAGGATGTATAACTAACAAGAACATATACAACTAACATCAAATATACTTCTTTTCAAAGATATACATAATAAAGTGCAAATACGGTTGAATTTGATAGGTATTTGGAAGATGTATTCAGAGCCTGTTATCATTGTAACCATGCAAGATCGTTTTTATAACTGGTAGATTGTCAGATCACAGATGAATTTGTGTTACCAGCAACGTTTTAGGCGTACTTAACTTTCAAATATTTGCATTTTATCCTGTTTATAAAACGGAAGTATAAATTTTACTTTATTTTCGACGTTTAATATATTACGAAACAAAGATATTAAAAAATTCAATGTATTGCGGTCCTGGTTACAAGTTAACTTTTTGGTAGACATAAAAACAGTCCTAGGACCAAGTCCACTTTTCAAGTTAACTAGATTTTGGTCCTAGGACTGGTAGAGCAGTCCTAAATCAGGTCACATGTTAACTTTGAGTCCAAATGACTGGTTATCAAGTTAACTTGCTGTACAGGTTAGGACTGCACCCATCTGTACCTTAGCCGTATTTAGCAAAACTTTTTAGATTTTTTGGTTTTCAATGCTCTTAAAGATTTGTACTTGTTTGACTTTATAACGGTTTTGATCTGAGTGTCACTGATGAGTCTTATGAAGACGAAACGCGCGTCTGGCGTATTGAACTATAATCCAGGACTGGGTTGCACAAACATCTATTAAAGTTTATAGTCTATTAAAAGTACACTTAAATTTAGTAGTCTTTTAAAAGTATACTTAAATTATTACTTGCGTTGCATAAAATGTAGTTACCTTTAACAGTCTATTAACTCACTCTTAGATTTAATTGAACGAAGGAGCGCTATTAAGTCCTTAGTTGTGCATTTAAAATGGATGACATGCAAGCGTTGGATTACTTTTACCTCAAAATCAGCCGAAAAATACCGTGACAGGCTTCTCAACTCGATAATTTTTCTGACAGAGCCTAGCACAGCTGGTGATATCCCACATTGCATGATTTCGTCACAAAAAAATATTTGGTTTTGTTATTATTTAAATAATAAGAGAAATAAAAGACGAAAACTGATAGGTTTGTGAAGCATAATCAAAGGATTAACCATTTTTTTTATGATTCTTTTAGGGAAACAATGATTTTATTTTTAATACGGCAAGTGTCATTACATTGAAGAAAACAAACTTTTGCCCGCATCCTTGGAAGTTTGCTTTGTGCAAACTGAAATATATATCTTAGTATTAAATCCATCCTCCAAAACTTACAATTTTTAGAAGGCACGCATGGACAAAAGCATTGGACATTTTAAAACATTTTATAACAGGGGTGACGCTTTGATGACGAATGCTTTCTTTCACCTCCGCATTTCTATCAAGTATGGCATGTCAAGTGAACAATTTAATGATTACTACAGATGAGAGAACTGAATAACAGAACAGTGCACAACAATAAACATTGTTATCCGTAGGACATTAGAGAAACTACGTGATACTTTTGATATATTTCACAGTGATTTAATTTAAATTTTTTTTTTTATAAAAGATGGAATGGTGTATATTGTCCATAAAATTTACAACCAATACATATTTCACAAATGTTTTTTCGTGCAACTGAAATCTAAAACAAAACTATCCGACACTTTGGTATATCTTGGATATAAACTTAATACATATCTGATATTCACATAGGATAGGGTTCATAATAACATGGAAATTATTGGACTGATTTGGGGTTGCCCAGATACTCTGACACCTTATTATTCCGACACCCCAAAGTCCGACAAAGGTTGATAACGGCCGTTATAGAAAATATACTTCATGAGTAGAGCTTCACGAGGGAATAAAGATGGGGTTTACAGAAAAGGGAATAATGGGAGAAATTTAAAGAATAGAGTAAAGGGGACCCATAACATAGAATAGAGACAAGTGAGGTGATAAAATATATAGATTAGAGAATAATGAGCAAAAAGAATCAAGAAAAGAGAAAATGGCAAAAAATTTAAAGAATACAGATAAAAACGACCCCTTTTCTCCGCCATCCAGACACCGCTTCATAGATTAGTTGTTACCGTGATATTTGAACTAATCGTTCTAATAATCGCAGAAACAGATTATAGCTTGCCACCTATCTGGTTTTACTTTCAAAGAAGTACCATGACCATATGCATATAAAGAAACCTAAAACATTGCAATGTTTGGTAAAAGAAGACTGTAATACATTCTACATAAAAAAAATCAGTAGTGCAGTCTCTCTTCATAACGAAAAAATGTTCACGTGATCAGGGAACGACCATTTAACTTTTTTTCCTGAAAAATATCTATATATTCTGATACCCAATTTTATGAAAAAAATATTCTGGTCAAGCAGATGAAGAAAAAAACTAAATTAACTTTATTTACAGGAGAAATAGTTCTAACTGATGGGATAATTCTCCTGAAATTAAAAATATTTATTTTAAAAAGTTGTTCAATTATTCCATGTTGAACTATTTGGGGGTATCGGATTATCGGGGTTTCGGACAAATGGCGCGTCGGAATAATGGGTTGTCGGACCAATGGGGTGTTGGACTAATGGGACATTGGAATAACAGGACAGTCTCGATTTATAATACTTTATTTCTCCCCTCGTGTATTTATTTTCCGAGACTTTCCCTTTCAATGAAAAAACATGCAATTTCTTTTATCTTGCAATTGTTTGAAATAAATTAACGGCTAAAACTTTCTCATGGAAGATTTTACCACGGTTGTGCCAATATCATAGTATTCGAGTTCCCAAATCGTTTTACCTACGTGTCGGTGAACATTCGATTCGTCCAACTCGGGTTGGCTGAAGTATAAAATCAGTGTTCATAAGCATGTGTCGAACGTTCCATAATCTAACTGAAAAATCGCCTCGTGTCAGACAAAATGGAAGATATAAATATAGCAGCAGTTGTCATTATTCTTTTATGGACGTCGACAATATATTTGAATTAGTAGCATAATGGAATTTAAGGCTAATGCTTATTTATTCCCCCATTCCTCTCGTATTTTTGATACTTTTCTATCCTTTTCAATCACAACACATGCAATTTCTTGTATCTTGGAATTGGACATGTTTTGGTGTCAATTGAAAGAAGACCCGTTGTAAAACGATATAATCGCTGAAATCGTGTTGACGTCATGAAAAAATGATGACAATCGTGAAAATCATGATGACGTCGTGAAAAATGCTGCAAATGGAGAACATCGTAATGACATTGTGAAAATATTATAAAAATCGCCAGAATTCACGATTGTCACAATGAATTTTATAATTAAATGGTGCATAATTGACTAAGAAAATGATAATAGTTACTCAATGTTTATTTGTTAACAGAAGATTCTTGCAAGGCTATTAAATCACTCTATTAACTAATTGTCAATTAGAAATTTAATAGTCTATTAAAAATTAATAGTCTCTTAACTTAATAGACGTTTGTTCAACCCATTCCTGGTACCTTTGATAACTATTGACACCACTGGGTTGATGCCTCTGCTTGTGGACGTTTCGTCCCCGAGGGTATCACCAGTCCAGTAGTCAGCACTTCGGCGATGACATGATTATCAATTATATGGTAATTTTTATAAATTTTCTGTTAAAAAACTTTGAAATTTTCGAAAAAAATAAGGATTTTCTTATCCCAGGAAGAGATTACCTTAGCTGTATTTGGATTTTTTTTTTGGAATTTTGTGTCCTTAAAGCTCTTAAACTTTGCACTTGTTTGGCTTTATAACCATTTTGATCTGAGCTCCACTGATGAGTCTTATGTAAACGAAACATGCGTCTGACGTATTCAATTATAATCCTAGTACCTTTGATAACTATTGGATTCTTGGTGAAATATGTACAATGATGTAACAATGAAGATTTAATGAATATATTTTATTATGTTGTTAAAATAAAATAAAAAAAGAAACACCATATTGTTTTCCCCATTATATTTTAAAGTCGTTTGTTGTTCTATAAGTTCAATATTGTATTTTATACTTAATATGTAGATATTCTGATAATGTTGTTACTGATTGTGATTCGTTTGTTACTAATCTTCGGTTTTCCGATGTACTCCATTTTATAACATTTAACTTTCAAAATTCAACATTCATTTTATTCAATATCCTGACCTGCAGTCGGGTTTAAGATTCGATAATACATTGATAACACATTTGCGTATCACATATAAACTTCTTGTAACGTCCCACTTTATTGGCCAAAAGATTCAAATATACATTAAACCCCAATCGTAGAGAACACGTAATTGGACAAAGGTGACTGTCAATGGAACGTACTATGTGTCATTTTGGTTTCTTGTGGACGGTTGTCTCATTTATCATACCACATCTTCTTTTGTAAATGTTCTAAAGAACACAAAGAGTTTTTAACAAATGCTTTGTAATGCTGTGTCGTTAGATGACGTTAAAATAATGGGTTCGAAATATTATTTTTTTGATGAAGAAAATGTTGTGGTAACATGTGAGAAGTAACTCATAGTAATAGTTCATGATAGGTCGCGCATTCCTCTGTAACTTTGATCTTATTAACATGATTAAATGAGTATAAATAGCCAATCAGGTCATTCATAAAAAAAAGTTTTACAATTTGAAACTAAAAAATAGTCGCATTCATTCATCGAAAAATTGAATCAAAACAAATAAAATCGTATTGTATAAGTGAATGAACACAATTGACTTACTATGAAATGTACCATCATGGTAACTATGGAAATAAAATGACTTTTCAGAGCAAAGAAAATAACTGACGTCTTGGCAAGACGCACCCACATAAAATCATTTATGTTTCCTTTAGTTATTTGCTAAATATAAATGTTTTCCAACAACGTTTATGTCCATACATACAACCTTTAACGTGTCTATAACTTTTGTTATTAATGCAGCTAACCTAAGATATAAATTCAATAGTCTAAAATATGCCCCTTTGGCAAAACAGTACAATCATGTACTTGCTTCATAAAATATATTTGAATTAATTTCAATCAGCATTCACATAAAACTGTGCTTTAACATGAGCTCGGTGTATACATTTTTTCAATTATCTTTTCTTTCAAAGTATGTTCACTTGCTTGTGTTTTTATCTTTTGTTTGAGGTCAGCCATTCCAATTTATGTTATATAGTGTTCTTAACTTCCTATTTTGTGATGTTACATTATTGTTTCAGGTAAGGGTGAAGGTTGGTACCTGTTCAAACGTTTAAACACGCTGCATTCTTTTGAACCTGTCATAAGCTTGAAACCTGATATTCAGGAGTTGTCTTTTGTTGTTGTGGTTCATAAGTGTAAGCCACAGCTCCTGTTGAAATCGTTTTTTAACCAACAATGATCTATTTTAACAAACTGTGACTTTGATTGAGAGTTGTATCATTGACACTCTCCTCACACCTTCTAATATCTATGTAAATTCAATAATTGACGAGATCAGAGAATAAAGTAGGTCGGAATCAAGTGAATAGAAGTGATAAAGCGTTTTCAAAGATTTTTTTACAAGAAGATTGCATTGATTGTGTATTTTTCTGCATTAAGTTTTGCATTTGCTGTTTATACTTTTGAACCTGTCGGTTCCAAAGAAAGATACAATTGATCTAATTTTCCTCTTTGTTTGTTGGTAAAAATTAAGACAATTATGTGAATATTTCAAACAAATACATATCTTTTCCCGCAAATGCTATGTTAAAGACTGCAAATGCTATGTTAATGACTGCAAATGCTATGTTGACTGCAAATGATATGTTAATGACTGCAAATGCTATGTTAATGACTGCAAATGCTATGTTAAAGACTGCAAATGCTATGTTAATGACTGCAAATGCTATGTTAATGACTGAAAATGATATGTTAATTACCGCAAATGCTATATCAATTCCCACAAATGCATATAAATTATCGCAATTTAAGGAATTATACAAATAATAGTTACAAGCAAATTGTTTTTTCAGCAGATCTGATTTTCTCCTAAATGTACAAAAAGCGCAAAACATTGCATCATTGAAAAGACCATTATCAATAATGTTTTTCGCAATTTTGAAAGGGCGCGACGTACATAGGAATTAGGGAAATCAATTTTTATTATGAGTTATACAATAACAACATATATTCACATTCACATAAAGGATTCCGAAACAATCAACTAGTCCTTATATCAATATGTCTCCTTAGGAATTATGTTAATATTGTGAAAAGATGCATCGGCCATCGAACATTGTTGTCCATATTTTGTGATGAAGCGTCGTCCATTGTTTTATTTGCGGAAATGAATTTTATTGATTGCGATATATAACATGCACATGATTATCATTATTTGTAATTGTTTTGGTATTTTATACATGTAGCTGATTCAACAATAAAGAGATATAGGAAGATGTGGTGTGAGTGCCAATGAGACAACTCTCCATCCAAGCAACAATTTAAAAAGTAAACCATTATAGGTTAAAGTACGGCCTTCAACACAGAGCCTTGGCTCACACCGAACAACAAGCTATAAAGGGCCCCAAAATTACTAGTGTAAAACCATTCAAACGGGAAATCCAACGAAAACATGTATCACGGGTGTCATTCGGTTTATCGAGAGAAATTATCGTGAAAGAATATCCAACGGCGGTCAAGTATTGAGAGACGATCGTGAAAGTTCTGGTAACGGATCGTGAAAGACATTTAATGTACATTCTAGTTCAGAATCTTTGAAAAAGTCGCTTAATTTTCTAAACGCGGAACAAATCCGAACAAAAAAATATGTCTGTCAAAATGGTTTAACTTCCTCAACATAACTGTGAAAGAAGATAAAGAAAATATGAAGTACTTTTTGAAAAGACACAAAAGGCGCAATGCGTGTCTTAATTACGATTAAATTAATTACGTCTTAAATTAATTACGAATAACACGCTTTTTGTACCTATAATGGTCATGTTTCAGAATATCATAATATATTTGAAATTTGATCTTTGGTGTATCTGATAGTACAGTAAAATTTAAGTATGTTCTTCCATTAAAAGCGTTAATTTTTTATGAAAACCTTGAATTTGTTGAATTTCCATCAAACTTGATCGTGAAAGATCAGGCAACGTAATTTTTCGATCGTGAAAGTAAATGCGTGACCAAACTTAATATACTGGTAATCAGAAATCAGTACTAGTATTTCTTTTACCATTTGATAAATATGCAGGTGGTTGAAGCCTGTAACTATTTTGATAAGGATGAACATTAAAGCTAATTTTTTTTCTATTCAACACTTTACCTCGAAAGTTAAACTAGAGGTTCTAAAGAGCTTGTGTCGCTCACCTTGGTCTATGTGAATATTAAACAAAGGACGCAGATGGATTCATGACAAAATTGTGTTTTGGTGATGGTGATGTATTTGTACATCTTACTTTACTGAACATTCTTGCTGCTTACAATTATTTCTATCTATAATGAACTTGTCCCAGTAGTTTCAGTGGAAAATATTAGTAAAAATAATTTTTTTTTATAAAAAGTGTTAAATTGACTATAAAGGACAATAACTCCTTAGGGGGTCAATTGACCATTTTGGTTATGTTGACTTATATTTAGGTCTTACTTTGCTGTACATTATTGCTGTTTACAGTTTATCTCTATCTATAATAATATTCAAGATAATAACAAAAAACGGTAAAATTCCTTAAAATAACCAATTCAGAGGCAGCAACCTAACAACAGGTTGTCCGATTCATCTGAAAATTTCAAGGCAGATAGATATTCACCTGATAATCAATTTTAGATCATAATAAAAATATCTACCCAATCCATGCTACCTTAGATTTAGATTTTCTATTCCTTTTTAAAATTATTAATAATATCAATATACGTTTATAGAAGGATTCAAAATATCAACTTTATGTACTCGTCTCGATTTTGCTGATGTACTATGAACTTATTTACTATAATTATATTGCATATATGAAGTTCTTTGCCAATAAACACATTACAAAAAAAAATTTTTTAGATCATATCAGATTTGCTCTATATGCTTTGGTTTTTGAGCCAAAAACTACATGTTACCCCTATGTTCTATTTTTTGCCGTGGTAGCCATGTTGGTTGGTTGGCCGTGTCACGGTACACATCTTTGAAACTTGATACCCAAAAGATGATTGTGGGATCAAGTTGGCCCAGAAGTTACAGAGGAGAAGATTTTTGTAAAAGATTACTAAGATTTACGAAAAATGGTTAAAAATTGACTATAAAGGGCAATAACTCCTAAAGGGGTGATTTGACCATTTTGGTCAAGTTGACTTATTTGTAAATCTTACTTTGGTGAACATTATTGTTGTTCACAGTTTATCTCTATCTATAATAATATTCAAAATAATAACCAAAAACAGTAAAATTTCCCTAAAATTACCAATTCATGGTCAGCAACCAAACAACTGGTTGTCGGATTCATCTGAAAACTTCAGGACAGATAGTTTTTGACCTGATTAACAATTTTACACATGTCAGATTTGCTCTAAATGCTTTGGTTTTTGAGTTATTACTAGATACCCCAATGATGATATTGGTTGGTTGGCTGGGTCATGCCACACATTTTTAAACTAGATACCCCAATGATGATTGTGGCCACGTTTGGTTTAATTTGGCCCAATAGTTTCAGAGGAGAAGATTTTTGTAAACATTTACGACGACGGACGACGACGACGGACGCCAAGTGATGAGAAAAGCTCACAGGTGAGCTAAAAAAACCAACTAATAACGTGTCTAAATAAGAGTGAAAGATTCAGCTCTGTGAATCGGTCTAGTGCACTTCAGGCAGACCGACACTAGGTAGCCAATAATATTGATATGCAACGTATTAACCAAATGTTTTGTTATCCATAAAACAAAAAATCATAGCAAAAAAAGCACATTTCATGTGTGATTTTGGATTGAACGATAACCAACATTTTGTGCAACAGAACTTTTTAAGTTCTTTATAAACAACGCAGATAAGGATTGATTTAACTATATAGAACATACTATAGAATACCAAAGCGCAAATGCTGTAATGTCTTGTTTGCTTTACTTATGATAGTATATTTGTTGAACGTCTATAATATCAAGGGTTTTAATAGAAGTGTCAAATGCGCTTAAGATTGTCAATGTATCATAAAAAGGGTCATGTTCAAATAAATCATGCCATACAGATCTCTACAAATATCCCGAACACCAAACAAATGTGTTCCGATCCTTACAGTGCCTTAGAAACTAACAATTAAAAAGTTATGCTTGGCCAATTAATTCGGAACATAAGGTCAAAAGTATATGAACCCTGACCGACAGCCAAGCATAGACATCTTACTATCATTTAATAGATCAAACACAATTGAAGTCATCTTGGTCATATAAGAAACATGCAGACAGACATGTAAACTAAACACGAAACACCTTGTCGCTATAGTATACAGGAACAAAATGTATATATACAAAAGGCCAAACAACATAAAATAAACACTGCCGAATAATGCATGATAATGAGTTCAATGTTAGTTGAAACCTTGCACAAGTCGAAAATATATACCATATAATCATAACAACTATCTTACAAACAACATGTTCACAAATGCCCAAAATAATAATTTTAATGTATTTGCGAGTCTGGCGTACTAAATTATAAACCTAGTACCTTTGATAACTATTTACACCATTTTTCGAAAAACTAAGGATCACCATAGTCGTATTTGGTACAACTTTTTAGAATTTTGGATACTCCATGCTCTTCAACATTTTCTTGTTTGGCTTAAACCTATTGGGGATGTTGACCTATCTAGCCTTTTACAATATCAATAACAAATATCAATTATCATATATTGGAAGAATAATGTGAACGTCTTCGTAGCATCAGATCTTTCACGATGATCTTTTCACGATCATCAAAAATGCGGTACGCGATCTTTCACGATCCAAAAAATCAATTTTGTGTAGATAGTTCTTTATTTACCAAGTTCCAGGTTATATTTATACAAAATAACTAGGAAAACCGTTTAATTAATTCAAATACAATGCCCTTATTCTGGTAAACGTAGTTTATCTAGTCGAATTTGTGAAAAAATGGTGTTTGTTTACATTTTTTATGTCATTGAAATGTCGAGAAGCAATCTGCCTTTTGTCGTTTTGTAATAACTATGTACTTTTGAAACTGGATATTCTGACATACTGATCATAATGTTGAACCATTTTGACAGACAGTTTTATTTTGTCGTAAATGTGTCTGTGTAATTAATTAAATTAGAATATTTACTGAACTTTCATATGTCTTCTCGATTAAATGTCTTTCATGATCCGTTACCAGAACTTTCACGATCGTCTCTTAATACTTGACCGCCGTTAGATATTCTTTCACGATCATTTCTCTCGATAAACCGAATGACACCCGTGTGTATATAGTACATAAACAAACGACAACTACTGTACATCTGATTCCTGACTTAGGACAGGTGCAAAGGCCTTTATTTTTTTTTTTTTAATTTTAACCATACAAAATTAAATCCTGTCTCGACTCATCGTTTTATAACTAACAACTGCTGACCAAGTTATTCATAAATCATAAACAAGTGGACGAAAACGACAGATATAATCTTTTGTCCAGAAGAAAATAAAAAAAAATATATATAAGTTAAGATCTTTGTTCAAGTTTTCATTTTCATAGAATCGCAATTTAATTCATCATTAATAATGTACATTTTTCATAAAGTTGACATTTGCTATTAGAATCAATTTTTGATTTGATGAATTAATATAATAATCTTTGAGGCGTGTGTGGCGCATAGTGTTTTCTTCCAACGAAGATTAAAACGTAGCTTCCGGAATTTAAGTTCAGGTGTCGATTAAAAAAATATACATTATTGATGATATTTTGAAAAAATTGCACAATAATACTCTAATCGAACATCGTGTCATAATAAAATCTTATGAAATAAATTATGACAGATGAATATATCTGAACTAGGACAAAAGACAGCAATATCACACGAAAAGGCAATATGAATTTTGCTCATGCCAAACCAATTTATTTTCTTGTTAAACTGGATTTTTCCACTCCAGAAATTTAATGTGCGAATTTAAGTCGAAGCTTGAAAAGTAAAGCGAGCGAAACATAACATGTATACATAAAATCATATGCTCTTACAATATGGACCAAAACGTAATGGTATGCAACTTGACATTTCTTTTAAATATCAACTGTTTTTTAAAAAGTAAAAATAGTGAACAAGACTTAACACGGAAAACTAAAACAGAAATAGGAACCCTTAAAAATCAGGGGAGATATTCGAAGTATTAAAAAATGGCGTGGTCCCAAAATTTCTTTAAATTTAACGCACAAAATATTCAATCAATTTCATAATATTATTTTGTCAAGTATCCGAAATATATTTTATATTTAGTGCACAAAATATATAACAATTAGCTAGATATCAGAAGATGTTGTATAAGTGCCAATGAGACAACTCTCCACTCAAGTCACAGTTTGTAATAGTAAACAATTCAAGGTCATAGTACGGTCTTTAACACTGAGCCTTGGCTCACATTTAACAACAACCTATAAAGGGCCGTACAGATTACTAGTGGATAAACATTCAAATGGTAAAACCAACGGTCTAATATATATCAAAATGAAAAAACGAGAAACACTTCTGAACCACATCAACACAAGACTACTTCTTAACAACTGGCAGCACATTTAGTACATGTCCATACACTTCTGCCGTTTAACGAATAAATATAGCACACAGTTGCCCAGAGAACGTTAGTTTTTCGTAGTACTTTTCTTTAAGACCTCAAATGTTCAAATTAAAATCAAACCGCAGCAGATATACATGTATCTTAAACACACTTATATCAGTTTAGTGTATTGCTATTTGGACAATTAATTTTAACATTATGGAAACTTTAACCGGCTTTAATTCAAAATATAGACAATTCTATGTTATGATCTAAAATTTAGTTTTACAGCGTCAGACATACAATATACACCTTTCTGTAACTTAACAAAAACAATACTTAACATAAAGATTCAGCACTTTATCTTTAAACATGTAATGTCATTCTTTCACTTAATATTTCAAGCATAGAATTAGACAATATACGTATAGTGTCTTGAAATATGAAATTTATTTGTATGAGGCTTAGAAACGGGAAAATGCGAGGTTCATATTTCAAGACACTATACGTATATTGTTTTTATACTGAAATCGAAAATTGTTAAAAAAGTGTTTAGAATTTCCCTTTTGGGGTACCATTTTGGGGTATTTCCCTATGAGCGTAGTCCAGGCGATAAGACATTGACATATTGAGGAATAAGAAAGGGAAAATGAACTTAATTAATAACATTTGATAATCATGGTATATAAAAAACCAATTTGAAGACATAAAAGTATAAATTCATAAAAGTTTGACCATTGTTACTTTACGTTGTCATGGTCGTGACGTGACGTTGTTGATGAAATACAATAAGGAGGCGGGGCTTATAGGTTAGTTGGGGTCATTGACGTATAAAGCTAACGTTTATACGTATAGCTTTATCTGTATAGTAAAATAGCGGATTGCAGTATAATATCAAGAAATATATTTGACAAGAGGATAAAAAGATTTTGCAAGTAATATCCTCTTCACACTCGGGACTATATTGATAGAAATTAAAAACCAAAGAACGATAAATGTTACTTTGGACCAGGTTATTTTAAATGTAATAATTTTATTGTAAGGAGTACGGAAATAAACTCAACATAGATATCAGAATTGAATTTTTATATATACGCCAGACGCGCGTTTTGTCTGCACAAGACTCATCAGTGACGCTCGAATCAAAAATTGTTTTAAAGGCCGAATGTAGTACGAAGTTGAAGAGCATTGAGGACCAAAAATTCCTAACATTTTTGACAAAAACAGCTAAAGTAATCTATTCCTACGGTAGAAAAGCCTTATTATTTAAAAAAATCAAAGTTTTGTAAAAAGATAATTCATAATTATGAACATATAAATTATAACTCAAGTCATCACAGAAGTGCTGACTCCTGGGCTGGTGCTACCCTCGAGGAAAGAAATGTCCATCAGCAAAGTTTCGTGCGAAGGTGTTGAATACCTAATGGCTTTTGTATAGATGGCAGCAAGTCATAAATAGATATAGCATGCAGAGAAGGTGATGTATAATGACAATGACCATGACTGCGTCTACGTCGAGATGTCGAATTGAAAATATTCATCACATTCACAGAGTTCCATGAAGAACTGAATAAAATACCTATACCATCAATTTTGTCATTGCAACCTTAAGGTGTCGCAGTTCCCAATTGTATTATCCAGTTGTCCTCTTTCTGTCTACGGAAAGTCGTTGAAAGATTAATATTATTAGAGCTATGGTATATCTTTTCGATAATGCGAACCGTCAAATTAAGCGGTATAGCAGTCATAATTGTGGTGTAATCTTAATCATTATATAACGTATGTGTTGCCTAGGGTTGGTGGTCTTTAATTCTGAAAATTTAGTTTGTCTTTCCATGAAATACTTCATAAAGAAAACTTTTTACAATTTCATAAAATAATCGTGTAGACAATAATGTATGTTTAAATCAATGCAGTAAATCATGAAACGATTATCAAAATCTATAGATAGATCGGTAATGCGCATGACTAATTGTAATATATTGATTGGTAGTAAGTTGGTTTTAAACTTCATAATTCTTCAAAAGATTACTGAAGGTGTTTCATCTAATTTGTGATGTATTTGGTATTTCTTCGTTTGAATATATTGTTCAGCATAACAAAAGGTAAGAAGAAGTGTAAACAATAGAGCACGATTTAAATAATATAAATACGCACATTCATGAATTCGCTTCACTTATTTAGTCCAGGACACTATTTGCCTCGACGTTAGGATTCTGCTTACATCATAAAATGCTGTTGTTTCAATATTACCAAATACCACAATGGTAAACCGATTGAGTGTATCATATATTTGCATAATCATATTTGTAAAGTGGTCTTTGTTTTCCTTTTCGCCTGTTTTCTTCTACTTGTTGTTTTCAACTGCCTTTCTTCTTACTATGATATACTCATACATACTGAAAACAGACTGACGTGCATTTGGGAGACAAACATGTCTTTTTGCTATATGATATTCAACAATCAAAGATAATAAAATTGTAACTATCCTAGTATTTAAAACTCGAAAACTAGAATAACAAAACGTACATAACGTTATATTTGGGAAAATACAAATAGCTGAAACATTTTTGTGAAATGAATTATTATTATTATCAAACACATAAGCTATTTATGAAACATATTAATTTTACTGTCTGAGTTATGCCAAATTGAAGTGGATTGAAATTGAATTTAATTTTGTTTGTTTAAATTTAATTAACATTAAACTAATAAGCAGCAATAATTTTTTAAATTAATCAAAACTATTAGTTAAATAATTGTTTTTGGGGTTCTTAAAAACAGACGAGGATGTATTTTGCACAATAAAATAAGCAATACTATAGAAATTATCTACGAGGTATATGTGAACAAACTTAATACCAATTGGGGATTTGATGCCGTCGGATCTTAAATTACAATACAGTTATCTCCTAAATGTATAATTATGACCATTGTGATCGTTCATGTCAACACAGATGTAATTACTACGCAGCTGGTAACACCCTCCGGGAGATCAACACTAAGAGCAGTAACATCAACCCGTATCATTTTAATTTTTTTAAATTATATGTAAGCTGCCTAAATTAAAGTCAACCGTTAATTTAGTCTTAGTTTAAACTTAGTTTTCTAGACAACATTTTAATTAATGACAGGAGACTTTCTAATAAGTAAATGTTAAAATATATGTGAGGACCAAAGAGCCTTGAATGATTTTTTATTATCCTTTATGCATTTCAGTTACTATTCTTTTTTTCAGCATTATCTGTTAAGTTTGACATCATGACAGATAAAATAGATATCATTAGCTCATCCTCTGAAGCGAACATACTAGATTATATGGTTGACCTTTCTTTCTATAGAATGGACGTCTTACCAACAAGATTTTTAACCTTTGAAGTCAAAGCATGCAAGCATGTGATTTTGTACGCATCGAGTTCTGACACCAAGGATTCAACAAAACCTCTTTATGAAATAGCTTTAGGTTCACATCATAATAAAAGGACAATTGTCAGACGCAGGAACGATGCATCGTTACAAGCGAGTTCTTTTATTACTAAACAGAGCAATACACCAAACGTTTTAAATTGTAATGAAAACAGGCCATTCTGGATAAGTTGGGAAGCAGGAAGTATAATGGTCGGGTCTGGAAATAGAGTCGGTGAAAATGTTTTAGAAAGCTTGACTGATCAACATCCTTTCACTGTTAAAGTCTTGGGAATCATGACAAGCTCAAAAGTAATTGGAGAGTGGAAGGTTTATATCCCAGGTAGAAAATTTAAATAAGACAATATTTATTTTAATCGGAGCATTATGTAAGTGTGTGTTAAAACGTTTACGTTTTTTTGTTATAACTCAAACCTTTGCGTTATAACGATAACCCTTGGAAAAGCCCCAGTCCCACTAGATCACGATTGCACCACGCTCACCGCGATCTAAAATAATTTCAGATCGCGGTTAAGACGCAGTATTAGCGGCATAAAAATGTATATTTTCGTTACCTCTACGATAAGACTACGTCCTCATTACACTTCTACAACAACCCCGCCACGATCATACAACATTAGCACCGCGATTAATATGCGACCCCACTACGTTTATCAAGACCTTAATGCGCTCATCATGTTCTCACTACGACCATACCACAAGTTATCCGATTGCAACACGCTCTTACCAGGCTTTTACTTCGAATATAGTACGTTCTTTCCACGATTCTGCTACGTTCATACCGCAATCCTAATACTGTCACAGCAATAACGTCAACATCGCGTGATCCATATCAATACGATTCCACTTTTTTTCTTCTGATTAATACGTAGATTTCACGAAACAATACAGTGATGCCATCAAAATTTACCAGGACACGTGGGCGTTGTAGTAGGGGTTGATGTAGAGTCAGATGGAGCTCTGATAATAAGGAAAAGATGTTGGACCGACCAATCCGACCTAAATTCAAACCTTTTGCTTGTCCATAAAGCTGAAATGACGATAGTTTAGTGAAAGATAGCAGAGATGACACAGATATGTCAATAGATATAGGAAGATGTGGTTTGAGTGCCAATGAGACAACTCTACATCCAAGTAAAAAAAAAGTAAACCATTATAGGCCAAGATACGGCCTTCAACACGGAGTCTTGGCTCATATCGAACACGAAGCTATAAAGGACCCCAAAAATTACTAGTGTAAAACCATTCAAACAGGAAAACAAACGGTCTAATTTATATAAAAACGCAAAGCATGGTTGTGCCGTTAGAGAAAATTGACAAACTGTATAACTTACATACAGACAAACACAACCTGGAGAGATTTACTAGTAATATATTTTATTTGAAAATGAGAATGAGAATGATAATCGTAGTATGAAGAAAAGCGGGATGAGGACGACAAGGGTGTGCGAGAATCGTACTATGGTCGTGAACAGCGTGGTATAGTCGTAGTTGAAGCGTTGGTGGGTCACGATGATTACTTGGTGTTCGTAGTGAGGTCGTAATACCGTCGCAATGAGCTCGTAGCGCAGTTTAACGGAATAGAATCACGCTTTCGCTACGTATACACTCTGACCACGATGGTACAACGACCTTTGCAATCCTACTACGCTTCTACTACGACCGTGATACGACCTTACTGCAATCTACACGATCGAACTACGATCATCAAAATTTGCATTTTCTTCACAGATCGTAGTGCTATCGTGGCATAGTGCGACTGCGCTTAAGCTTTTCGTTCATATTTATTTAAGTTTCAAAGGAAGCAGCTGTTAATAATGGAGGAGGATGAATATTTTAAAATGTATCACCCTTTGTATTCTTTTCAAAGTAAAATCCTGGAATATCAAAAGAACATATCATTGATTAATTATATTTATGAGCAGGATAAAACATATACATACAAAGAAATGTTGTGTGAAATGTTGTCTGATAGTACTAGACAGGTTACAACATTATTCGTGCCAAGTATTCCTTTCTTTAAGAAAAAGACTGCCAGTTTTTTTAAAAGTGCAAATTTATCAGACTTATAGGGGGAACATAAAAGGGTAGTACACATTTATGTGATAGGAACCATTTTTAACTATTTAAGTGCAAGCTAGTGAAATAAAATAAATAATTATTCAAACTAGACTGTAACTAAAACTAATGTAGACACTAAGAAAACAAAAATCTGCCGCTGTCAAATTTAAGGATTAAATTAATCTAGGTAAAAAAAAGTAGAAATTGCAGTTCGGATATTAATTTAGATAGTAAAATTTAGAATTTTGAACTGTTTCAAATCAACTTGGATTTTACTAAAACTATACAGCTATATAAGTTATATTGTGATCTTAAACATAACGAAACTTATTCACCGGAATTACATAGCTTTGATTTTTTGCAATCTAACAATTTCAATTAAAATGTTTGTTTTTCAAAGTTCGAAATCTACAAAAACTAACCACTTTTTTTTTATAAAGAATACCAAAGTAAGCTTCGCAAATTATACTTTTGTCAATAGTCCATACTCATGATAGTACAAATTGATTTTGTTATAACATTTTCTGTGGGTAATTTTAAAATCATACATGTATTAAGGTAATTCTTGTTTGTCAGAAACTAAGAAGTGTTTAAACTTATTTTTAGTACATTCTAAACAAAAACTACATAAGTTTCATGGTTTCATACAATAGTTCTAAAATTATCGTTTTGATTAGGTAGCAACAGCAAATATAATCACTGAAACTGTGTAACTAAGCTTTTATTAGAAATGTATTATATTATAATTTGGGATTTAGTATATCAAATAACATTAAAGAAATTATATGAATTGTTCTTCTGATTCGTGGTTAAGTAATAAGCAATACATCTTGCTTGGGGCAACACATTAGAAAAATCAGACCTGGTCATAGAGTACTAAATTCTATTCATTAAAAATGCTATATTCTATTAAACTAAAATTAAAAGGTCTATTGATTTCACTAGATAAGTAATACACGAGTTTACTAATAAAAGGGCTTTCTTTTTTCCCAAAATCGTAAAAAACTTATAAAAGAGCTTCTTGTATGCCATGTATGCCATGAATTTAATTGACAAAAACTATTCAAATTTGTAAAAAAATATTTTTTTTACTGTAAATGTAACACATTTCCTTGTTTAAAAGGTTATCAAGGATTGGTATGAAAGTTCTGTTATCATGAATATATTAAACTCTTGTTTTAACATAACAAAGGTGTCATTTAAAACTTTTTCAAATCAGCATGGATTTTCATCAAACTTTTCAGCTATCTTTATTACATATTTATCTAAAAAAATACTAGGTTGTTTTGTTTTGATGCTTTTATGTGTATTGCTGTCAAATTTAAGGACTTAGTTCTTAAGGGAAAAATAGCCCAATATTTTCAGTTTTGACTAAAGTGTACTATCTGAGTTTAGTCCGAACTGCAATTTTTTGCTTGTTTAGACTAGAATTATTCACTCCTTAAAACTACATGACGACCTGGAATTCAATAAGATCAACATATAATTAAGAAAGCTATTAAGTTGATTTGAAACAGTTTAAAAAAAAACAGGAAAATTATACGTGTTTTATCTGAATTTAGTCCGAACTGCACTGCAAATTCTACCTTTTTTTACCTACATTAACCAAATCCTTAAATTTGACAGCAATACACTAAACTGCTGTTGATTCATTTATTTTCGTGGGTACCAATTTTCGTGCATTACAGAAATTTAACATGTTCGTGGATATTTAATTTCGTGGTTTTGCAAAAATCTGCATACAAGCCTATAAACATTTTTTTTATCCGTTGAACATTTAGTTTCGTTGTTCACCTTTACCCACCAAATCCACGAATATTGGTATTCAACGAATAATACTGAAACCACAGTACATAACAAC
Source organism: Mytilus trossulus (assembly GCF_036588685.1). Taxonomy (NCBI): domain Eukaryota; kingdom Metazoa; phylum Mollusca; class Bivalvia; order Mytilida; family Mytilidae; genus Mytilus; species Mytilus trossulus. The sequence continues at coordinate 45,447,234 of NC_086379.1, forward strand.
CTTGGATTCGGTAAGATCAATATCTAACTGAGATAGCTATTAAACTTGATGGAAATCCAAGTCGATTCGAAAATGTTATACAAGAATAACATACATGTAGGGACTTGGATAGCTGTATAATTTTTTTGAAATCCAAATTAATTTGAAAAAGTAATAAACAAATTTAAAGTTGACAATCTCAATTCTGTACGACTGAAAATACTAGCTTTTATCCTATTATAATTAAATCCTCAAATTTGACAGCAATATATCAAACTGCCAAACAACATAGATTTCTGTAAGATCAAAGTATAATTGAGAAAGAATTTTTGAAAATCCAAGTGTATTCGAAAAAGTTAAAGAAACAGTTAAAGATGACTATCTGACTGTAATCAAATTGTTTAACCTATTGATTAAATTCTTTAATTTCACAGCAATAAACCAAACATCAACCTTAACCTAAATTTTGTAAAATCAATATATAGTTAAGTTTGATGGGTTTATTCAGACCAGTCAAGATCAAATTTGAAGGTCAAGACTGGTTGACACTGAGTCGAGACTGATTAAGATTGGTCGAGCGTTTGTCGAGACCATTTCAGACTAGGCCATAAGTTTTTTTTGTTTGAATGGTTTTACATTGTCTTGTCGAGGCCTTTTATAGCTGACTATGCGGTATGGGTTTTGCTCATTGCTGAAGGCCTTATGGTGACCAATAGTTGTTAATGTTTATGTCGTTTTGGTCTTTTGTGGATAACTGTTTCTTTGGCAATCATCATATCATACCACATCTTCTTTTTTATACACCAAGTTTATCAAATACTGAATCAGTCTTTTAAAGACGTTAAATACAGTTAAGTGCTGTCAAATCTCACCAAGAAAAAATCTGTGCTCAACCTTTCCATGTCATTGGACTCTGAACAGCTAGTGTTGTATATCGCAATGGTTTATGTAGTTCTCTGTCTTTGGTGTCCTAACATGTATTTGTACTGTAGTCATGTCTATAATGTTGTCCTTGTTTTGTTATATATTACATTGACATAAAAGCGCGAGGCTTAGCTAGCCAAAAAAAAAAGGTTCAACACATTTTTTTTTCTTTTTATATCTTTTACCAAGTAAAGATAATGGCAGTTGTTATCTTATAGTTCGTTTCTGTGTGTTGCATTGTCGTTCGTTTTTGTGTTGCACTTTAGTATTTCTATTGTTTTCATTTGATAGTTGATGTGTTTCCCTCAGTCTTTCTTTGTAACCCTTATTGGTTTTCTCTAAATCGATTCATGACTTTCGAACAGCGATATACTAACAGTTGTTTTTATTTACCCTAATACTTGATCGAATGTGGGATTTTAAAATTGAAACGTTTTTAAATGGCAAAGGACAAACAATACTCTGATCGACACCAACAAAACATTTATTGAAAAATGAAAGGCATTCAAAATGACTTTATATTTGGTGATAAGAATGACAGTGATGAGTTATAAACAAATAGGTTCTATCGAAAATCTTCTTTCTTTTTTTCAATATTGTGAATTAAAACAGTAGGTACATGTAGTATCACATCGATTGCATTTTTCTTGTTGCGAACCTGTCTTAGTAATAGTTGCTCACAAGGATTTCAATAAATTTTAATTCTAATACTCAATAAAATTTAACATTTTTGACTTTTTAACTCCAATTATATCAAATACTGATTGTTCACTTTATATGTTGATCAGCATTTAGAATTAAGCTTAAATTATAATTCATAGATTAAACATTTTGTAGTCAAAGACAACTTCACCGGATATTATACAAGTTGTGAAGCACCTGGTAAAAGAGCTGTACTTCTTAGTCTTGGTGTTGTCTCCTCAAGTGTACAGAAATGTGCTACGATGTGTTCACAACTTAACAGTTGTGCAGTTTTCAATTACCAGAACCAAGATAAAAGGTATAACACTAACTTTTAATATTTATTTTTTTTAAAGATTATTTGTCTTCACATGTTCATAGAGTTTCCTTTATCCGATCTGAAACAAATCAAGGGCTAAATAATAGCATATGGTTCTAATCAGCAGAGTGTGTAAAATGCATTCAGAACTGGTATACATATACACAAAAAGAATGCTTTCATATGACCATTAACCTGTTTCATTTTTGTTTGGCTTTGCATTTTTCGGGTGTAAACATTCCTTGACAGTGGTGCTGTAAATCCGGAAATGCGATTAGGGTACATATAAACATAGAATAATAACCGTCGTTTTTCTTTTAGCAGTTTTATATGATTATTCGATTCTGTTGATGTGTCAACCAAAATAAATTGGTATCCATTCGAACTTAAACAAAAAAACAATAGTCTTATTGTGTAACGATAAATTAAGACATTTGAACTATGTGCTAATAACAAAATTTAAAAATATTAACATAAACACAGCAACGAAAAGAGCTTTAAGGAATTAGTTATGCATAAATGAATCAATATAACTAGTTGTTCATTATATTAACAGATGTGAACTCCTGTCTGTTGAAACAGACCCTTTGGCTGATGTTCCAAAGTCCCTTGCAGTCGGATGGCAATACTACGCTAAATGTTACGATGGACATGAGGCATGTTTTGGATGTTTTTTCTGACATTACCACGTTTCTAAATCATGTAAATTAGACAAAAACTTTTATTTTGTTTTTAAGCAAAGGACACTTTAAAATATATCGTTGATCACCATTAAAGACTTTACTTATTATATTTATTGTTTTAAGAAAAGAGATTGATAATCAGACATGTTTTCTAATATTATTTCTCTAGCTTTTACACTTTTTTGTTGTTAATGAAAACATGTGTGTAAATTGCTTATTCAAAAACTGACCAGGTAATTAACATAAATTAAGTATTAAGAATAATTATTCCAGAAATAAGCAACCATACAACATCTTACTTTTTATATTTATTACTAACTACAAAGATTTTATTAAAAAAATCGAATATGGCCTTCTCTGCTAGATAACATGTATGTACGTTTCGGCGATAAAGCGTATCGTCAGGTAGTAGGTATTCCTATCGGCACTTGCTCCCCTTAAATAAGAGTTATTACTCATTCTTTCAAAGATGTATAAAATACAAATGTAACTATTCAAGTAACATTTTTATACCCCCGCTTTTAAAAAAAGGGGGGTATACTGTTTTACCTCTGTCTGTCCTTCCGTCAGTCCGTTAGTCAGTCCGTCCATGAATATGTTTCGTCGCATTTTTCGCAGGAACTACAATACAAGGATTTCTGAAATTTAGTTTCAGGGTTTATCTTAGTCAGCTATACCGTGTAATGCGTTTTCAGATTGATCACTTAACAACTTCCTGTTTACCGAACAATTGTATGATTTTACACATGATAGCCAAGTTGAAAGTTTTCGTCACATTTTTCTCAGGAACTACAATACAAGGATTTCTGAAATTTGGTTTCAGGATTTATATAAGTCAGCAATACCGTGTGATGCGTTATCAGATTCATCACTCGACAACTTCCTGTTTACCGAACACTTGCATATTTTTACACTATTAATGTTATCAACTTGCGGCGGGTTATCATCAGTGAGCAGTAGCTCGCAGTTTCACTTGTTTTCATTATTTCTAAAGTAACCCTTTCATTTTATGATATAAAAGCTGAAATATTCATGAAAACTACATTTAGTCCATGCTTCTTTTGAAAATTAAAATATCTCTTTTGAGTAATTTTATCTTTTTTTAAAACAAAAATTAACTATTTAAGTAACTAAAAAAAATCACTTGTTTAAGTAATGCCCCAGACTGGTAGACCTTTCGTCCCCGATGGTATCACCAGCCCTGTAGTCAGCACTTAGGTGTTGACATGATTATCAATTATATGTCATTTTTATAAATTTCCTGTTACAAAACTTTGAAATTTTCGAAAAAAATGAGGATTTTCGTATCCCAGCAATAGATTACAGATGGGTGCGGTCCTAACCTTGACAAAATTTAACTTATAGTTAACTTGTTGACTGCTCTCTAAGTTAACTTGCGAATTTTTAAGCAGTCAACCTAGTTAACTTCGTCGTTGGTTGACCAGACCTGTGTTCTGCCTTTTTAGGACTGCTGCAGACCTATCGACAGGTCTGCTCCAGACCAGACCTGTGGAAAAGTCTGCTTTTAACCAGTCTTGAGGACAGGTCTGCCCCAGACCAGAACTGTGGACAAGTCTGCTTTTGACTAGTCCTGAGGACAGGTCTGCCTGTCATACCAGACCTGTGGACAGGTCTGCTCCTGACCAGACCAGAGGACAGGTCTACTTCTGACCAGACCTGTGGACAAGTCTGCTATTGACCAGACTTGAGGACAGGTCTGCTTATGACAGATGATCGTTATAAGAGTTGTAATGTTAAACTTCGTTGAGCTTTAATTAAAATATGTAAACAACATTGTTTTTCCACAGATATCATTTACTATTTACTCGCTAGACTCTACTAGATATTATACAAATTCTCTTTTGTTTATTTGATATACATGTATTCTTATATAAATAAAGAATGGCCATACAATCACATAGAGACTGTTTTTTTTATTAGAAGGCGGATAGAAAGGTTATCCAACGTTGTCGACGTTGCTTCGTTCCCCGTTTTTTTACCTGTCCCTTCCTAAATTTTACTTTTAATATGCATCAATTTATACATGCATGGATATTTCATTGTTATTCAACTTGTTTGCATTGGATTTACTATTCTATTTTCCGCAGAATATTCTAACAGAGATTGTACAGTGTCCGTAAGCATACGGTGTGGCAAATTTTCTATCAACAATTTCGTCAAATTTGTCTGATTTGTCCAGAGATTTGTCTTTGTCGATTATTAAATTGTTATATGGGACGTCCCAAAATTATACTCAATGAACACTTTAATGATATTATTGCCACTTGAAGTTTAACTATCAACAAAATCAATACACCGACATAATAGATAAACAGTATACTATTCCCAGAAGAGAACCTCATATACTTTGTGTTTATTATTTAATCATTGTAAAGATCTGTTAATAGTACAAATGAATTCAGACATGTCAGTGTTGGTACTTTGATGATGCTGCATAAACGTTTACGTAGTGACTGTTATTATGAATATAGAGATGAAATGCTGCCACTCTCAATTTATGCGGATTTTTTTATAATTTATAATAGTTTTCCAATATTATTGATTACGTGTACATTTATGGTCCTACTAAACTGTGCACAGGAGCGCCAGGAGAAGACATTAAGGCGCTCGGTACTATACTACGCAGGTATATAGATTTGCAAATAAAAGGGCACTCATGGTCAGTTTTGGTCAAATAATTTTGTTGTACAAGTCAGCATTACGTATTAAAACCACTGAAATTTTTCTACGTATCAATGTTTTCAATAAAAGAAGGACATGCTGGTATCATAAATTTATGCGAATAAAAATTCGTTGTTATTATATTGCAATATTGTATTATACATTGAATCCTGAGTCATCAAAAAATGGCTGATTTACTACATGTACAGATGGGTGCGGTCCTAACCTTGACAAAGGTTAACTTAGAGTTAACTTTTTGACTGCTTTCTAAGTTAACTTGAGAATTTTTAAGCAGTCAAGCAAGTTAACTTCGTCGTTGGTGGACCACACCTACGGTCTGCTTTTTTATGACTGCTGCAGACCTATCGACAAGTCTGCTCCAGACCAGACCTGTGGACAAGTCTGCTTTAAATGTAACGGAATTTGATGAGACTGTTATTAAAGTGAGAGGGTTAGCGCTATAGAACCAGGTTTAATCCACCATTTTCTACATTTGAAAATGCCTGTACCAAGTCAGGAATATGACAGTTCTTGTCCATTCGTTTTTGATGCGTTTTGTTTTTTGATTTTGCCATGTGATTATGGACTTTCCAAATTGATTTTCCTCTGAGTTCAGTTTTTTTGTGATTTTACTTTTGACCAGTCCTGGGGACAGGTCTGCCCCAGACAAGACCTGTGGACAAGTCTGCTTTTGACCAGTCCTGAGGACAGGTCTGCCTCAGACCAGACCTGTGAACAGGTCTGCTCCTGACCAGACCTGAGGACAGGTCTGCTTTTGACCAGACCTCTGGACAAGTCTGCTATTGACCAGACCTGAGGACAGGTCTGCTTATGACAGATTATCGTTATAAGAGTTTTCATATCAGACTTGAGCTTTCATTAAAATATGTAAATAACATTCGCATTGTTTTTCCACATATATCATATTTTCCGGCTAGACTCTACTAGATATTATACAAATGCTCTCTTTTATTTGATATACATGTATTCTTATATAAATAAAAAATGGCTATACGATCACACAGAGTTTTTTTTATTAGAAGGCGGATAGAAAGGTTATCCAACGCATCGGAACAATATTCTTATATCACGGGATATCGGCAACATTGTCTACGTTACTTCGTTCCCCGTTGTTTACCTGTCCCTTCCTAAATTTTACTTTAAGCATAAATTTATACTTGCATGGATATTTCATTGTTATTCAACTTGTTTGCATTGGATTTACTATTCTATTTCCCGCAGAATATTCTAACAGAAATTGTACAGTGTCCGTAGGCATACGGTGTGGTAAAACTATCACCAATCTCGTCAAATTCGTCAAATTTGTCATTGCCGATATGTATATGGGACGTCCTAAAATTATACTCAACATGCTCAATGCGTACTTTAATGCAATAGTTGCCAATTGACGTTTAACTATAAACAAAATCAATCAACCGACATAATAGATTCCAAGAAGAGAACCTCGTATACTTGTTTTTATTAAATCATTGTAAATAGTACAAATGAATACAGACATGTCAGTGTTGGTACGGATTCGTTGGTACTTTGATGATGTGGCATAATAGTTTTGTTTTACACGTACACCATCATGAACTCCTATATATGATGTGACTGTTATTATGAATAAAGACATGAAATATTCTGACATTCTCAATTTATTGAGAATATTTTTTGCATTAATAGTTTTCTAATATTATTGATTACGTGTACATTTACGGTCCTACTAAAATGTGAACAGGAGCGCAAGGAGAAGACATTAAGGCGCTTGGTACAATGGTATGCGGGTATATAGATTTGCAAATAAAAGTGCACATATGATCAGTTTTGGTCAAAAAGTTTAGTTTTCCAAGTCAGCATGAGGTATTAAAACTACTGAAATTTTGTTACGTATCAATATTTTAAATAAAAGGAGGACACGCTGGTATCCTAAATTTATTCGAACAAAAATTTGTTGTTATTAAATTGCAATATTGCTGTCCATTGTCATGATTATATTATATATTATACATTGATTCCTGACATAAAAAATATGGCTAATTAATACTATGCGGGTACGTCATGGTGTATATAGATTTACAAATTAAAGTGCACATATGGTCAGTTTTGGTAATGCGGTCAAATAATTTTGTTGTACAAGTCAGCTGGAGGTATCAAAACTACAGTAATTTTGTTACGTATCAATATTTTAAATAAAATCAGGACATGCTGGTATTCTTAATTTATGCGAACAAAAATTTGTTTTTTTATTATATTGCAATATTGCTGTCCATTGTCATGATTGTATTATACATTAAATCCTGACATAAAAAAATGACTGATTTACTGTCAGGGTATATAGATGTACAAATTGAAGTGCACATATGGTCAGTTTTGGTAATGCGGTCAAATAATTTTGTTGTACAAGTCAACTGGAGGTATCAAAACTAATGAAATTTTGTTACTTATCAATATTTTGAATAAAATGAGGACATGCTGGTATCCTAAATTTATGTGAACCAAAATTTTTGTTATTATATTGCAATATTGCTGTCCATTGTCATGATTATATTATACATTGAATCCTGACATTAAAAACAAGGCTGATTTACTTTGCTGGTATATAGATTTACAATTTAAAGTTCACATATGGTCAGTTTTGGTAATTGTGGTCAAATAATTTTGTTGTACAAGTTAGCTGGAGGTATCAAAACTACTGAAATTTTGTTACGTATCAATATTTTGAATAAAATGAGGACATGGTGGTATCCAAAATTTATGCGAACCAAACTTTTTTGTTATTATATTGCAATTTTGCTGTCCATTGTCATGATTGTATTATACATTGAATCCTGACATAAAAAATATGGCTGATTTACTATGCGGGTATATATCGATTAACAAATTAAAGTGCATTTATGGTCAGTTTTGGTGGATGCGGTCATTTATTTTGTTGTACAAGTCAACTGGAGGCATCAAAACTACTGAAATTTTGTTACGTATCAGTATTTTAAGTAAAAAGAGGACATGCTGGCACCCTTAATTTAGGCGAACAAAAAATTGTTGTTATTATATTGCAATATTGCTGTCCATTGTCATGATTGTATTATACATTGAATCCTGACATTAAAAATAAGGCTGATTTACTATGCTGGTATATAGATTTACAATTAAAGTGCACATATGGTCAGTTTTGGTAAAGCGGTCAAATAATTTTGTTGTACAAGTCAACTGGAGGTATCAAAACTACTGAAATTTTGTAACGTATCAATATTTTGAATAAAATGAGGACATGCTGGTATCCTAAATTTATGCGAACCAACATTTTTTGTTATTATATTGCAATTTTGCTGTCCATTGTCATAATTGTATTATACTGTTACATTGAATCCTGACATAAAAAATATGGCTGATTAACTATGCAGGTATATAGATTTACAAATTAAAGTGCACTTATGGTCAGTTTTGGTGGATGCAGTCAACTTATTTTGTTGTACAAGTCAGCTGGAGGTATCAAAACTACTGAAATTTTGTTACGTATCAATATTTTGAATACAATGAGGACATGCTGGTATCCTTAATCGATGTGAACAAAAATGTGTTGTTATTATATTGCAATATTGCTGTCCATTGTCATGATTGTATTATACATTGATTCTGGCATAAAAAAACTATGGCTGATTAATTATGCGGGTATATAGATTTACAAATTAAAGTGCACATATGGTCAGTTTTGGTGGATTCGGTCAAATAATTTTGTTGTACAAGTCAACTGGAGGTATCAAAACTACTGAAATTTTGTTACATATCAATATTTTGAATAAAATGAGGACATGCTGGTATCCTAAATTTATGCAAACAAAAATTTGTTGTTATTATATTGCAATATTGCTGTCCATTGTCTCGATTGTATTATACATTGAATCCTGACATGAAAAATATGGCTGATTTACTATGCGGGTATATAGATTTACAAATTAAAGTGCATATACGGTCAGTTTTGGTGGATGCGGTCAAATAATTTTGTTGTACAAGTCAACTGGAGGCATCAAAACTACTGAAATTTTGTTACGTATCAGTATTTTAAGTAAAAAGAGGACATGCTGGCACCCTTAATTTAGGCGAACAAAAAATTGTTGTTATTATATTGCAATATTGCTGTCCATTGTCATGATTGTATTATACATTGAATCCTGACATTAAAAATAAGGCTGATTTACTATGCTGGTATATAGATTTACAATTAAAGTACAAATATGGTCAGTTTTGGTAAAGCGGTCAAATAATTTTGTTGTACAAGTCAACTGGAGGTATCAAAACTACTGAAATTTTGTTACGTATCAATATTTTGAATAAAATGAGGACATGATGGTATCCTAAATTTATGCAAACCAACATTTTTTGTTATTATATTGCAATTTTGCTGTCCATTGTCATAATTGTATTATACTGTTACATTGAATCCTGACATAAAAAATATGGCTGATTTACTAAGCGGGTATATAGATTTACAAATTAAAGTGCATATATTGTCAGTTTTGGTGGATGCTGTCAACTAATTTTGTTGTACAAGTCATCTGGAGGCATCAAAACTACTGAAATTTTGATACGTATTAGTATTTTGAGTAAAAAGAGGACATGCTGGCACCCTTAATTTAGGCAAACAAAAATGTGTAGTCATTATTTAAATGAATTAAACTATTGCTGATTGTGGCTGCATAGTTCAAGGATGTATAACTAACAAGGATGTATACACCTAACATCAAATATACTTCTTTTCAAAAATATACATAATATGATTGAATTTGATCTCGGAATATATATATATTCAGTGCCCGTTATCATTGTAACCGAGATCGTTTTTATAATAGATAGATTGTCAGATCACAGATAATAAACTCATCATAGATACCAGGACTAAATTTAGTATACGCCAGACGCGCGTTTCGTCTACAAAAGATTCATCAGTGACGCTCGAATCCCAAAAAGTTAAAAAGTTCAAATAAAGTACGAAGAATAAATTTGTGTTACGTTCTGTGCGTACTTATTTTCAAATATTTGTATTTAATCCTGTTCATAAAACGGAAGTATTAATTTTAAAATTACTTTATTTTCGATGTTTATACTACGAAACAAAGATATTATTTTTTTTTTTAAATCGATGTATAGCGGTCCTGGTTACAAGTTAACTTAGTGTTGAGCGGACCAGTAAAAAGTTAACTTGGGAACAGGTCTGGTTTTGATCGAATTTGTCAAAGCAAAAGTTAACTTATGTTAACTTTGTGGCATGACTGGTTTCGAAGTTAACTTATGTTAACTTTATGACAGGACTGGTTCCGAAATTAACATATGTTAACTTATGACAGGACTGGTTCGAAGTTAACTTATATGAATAGCGGACCTGTTTCCAAGTTAACTTTTTGGTAGACATAAAAACAGTCCTAGGACCATGTCCGCTTTTCAAGTTAACTAGATTTTGGTCCTAGGGCTGGTAGAGCAGTCCTAAATCAGGTCACATGTTAACTTTGACCAGTCCAACTGACTGGTTATCAAGTTAACTTGCTGTACAGGTTAGGACTGCACCCATCTGTACCTAAGCCGTATTTGGCAAAACTTTTTAGAATTTTTGGTTCTCAATGCTCTTAAAGATTTGTACTTGTTTGACTTTATAACGGTTTTGATCTAAGTCTTACTGATGAGTCTTATGAAAACGAAACGCGCGTCTGGCGTATTAAACAATAATCCAGGACTGGGTTGCACAAACATCTATTAAAGTTTATAGTCTATTAAAAGTACACTTAAATTTAGTAGTCTATTAAAAGTACACTTACATTTAGTAGTCTTTTAAAAGTATACTTAAATTATTACTTGCGTTGCATAAAATGTAGTTACCTATAACAGTCTATTAACTCACTCTTAGATTTATTTGAACGAAGGAGCGCTATTAAGTCCTTAGTTGTGCATTTAAAATGGATGACATGCAAGTGTTGGATTACTTGTACCTCAAAATCAGCCGAAAAATACCGCGACAGGCTTCTGAACTCGATGATTTTTCTGACAGAGCCTAGAACAGCTGGTGATATCCCACATTGTTTGATTTCGTCACAAAAAAAGATTTGTTTTTGTTATTATTTAAATAATAAGAGAAAGAAAAGACGAAAACTGATAGGTTTTTGAAGCATAAACAAAGGATTAACCATTTTCTTTATGATTTTTTAAGGGAAACAATGATTTTCTTTTTAATACGGCAAGTGTCATTAAATTGAAGAAAAAAACTTTTGCCCGCATCCTTGGAAGTTTGCTTTGTGTAAACTGAAATATATATCTTAGTATTAAATCCATCCTCCAAAATTAACAATTTTTAGAAGGCATGCATGGACAAAAGCATTGGACATTTTAAAACCTTTTATAACAGGGGTGAAGAATGTACTATCTCCGTTGAATCTTTGATGACGAGTGCTTTCTTTCATCTCCGCATTTCTATCAAGTATGGCATGACAAGTGAACATTTTAATGATTACTACAGATGAGAGAAATGAATAACAGAACAGTGCACAAGAATAAACATTGTTATCCGTAGGACATCAGAGAAAATCGTGTTGACGTCATGAAAACGATGATGAAATCGTGAAAATCATGATGAACTGCAGTCAGGTTTAGGATTTGATAATACATTGATTACTCGTTTGCGTATCACACATAAATTACTTGTAACGTCTCACTCTATTGGCCGAAAGATTCAAATATACATTTAACATCAATCGTAGAGAACAAGTAATTGGACAAAGGTGACTGACAATGGAACGTTCCATGTGTTATGTTGGTCTCTTGTGGACGGTTTTCTCATTGGCAATCATACCACATCTTCTTATTTAAATGTTATTAAGAACTCAAAGAATTTTAAACAAATGCCTTTGTAATGCTGTGTCGTTGGCTGACGTTCAAATAATGGGTTCGACATATTACACTTGTGATGAATAAAATGTTGTGGTAACATGTGAGAGGGAACTCATAGTAATAATTCATGATAGGTCGCACATTCCTCTTGCTTTGATGTTATTAAATGAGTATAAATAGCCAATCAGGTCATTCATACAAAAAAAAAGGTTTTTAAAACTAAAAAACAACTAAAATAGTGTGCTTTTACATGATCTTGGTATATGCATTTTATACAAACTATCAATTATCTTTTTTTTCAGTGTATGTTCACTTGTTTGTGTTTTTGTGTTTTGATTGAGGGCAGCCATTTCAATGAATAGTATATAGTGTGTCTTGACTTCCTATGTTGTGATGTTACATTATTGTTTCATGTAAGAGTGATGGTTGGTACCTGTTCAAACGTTTAAACACGTTGCATTTGTTTGCAAGTGTAAGCCACAGCTCCCTGCTGAAGACCGTTCTTTAACCAAGAATGATCTACTTTTACAAATTGTGACTTTGATGGAGAGTTGTCTCATTGACACTCTCCTCACACCTTCTAATATCTATATAAATTCAATAATTGACGAGGGCAGAACAGGTTATTGCCGGGGGTTTCAACACATGCTTCATGTATGGCACGATTTACGAAACACCACAAAACTGTCCAAAAGATATGAAATATCTATAACTTATTTGTCATGTCTTTATATTTTATACATTTAGTAGATTCAACAATGTAGGGCTTTATTTTTTTTTTTATCTATTATAACCATACAAAATGATATCCTTCCTCGACACAGTGTTAAGGTTATATAAATGAGGGACGAAAGATACCAGAGTGTCAGTCAAACTCATGAATCGAAAATAAACTGACAACGCTCGGCTAAAAACCAAAGAAGACAAACTATACAACACATTACACAACATAGAAAACTCAAGAACAAGCAGCACGAACCCCATCAAAAACTAGGGGTGACATCAGGCGCTCCGGAAGAGTAAGCAGATCCTGCTCTACATGTGGCACCAGTCGTGTTGCTTATGTTATGAGAAATCCGGAAAAGAGACTAATTCGGAAGGTCAGAAATTCAGAAATTCAGAAATTATAAACAATTGGACAAAATCAACAGATGTAATCTTTTGTCCAGAAGGAAATCAATAAAAAATATATAAAGATAGCTTTTCTAAATTGCTTTTAAAAGATCAAAAGAAAAGATAGGGTCACCGTGTGTTATTTCCGAAAACATACAAAATAGTAAAACTCCATGTAGATTTCTTCAGAAAATGCACTATTTTACAGTTACCACCCCTTAAAATGGAAATTCAGAAATTATAAAATTCAAGGAAAACTTATCAATACTTGTACAAATATTAATATTAATAAGTTATAATGTGATAAATTTGTTCTTTTAAATGTAAAATCATATCAGTTATCTGCATTCCTGCATGAAATTTTGCTTACTTTATTGAAAATTTAGACCTTAAATTATCTGTTTTTTACAATCCAAGATGGGAAAAGACACACTTACCACCTTAATTCATCATTAATGGATAATGTCCATAATGCTGACATTTGCTATTAAAATCCATTTTCAATGAGATGAAGTAAGATAATCTCAATGTGGCATGTGTGACGCATATTGTTTTCCAACAAAGATCAACACTAATGTTCCGGAATATTGTTTGAGGTGCCGATTATAAACTTTACATTATTGATGATATTTTGCAAAATGAGACACAATATTTCTGCAGTCAAACTTCGTGTCAAAAAAAACTTTATAAATAATTTATGACAGATGAATATATCTGAATTACGACTTAAGACAGCAATACCACGTGTAAAGGCTATATGAATTTTCCTCATGCCAACCCAATTTTTTCTTGTTAAACTGGATTTTTCTACTCCAGAAATTAAATTTGCAAATTTTTGTCGAAGCTTAAAAAGCAAAGCGAGCGAAACAGACCATCATAGGTTCTTACACTATTGACTAAAACGAAATGGTATGCAACTTGACATTTCTTTGATTTATCAACTGTTTTTAAAAAGTTAAAAAAGTGAACAAGACACATCATGGAAAACTAAAAACGGAACTAGGAACCCTTAAAAATCAGGTGTTAATCTCCGAAGTATTAAAATGGTGTGGCCTCAAAATTTATTTATATTTAAAATTCAATCAATTTCATAGTATTATTATATCGAGCATCCGAAATATATTTTATATTTAGCGCCCAAAATATATAACGATTATATACCAGAAGATTTTATATGAGTGCCAATGAGAAAACTCTCTATTCAAGTCACAGTTTGTAATAGTAAATAACTATAGGTCAATGTTCGGTCTTTAACATGGAGCCTTGGTTCACATCCAACATCAAGCTATAAATGGCTCTACCGATTACTAGTGGATAAACATTCAAAGGGTAAAACCAACGATATAATCTATATAAAAATTGAGAAACGAGAACCACATCAACACACGACTACTTCTGAAGATCTGGCAGCACACTTAGTACATGTCCATACACATCTGCCGATAAACGAATAAACATTGCACACAGTTGCCCAGAGAATGTTGTTATATCGTAGTACTTTTCTTTTAAACCTCAAATATTCAAATTGACAAAAAATAGCACCAGATATACATGTATCTTAAACAAACTTATATCAGTGTAGTGTGTTGATAATTGGACAAATAATTTAAACTTTATTGAAACGTCAACCGGCTTTAACTCAAAATATGGACAATTCTATGTTGATGGGATCTAAAAAAAAAATTATGATTTTTGAGTTTGACTGTTCCTTTGGTATCTTTCGTCCCTCTTTCAGTTTGACAGCGTCATACATACAATTTACGCCTTTCTGTAACCAAACAAAATCACTACTTTTAATATAAAGATTCAGCACTTAATCTGTAAAAATGTAATGTCATCCTTTCACTTAATATTTCAAGCAAAAAATATCAAGAAATAGATTTGAAAAGGGTATAAAAATATCTTGCAAGTAATACCTTCTTCACACTCGGGACTATATTCGTAGAAAACAAAAAAACAAAGAACGATAAATGTTACTTTGGAACAGGTTAATTTAAATACAAAAATTGTATTGTAAGGAGAACGGAAATAAACTCATCATAGAAACCAGGATTGAAGTTTTATATTTTTTATATTATTATAGTTTTGTTTACAAAAACTCATCAGTGACGCTCGAAGCAAAAATAATAAAATGGACAAAATAAAGTAAAAAATGAAGAGCATGACGGTCCAAACATTCCTGAAAGCTTTGCCAAATACAGCTATGGTAGAAAAGCCTTAATATTTAAAAACATCAAAGTTTTGTTAAATAAAAAATTATAATTATAAACATATAAATGATAACTCAAGTCAACACAGAAGTGCTGACTCCTGGTCTGGTGATACTCTCGAGGAAAGAAATCTCCACCAACAGTGGTATCGACCCAGTGGTTGTTAATAAACTCATCATAGATACCAGGATTGAAATTTTATATTAAGGCCAAACGCGCGTTTCTTCTACAAAAGGCTCATTATTGACGCTCGCATAGTTGTTTTGACCACAAAATTTATCAATCTTTTGTTGAAAGTGAAAATTTATCGTAACACTTTATACCATGCAGATACTATACAGCTTGTTGAAATACAACATAAGAAATGGATCAATATGTTAGAGAAATTAAAAAAAACCTGAAAGACATCTGTTTTTGAAAATTTAATGAAGGTGCATAAATAAGATTTTTTGCATTTTGTATTGATGTATTTATTTGAATTACAGTTTGTCGCTTAAGCAGAAAATCGTCAATATAATCAATTATATTCGCTGAAATTCACTTTTACTCTGTTGATTAGGGATTCCTCTGTCCTGCGTGTTCTTGCATGTATTGGTGTTGTTTTCCGGACACGTAATGTTGTAATTGTGGTGGTACTTTCAACATCCATATTGTTTGAGTAGATTTTTCTGTTTAGTAAACGTATTAACAAATAAACAAATGTATTTGATACACACTATCGCTTACGATTCTACTGTTTTTATATATTGAGGCTAGCTACTGTTTGATTTAATAATATTAAAAAATAATCATGTTCATAATATTGAAAAATTAAATATATTTGTCCAGTTAAACACTTTCATGAGTCGTACATTATGTTCGAATAACCAAATATTAACTAAAAATCCTCGAAGACAGACATTATAGGTGGGTCTTCAAAATACATTACTTAAAAATAACTTCATCGTTAATGTAAAAGGTAAAATCACAAAAATTTTGAACTACAAGAACATTCAAAACAGAAATTAAAGTCCTTCATCAAATAGCAAAATCAACAATCGACATTACAAGTAAAAGTGTAATATTTAGCGGTAAAGCAATCAACATTGTGTTATAATCTTAATCATTATAAAACGTATGAGTTGCCTAGGGCTGGTGGTCTTTATTTCTGCAAAAATTGTATGCCCTTCCACGAAATACTTTATAAAGATTTGAATGGGTTGGATCTTATGAAAATTTCATAAAACAATCATGTAGATAATAGCATATGTTTAAATCAATGTAGAAAAGTACACGAACAGATTATCAAAATCTAGAAAAAAAGGTTAGTAAATAGTTTACTTGAGAGATCGACAATGCGCATGCTTAATTGTAATATATTGATTGTTAGTAAATTGGTTTTAAACTTCATAATTCTTCAAAAGTTTACTAAAGGTGTTTCAGCTAATTTGTGATGTATTTGGTATTTCTTCGTTTGAACATTTTGTTCAGCGTTACAAAAGGTAAGAACAAGTGTAAAAATAGAGCACGATTTAAATAATATAAATACGTACATTCATGAATTTGCTTCACTTAATTTAGTCCAGGACACTATTTGCCACGACGTTAGAATTCTGCTTATATCATGAAATGCTGTTGTTTCAATATTGCCAAATACCACAATGGAAAACCGATTGAGTGTATCATATATTTGCAACATAATCATATTTGTAAAGTGGTCTTTCTTTTCCTTTTCGCCTGTTTTCTTCTACTTGATGCTTTCAACTGCCTTTCTATCGTTTTTACTATGATATACTCATACATACTGAAAACAGACTGACGTGCATTTGGGAGACAAACATGTCTTTTTGCTATATGATATTCAACAACCAAAGATAATAAAATTGTAACTATCCTAGTATTTAAAACTCGAAAACTAGAATAACAAAACGTACATAACGTTATATTTGGGAAAATACAAATAGCTGAAACATTTTTGTGAAATGAATTATTATTATTATCAAACACATAAGCTATTTATGAAACTCATTAATTTTACTGTCTGAGTTATGCCAAATTGAAGTGGATTGAAATTGAATTTAATTGTGTTTGTTTAAATTTAATTAACATTAAACTAACTAGCAGCAATCATTTTTTAAATTAATCAAAACTATTAGTTAAATAATTGTTTTTGGGGTTCTTAAAAACAGACGAGGATGTATTTTGCACAATAAAATAAGCAATACTATAGAAATTATCTACGAGGTATATGTGAACAAACGTAATACCAATTGCGGCGATGCTGATGTAGGCAAAGAGTGCTTCTAAATAATTCAATGATTGAAGTATTTATTTGCGCATTGATGATAAAGGCAAAGAGTGTTTCACACGCATTCAAATGAAAAAAGTATTTGTTTCATCTGCAAAGCAATGGATCTTTACCTCTGCTATTGCACCAGGGGGTATCGTCATATCAGTAGTCAGTGCTTCGGTCATGACATGATTCATGTCATTTATATTGTTTATAAATTGACGTTTGATTAAGTTCTAATTATTTAGGCTCTAAAGTTTCACTCCCTGAAGCTTAAGTTGATCTTAAAAATATTTGGCTACTATCTTTTTTTCCCTCTGATTAGAGCTCTTAGCGTGCTTTAGGACTTCTTTATATAAAGATAAGTAAATGTTATTGAACAAGCAAGGCGGTATTGTATAATCTGCGTTGCTCGATTGGAATTATTAAACTAAGTTAAGTCAACTCATTTGTACTTGTCAACTTTTAAATATAGATGTGAATCTTGTTGATATATTTATTTCCAGCTATTAAAGAATAAAATAGGCATATTACGAAATTATGTTGATCAAATTCCGTTGATTTTATTGTCTAAATGTAAAATAGACTATCGTTTTACAAGAAATGGGTTAAACTAGAGAATTTCATTGTACACGATCATTAGCTTTCGAATAATGTCTTATCTTCTTTCTAATTCAAAGTTATGTTAACACTAATTCTAATGCAACAACGTTTGGAACGTTCATTTTGATTGGATAACGTTACTTATTTACATGGCATCAATTGACAATTGATGATATGGGACGTACGCGCATGCGTAGACGGCATATGACAGATATTAAATGCATGTTTTAACGTTGTTTTCTGTCAGTTTCATTAGAATGGAGATAACAATATTGTATTTTAAGCTCTGACGGCATCAATTGGGGATTTGATGCCGTCGGATCTTAAAATACAATACAGTTATCTCCTAAATGTATAATTATGACCATTGTGATCGTTCGTGTCAACACAGATGTAATTACTACGCAGCTGGTAACACCCTCCGGGAGATCAACACTAAGAGCAGTAACATCAACCCGTATCATTTTTTTTTTTAAATTATATGTAAGCTGCCTAAATTAAAGTCAACCGTTAATTTAGTCTTAGTTTAAACTTAGTTTTCTAGACAACATTTTAATTAATGAAAGGAGACTTTCTAATAAGTAAATGTTAAAATATATGTGAGTACCAAAGAGCCTTGAAGGATTTTTTATTATCCTTTATGCATTTCAGTTACTATTCTTTTTTTCAGCATTATCTGTTAAGTTTGACATCATGACAGATAAAATAGATATCATTAGCTCATCCTCTGAAGCGAACATACTAGATTATATGGTTGACCTTTCTTTCTATAGAATGGACGTCTTACCAACAAGATTTTTTTAACCTTTGAAGTCAACGCATGCAAGCATGTGATTTTGTACGCATCGAGTTCTGACACCAAGGATTCAACAAAACCTTTTTATGAAATAGCTTTAGGTTCACATCATAATAAAAGGACAATTGTTAGACGCAGGAACGATGCATCGTTACAAGCGAGTTCTTATATTACTAAACAGAGCAATACACCGAACGTTTTAAATTGTAATGAAAACAGGCCATTCTGGATAAGTTGGGAAGCAGGAAGTATAATGGTCGGGTCTGGAAATAGAGTCGGTGAAAATGTTTTAGAAAGCTTGACTGATCAACATCCTTTCACTGTTAAAGTCTTAGGAATCATGACAAGCTCAAAAGTAACTGGAGAGTGGAAGGTTTATATCCCAGGTAGAAAATCTAAATAAGACAATATTTATTTTAATCGGAGCATTATGTATGTGTGTGTTAAAACGTTAACGTTTTTGGTTTTTTGTTATAACTCAAACCTTTGTGTTATCAAGAAAACCCTTGGTAAAGCCCCAGTCCCACTAGATATTGATTGCACCACGCTCTCCGCGATCTAAAATAAATTCCGATCGCGGTGAAGACGCAGTATTAGCGGCATAAAAATGTATATTTTTGTTACCTCTACAATAATACTACGTCCTCATTACACTTCTACAACGACCCCGCCACGATCATACCACATTAGCACCGCGATTATTATGCGACCCCACTACGTTTATCAAGACCTTGATGCGCTCATCACGTTCTCAGTACGACCATACCACCAGTTATCTGATTGTAACACGCTCTTACCAGGCTTCTACTTCGAATATAGTACGTTCTTTCCACGATTCTGCTACGTTCATACCGCAATCTTACTACTTTCACAGCAATAACGTCAACATTGCGTGATCCATATCAATACGATTCCACTTTTTTTCTTTCTGATTAATATGTAGATTTTACGAAACAATACAGTCATGCCATCAAAATTTACCAGGACACGTGGGCGTTGTAGTAGGGGTTGATGTAGAGTCAGATGGAGCTCTGATAATAAGGAAAAGATGCTGGACCGACCAATCCGACCTAAATTCAAACCTATTGCTTGTCCATCAAGCTGAAATGACGATAGTTCAGTGAAAGATAGCAGAGATGACACAGATATGTCAATAGATATAGGAAGATGTGGTATGAGTGCCAATGAGACAACTATACATCCAAGTAAAAAAAAAAGTAAACCATTATAGGCCAAAATATGGCCTTCAACACGGAGTCTTGGCTCACATCGAACACGAAGCTATAAAGGACCCCAAAAATTACTAGTGTAAAACCATTCAAACAGGAAAACAAACGGTCTAATTTATATAAAAACGCGAAGCATGGTTGTGCCGTTAGAGAAAATTGACAAACTGCATAACTTATATACAGACAAACAAAACCTGGAGAGATTTACTAGTACTATATTTTATTTGAAAATGAGAATGAGAATGATAATCGTAGTATGAAGAAGAGCGGGATGAGGACGACAAGGGTGTGCGAGAATCGTACTATGGTCGTGAACAGCGTGGTATAGTCGTAGTTGAAGCGTTGGTGGGTCGCGATGAGAACTTGATGTTCGTAGTGAGGTCGTAATACCGTCGCAATGAGCTCGTAGCGCAGTTTAACGGAATAGAATCACGCTTTCGCTACGTATACACTCTGGCCACGATGGTACAACGACCTTTGCAATCCTACTACGCTTCTACTACGACCGTGATACGACCTTACTGCAATCTACACGATCGAACTACGATCATCAAAATTTGCATTTTCTTCACAGATCGTAGTGCAATCGTGGCATAGTGCGACTGCGCTGTTAAAAACATAAGCATTTCGTTTATATTTATTTAAGTTTCAAAGGAAGCAGATGTTAATAATGGAGGAGGATGAATATTTTAAAAGGTATCGCCCTTTGTATTCTTTTCAAAGTAAAATCCTTGAATATCAAAAGAACATATCATTGATTAATTATATTTATGAGCAGGATAAAATATATACATACACAGAAATGTTGTGTGAAATTTTGTCTGATAGTACTGGACAGGTTACAACATTATTCGTGCCAAGTATTCCTTTCATTAAGAAAAAAACTGCACAGTTTTTTTAAAAGTGCAAATTTATCAGACTTATAGGGAAAACATAAAAAGGTAGTACACATTTATGTGATAGGAACCATTTTTAACTATTCAAGTGCAAGCTAGTGAAATAAAATAAATAATTATTCAAACTAGACTGTAACTAAAACTAATGTAGACACCAAGAAAACAGAAATCTGCCGCTGTCAAATTTAAGGATTAAATTAATCTAGGTAAAAAAAAAAGTAGAAATTGCAGTTCGGATATTAATTTAGATAGTAAAATTTAGAATTTTGAACGGTTTCAAATCAACTTGGATTTTAATAAAACTATACAGCTATATAAGTTATATTGTGATCTTAAACATAACGAAACTTATTCACCGGAATTACATAGCTTTGATTTTTTTGCAATCTAACAATTTCAATTGAAATGTTTGTTTTTCAAAGTTCGAAATCTACAAAAACTAATCACTATTTTTCTATAAAGAATACTAAAGTAAGCTTCGCAAATTAGACTTTTGTCAATAGTCCATACTCATGATAGTACAAATTGATTTTGTTATAACATTTTCTGAGGGTAATTTTAAAATAATACATGTATTAAGGTAATTCTTGTTTGTCAGAAACTAATTAGGTTTTAAACTTATTTTTAGTTCATTCAAAACAAAAACTACATAAGTTTCATGGTTTCATACAATATTTCTAAAACTATCGTTTTGATTAGGTAGCAACAGCAAATATAATCACTGAAACTGTGTAACTAAGCTTTTATTAGAAATGTATTGTATCATAATTTGGGATTTAGTATATCAAATAACATTAAAGAAATTATAAAAATTGTTCTTCTGATTCGTGGTATAGTAATTAGCAATACATCCTGCTTGAGGCAACTCATTAGAAAAATCAGACCTGGTCATAGAGTACTAAATTCCATTCATTGAAAATGCTATATTCTATTAAACTAAAATTGAAAGGTCTATTGATATCACTAGATAAGTAATACACCAGTTTACGAAAAAAAGGGCTTTCTTTTTTCCCAAAATCGTAAAAAACTTTTAAAAGTGCTTCTTGTATGCCATGTATGCCATGAATTTAATTGATAAAAACTATTTAAATTTGTAAAGAAATATTTTTTTTACTGTAAATGTAACACATTTCCTTGTTTAAAAGGTTATCAAGGATTGGTATGAAAGTTCGGTTATCCTGAATATATTAAATTCTTGTTTTAACATAACAAAGGTGTCATTTTAAACTTTTTCAAATCAGCTTGGATTTTCATCAAACTTTTCAGCTATCTTTATTACATATTCATCTAACAAAATACTAGGTTATTTTGTTTTGATGCATTTATGTGTATTGCTGTCAAATTTAAGGACTTAGTTCATAAGGGGAAAATAGCCCAATATTTTCAGTTTTGACTAAATTCAGATAGATATTTATAATCTAAATATTTACATTTGACAGCAGTACACCAAATTATCAAAATAACCTGGTTGTGTGTGACATAAGTACGTTATGGCGATAGTTGCAAGTTGTTTATGAAAATCCAAATTGCTTTGAAAAAGTTCTAAAAAAAATAAAAGATGACTAGCTGAATTAAGGGAAAACTGAAAATTCTAGCTTTTTGTATCTTGATTTACTGAACCCTTAGATTTGACAACAATATGCCAAACAACACAATACCTTTGGATTCAGAGTGATCAATATACAACTGAGATCCAAGTTAATTTGAAAATATTAATATACAAATTTCAAAGGTGACTATCTAAATTCAGATTGAATTGAATATTCTAGCTTATTAAATTTCCTGAAATTGGAATCCTTAAATTTGAAAGCATGACATCAAATGCACAAACAGCCTAACATTTTTTGAAATCAAAATATAATTGAAAAATCTGTATAGTTCCAAGATGAAAATCCAAGATGATTTGAAAACGTTTTACAAGAAATCAAAGTGTACTATCTGATTTTAGTCCGAACTGCAATTTTTTGCTTGTTTAGCCTAGAATTATTTACTCCTTAAAACTACATGACGACCTGGAATTCAATAAGATCATATATAACTAAGATAGCTATTAAGTTGATTTGAAACAGTTTAAAAAAAAGGAAAATTAAACGTGTTTTATCTGAATTTAGTCCGAACTGCACTGCAAATTCTACCTTTTTTTACCTAGATTAACCAAATCCTTAAATTTGACAGCAATACACTAAACTGCTGTTGATCCATTTATTTTCGTGGGTACCAATTTTCGTGCATTACAGAAATTTAACATGTTCATGGATATTTAATTTCGTGGTTTTGCAAAAATCTCCATACAAGCCTATAAAAATATTTTTTATCCGCTGAACATTTAGGTTCGTTGTTCATCTTTACCCACGAAATCCACGAATATTGGTATCCAACGAATAATACTGAATTATCAGTACATAACAACCTTGGATTCGGTAAGATCACTATCTAACTGAGATAGCTATTAAACTTGATGGAAATCCAAGTCGATTCGAAAATGTTATACAAGAATAACATACATGTAGGGACCTTGGATTCAATAAGGTCAATATATAACTTGGATAGCTGTATATTTTTTGGGAAATCCAAATTAATTTGAAAAAGTAATAAACAAATTTAAAGTTGACAATCTCAATTCTGTACGACTGAAAGTACTAGCCTTTTTCCTATTATAATTAAATCCTCAAATTTGACAGCAATAAATCAAACTGCCAAACAACATAGAATTCTGTAAGATCAAAGGATAATTAAGATAGAAATTTTGAAAATCCAATTGTATTCGAAAAAGTTGTAGAAACAGTTAAAGATGACTATCTGACTGTAATCAAATTTTTTAACATATATATTGATTAAATTCTTTAATTTCACAACAATAAACCAAACATCCAACTTAACTTAAATTTTGTAAAATCAATATGTAGTTAAGTAAGTTGGGGTTATTCAGACAAGTCAAGATCAAATTTGAAGGTCAAGACTGGTTGACACTGAGTCGAGACTGATTAAGATTGGTCGAGCGTTTGTCGAGACCATTTCATACTAGGCCGTAGGTTTTCTCGTTTGAATGGTTTTACATTGTCTTGTCGGGGCCTTTTATAGCTGACTATGCAGTATGAGTTTTGCTCATTGTTGAAGGCCTTACGGTGACCTTTAGTTGTTAACGTTTGTGTCGTTTTGGTCTTTTGTGGATAGCTGTCTCTTTGGCAATCATACCACATCTTCTTTTATATACACCAAGTTTATCAAATACTTAATCAGTCTTTTAAAGACGTTAAATACAGTTAAGTGCTGTCAAATCTCACCAAGAAAAATCTGTGCTCAACCTTTCCATGTAACTGGACTCTGAACAGTTAGTATTGTATATCGCAATGGTTTATGTAGTTCTCTGTCCTTGATGTCCTAACATGCATTTGTACTGTAGTCATACCTATAATTTTGTCCTTGTTTTGTTATATATTACATTGACATAAAAGCGCGAGGCTTAGCTAGCCAAAAAAACAGGTTCAACACAATATTTTATCTTTTTATATCTTTTACCAAGTCAAGAAAATAGCAGTTGATATCTTATAGTTCGTTTCTGTGTGTTGAATTGTCGTTTGTTTTTGTGTTGCACTTTAGTATTTCTATTGTTTTCATTTGATAGTTGATGTGTTTCCCTCAGTTTTACTTTGTAACCCTTATTTGTTTTCTCTAAATCGATTCATGACTTTCGAACAGAGATATACTAACAGTTGTTTTTATTTACCCTAATACTTGATCGAATGTGGGATTTTTAAATTGATACGTTTTTAATGTCAAAGGACAAACAATACTCTTATCGACACCAACAACACATTTATTGAAAAATGAAAGGCATTCAAAATGACTTTATATTTGGTGACAAGAATGACAGTGATGAGTTATAAACATATAGGTTCTATCGAAAATCTTCTTTCTTTTTTCCAATATTGTGAATTAAGAAAGTAGGTACATGTAGTACCACATCGATTGCATTTTTCTTGTTGCGAACCTGTCTTAGTAATAGTTGCTCACTAGGATTTCAACAAATTTTAATTCTAATACTCAATAAAATTTAACATTTTTGACTTTTTAACTCCAATTATATCAAATACTGATTGTTCACTTTATATGTTCATCAGAATTTAGAATTAATCTTATATTATAATTCATAGATTAAACATTTTGTAGTCAAAGACAACTTCACCGGATATTATACCAGTTGTGAAGCACCTGGTAAAAGAGCTGTACTTCTTAGTCTTGGTGTTGTCTCCTCAAGCGTACAGGAATGTGCTAAGATGTGTTCACAACTTAACACTTGTGCAGTTTTCAATTACCAGAACCAATATAAAAGGTATAACATTGACTTTTAATATATAATTTTTTGAAAGAATATTTGTCTTCACATGTTTACACTATACAAACTGGTGCATTAGATTCCCCTTCATATTTTCATAGAGTTTCCTTTTTCCGATCTGAAACAAATCACGGGCTAAATAATAGCATATGGTTCTTATCAGCAGAGTGTGTAAAATGCATTCAGAACTGGTATACATATACACAAAAAGAATGCTTTCATTTGACCATTAACCTGTTTCATTTTTGTTTGGCTTTGCATTTTTCGGGTATAAACATTCCTTGACAGTGGTGCTGTAAATCCGGAAATGCGATTAGGGTGCATATAAACATAGAATATGAAGCGTCGTTTTTCTTTAAGCAGTTTTATATGATTATTCGATTCTGTTGGTATTAATTCGCACTTAAAAAAAACAAAAAAAACAACAGTTGTCTTATTGTGTAACGATAAATTAAGGCATTTGAACTATGTGCTAATAACAAAATTTAAAAATATTAATATAAACACAGCAACGAAAAGAGCTTTAAGGAATGTGTCATGCATAAATGAATCAATATAACTAGTTGTTCATTATATTAACAGATGCGAACTCCTGTCTGTTGAAACAGACCCTTTGGTTGATGTTCCAAAGTCCCTTGCAGTTGAATGGCAATACTACGCTAAATGTTACGATGGAAATGAGGCATGTTTTGGATGTTTTTTCTGACATTACCACGTTTCTAAATCATGTAAATTAGACAAAAACTTTTATTTTGTTTTTAAGCAAAGGACACTTTAAAATATATCGTTGATCACCATTAAAGACTTTACTTATTATATTTATTGTTTTAAGAAAAGAGATTGATAATCAGACATGTTTTCTAATATTATTTCTCTAGCTTTTACACTTTTTTGTTGTTAATGAATTCATGTGAGTAAATTGCTTATTCAAAAACTGACCAGGTAATTTACATAAATTGAGTATTAAGAATAATTATTCCAGAAATAAGCAACCATACAACATCTTACTTTTTATATTTATTACTAACTACAAAGATTTTATTAAAAAAATCGAATATGGCCTTCTCTGCTAGATAACATGTATGTACGTTTCGGCGATAAAGCGTATCGTCAGGTAGTAGGTATTCCTATCGGCACTTGCTCCCCTTAAATAAGAGTTATTACTCATTCTTTCAAAGATGTATAAAATAACTATTCAAGTAACATTTTTATACCCCCGCTTTAAAAAAAGAGGGGTATACTGTTTTACCTCTGTCTGTCCTTCCGTCAGTCCGTTAGTCAGTCCGTCCATGAATATGTTTCGTCGCATTTTTCGCAGGAACTACAATACAAGGATTTCTGAAATTTAGTTTCAGGGTTTATCTTAGTCAGCTATACCGTGTAATGCGTTTTCAGATTGATCACTTGACAACTTCCTGTTTACCGAACAATTGTATGATTTTACACATGATAGCCAAGTTGAAAGTTTTCGTCACATTTTTCTCAGGAACTACAATACAAGGATTTCTGAAATTTGGTTTCAGGATTTATATAAGTCAGCTATACCGTGTGATGCGTTATCAGATTCATCACTCGACAACTTCCTGTTTACCGAACACTTGCATATTTTTACACTATTAATGTTATCAACTTGCGGCGGGTTATCATCAGTGAGCAGTAGCTCGCAGTTTCACTTGTTGTCATTATTTCTAAAGTAACCCTTTATCTCGATACTCCTCTTAAATCTGATAAATTCTTCATTTTATGATATAAAAGCTGAAATATTCATGAAAACTACATTTAGTCCATGCTTCTTTTGAAAATTAAAATATCTCTTTTGAGTAATTTTGTATTTTTTTAAACAAAAATTAACTATTTAAGTAACTAAAAAAATTCACTTGTTTAAGTAATGCCCCAGACTGGTAGACCTTTCGTCCCCGATGGTATCACCAGCCCTGTAGTCAGCACTTAGGTGTTGACATGATTATCAATTATATGTCGTTTTTATAAATTTTCTGTTACAAAACTTTGAAATTTTCGAAAAAAATGAGGATTTTCGTATCCCAGCAATAGATTACAGATGGGTGCGGTCCTAACCTTGACAAAATTTAACTTATAGTTAACTTGTTGACTGCTTTCTAAGTTAACCTGCTCCTGACCAGACCTGAGGACAGGTCTACTTCTGACCAGACCTGTGGACAAGTCTGCTATTGACCAGACTTGAGGACAGGTCTGCTTATGACAGATGATCGTTATAAGAGTTGTTATGTTAAACTTCGTTGAGCTTTAATTAAAATATGTAAACAACATTGTTTTTCCACAGATATCATTTACTATTTACTCGCTAGACTCTACTAGATATTATACAAATTCTCTTTTGTTTATTTGATATACATGTATTCTTATATAAATAAAGAATGGCCATACAATCACATAGAGACTGTTTTTTTATTAGAAGGCGGATAGAAAGGTTATCCAACGTTGTCGACGTTGCTTCGTTCCCCGTTTTTTTACCTGTCCCTTCCTAAATTTTACTTTTAATATGCATCAATTTATACATGCATGGATATTTCATTGTTATTCAACTTGTTTGCATTGGATTTACTATTCTATTTTCCGCAGAATATTCTAACAGAGATTGTACAGTGTCCGTAAGCATACGGTGTGGCAAATTTTCTATCAACAATTTCGTCAAATTTGTCTGATTTGTCCAGAGATTTGTCTTTGCCGACTATTAAATTGTTATATGGGACGTCCCAAAATTATACTCAATGAACACTTTAATGATATTATTGCCCCTTGAAGTTTAACTATCAACAAAATCAATACACCGACATAATAGATAAACAGTATACTATTCCCAGAAGAGAACATCATATACTTTGTGTTTATTATTTAATTATTGTAAAGATCTGTTAATAGTACAAATGAATTCAGACATGTCAGTGTTGGTACTTTGATGATGCTGCATAAACGTTTACGCAGTGACTGTTATTATGAATATAGAGATGAAATGCTGCCACTCTCAATTTATGCGGATTTTTTTATAATTTATAATAGTTTTCCAATATTATTGATTACGTGTACATTTATGGTCCTACTAAACTGTGCACAGGAGCGCCAGGAGAAGACATTAAGGTGCTCGGTACTATACTACGCAGGTATATAGATTTGCAAATAAAAGGGCACTCATGGTCAGTTTTGGTCAAATAATTTTGTTGTACAAGTCAGCATTACGTATTAAAACCACTGAAATTTTTCTACGTATCAATGTTTTCAATAAAAGAAGGACATGCTGGTATCATAAATTTATGCGAATAAAAATTCGTTGTTATTATATTGCAATATTGTATTATACATTGAATCCTGAGTCATCAAAAAATGGCTGATTTACTACATGTATGCGGGTATATGGATTTACATATTTAAGTTTAATAAGTTTTAAGTTTACAAATAATTTTGTTGTACAAATCAGCATGAGGTATCAAAACTTCTGAAATTTCGTTATGTATCAGTATTTTGAGTAAAATGAGGACATGCTAAATTTATGCCAACAAAAGTTTGATGTTATTATACTGCTATACTGTTGTCCATTGTATTATACATTGAACATGTTGAAACCTGACATAAAAAAAAATATGGCTGATTTACTATGTGGGGATATAGATTTACAATTTAAGTTCACATATGGTCAGTTATTGTTGATGCGGTCAAATAACTTTCTTGTATAAGTCACCATGAGGGATGAAAACTACTGAAATTTGGTTACGTATCAATATTTTGAATAAAAGGAGGACCTGCTGTCACAATAAACTTATGCTAGCAAAAATTTGTAATTACTTTATTGCAATATTGCTGTCCATTGTATTATGCATTGAATCCTGACATAAAAAAATTGCTGTTTTACTATGCTAGTATATCGATTTACAATTTAAAGTTCACATATGGTCAGTTTTGATTGATGCGGTCCAATAATTTTGTCGTACAAATCAGCATGAGGTATCAAAACTTCTGAAATTTTGTTACGTATCAGTTTTTTTTTTATTAAAAAGAGGACATGTTGGCACCCTAAATTTATGCGAACAAAATTTTGTTGTTATTATATTGCAATATTGCAACTTTGCTGTTCATTGTAATATACATTGCATCCTGACATATAAAATATGGCTGATTTACTATGTGGGTATATAGATTTAAAACTTAAAGTTCACATGTGGTCAGTTTTGGTTTATGTGGTCAAACAATTTTGTTGTACAAGTCACCATGAGGTATCAAAACTACTGAAATTTGGTTATGTATCAATATTTTGAATAAAAGGAGGACCTGCTGTCACTCTAAATGTATGCGAATATTATTGCAATATTGCTGTCCATTGTATTATACATTGAATAACGACATAAAATATATGGGTGATTTACTATGCAGGTATACAGATTTACAAATAAAAGGGCACATATGGTCACTTTTGGTTTTTATTGTACGAGTCAGCATAAGGTATTAAAACTACACAAATTTTGTTACGTATCAATATTTTGAATTAAATGAGCACATGCTGGCACACTAAATTTATGTGAACAAACATTTGTAGTCATGTGTTGAAATGAATTTAACTATTGCTGATTGTGACTGCATAGTTCAAGGATGTATAACTAACAAGAACATATACAACTAACATCAAATATATTTCTTTTCAAAGATATACATAATAAAGTGCAAATATGGTTGAATTTGATAGGTATTGGAAGATGTATTCAGTGCCCATTATCATTGTAACCATGCAATATCGTTTTTATAACTGGTAGATTGTCAGATCACAGATAAATTTGTGTTACCAGCAACGTTTTATGTGTACTTAACTTTCAAATATTTGTATTTTATCCTGTTTATAAAACGGAAGTATTAATTTTACTTTATTTCATATACTACGAAACAAAGATATTATTATTTTTTTTAAATCGATGTATAGCGGTCCTGAATACAAGTTAACTTAGTGTTGAGCGGACCAGTAAAAAGTTAACTTGGGAACAGGTCTGGTTTTGATCGAATTTGTCAAAGCAAAAGTTAACTTATGTTAACTTTGTGGCAAGATGGTTTCGAAGTTAACTTATGTTAACTTTATGACAGGACTGGTTCCGAAATTAACATATGTTAACTTATGACAGGACTGGTTCGAAGTTAACTTATATGAATAGCGGACCTGTTTCCAAGTTAACTTTTTGGTAGACATAAAAACAGTCCTAGGACTAAGTCCGCTTTTCAAGTTAACTAGATTTTGGTCCTAGGACTGGTAGAGCAGTCCTAAATCAGGTCACATGTTAACTTTGTTCTCAATGCTCTTAAAGATTTGTACTTGTTTGACTTTATAACGGTTTTGATCTAAGTCTTACTGATGAGTCTTATGAAAACGAAACGCGCGTCTGGCGTATTAAACAATAATCCAGGACTGCGTTGCACAAACATCTATTAAAGTTTATAGTCTATTAAAAGTACACTTAAATTTAGTAGTCTATTAAAAGTACACTTAAATTTAGTAGTCTTTTAAAATTATACTTAAATTATTACTTGCGTTGCATAAAATGTAGTTACCTTTAACAGTCTATTAACTCACTCTTAGATTTATTTGAACGAAGGAGCGCTATTAAGTCCTTAGTTGTGCATTTAAAATGGATGACATGCAAGTGTTGGATTACTTGTACCTCAAAATCAGCCGAAAAATACCGTGACAGGCTTCTCAACTCGATGATTTTTCTGACAGAGCCTAGAACAGCTGGTGATATCCCACATTGTTTGATTTCGTCACAAAAAAAGATTTGTTTTTGTTATTATTTAAATAATAAGAGAAAGAAAAGACGAAAACTGATAGGTTTTTGAAGCATAAACAAAGGATTAACCATTTTCTTTATGATTCTTTAAGGGAAACAATGATTTTCTTTTTAATACGGCAAGTGTCATTAAATTGAAGAAAAAAACTTTTGCCCGCATCCTTGAAAGTTTGCTTTGTGTAAACTGAAATATATATCTTAGTATTAAATCCATCCTCCAAAATTAACAATTTTTAGAAGGCATGCATGGACAAAAGCATTGGACATTTTAAAACCTTTTATAACAGGGGTGAAGAATGTACTATTTCCGTTAAATCTTTGATGACGAGTGCTTTCTTTCATCTCCGCATTTCTATCAAGTATGGCATGACAAGTGAACATTTTAATGATTACTACAGATGAGAGAAATGAATAACAGAACAGTGCACAAGAATAAACATTGTTATCCGTAGGACATCAGAGAAAATCGTGTTGACGTCATGTAAACGATGATGAAATCGTGAAAATCATGATGAACTGCAGTCAGATTTAGGATTTGATAATACATTGATTACTCGTTTGCGTATCACACATAAACTACTTGTAACTTCTCACTCTATTAGCCGAAAGATTCAAATATACATTTAACATCAATCGTAGAGAACACGTAATTGGACAAAGGTGACTGACAATGGAACGTTCCATGTGTTATGTTGGTCTCTTGTGGACGGTTTTCTCATTGGCAATCATACCACATCTTCTTATTTAAATGTTATTAAGAACTCAAAGAATTTTAAACAAATGCCTTTGTAATGCTGTGTCGTTGGCTGACGTTCAAATAATGGGTTCGACATATTACACTTGTGATGAATAAAATGTTGTGGTAACATGTGAGAGGGAACTCATAGTAATAATTCATGATAGGTCGCACATTCCTCTTGCTTTGATGTTATTAAATGAGTATAAATAGCCAATCAGGTCATTCATAAAAAAAAAAGGTTTTTCAAACTAAAAAACAACTAAAATAGTGTGCTTTTACATGATCTTGGTATATGCATTTTATACAAAATATCAATTATCTTTTTTTTCAGTGTATGTTCACTTGTTTGTGTTTTTGTGTTTTGATTGAGGGCAGCCATTTCAATGAATAGTATATAGTGTGTCTTGACTTCCTATGTTGTGATGTTACATTATTGTTTCATGTAAGAGTGAAGGTTGGTACCTGTTCAAACGTTTAAACACGTTGCATTTGTTTGCAAGTGTAAGCCACAGCTCCCTGCTGAAGACCGTTCTTTAACCAAGAATGATCTACTTTTACAAATTGTGACTTTGATGGAGAGTTGTCTCATTGACACTCTCCTCACACCTTCTTATATCTATATAAATTCAATAATTGACGAGGGCAGAACAGGTTATTGCCGGGGGTTTCAACATATGCTTCATGTATGGCACGATTTACGAAACACCACAAAACTGTCCAAAAGATATGAAATATCTATATCTTATTTGTCATGTCTTTATATTTTATACATTTAGTAGATTCAACAATGTAGGGCTTTATTTTTTTTATATATTATAACCATACAAAATGATATCCTTCCTCGACACAGTGTAAAGGTTATATAAATGAGGGACGAAAGATACCAGAGTGTCAGTCAAACTCATGAATCGAAAATAAACTGACAACGCTCGGCTAAAAACCAAAGAAGACAAACAGACAAACTATACAACACATTACACAACA
Organism: Mytilus trossulus; assembly: GCF_036588685.1. Lineage (NCBI taxonomy): Eukaryota > Metazoa > Mollusca > Bivalvia > Mytilida > Mytilidae > Mytilus > Mytilus trossulus. The sequence goes on from NC_086379.1 coordinate 45,480,354, forward strand.
TAGAAAACTCAAGAACAAGCAGCACGAACCCCATCAAAAACTAGGGGTGACATCAGGCGCTCCGGAAGAGTAAGCAGATCCTGCTCTCCATGTGGCACCAGTCGTGTTGCTTATGTTATGAGAAATCCGGAAAAGAGACTAATTCGGAAGGTCAGAAATTCAGAAATTCAGAAATTATAAACAATTGGACAAAATCAACAGATGTAATCTTTTGTCCAGAAGGAAATCAATAAAAAATATAGAAAGATAGCTTTTCTAAATTGCTTTTAAAAGATCAAAAGAAAAGATAGGGTCACCGTGTGTTATTTCCGGAAAAAATACAAAATAGTAAAACTCCATGTAGATTTCTTCAGAAAATGCACTATTTTACAGTTACCACCCCTTAAAATGGAAATTCAGAAATTATAAAATTCAAGCAAAACTTATCAATACTTGTACAAATATTAATATTAATAAGTTATAATGTGATAAATTTGTTCTTTTAAATGTAAAATCATATCAGTTATCTGCATTCCTGCATGAAATTTTGCTTACTTTATTGAAAATTTAGACCTTAAATTATCTGTTTTTTACAATCCAAGATGGGAAAAGACACACTTACCACCTTAATTCATCATTAATGGATAATGTCCATAATGCTGACATTTGCTATTAAAATCCATTTTCAATGTGATGAAGTAAGATAATCTCAATGTGGCATGTGTGACGCATAGTGTTTTCCAACAAAGATCAACACTAATGTTCCGGAATATTGTTTGAGGTGCCGATTATAAACTTTACATTATTGATGATATTTTGCAAAATGAGACACAATATTTCTGCAGTCAAACTTCGTGTCAAAAAAAACTTTATAAATAATTTATGACAGATGAATATATCTGAATTACGACTTAAGACAGCAATACCACGTGTAAAGGCTATATGAATTTTCCTCATGCCAACCCAATTTTTTCTTGTTAAACTGGATTTTTCTACTCCAGAAATTAAATTTGCAAATTTTTGTCGAAGCTTAAAAAGCAAAGCGAGCGAAACATACCATCATAGGTTCTTACACTATTGACTAAAACGAAATGGTATGCAACTTGACATTTCTTTTATTTATCAACTGTTTTTAAAAAGTTAAAAAAGTGAACAAGACACATCATGGAAAACTAAAAACGGAACTAGGAACCCTTAAAAATCAGGGGTTAATCTCCGAAGTATTAAAATGGTGTGGCTTCAAAATTTATTTATATTTAAAATTCAATCAATTTCATAATATTATTATATCGAGCATCCGAAATATATTTTATATTTAGCGCCCAAAATATAAAACGATTATATACCAGAAGATTTTATATGAGTGCCAATGAGAAAACTGTCTATTCAAGTCACAGTTTGTAATAGTAAATAACTATAGATCAATGTTCGGTCTTTAACACGGAGCCTTGGTTCACATCCAACATCAAACTATAAATGGCTCTACCGATTACTAGTGGATAAACATTCAAAAGGTAAAACCAACGATATAATCTATATAAAAATTGAGAAACGAGAACCACATCAACACACGACTACTTCTGAAGATCTGGCAGCACACTTAGTACATGTCCATACACATCTGCCGATAAACGAATAAACATTGCACACAGTTGCCCAGAGAATGTTGTTATATCGTAGTACTTTTCTTTTAAACCTCAAATATTCAAATTGACAAAAAATAGCACCAGATATACATGTATCTTAAACAAACTTATATCAGTGTAGTGTGTTGATAATTGGGCAAATAATTTAAACTTTATTGAAACGTCAACCGGCTTTAACTCAAAATATGGACAATTCTATGTTGATGGGATCTAAAATTCATTTTATGATTTTTGAGTTTGACTGTTCCTTTGGTATCTTTCGTCCCTCTTTCAGTTTGACAGCGTCATACATACAATTTACGCCTTTCTGTAACCAAACAAAATCACTACTTTTAATATAAAGATTCAGCACTTAATCTGTAAAAATGTAATGTCATCCTTTCACTTAATATTTCAAGCAAAAAATATCAAGAAATAGATTTGAAAAGGGTATTAAAATATCTTGCAAGTAATACCTTCTTCACACTCGGGACTATATTCGTAGAAAACAAAAAAACAAAGAACGATAAATGTTACTTTGGAACAGGTTAATTTAAATACAAAAATTGTATTGTAAGGAGAACGGAAATAAACTCATCATAGAAACCAGGATTGAAGTTTTATATTTTTTATATTATTATAGTTTTGTTTACAAAAACTCATCATTGACGTTCGAAGCAAAAATAATAAAATGGCCAAAATAAAGTAAAAAATGAAGAGCATGACGGTCCAAACATTCCTGAAAGCTTTGCCAAATACAGCCATGGTAGAAAAGCCTTAATATTTAAAAACATCTAAGTTTTGTTAAATAAAAAATTATAATTATAAACATATAAATGATAACTCAAGTCAACACAGAAGTGCTGACTCCTGGTCTGGTGATACTCTCGAGGAAAGAAATCTCCACCAACAGTGGAATCGACCCAGTGGTTGTTAATAAACTCATCATAGATACCAGGATTGAAATTTTATATTAAGGCCAAACGCGCATTTCTTCTACAAAAGGCTCATTATAGACGCTCGCATAGTTGTTTTGATCACAAAATTTATCAATCTTTTGTTGAAAGTGAAAATTTATCATAACACTTTATACCATGCAGCTTGTTGAAATACAACATAAGAAATGGATCAATATGTTAGAGAAATTAAAAAAAACCTGAAAGACATCTGTTTTTGAAAATTTAATGAAGGTGCATAAATAAGTTTTTTTGCATTTTGTATTGATGTATTTATTTGAATTACATTTTGTCGCTTAAGCAGAAAATCGTCAATATAATCAATTATATTCGATGTTCGTTATTAATATATGATCCACATGCTGAAATTCACTTTTACTTTGTTGATTAGGGATTCCTCTGTCCTGCGTGTTCTTGTATGTATTGGTGTTGTTTTCCGGACACGTAATGTTGTAATTGTGGTGGTACTTTCAACATCCATATTGTTTGAGTTGATTTTTCTGTTTAGTAAACGTATTAACAAATAAACAAATGTATTTGATACACACTATCGCGTACGATTCTACTGTTTTTATATATTGAGGCTACTATTTGATTTAATAATATTAAAAAATAATCATGTTCATAATATTGAAAAATTAAATATATTTGTCCAGTTAAACACTTTCATGAGTCGTACATTTTGTTCGAATAACCAAATATTTACTAAAAATCCTCGAAGACAGAACTTATAGGTGGGTCTTCAAAATACATTACTTAAAAATAACTTCATCGTTAATGTAAAAGGTAAAATCACAAAAATTTTGAACTACAAGAACATTCTAAACAGAAAGTCCTTCATCAAATAGCAAAATCAACAATCGACATTACAAGTAAAAGTGTAATAGCGGTATAGCAGTCAACATTGTGTTATAATCTTAATCATTATAAAACGTATGAGTTGCCTAGGGCTGGTGGTCTTTATTTCTGCAAAAAAATCCACGAAATACTTTATAAAGATTTGAATGGGTTGGATCTTTTGAAAATTTCATAAAACAATCATGTAGATAATAGCATATGTTTAAATCAATGTAGAAAAGTACACGAACAGATTATCAAAATCTAGAAAAAAGGTTAGTAAACAGTTTACTTGAGAGATCGCTAATGCGCATGCTTAATTGTAATATATTGATTGTTAGTAAATTGGTTTTAAACTTCATAATTCTTCAAAAGATTACTAAAGGTGTTTCAGCTAATTTGTGATGTATTTGGTATTTCTTCGTTTGAACATTTTGTTCAGCGTTACAAAAGGTAAGAACAAGTGTAAAAATAGAGCACGATTTAAATAATATAAATACGTACATTCATGAATTTGCTTCACTTAATTTAGTCCAGGACACTATTTGCCATGACGTTAGAATTCTGCTTATATCATGAAATGCTGTTGTTTCAATATTACCAAATACCACAATGGAAAACCGATTGAGTGTATCATATATTTGCAACATAATCATATTTGTAAAGTGGTCTTTGTTTTCCTTTTCGCCTGTTTTCTTCTACTTGATGTTTTCAACTGCCTTTCTACCGTTTCTACTATGATATACTCATACATACTGAAAACAGACTGACGTGCATTTGGGAGACAAACATGTCTTTTTGCTATATGATATTCAACAACCAAAGATAATAAAATTGTAACTATCCTAGTATTTAAAACTCGAAAACTAGAATAACAAAACGTTCATAACGTGATATTTGGGAAAATAACAATAGCTGAAACATTTTTGTGGAATGAACTATTATTATTATCAAACACATAAGCTATTTATGAAACACATTAATTTTACTGTCTGAGTTATGCCAAATTGAAGTGGATTGAAATTGAATTTTATTTTGTTTGTTTAAATTTAATTAACATTAAACTAACTAGCAGCAATCATTTTTTAAGTTAAGCAAAACTATTAGTTAAATAATTTGTTTTGGGGTTCTTAAAAACAGACGAGGATGTATTTTGTACAATAAAATAAGCAATACTTTAGAAATTCTGTACGAGGTATATGTGAACAAACATAATACTAATTAGGGCGTTGTTGATGCCGGCAAAGAGTGCTTCTAAATAATTCAATGATTAGAGTGTTTATTTGGGCATTGATGATAAAGGCAAAGAGTGTTTCACACGCATTCAAATAAAAAAAGTATTTGTTTCATCTGCAAAGCAATGGATCTTTACTTCTGCTATTGCACCAGGGGGTATCGTCATATCAGTAATCAGTGCATGATTGATGTAATTTATATTGTTTATAAATTGACGTTTGATTAAGTTCCAATTATTTAGGCTCTAAAGTTCCACTCCCTGAAGCTTAGTTTGATCTTAAAAATATTTGGCTACTATCTTTTTCCCCATCTGATTAGAGCTCTTAGCGTGTTTTATGACTTCTTTATATAAAGATAAGTAAATGTTATTGACCAAGCAAGGCGATATTGTATAATCTGCGTTGCTCGATTGGAATTATTAAACTTTTTTTTAAGTTAAGTTAACTCATTTGTACTTGTCAACTATTAAATATAGATGTGAATCTTGCTAATATATTTATTTCCAGCTATTAAAGAATTAAATAGACATAATACGAAATAAGGTTGATCAAATTCCGTTGATTTTATTGTCCAAATGTAAAATAGACTATCGTTTTACAAGAAATGGGTTAAACAAGAGAATTTCATTGTCCACGATCATTAGCTTTTGAATAATGTCTTATCTCCTTTTAAATCCAAAGTTATGTTAACACTAATTCTAATGCAACAACGTTTGTAACGTTCATTTTGATTGGATAACGTCACTTATTTACATGGCATCAATTGACAATTGATGCTATGGGAAGTACGCGCATGCGTAGACAGCATATGACAGATTTTAGATGCATACATAACGTTGTTTTCTGTCAGTTTCATTAGAATTCAGATAACAATATTGTATTTTAAGCTCCGACGGCATCAATTGGGGATTTGATGCCGTCGGAGCTTAAAATACAATACAGTTATCTCCTAAATGTATAATTATGACCATTTTGATCGTTCATGTCAACACAGATGTAATTACTACGCAGCTGGTAAAACCCTCCGGGAGATCAACACTAAGAGCAGTAACATCAACCAGTATCATTTTATATTTTTTAAATTATATGTAAGCTGCCTAAATTAAAGTCAACCGTTAATTTAGTCTTAGTTTAAACTTAGTTTTCTAGACAACATTTTAATTTATGAATGAGACTTTCTAATAAGTAAATTTTAAAATATATGTGAGTACCAAAGAGCCGTGAATGATTTTTTATTATCCTTTATGCATTTCAGTTACTATTCTTTTTTTTCAGCATTATCTGTTAAGTTTGACATCATGACAGATAAAATAGATGTCATTAGCTCATCATATGAAGCGAACATACTAGATTATATGGTTGACCTTTCTTTCTATCGAATGGACGTCTTACCAACAAGATTTTTAACCTTTGAAGTCAAAGCATGCTTTGGTGCGAAATTGTACGCATCGAGTTCTGACACCAAGGATTCAACAAAACCTCTTTATGAAATAGTAATAGGTTCACATCGTAATAAAAGGACAATTGTCAGACGCAGGAACGATGCATCGTTACAAGCGAGTTCTTATATTACTAAACAGAGCAATACACCGAACGTTTTAAATTGTAATGAAAACAGGCCATTCTGGATAAGTTGGGAAGCAGGAAGTATAATGGTCGGGTCTGGAAATAGAGTCGGTGAAAATGTTTTAGAAAGCTTGACTGATCAACATCCTTTCACTGTTAAAGTTTTAGGAATCATGACAGGCTCAAAAGTAATTGGAGAGTTGAAGGTTAATATCCCAGGTAGAAAATCTAAATAAGACAATATGTATTTTAATCGGAGCATTATGTATGCGTGTGTAAAAACGTTTATGTTTTTTGTTATAACTCAAACCTTTGCGTTATAACAAAAACCCTTCGTAAAGCCCCAGTCCCACTAGATCACGATTGCACCACGCTCTCCGCGATCTAAAATAAATTCCGATTGCGGTGAAGACGCAGTATTAGCGGCATAAAAATGTATATTTTCGTTACCTCTACGATAAGACTACGTCCTCATTACACTTCTACAACGACCCCGCCACGATCATACCACATTAGCACCGCGATTATTATGCGACCCCACTACGTTTATCAAGACCTTGATGCGCTCATCACGCTCTCACTACGACCATACCACCAGTTATCCGATTGCAACACGCTCTTAGCAGGCTTCTACTTCGAATATAGTACGTTCTTTCCACGATTCTGCTACGTTCATACCGCAATCTTACTACTTTCACAGCAATAACGTCAACATAGCGTGATCCATATCAATTCGATTTCACTTTTTTTCTTCTGATAAATACGTAGATTTCACGAAACAATACAGTCATGCCACCAAAATTTACCAGGACACGTGGGCGTTGTAGTAGGGGTTGATGTAGAGTCAGATGGAGCTCTGATAATAACGAAGAGATGTTGGACCGACCAATCCGACCTAAAATCAAACCTATTGCTTGTCCATAAAGCTGAAATGATGATAGTTTAGTGAAAGATAGCAGAGATGACACAGATATGTCAATAGATATAGGAAGATGTGGTATGAGTGCCAATGAGACAACTCTACATCCAAGTAAAAAAAGATAAAAGTAAACCATTATAGGCCAAGATACGGCCTTCAACACGGAGTCTTGGCTCACTTCGAACACGAAGCTATAAAGGACCCCAAAAATTACTAGTGTAAAACCATTCAAACAGGAAAACAAACGGTATGATTTATATAAAAACGCGAAGCATGGTTGTGCCGTTAGAGAAAATTGACAAAATGTAGAACTTACATACAGACAAACAAAACCTGGAGAGATTTACTAGTAATATATTTTATTTGAAAATGATAATGAGAATGATAATCGTAATATGAAGAAAAGCGGGATGAGGACGACAAGGGTGTGCGAGAATCGTACTTTGGTCGTGAACAGCGTGGTATAGGCGTAGTTGAAGCGTTGGTGGGTCGCGATGAGAACTTGATGTTCGTAGTGAGGTCTTAATACCGTCGCAATGTGCTCGTAGCGCCGTTTCGCAGAATAGAACCACGCTTTCGCTACGTATACACTCTGACCACGATGGTACATCGACCTTTGCAATCTTACTACGCTTCTACTTCGACCTTGATTCGACCTTACTGCAATCTACACGATCGAACTAAGATCATCAAAATATGCATTTTCTTCACAGATCGTAGTGCGATCGTGGCACCGTGGGACTGCGCTATTAAAACATAAGCATTTCGTTTATATTTATTTAAGTTTCAAAGGAAGCAGCTGTTAATAATGGAGGAGGATGAATATTTTAAAATGTATCACCCTTTGTATTCTTTTCAAAGTAAAATCCTGGAATATCAAAAGAACATATCATTGATTAATTATATTTATGAGCAGGATAAAACATATACATACAAAGAAATGTTGTGTGAAATGTTGTCTGATAGTACTAGACAGGTTACAACATTATTCGTGCCAAGTATTCCTTTCTTTAAGAAAAAGACTGCCAGTTTTTTTAAAAGTGCAAATTTATCAGACTTATCGGGAAAACATAAAAGGGTACTACACATTTATATGTTATGAACCATTTTTAATTATTCAAGTGCAAGCTAGTGAAATAAAATAAATAATTATTCAAACTAGACTGTTACTAAAACTAATGTAGACACCACGAAAACAAAAATCTGCCGCTGTCAAATTTAAGATTAAATTAATCTAGGTAAAAAAAAGTAGAAATTGCAGTTCGGATATTAATTCAGATAGTAAAATTTAGAATTTTGAACTGTTTCAAATCAACTTGGATTTTAATAAAACTATACAGCTGTATAAGTTATATATTGATCTTAAACATGTTAAACATAACGAAACTTATTCACCGGAATAACATAGCTTTGATTTTTTTGCAATCTAACAATTTCAATTAAAATGTTTGTTTTTCAAAGTTCGAAATCTACAAAAACTAACCACTATTTTTTTATAAGGAATACCAAAGTAAGCTTCGTAAGTTAGACTTTTGTCAATAGTCCATACTCATGATAGTACAAATTGATTTTGTTATAACATTTTCCGAGGGTAATTTTAAAATAATACATGTATTAGGGTAGTTCTTGTTTGTCAGAAACTAAGAAGTTTTTAAACTAATTTTTAGTTCATTCTAAACAAAAACTACATAAGTTTCATGGTTTCATACACTAGTTCTAAAATTATCGTTTTGATTAGGTAGCAACAGCAAATATAATCACTGAAACTGTGTAACTAAGCTTTTATTAGAAATGTATTATATTATAATTTGGGATTTAGTATATCAAATAACATTAAAGAAATTATAAGAATTGTTCTTCCGATTCGTGGTAAAGTAATAAGCAATACATCCTGATTGGGGCGACTCATTAGAAAAATCAGACCTGGTCATAGAGTACTAAATTCTATTCATTGAAAATGCTATATTCTATTAAACTAAAATTGAAAGGTCTATTGATTTCACTAGATAAGTAATACACGAGTTTACGAAAAAAAGGGCTTTCTTTTTTCCCAAAATCGTAAAAAACTTATAAAAGTGCTTCTTGTATGCCATGTATGCCATGAATTTAATTGACAAAAACTATTTAAATTTGTAAAAAAAAAATTTTTTTGACTGTAAATGTAACACATTTCCTTGTTTAAAAGGTTATCAAGGATGGGTATGAAAGTTCTGTTATCATGAATATATTAAATTCTTGTTTTGACATAACAAAGGTGTCATTTTCAACTTTTTCAAATCAGCTTGGATTTTCATCAAACTTTTTAGCTATCTTTATTACATATTTATCTAACAAAATACTAGGTTATTTTGTTTTGATGCATTTATGTGTATTGCTGTCAATTTTTAAAGACTTAGTTCATAAGGGGAAAATAGCCCAATATTTTCAGTTTTGACTAAATTCAGATAGATATTTATAATCTAAATATTTACATTTGACAGCAGTACACCAAATTATCAAAATAACCTGGTTGTGTGTGAGATAAGTAAGTTATGGCGATAGTTGCAAGTTGTTTATGAAAATCAAAATTGCTTTGAAAAAGTTCTAAAAAAACATAAAAGATGACTAGCTGAATTAAGGGAAAACTGAAAATTCTAACTTTTTGTACCTTGATTTACTGAACCCTTAAATTTGACAACAATATGCCAAACAACACAATACCTTTGGATTCAGAGTGATCAATATACAACTGAGATCCAAATTAATTTGAAAATATTAATAAACAAATTTCAAAGGTGACTTTCTAAATTCAGATTGAACTGAATATTCTAGCTTATTAAATTTCCTGAAATTGGAATCCCTAAATTTGGCAGCATGACATCAAATGCACAAACAGCCTAACATTTTTTGAAATCGAAATATAATTGAAATATCTGTATAGTTCCAAGATGAAAATCCAAGATGATTTGAAAACGTTATACAAGAAAATAAAGTGAACTATCTGAGTGTAGTCCGAACTGCAATTTTTTGCTTGTTTCGCCTAGAATTATTTACTCCTTAAAACTACATGTCGACCTGGAATTCAATAAGTTCAATAAATAACTGAGATAGCTATTAAGTTGATTTGAAACAGTTTTAAAAGAGGACAATTTAACGTGTGTTATCTTAATTTAGTTCGAACTGCAAATTGTAGCTTCTTTTACCTAGATTAATCAAATCCTTAAATTTGACAGCAATACACTTAACTGCTGTTGATTTATTAATTTCCGTGGGTACCAATTTTCGTGCATCATAGAAATTTAACATGTTCTCGGATATTTTATTTCGTGGTTTTGCAAAAATCTGCATACAAGCCTATAAACATTTTTTTTATCCGTTGAACATTTAGTTTCGTTGTTCACCTTTACCCACGAAATCCACGAATATTGGTATCCAACGAATAATACTGAAACCACAGTACATAACAACCTTGGATTCGGTAAGATCAATATCTAACTGAGATAGCTATTTAACTTGATGGATATCCAAGTCGATTCGAAAATGTTATACAAGAATAACATACATGTAGGGCCCTTGAATTCAATAAGGTCAACATATAACTTAGATACACGACGGGTGTTGCATGTGGAGCAGGATCTGCTTACCCTTCCGGAGCACCTGAGATCACCCCTAGTTTTTGTTGGGGTTCGTGCTGCTTGTTCTTAAGTTTTCTATTTTGTGTCATGTGAACTATTGTTTTTCTGTTTGTCTTTTTCATTTTAAGTCATGGCGTTGTCAGTTTGTTTTTGATTTATGAGTTTGACTGTCCCTTTGGTATCTTTCGTCCCTCTTTTGGATAGCTGGTTTTTTTTTTTTTTTGGAAATCTGATATAAATTTGAAAAAGTAATAAACAAATTTAAAGTTGACAATCTCAATTCTGTACGACGGAAAATACTAGCTTTTATTCTATTTTAATTAAATCCTCAAATTTGACAGCACTAAATCAAACTGCCAAACAACACAGAATTCTGTAAGATCAAAGAATAATTGAGAAAGAATTTTTGAAAATCCAAGTGTATTCGAAAATGTTATAGAAACAGTTTAAGATGACTATCTGACTGCTATCAAATTTTTTAACATATTGATTAAATTATTCAATTTCACAGCAATATACCAAACAACCAACTTAACTTATTTTTTTTAAATCAATATATAGTTAAGTTAGATGGGTTTATTCAGACCAGTCAAGATCAAATTTGAAGGTCAAGACTGGTTGACACTGATTCGAGACTGATTAAGATTGGTCGAGCGTTTGTCGAGAACATTTCAGACTAGGTCGTTAGTTTTCTCGTTTGAATTGTTTTACATTGTTTTGTCGAGGCCTTTTATAGCTGACTATGCGGGATGGGTTTTGCTCATTGTTGAAGGCCGTACGGTGACCTATAGCTGTTTATGTTTGTGTCGTTTTGGTCTTTTGTGGATAGTTGTCTCTTTGGCAATCATACCACATATTCTTTTTTATACACCAAGTTTATCAAATACTGAATCAGTCTTTTGAAGTGAAGTCGAGACCAAAAGCCGTTAAATACAGTTAAGTGCTGTCAAATCTCACCAAGAAAAATCTGTGCTCAATCTTTTCATGTAACTTAACTCTGAACAGTTATTATTGTATATCGAAATGGTTTATGAAGTTCTCTTTCCTTGATGTCCTAACATGAATTTGTACTGTAGTCATGTCTATAATGTTGTCCTTGTTGTGTTATATATTACATTGACATAACAGGGCGAGATTTAGCTAGCCAAAATAAACAGGTTCAACGCATCGTTTTATCTTTTTATATCTTTTACCAAGTCAAGAAAATGGCAGTTGTTATCTTATAGTTCGATTTTGTGTGTTGCATTGTCGTTTGTTTTTGTGTTGCACTTTAGTATTTCTATTGTTTTCATTTGATAGTTGATGTGTTTCCCTCAGTTTTACTTTGTAACCCTTATTGGTTTTCTCTAAATCGATTTATGACTTTCGAACAGCGATATACTAACAGTTGTTTTTATTTACCCTTATACTTGATCGAATGCGGGATTTTTAAATTGAATTGTTTTTTTAATGGCAAAGGACAAGCAATACTCTTATCGACACCAACAAAACATTTATTGAAAAATGAAAGGCAAACAAAATGACTTTATATTTGGTGATAAGAATGACAGTGAGTTATAAACATATAGGATCTATCGAAAATCTTCTTTCTTTTTTCCAATATTGTGAATTAAAAAAGTAGGAAAATGTAGTACCACATCGATTGCATTTTTCTTGTTGCGAACCTGTCTTAGTAATAGTTGCTCACTAGGATTTCAATAAATTTTAATTCTGATACTCAATAAAATTTAACATTTTTGACTTTTTAACTCCAATTATATCAAATACTGATTGTTCACTTTAAATGTTCATCAGCATTAAAAATTATGCTTAAATTATGATTCATAGATTAAACATTTTGTAGTCAAGGTCAACTTCACCGGATATTATACCAGCTGTGAAGCACCTGGTAAAAGAGCTGTACTTCTGAGTCTTGGTGTTGTCTCCTCAAGCGTACAGGAATGTGCTACGATGTGCTCACAACTCAACAGTTGTGCAGTTTTCAATTACCAGAACCAACATAAAAGGTATAACACTAACTTTTAATATTTATTTTTTTAAAGATTATTTGTCTTCACATGTTCATAGAGTTTCCTTTATCCGATCTGAAACAAATCACGGGCTGAATAATAACATATGGTTCTAATCAGCAGATTGTGTAAAATACATTCAGAACTGGTAAACATAAACACAAATAGAATGCTGTCATATGACCATTCACCTGTTTCATTTTTATTTGGCATTGCAGTTTTCGGGTGTAAGCATTCCTTGACAGTGGTGCTGTAAATCCGGAAATGCGATTAGGGTTCAATAAACATAGAATATGAAGCGTCGTTTTTTTAGCAGTTTTATATGATTATTCGATTCTGTTGGTATCCATTCGCACTAAAAAAAAACAAAAAAAAAAAATTTTCTTATTGTGTAACGATAAATTAAGACATTTGAACTATGTGCTAATAACAAAATTTAGAAATATTAACATAAACACAGCAACGAAAAGAGCTTTAAGGAATGTGTTATGCATAAATGAGTCAATATAACAAGTTGTTCATTATATTAACAGATGTGAACTCCTGTCTGTTGAAACAGACCCTTTGGCTGATGTTCCAAAGTCCCTTGCAGTCGGATGGCAATACTACGCTAAATGTTACGATGGAAATGAAGCATGTTTTGGATGTTTTTTCTGACATTACCACGTTTCTAAATCATGTAAATTAGACAAAAACTTTTATTTTGTTTTTAAGAAAAGGACACTTTAAAATATATCGTTGATCACCATTAAAGACTATACTTAATATATTTATTGTTTTAAGAAAAGGGGATGATAATCAGACATGTTTTCTAATATTATTTCTTAGCTTTTACACTTTTTTTGTTGTGAATGAATACATGTGTGTAAATTGCTTATTCAAAAACTGACCAGGTAATTAACATAAATTAAGTATTAAGAATAATTATTCCAGAAATAAGCAACCGTACAACATCTTACTTTTTTATATTTATAACTGACTACAAGGATTTAATAAAAAAAAATCCAATATGGCCTTCTCTGCTAGATAACATGTATGTACGTTTCGGCGATATAGGGTATCGTCAGGTAGTAGGTATTCCTACCGGCACTAACTGTACCCCTTTAATAGCAGATTTATTTCTATATTGCTATGAATCTCAGTTTATGACTAAAATCAGTAAAACCCATTATTTTTATATTTGGTTGATACTTTCAAAAATACCTACCGTTATCTTGATGATATGTTTTCGTTGAATAAGTAAGAGTTCTCTAAATAAACATCGCAAATACACCCAAAAGAACTAACTTTAACTAAATCTTACATAAAAAGCAGCAGTTCTCCTTTTCTAGATTTAGACATTTCAATTTCAAACGGTAAACCGCATGCTAAAATTAGCGACAAAAGAGACGATTTTTCATTACCTATTGTTATTTTCCTGTTTTAGACGGTTATGTGCCTTTGGCTCCATCATACGGTGTTTATATTGACCAACTCTTTCGGTTTGCCCGTGTGTGTTCTGAGGTCCTATATTTAAACGAACGTAATTAATGCATCACTGGGAAATTATTGTTTCAGGGGTTTCGATACCATAAATGATTTAAAACTTTAACTAAATTCTTTCTGACTCACTTATCTTTCATATCGACGCTTTTAGGTCAAAGATTGGTCTCTTAGGACTATTAAAATATCATTTTCCTCAATATTCTTGAAGGTAGACAGATATAAATAGATAGAAACTTGTTAGTAAAAAAGACTTGAAATTATTTATAATTTGTAATCCAAAAACAATTACATATATCCCTTAAATAAGAGTTATTACTTATTCTTTCAAAGATGTATAAAATAACTTATTCAAGTAACATTTTTATAACCCCGCTTTAAAAAAGGGGTGGTATACTTTTTTACCTCTGTCTGTCCTTCCGTCAGTCCGTAAGTCAGTCCGTCCGTCCCATGAATATGTTTCGTCGCATTTTTCTCAGGAACTACAATACAAGGATTTCTGAAATTTGGTTTCAGGTTTTATCTTAGTCAGCTATACCGTGTGATGCGTTTTCAGATTGATCACTTGACGACTTCCTGTTTACCGAACAATTGTATGATTTTACACATGATAGCCAAGTTGAAAATTTTCGTCACATTTTTCTCAGGAACTACAATACAAGGGTTTCTGAAATTTGGTTTCAGGATTTATATAAGTCAGCTATACCGTGTGATGCGTTATCAGATTCATCACTCGACAACTTCCTGTTTACCGAACACTTGCATATTTTTACACTATTAATGTTATCAACTTGCGGCGGGGTATCATCAGTGAGCAGTAGCTGTCAGTTTCACTTGTTGTCATTATTTTTAAAGTAACCCTTTATCTCGATACTCATCTTAAATCTGATAAATTCTTCATTTTATGATATAAAAGCTGAAATATTCATGAAAACTACCTTTTGTCCATGCTTCTTTTGAAAATTAAAATAACTCTTTTGAGTAATTTAATATTTTTTTTAAACAAAAATTAACTATTAAAGTAACTAAAAAAATTCACTTGTTTAAGTAATGCCCCAGACTGGTAGACCTTTCGTTCCCGATGGTATCACCAGCCCAGTAGTCAGCACTTAGGTGTTGACATGATTATCAATTATATGTCATTTTTATAAATTTCCTGTTACAAAACTTTGAAATTTTCAAAAAAAATGAGGATTTTCTTATCCCAGCAATAGATTACAGATGGGTGCGGTCCTAACCTTGACAGAATTTAACTTATAGTTAACTTGTTGACTGCTTTCTAAGTTAACTTGCGAATTTTTAAGCAGTCAACCTAGTTAACTTCGTCGTTGGTTGACCAGACCTATGTTCTGCCTTTTTAGGACTGCTGCAGACCTATCGACAGGTCTGCTCCAGACCAGACCTGTAGAAAAGACTGCTTTTAACCAGTCCTGAGGATAGGTCTGCCCCAGACCAGAACTGTGGACAAGTCTGCTTTTGACCAGTCCTGAGGACAGGTCTGCCTGTCAGACCAGACCTGTGGACAGGTCTGCTCCTGACCAGACCTGAGGACAGGTCTACTTCTGACCAGACCTGTGGACAAGTCTGCTATAGACCAGACTTGAGGACAGGTCTGCTTATGACAGATGATCGTTATAAGAGTTGTTATGTTAAACTTCGTTGAGCTTTAATTAAAATATGTAAACAACATTGTTTTTCCACAGATATCATTTACTATTTACTCGCTAGACTCTACTAGATATTATACAAATTCTCTTTTGTTTATTTGATATACATGTATTCTTATATAAATAAAGAATGGCCATACAATCACATAGAGACTGTTTTTTTATTAGAAGGCGGATAGAAAGGTTATCCAACGTTGTCGACGTTGTTTCGTTCCCCGTTTTTTTACCTGTCCCTTCCTAAATTTTACTTTTAATATGCATCAATTTATACATGCATGGATATTTCATTGTTATTTAACTTGTTTGCATTGGATTTACTATTCTATTTTCCGCAGAATATTCTAACAGAGATTGTACAGTGTCCGTAAGCAGACGGTGCGGCAAATTTTCTATCAACAATTTCGTCAAATTTGTCTGATTTGTCCAGAGATTTGTCTTTGCCGATTATTAAATTGATATATGGGACGTCCCAAAATTATACTCAATGAACACTTTAATGATATTATTGCCACTTGAAGTTTAACTATCAACAAAATCAATACACCGACATAATAGATAAACAGTATACTATTCACAGAACCTCATATACTTTGTGTTTATTATTTAATCATTGTAAAGATCTGTTAATAGTACAAATGAATTCAGACATGTCAGTGTTGGTACTTTGATGATGCTGCATAAACGTTTATGTAGTGACTGTCATTATGAATATAGAGATGAAATGCTGCCACTCTCAATTTATGCGGATTTTTTTATAATTTATAATAGTTTTCCAATATTATTGATTACGTGTACATTTATGGTCCTACTAAACTGTGCACAGGAGCGCCAGGAGAAGACATTAAGGCGCTCGGTACTATACTACGCAGGTATATAGATTTGCACATAAAAGGGCACTCATGGTCAGTTTTGGTCAAATAATTTTGTTGTACAAGTCAGCATTACGTATTAAAACCACTGAAATTTTTCTACGTATCAATGTTTTCAATAAAAGGAGGACATGCTGGTATCATAAATTTATGCGAATAAAAATTCGCTGTTATTATATTGCAATATTGTATTATACATTGAATCCTGATTCATCAAAAAATGGCTGATTTACTACATGTATGCGGGTATATGGATTTACATATTTAAGTTTAATAAGTTTTAAGTTTACAAATAATTTTGTTGTACAAATCAGCATGAGGTATCAAAACTTCTGAAATTTCGTTATGTATCAGTATTTTGAGTAGAATGAGGACATGCTAATTTTATGCCAACAAAAGTTTGATGTTATTATATTGCTATACTGTTGTCCATTGTATTATACATTGAACATGTTGAATCCTGACATAAAAAAATATGGCTGATTTACTATGTGGGGATATAGAGTTACAATTTTAGTTCACATATGGTCAGTTATTGTTGATGCGGTCAAATAACTTTCTTGTACAAGTCACCATGAGGGATGAAAACTACTGAAATTTGGTTACGTATCAATAATTTGAATAAAAGGAGGACCTGCTGTCACAATAAACTTATGCGAGCAAAAATTTGTAATTACTTTATTGCAATATTGCTGTCCATTGTATTATGCATTGAATCCTGACATAAAAAAATTGCTGTTTTACTATGCTAGTATATCGATTTACAATTTAAAGTTCACATATGGTCAGTTTTGGTTGATGCGGTCCAATAATTGTGTCGTACAAATCAGCATGAGGTATCAACACTTCTGAAATTTTGTTACGTATCAGTTTTTTTTTATTATTAAAAAGAGGACATGTTGGCACCCTAAATTTATGCGAACAAAATTTTGTTGTTATAATATTGCAATATTGCAATATTGCTGTTCATTGTAATATACATTGAATCCTGACATATAAAATATGGCTGATTTACTATGTGGGTATATAGATTTAAAACTTAAAGTTCACATGTGGTCAGTTTTGGTTTATGTGGTCAAACAATTTTGTTGTACAAGTCACCATGAGGTATCAAAACTACTGACATTTGGTTATGTATCAATATTTTGAATAAAAGGAGGACCTGCTGTCACTCTAAATTTATGCGAATATTATTGCAATATTGCTGTCCATTGTATTATACATTGAATGACGACATAAAATATATGGCTGATTTACTATGCAGGTATACAGATTTACAAATAAAAGTGCACATATGGTCACTTTTGGTTTTTATTGTACGAGTCAGCATAAGGTATTAAAACTACACAAATTTTGTTACGTATCAATATTTTGAATTAAATGAGCACATGCTGGCACACTAATTTTATGTGAACAAACATTTTTAGTCATGTGTTCAAATGAATTTAACTATTGCTGATTGTGACTGCATAGTTCAAGGATGTATAACTAACAAGAACATATACAACTAACATCAAATATATTTCTTTTCAAAGTTATACAAAATAAAGTGCAAATATGGTTGAATTTGATAGGTATTGGAAGATGTATTCAGTGTCCGTTATCATTGTAACCATGCAATATCGTTTTTATAACTGGTAGATTGTCAGATCACAGATAAATTTGTGTTACCAGCAACGTTTTATGTGTACTTAACTTTCAAATATTTGTATTTTATCCTGTTTATAAAACGGAAGTATTAATTTTACTTTATTTAATATACTACGAAACAAAGATATTAATTTTTTTTTAAATCGATGTATGGCGGTCCTGGTTACAACTTAACTTAGTGTTGAGCGGACCAGTAAAAAGTTAACTTGGGAACAGGTCTGGTTTTGATCGAATTTGTCAAAGCAAAAGTTAACTTATGTTAACTTTGTGGCATGACTGGTTTCGAAGTTAACTTATGTTAACTTTATGACAGGACTGGTTCCGAAGTTAACATATGTTAACTTATGACAGGACTGGTTCGAAGTTAACTTATATGAATAGCGGACCTGTTTCCAAGTTAACTTTTTGGTAGACATAAAAACAGTCCTAGGACCAAGTCCGCTTTTCAAGTTAACTAGATTTTGGTCCTAGGACTGGTAGAGCAGTCCTAAATCAGGTCACATGTTAACTTTGACCAGTCCAACTGACTGGTTATCAAGTTTACTTGCTGTACAGGTTAGGACTGCACCCATCTGTACCTAAGCCGTATTTGGCAAAACTTTTTAGAATTTTTGGTTCTCAATGCTCTTAAAGATTTGTACTTGTTTGACTTTATAACGGTTTTGATCTAAGTCTTACTGATGAGTCTTATGAAAACGAAACGCGCGTCTGACGTATTAAACAATAATCCAGGACTGGGTTGCACAAACATCTATTAAAGTTTATAGTCTAAAAAAAGTACACTTAAATTTAGTAGTCTATTAAAAGTACACTTAAATTTAGTAGTCTATTAAAAGTACACTTAAATTTAGTAGTCTATTAAAAGTATACTTAAATTATTACTTGCGTTTCATAAAATGTAGTTACCTTTAACAGTCTATTAACTCACTCTTAGATTTATTTGAACGAAGGAGCGCTATTAAGTCCTTAGTTGTGCATTTAAAATGGATGACATGCAAGTGTTGGATTACTTGTACCTCAAAATCAGCCGAAAAATACCGTGACAGGCTTCTCAACTCGATGATTTTTCTGACAGAGCCTAGAACAGCTGGTGATATCCCACATTGTTTGATTTCGTCACAATAAAAGATTTGTTTTTGTTATTATTTAAATAATAAGAGAAAGAAAAGACAAAACTGATAGGTTTTTGAAGCATAAACAAAGGATTAACCATTTTCTTTATGATTCTTTAAGGGAAACAATGATTTTCTTTTCAATACGGCAAGTGTCATTAAATTGAAGAAAAAACCTTTTGCCCGCATCCTTGGAAGTTTGCTTTGTGTAAACTGAAATATATATCTTAGTATTAAATCCATCCTCCAAAATTAACAATTTTTAGAAGGCATGCACGGACAAAAGCATTGGACATTTTAAAACCTTTTATAACAGGGGTGAAGAATGTACTATCTCCGTTGAATCTTTGATGACGAGTGCTTTCTGTCATCTCCGCATTTCTATCAAGTATGGCATGACAAGTGAACATTTTAATGATTACTACAGATGAGAGAAATGAATAACAGAACAGTGCACAAGAATAAACATTGTTATCCGTAGGACATCAGAGAAAATCGTGTTGACGTCATGAAAACGATGATGAAATCGTGAAAATCATGATGAACTGCAGACAGGTTTAGGATTTGATACTCTTTTGCGTATCACACATAAACTACTTGTAACGTCTCACTCTATTGGCCGAAAGATTCAAATATACATTTAACATCAATCGTAGAGAACACGTAATTGGACAAAGGTGACTGACAATGGAACGTTCCATGTGTTATGTTGGTCTCTTGTGGACGGTTTTCTCATTGGCAATCATACCACATCTTCTTATTTAAATGTTATTAAGAACTCAAAGAATTTTAAACAAATGCCTTTGTAATGCTGTGTCGTTGGCTGACGTTCAAATAATGGGTTCGACATATTACACTTGTGATGAATAAAATGTTGTGGTAACATGTGAGAGGGAACTCATAGTAATAATTCATGATAGGTCGCACATTCCTCTTGCTTTGATGTTATTAAATGAGTATAAATAGCCAATCAGGTCATTCATAAAAAAAAAAGGTTTTACAAACTAAAAAACAACTAAAATAGTGTGCTTTGACATGATCTGGGTATATGCATTTTATACAAACTATCAATTATCTTTTTTTTTCAGTGAATGTTCACTTGTTTGTGTTTTTGTGTTTTGATTGAGGGCAGCCATTTCAATGAATATTATATAGTGTGTCTTGACTTCCTATGTTGTGATGTTACATTATTGTTTCATGTAAGAGTGAAGGTTGGTACCTGTTCAAACGTTTAAACACGTTGCATTTGTTTGCAAGTGTAAGCCACAGCTCCCTGCTGAAGACCGTTCTTTAACCAAGAATGATCTACTTTTACAAATTGTGACTTTAATGGAGAGTTGTCTCATTGACACTCTCCTCACATCTTCTAATATCTATATAAATCCAATAATTGACGAGAGCAGAACAGGTTATTGCCGGGGGTTTCAACAAATGCTTCATGTATGGCACGATTTACGAAACACCCCAAAACTGTCCAAAAGATATGAAATATCTATAACTTATTTGTCATGTCCTTATATTTTATACAGTTAGTAGATTCAACAATGTAGGGCTTTATTTTTTTTATATATTATAAACATACAAAATGATATCCTTCCTCGACACAGTGTAAAGGTTATATAAATGAGGGACGAAAGATACCAGAGTGTCAGTCAAACTCATGAATCGAAAATAAACTGACAACGCTCGGCTAAAAACCAAAGAAGACAAACAGACAAACTATACAACACATTACACAACATAGAAAACTCAAGAACAAGCAGCACGAACCCCATCAAAAACTAGGGGTGACATCAGGCGCTCCGGAAGAGTAAGCAGATCCTGCTCTACATGTGGCACCAGTCGTGTTGCTTATGTTATGAGAAATCCGGAAAAGAGAATAATTCGGAAGGTCATTGATTCAGAAATTATAAACAATTGGACAAAATCAACAGATATAATCTTTTGTCCAGAAGGAAATCAATAAAAAATATATAAAGATAGCTTTTCTAAATTGCTTTTAGAAGATCAAAAGAAAAGATAGGGTCACCGTGTGTTATTTCAGGAAAAAATACAAAATAGTAAAACTCCATGTAGATTTCTTCAGAAAATGCACTATTTTACAGTTACCACACCTTAAAATGGAAATTCAGATATTATAAAATTCAAGCAAAACTTATCAATATTTGTACAAATATTAATATTAATAAGTTATAATCTGATAAATTTGTTCTTTTAAAGGTAAAATCATATCAGTTATCTGCATTCCTGCATGAAATTTTGCTTACTTTATTGAAAATCTAGACCTTAAATTATCTGTTTTTTTACAATCCAAGATGGGAAAAGACACACTTACCACCCTAATTCATCATTAATGGATAATGTCCATAATGCTGACATTTGCTATTAAAATCCATTTTCAATGTGATGAAGTAAGATAATCTCCATGTGGCATGTGTGACGCATAGTGTTTTCCAACAAAGATCAACACTCATGTTCCGGAATATTGTTTGAGGTGCCGATTATAAACTTTACATTATTGATAATATTTTGCAAAATGAGACACAATATTTCTGCAGTCAAACTTCGTGTCAAAAAAAACTTTATAAATAATTTATGACAGATGAATATATCTGAATTACGACTTAAGACAGCAATACCAAGTGTAAAGGCTATATGAATTTTCCTCATGCCAACCCAATTTTTTCTTGTTAAACTGGATTTTTCTACTCCAGAAATTAAATTTGCAAATTTTTGTCGAAGCTTAAAAAGCAAAGCGAGCGAAATAGACCATCATAAGTTCTTACAATATTGACTAAAACGAAATGGTATGCAACTTGACATTTCTTTTATTTATCAACTGTTTTTAAAAAGTTTAAAAAAGTGAACAAGACACATCATGGAAAACTAAAAACGGAACTAGAAACCCTTAAAAATCAGGGGTTGATCTCCGAAGTATTAAAATGGTGTGGCCTCAAAATTTATTTATATTTAAAATTCAATCAATTTCATAATATTATTATATCGAGCATCCGAAATATATTTGATATTTAGCGCCCAAAATATATAACGATTATATATCAGAAGATTTTATATGAGTGCCAATGAGACAACTCTCTATTCAAGTCACAGTTTGTAATAGTAAACAACTATAGGTCAATGTACGGCCTTTAACACGGAGCCTTGGTTCACATCCAACAACAAGCTATAAATGGCCCTACCGATTACAAGTGGATAAACATTCAAAAGGTAAAACCAACGATATAATCTATATAAAAAATGAGAAACGAGAACAACATCAACAGACAACTACTTCTGCAGATCTGGCAGCACACTTAGTACATGTCCATACACATCTGCCGGTTAACGAATAAACATTTCACACAGTTGCCCAGAGAATGTTGTTATATCGTGGTACTTTTCTTTTAAACCTCAAATATTCAAATTGAAAAAAAATAGCACCAGATATACATGTATCTTAAACAAACTTATATCAGTGTAGTGTGTTGATATTTGGACAAATAATTTAAACTTTATTGAAACGTCAACCGGCTTTAACTCAAAATATGGACAATTCTATGTTGATGGGATCTAAAATTCATTTTATGATTTATGAGTTTGACTATCCCTTTGGTATCTTCCGTCCCTTTTTCAGTTTGACAGCGTCATACATACAATTTACGCCTTTCTGTAACCAATCAAAATCACTACTTTTAATATGAAGATTCAGCACTTAATCTGTAAATATTTAATGTCATTCTTTCACTTAATATTTCAAGCAAAAAATATCAAGAAATAGATTTGAAAAGGGCATCAAAATATCTTGCAAGTAATACCTTCTTCACACTCGGGACTATATTCGTAGAAAACAAAAACCAAAGAACGATAAATGTTACTTTGAACCAGGTTAATTTAAATACAAAAATGTTCTTGTAAGGAGAACGGAAATAAACTCATCATAGAAACCAGGATTGAAGTTTTATATTTTTTATATTATTATAGTTTTGTTTACAAAAGACTCATCAGTGACGCTCGAAGCAAAAAAAATAAAATGGCCAACATAAAGTAAAAAATGAAGAGCATGACGGTCCAAACATTCCTGAAAGTTTTGCCAAATACAGCTATGGTAGAAAAGCCTTAATATTTAAAAACATCAAAGTTTTGTAAAAAAAAATATAATTATAAACATATAAATGATAACTCAAATCAACACAGAATTGCTGACTCCTGGTCTGGTGATACTCTCGAGGAAAGAAATCTCCACCAACAGTGGTATCGACCCAGTGGTTGTTAATAAACTCATCATAGATACCAGGATTCAAATTTTATATTTACGCCAAAAGCGCGTTTCTTCTACAACAGGCTCATTAGTGACGCTCGCATAGTTGTTTTGATCACAAAATTGATTAATCTTTTGTTGAAAGTGAAAATTTATCGTATCACTTTATACCATGCAGATACTATACAGCTTGTTGAAATACAACATAAGAAATGGACCAATATGTTAGAGAAATTAAAAAAAAATGAAAGACATCTGTTTTTGAAAATTTAATGAAGGTGCATAAATAGTTATCAAAGGTACCAGGATTATAATTAAGTACGCCATACGCGTTTCGTCTACATAAGACTCATCAGTGACGCTCAAATCAAAAATATTTATAAACCCAAACAAGTACAAAGTTGAAGAGCATTGATGATCCAAAATTCAAAAAGTTGTGCCAAATACGGCTAAGGATTTTTTGCATTTTGTATTGATGTATTTATTTGAATTACAGTTTGTTGCTTAAGCAGAAAATCGTCAATATAATCAATTATATTCGATGTTCGTTATTAATATATGATCCGCATGCTGAAATGCATTTTTACTTTGTTGATTAGGGATTCCTCTGTCCTGCGTGTTCTTGCATGTATTGGTGTTGTTTTCCGAACACGTAATGTTGTAATTGTGGTGGTACTTTCAATACTAGTATCCATATTGTTTGAGTTGATTTTTCTGTTTTGTAAACGTATTAACAAATAAACAAATGTATTTGATACACACTATCGCTTAAGATTCTACTGTTTTTATATATTGAGGCTACTGTTTGATTTAATAATATTAAAAAATCATCATGTTCATAGTATTGAAAAAATAAATATATTTGTCAAGTAAAACACTTTCATGAGTTGTACATTAAAGAAGTTATGTTCGAATAACCCAATATTAACTAGAAATCCTCGACGACAGACTTTATAGGTGGGTCTTCAAAATGCATTACTTCAAAACAACTTCATCGTTTATGTAAAAGGTAAAATTACAAAAATCTTGAACCACAAGAAAAATTCAAAACAGAAAGTCCTTCATCAAATAGCAAAATCAACAATCGACATTACAAGTAAAAGTGTAATATTTAGCGGTATAGCAGTCAACATTGTGTTATAATCTTAATCATTATAAAACGTATGAATTGCATAGGGCTGATGGTCTTTATTTCTGAAAAAATAGTTTGCCCTTCCACGAAATACTTTATAAAGATTTGAATGGGTTGGACCTTTTGAAAATTTCATAAAACAATCATGTAGATAATAGTATATGTTTAAATCAATGTAGAAAAGTACACGAACAGATTATCAAAAGCTAGAAAAAAGGTTAGTAAACAGTTTACTTGATAGATCGGTATTGCGCATGCTTAATTGTAATATATTGATTGTTAGTAAATTGTTTTTAAACTTCATAATTCTTCACAAGATCACTGAAGGTGTTTCAACTCATTTGTGATGTATTTGGTAATTCTTCGTTTGAACATATTGTTCAGCATTTCAAAAGGTAAGAACAAATGTAAATAATAGAGCACAATTTAGATACTATAAATACGTACATTCATGAATTTGCTTCACTAAATTTAGTTCAGGACACTATTTGCCTCGACGTTAGAATTCTGCTGATATCCAGAAATGCTGATGTTTTTAATATTACAAAATATCAAAAGGGAAATAACGATTGAATGCATCATATACTTGCAACTGTAAACTGTATTATAATTGTAAAGTGGTCGTTGCTTTCCCTTTCGCCTGTTTTCTTCTAATTGTTGTTTTCAACTATCCTTTGCTATCAATATTTTTACCGTTTTTATTATGATGTACAATATAAACTGAAAACATATTTATATATGTTTATAACTACTAGTATATAAACTACCAAGCTAAGAAAGTGTATGCCAAATTATTTCACAAAAGGTTTAATTGCCATTAAATACACGGACAGGTTAAAATTCCTGACGTTATCACACATTTTTATCTGAATTTCATACTCTATTCATATATCAGGAGTTGTGAAAAGGGGAACTATAACAGCGGAACATCCGTACTACATGATATGATGTATACTGTTTCTGGCGTCGGCGGTGTCAGCAATTGTATTAGTTTGTGATTTGCATAACTTGCATTTAAAATTTTTGCTTTTTAATGTCAACAGTTGCATTATCATAATCAAAATTGAAAAAAAGGCGAGACATATGTCTGTGTTAACAGTTTATGTAGTCGGGAACCTATAATTCAGTGGTTGTCGGTTTTTTTTATACATAAGGCCGTTAGTTTTTCCGTTTGAAGTGTTTTCCACTGTCATTTCAGGGCCTTTTATAGCGGAGTATGCGGTATGGGCTTTGTTCATTTTTTAAAATGCCATACGGTAACCTATAGTTGTTAATTTCGGTAATTTTGTCCATTTCTGAGTGTCTCATTGGCAATCATACCACATCTTTTTTTACATTCGAGGAGAAAAGTTCTGAACGGAAAGTTTTTACCAAATAACAAAATCAAAAGCGCAAACACATCAAATGACTTGATAATTAAATCTGTCATTTTCCCGACTCAGTAGTCAGTACAGGCATTTTCTTCAGCATTAAATGGTGAATAAAAACTGGTTTATAGTTATTATAGCTAGTTAAAAGGGTTATAGTAGGGACAAATGTTTATTTATTGTGATAAGATCAACAAGAACATTGTACGATTTCTTCATTTTCTTCATGTCATTGAGATATTCTTGTTCTGGATCTGGCACTGAAGAAAGAATTCTTTTAGCAAGGATTACCAAACTTTTAAACTGGTTGTCCTCATCAATTTCTTCATCTAAATTTTGCCACACTTGTGGTAGGATAAATGTATATTTTCTCACAACACGATGAAGAAAAACTTTTAAGTCGAAGAGCAGGTTGCTCTCAAAATAGCATTCAAAAAGATAGAGATTTTCTATTTCACGTTCTAGTTTTAAAACTTGAGTTACATATGAAATTCCAACTTCTCTCCTCATTAGACCAATCACAATATTGTTTGACATCTGTTATATTTTGTTAAGAAAAAAAAGCAAGTTGATTTACATCTGTCGATCAAATTATACACACTGGAACCGACATATAGACATTTTTAAGAAGGTGTGGTCAATTAAGGGGATGGTTGATCATTTATTTTTAATTTCAATGTGTTATCTTTACGTTATCACTGGTTATATATTTCCTGGGTTTTTTTGTGTGTATTTTTTGGTTTCCTCGGCAAGGAATTTGTAATATCTGTTCTATCGTGTCAATTTTGGCCAATATTTTGCATGAAACCAAAATCACAAAATGTCCCTAAAGTATACAGGTACAAAATCCCCACCCCTAAACACATACAACAACCCTTTTCCCTGTATACTTTTCATCAGGATCCGCGGTCACTCTATTAATTTACAGCAGAAAAATGCCATACTATATAGGACATCACGGTGCATTATATCATAACAGTACTGCTGATTTTTTTCACATTACATTTCTGACATTCTATTTTTATTTTGATCTGGAGCATTTGTCAATATGATCTAAAATAAGACCATCTTGCGGAGGTGATTGAAAAGTGAAACTAATACAGGGCACAACAACTTTGGCAGGTTTATTTTCATAATTGTATGGATTGAATGGAAAATTATAAAACCAAAGTGACCGAATGTACCCAGTAAATTTTATTTTATAGAAAGGGTACATTCGGACAGGGTGAAAGGTATTTAATTCCGTTGATAATGATAAGAATTGTTTTAAACAGATATGTTATTGAGAACAGTAATAATTTCCAATGCGAAAGGATACATTTCAGGTTAATACTTCTCAGATGTTCTTCAGAAATAATGAAAAAGCAGCAATGATATTTTGAAGTTTCTGTGTTTTAAGTTTTTGAAAAATGGCGCCTAGTCACATGATTTTGCATTACAGCTATTTTGACCAATAATTTGTTCTGTACTGTTACATGTAATTTGGGTGACAGCTAGTAGAAAGGAAAAGACGTATGATTAGCTGTTACAAAAGATTAAACTTCATTTGATTGTACAAATATAGATTTTTTTATTTCTTTAGTAAACAAAATGTCCGAATATACCCAAGTGTCCGAATATACCCAGTCTTCCCCTACATATTAAAATATATGATGTATATATTTTAAAAGTTAATATCCAACGGTTAAAATACACAGTTAAACTCTTCATTTTACACATAAAATCCGAGTGTCAACTATAAACGTTAAAACACAACTTATACGGAATAAAAACTGTTTGTTTCAGCCGTCAACCATCCATTGCCTCAAGCAACTTTTAGCGTTTAATATACAGTTTATAACACATCTCCCTAGTTTTGGTTTCTATCGTATTCATTATCTTGTTGTCTCTTAGTGTTTGTGAGAAATGCCTGCAGTCTATAATTAGCCTGATAATACTTGATTTGGATTGAAAGACACTGTGCTAGACTTCAGCTGTTGAATGTCGAGTAACATGGGCCTTGATTGGTTCAAAGTATGTAATTCTAGTATTTGATCAAAATGGACATTTCAGGAGAACATGAGAGATATTTTCCTCAGAAAGATTACATAATTGGCAGACTGAAGAAGGTGCTTGATTAAATTTCGCTCGATCAGAATTCAGTATAAAAGTTCCTGAAACTATTCTAGCTTTAATAATAGCTTTCTGAATTTCGGCTTTTGTCTTGTCACTTCATACCCTAACTAAATGTTACATGCATAAAATATCAAGAAATATATAGCGAAAGTGTATGAAAAAAAGTAAATCACTCTGGACTTTGTTCATATTAAACGAATACCAAAGGACGACAACCGGGTCCTTGGTTCAGTATTAATCAAAAATAACAATTTCCTTTTCAAGAGTGCGGAAGAATTTTTTTTAACACAATTGATAATCTATTGTTCAGAGAACGAGTACAGAAGTGAAAAAAATATCGTCACGCTTAATACTAGGCACATGCCTAGTTGAAATAAAACCAAAAAATTGGAACATTTTATTACAGAAGTTATAAAA
The DNA here is from genome assembly GCF_036588685.1 of Mytilus trossulus. NCBI lineage: Eukaryota > Metazoa > Mollusca > Bivalvia > Mytilida > Mytilidae > Mytilus > Mytilus trossulus. The sequence continues at coordinate 45,509,163 of NC_086379.1, forward strand.
AACGAAATTTGAATAATTAAATTTTTGACATCTGTGTCTAAGGGGTTTAAAAATTTGATTAAAGTGCACAGTTTAGGATTTTATATCAGATTATTTACTAAAACTATAGTATGGAGCTTTGATATATTTGTAAACTTTAGATCATGGATAACATTTCTAAAATGTGGTAATGAATATATATTTTTGTTTTTGTGTATAATAGATATAGGACGATTTGGTGTGAGTGCCAATGAGACAACTCTCCATCCAAATAACAATTTAAAAAGTAAACCATTATAAGTTAAAGTACGGCCTTTAATACGGCCGTTGTGTATAAGCATACATTCCACAGAAAACAAATCCACAGAAAGATAATAGATTCATCTTTAAAAAGCATAAATTTACATCTTTTCCCCCTTGGACCATATGTTTTGGAAAAATCATAAAAATTAGCAATAATATTCGGGTGTTCGTTGTTATTCTGTGAATCACATGTTGAAAAGCACCTTTATATAACATAGATATAGGAAGATGTGAGGTTAGTGCCAATGAGACAACTCTCCATCCAAATAACAATTTAAAAAAGTAAACCATTATAGGTCAATGTACGGCCTTTAATACGGATCCTTGGCTCACACCGAACAACAAGCTATAAAGGGCCCCAAAATTAATAGTGTTAAACCATTCAAACGGGAAAACCGACGGTCGAATCTATATAAAAACCGAAAAAAAAGAAAAACGTATATATAACATAAACAAACGACATCATATGTACACCAGATTCCTGACTATAAGGACAGGTGCAAACATTTGCAGCGGGATTAAACGTTTTAATGGTCCAAAACCTTCTCCCTTTTTCTGAAACAATAGCATAACATCACAACATAGAGAAACCCAAGATAAAATATCAATTGGCAGGCTTAACTCAATCAAAAAACGTTAAATAATACACTATGAACGAATAAATTTGATCTGCGATATCTGAATGCAAATGCACAGTTAATAAAATATTAGGGACAAACATTCTAGGCCAAAAAGCAAAGCCATGGCATCACACCAGTGCGAAATATTTAACCCTTCGAAAAAAACGGTTTTATGAATACAGGTTATAAATCTTGAAGTTTATACAAATGTAGTAAGAAGTGAAAATTAGAAGATATTCCAAATAATCAAAGCTGGTATATAGACAAGATCCATATTATTATAAAATAGCAAAAATGCATTATAAACAGTAGCAACAGGTCGAATCAACAAGAAAACATGATTTGAGAGTACTCGCAGTTAATGACATTTAGTTAAAAGCCAAAAACAATTAATAATAAAAAATCATACATCAGAGACAAAAATCAACTAACACACATCCCAGTTATTTAGTATTTTAACGTCATGAACAGTCAGAGAAGACATGACTTGTGCAATGCCAAAAATAGATGGAGGTAGAAGGAAAGTGAGGAGCGACTTCTATAGAGATAAAAATTTATGTGTCTGTGTCTCTATTCATCCCGCCTGAAAAGAAGATACACATTAGTTATGTTTTAATTTGCTAATGACAACATCGATATTAGTGTCAATGTAAACTTTATTCAGAGATCTAATTACAATATTGGTACGATAACCCTTACTTGTAACTTTGTTTAAAGGTTCGATGAGTTTACACGGATCACATAGTGATTTACTTGCTTTAAGTACAATATAACCATAAAATTTAGGATTTGAAATACCATTTTTAATAAGTTTTCTAGAGGTACAGCTAATCAAATATTTGTATCTATGAAAGAATTTAGTAAAAGTTTTAAGTAATTTCTGGTATCGAAATCCCTGACACAACAATTTTCCAGTGATGCATTGATTACGTTAGTTAAAATCTATGACATCAGAACACAAACGTGCAAACCGAACGAGTTGGGATATATAAACACCGTATGATGGAGCCAAAGGCACATCGCCGTCTAAAAAAGTAAAATTAACAATAGGAAATGAAAACTCGTCTCTTTTGTCGTAAATTGTAGTATGAAGTTTCCAGTTTGAAATCGAAATGTCTAAATCTAGAAAAGGACAACTGCTGCTGTTTATGTTAGATTTAGTTAATTTTTTGGGAAAAATTTCGGAAGTATATTTAGAGAACTCTTGATTATTCCACGAAAATTTATCTTCAAGATAACGGTAGGTATTTATGAATGATTCAACCAAATTTAACAATGATGGGTCTTTATTGAGTTTGGTTATGCACTGAGATATGTCAGCTCCAGACCTCAATTAAACTGATTGAAAGATTATGTCTTCATCATATGACATGCATGCACAGTCCCTCATGTTATGGGTTTAGTATCATACTATCATTTGAGAAGAACATAACCCGTGTCCGTTCTTGAATACATGCATAGCAGAAATACGATATATGAACATTAGCAAACTATTGTCGCGTTAATTATTAAATACAAAATTATCTACGGAAAACAACACACAAAAGCTGAAGAATCACACATTCTACTCATCAATTAATTCTTATTGATAAACTTAAAAATTTATAAACAATATTGATAGACCATGCCGAAAATACCAGTAACGCGCATGATTAATTGTAAGGTATTGATTATACGTACATTGGTTTAAAACTTCATAACTCTTGATAAGATCATTGAAGGTGTTTCATCTTATTTGTGATCATAATGTATTTATTATTTTTTGTTTTACATATTATGTTCAGCATTACAACAGGTAAGAACAAATATAAAAGATAGAACATGATTTTAGTAATATGATTACTTACATGTATCGTTTCTCTGCATTAAATAAAGAATAGGACGTATTTCCTTCCAACAGTATAATTCGGTTTATATCAAGAAATCTTGATGTTTTTAGATCACAAAATATCACAAAAGAAATCACGATGAAGTGCATCATATGTTTGCTTATTTTTTTTCATTTTTTTGCGACTTGTGGTTTTCATTTTTCTGTCTTTTAACTATGATGAACCCATACTAAAAATATATGAAGTAAAAACCATAAAAAAACAATGGGTTATATAGGCCCTTTATGGACCCTTCCGAAATTTCATGTAATATGTCATGTTGTAACTCTTTGTTACAGAGTCTCGTGAAATTTTTGTTGTGTTTCATATATAATGTTTTTAGCAGCCAGTATTATGGTGTGATCAATGCAATTAATATGCTTATTATAAACCTATACTTTATATATATATATATATATATATATGTATGTGTGTGTGTATATGTTGACTATCCAACTTCTTCAACATGCAGTAAACTATATACTTTTCTTAACGTGTAAAACAATAAAAATCACATATTTGTTCTGTATTATTTCAACTTCTTCCTTGCAAGTGAACTTCATTCATATCATCAGCAGTTTGTATGGTGGCCGGGTGAGGCCATTTCGCGTTTTCGCGTCTTTCGCCTTTCATATTATAAAGGTCGAAAAGGAGGAAAGGCGAAAAGGCGAAAAGGCTCGTAAATCGCGTTTAACGTGCAGTCAAAACAGGGAAATAGTTTTCGCGTTTTCGACCTCGCGATTTCGCGTTTTTGCGTTTTCGCACTATATAACATGAAAGGAGAAAACGGAAAATGGCCTTAACCGGCATTGAAACATTGAAACTGATCGTTATCACATTTATTTTATGATTTACTTCTTGTACACCTATATTCTTTTATTCATATAGGCAGTATCAATGGCAGTTACATATTTTGTCTCTAGTGCTTTGGACTACTCCTTTAATACATTTTATACTTGAGGTGTTACTCTTGTATTTTAACGGTCAATGTATAATATTAAATATAGGAACCTCATCTGTTTGGACCATTTTGTTCATGTGAACCACTGTCTTGCCGATCCTTTTATTGAAATGTAATGTAAAAATGTAGGGAGAACAGATTTTTATCATATTTGTGTACGCCGATTCCGTTGGACATTAATACCAAATGAAGATAAATGAAGATAAATGAAGATAAATGTGTATTATATATAGCACAGGCTTCGTGAGGAAATACAAGTTTAATTAAGTTGGTGACGAAATCTTTTAATTTGCATCGTACTAACATTTCAGTACATATACACCAAGCTGCATTTTGCGACTGTTCCAAGTCAGGCTGACCTTTGTTAGTCTATGCTATTTTTTAGTTTAGTTCATTTATATATGTTGGAGTTTAGGGTGATATCCATTTTCTCTGAACTGGTTCAAAGTTTTATTTAGGGTCACATGAGGATCACCTCCGGGGGCAGAATTTTTTGTAAGCGTTGAAGACCCGTTAGTTTCCTTCGGCCTGTTGTCTGCCGTTTCATGTCTTTAGTCGGGTTGTTTTCCCTTTGAAATATTCCTCATTTCTATTCTCACTTTCATATCTTTATTTTTTATTGATGAAGACATAAAAACCTGCTGCTCCATTCTCTATATCTCGTTTAACATATATGTATATCTTGAAACTTTACTCATTTGGTAAAAAACAACTTTTTTTGTGTTTTAGTCTCATCATTTAGTGGCAAATTATTAATCAAATTGCTGCTATTCTTTGTACCCAGTGGCAGATCAAAGAGGGGGCATAGACGGTGTATGCCCCTTTCCTAAATTTGATTGATAACAAAATACATATCTTGTTTACCTGGTCTTTTTTCGGTATCTCCTAGATAAAACATTGAAACTAGAGAAATATTCCGTTTCTGAATAACTTTTTTTGAATTGAGATTAGATGAAACAAGACAGAAACATACGTTTTTTATATGTCTATCCTATAGTTTAAGAAAGTGCCATATTGGTAAAAAGATACTGTTTTCCCTTGAAATTAAAGTACACTAAAAATATTAAGCTCTTTGTATATAAATATAGTAACAAAAATATTGAACAACAAATTACTGATTCGTACGTAAAACCAACGTGAAAGCATTGAACCTACTAGAAGCAAGGATTGTTGTATTAGATATAATAATTATTTTAACAATTTGTGTTTGGGTTCTGACAGATGCAGATGATGAATTTTGCAAAATAATATTTAAACAATAGTTATTCTCGTTGTGCTATCTGGGAAATGTACATAACTGATGAAGGCAAATAGAACTTCGAACGCATTGAATACATAACGTTATAGTTTTTGTGTATATTGGTTGGTTGATTCCGCTGCTGGTGTCCCACGGGGTATCGGAAAATTAGTAGTCAGTGATTCAGTACTGAAATGATTCATAGCATACATTTTATTTATAATACATTATTTAGAAACTAAGGTGTCACTCCCTTAAGCTCTATCTATGTGTAATACCATAAAATCATAGTACGTCACATCAGGTTGCATACGAAAAAGTGTAGTAAATAAATCTACCCGTGAATTTGACAGTTATAGAAAATTAATAAAATATTTCATTGCAGTAAAAAATGTCTAGGGCATAAAAATACATTTTGGGTTCAAAGCAACATTAAAAGTTTTATTTGATGTTTCCATAGAATATTTTGGAAACGTCATGTTTCTTAAGCTATAACACAGATGAAAAAATAAGAGGTGAACATTTTATTGGTTAATTTCCAGCGATGGTTATTTAATTTATATGCAATTAAATGTGAAGTTAAATTTTGTCTATAAGTACTGGCTAGGATACAACATTACTCATACCAACTATTTCATACTTTTAAACAAAAAAAATCTGCACCTTTTTTTGAAAAAAGGCAAATTTATCAGTCTAATAGAGAAAACATTATGGTGGTACAGTGGCACATGTTTAAACCGAACCTCTTTGGGACTTAATACTTTTTTCGGTTTTTGTCGATGTTTGGTTTTATCAGGTTCACAACGCACATAATTTGATTTGACGGTGCTAACAAGCATGTTTGGTTTGGACAGGTGTTCAGTTTATTCAGGATTCGGTTTAGTCAGGTTTCCCTATATTACACATTTATTTGTTATTAGCCGATAATTGCATGTCATTTTCCATATCGCATTTATTATAAGCCCTAGATTCAATATCAGCCCAAGAACCACATGGAAAGAAGTCTGATATTGACCAATAATACATGCGATATGAAAAATGACATGCTATGATCTATTAATCATATGCTTCAACAAAGGAGAAAATTAACAGATAAATATAGAAATAGAAAAAGAAATAAAGAAGTTCAAAGATTAAAAACTTTACATACGTCCGACCCCAAAGGAAGCACACCAAAAATGAAATCTTTTTATCAAATGCCTCAACAGGGAGGGAAAATAACAGTTTGATATATTCTTATAAGAACGATTACAAAATTACGAACAATATACATAATGAATACTGCTTGGAAAAGTCATGATTAAAAGTGACTTGCTTTCTAAAATATGTTAGATTTTTTTAAAATGCGTTTATTTTTATCATTTGCTTTATCATTTGTTTGTGTCTTTGTAAGTTCGTTTGTTTGTTTGTGTGCTTGTTAGTTTTTTTTATTTCATTTTACACAACATATCTTAATGTGTCCAAATAATTGGTTTGTACCTTACTTTGTAATGTTTTTTCACTGAAAAGTACCACATGTACCTTTGATGTGTATTTTCCGGATTTTCCCGAGTATTACCGCAGTGCCATGCGATAACGTTATGTAAAGGCAAGTGATAATATTTGAATCATTTGATACATTTTATGTCAGCCTACTAAGCACCAATTCGAAAAATATGACATCTATGTTTATGCTATGCTATTATCATACGATAAAAACCATATGTTATTTAGTCTAAGTATAAGAAATAACAATTATGAACTAGTATGCAAATACAAGCTATTGAAATTGCAGTTGGATTTTTCAAACTGTATTGTAACTAAACTTAAAGCTTATCGTAGATACCAAGAAAAGAAAGTTACAGAAAACATATAGTGTACGAAGTTGAATATCAATGAAGACCCAAAAGTTTAATTGGTTTAGCTAAATACATCTAAGGGTATTTATTCTTGATCGAAGTAAAATGAGCCTTAGTATTTCGATAATTCAAAGTTTTTAAACAGTTAATTTATAATTATGACCATGATGATAATCCATGTCAACCTAGAAGTACTGACTACTTTGATGTTGAAAAAATCGAGGAGGAAAAACGCCACCAGCAGTGGCATCGATCATTATCATTTCATATCCTGAATATTTTAAATATCTTAAATATCTTAAATATAAGTAAGCTGCCTTAATTATATTCGCTGCAGAATCATGACCTACTGATATAAACAGAATGACATAAGCAAATAGCCAAATAAGTCAACTATTAATTTAGTCTTAGTTTGAACTCAGTGTTCTTGACAATTTATTAATATATGAAAGGAGACTTTTAAATAAGTATATGTTATAATATATGTGAGTACCAAATAGCCGTACATGAATTTTTTATTATCCTAAATGCATTTCAGTTACTTTTTTTCAGCATTATCTGTTAAGTTTGACATCATGACAGATAAAATAGATATCATTAGCTCATCCTATGAACCAAACATACTAGATTACATGGTTGACCTTTCATTCTATAGAATGGACGTCTTACCAGCAAGATTTTTAACCTTTGCGGTTAAAGCATGTAAGCACGTGGCATTGTACGCATCGAGTTCTGACACCAATGATTCATCAAAACCTCTTTATGAAATAGCTATAGGTTCACATCAGAATACAAAAACATATGTAAGACGCAGGAACGATGCATCATTGCAGACGAGCTCACGAATTACTGAAGAGAGCAAAACTGATAACATTCTAAACTGTGCAGAATATAGACTATTCTGGATTAGTTGGGAGGCAGGAAGTGTAAAGGTCGGGTCTGGAAATAGAGTAGGTGAAAATGTCATAGTAAGCTTGATTGATCCAGATCCTTTAACTGTTCAAAGTTTCGGAATCATGACAGTGACAAAAGTAGTTGGAGAGTGGAAGGTTGATATCCCAGGTAGGAAAGCTATATAAGACAAGATTATTTTTTCATCGGAGCAATTTGTTTTTCTAAATAAACCTTCATCAGATACATGCGAAGGTTTCTAAGTCAAAAGCCTTAATATTTTTGTGAAAAATCGGGGATAAAAAGACATATCTAGATGTATAAACATGCACTAGTAGTTAAACGTATTCAAAAGAGATAACTAAAAAACTAAAGAAAGTTTGAAAACTGTTACACCGTCATCTACAAACGTTTGTTTTTAAAATTATATTTGAACAGTTGAAGCGTATTTTTTTCAAATTTCTTTCTACATGTATGTGTGTGTTAAAACGTTAACCTTTGTGAAATAACGCAAACCTTTGCATAATCACGCAAACCCTTGCGTTAAAACATAAACATTTGTTTTTTTCATTCATTTAAGTTTCGAAAGAAGTGGCTGTTTATATGAAGGAGGATGAATATATTAAATTGTATCACCCTTTGTACTCATTTCAAAGTAACATCCTTGAATACTAGTATTAAGAACATATCATTGATTAATTATATTTATGAGCAGGATAAAACATATACATACAATGAAATGTTATGTCTTTTAGTACTGGACAGGATACAACATTACTCATGCCAAGTATTTCTTTCCTTTAAACAAAATTCTGGACAATTTTAAAAAGTGCAAATTTATAGCTAATAGTGTAACATAATGGTGGTATTACACATTTATGTGATATTAACCATTCTGAACTATGTAAGTGCAAGCTAGTAAAATTGAAGTTGGATTTATCAAACTATACTGTTACTATACTTATCGTAGACACTAAAATAACAAAAAAAACTATTGCAATCAAATTTAAGAATTAGATTAATCTTGGTAAAAAAGTAGAATTTGCAGTTCGGACTAAATTAAGATAGCACACTTTATAAAAATGTATAACTATTTGAATTCAACTTCAGTTTTCACAGAACTCTACAGCTATATAAGTTATATATTGATCTTACTAAATCCAAGGTCGTTATGTAGTTTACTGTATTACTGTCAAATTTAAGGATTAAATCAATCTAGGATTTTTAATGCACGACCGATGATCATTTTGAATACCAGTTATTGTGTTAATAAGGTCGATTGATCTTTAATAGTTAGATGTGTTAATGTGATAAATGATGATAATAAAGACATACAAGTAAATTAGAGAAAAACAAAAATGTGTTGTTTTTGCAAAAATGTAATATAAACTTTTCGTGTTTATTTTCAACCAAAGTTTGTTATAATTGAATCCAATTGGGAAATTTTCACAATTTGGAAAATATTCGATTCAATTGATTCAATTGTAAACGTTAAAAAAAAGATCGTACTCAGTACAAATTGTGACGTCCTGTGTAATCAAAATTCTGTTTAAACAGCGTTTTTCTACTTTTATACATCGCCAAACATTCCAAAACATAATGAAACTTGTCTTTAATTTCACCGGAATTACATCTTTCTGATTACATTTGTATTTCACAATCTAACAGTTTTATTGACATTTTTTGTGTTCAAAGTTCTGAATGTCCAAAAACGAATCACTATTTTTGTTATTACGAATACCAAAGTAAGCTTCGCAAGTTAGACTTTTTCCATATTCTTTACTCGTTTTTAGAATTAAACAGTATTATAAAGCAGCTGACTAATGCACATTCTGTTTGAAATCAACTCGTTCTTGTCCATTAATGAATTCCAAGAACGAGTTTCATAAGGAAAAAGGATTTTCTAATCAACAATTTCCCTTTATTTTTATAATGTAATATTTAGTTTATATTATTATTTATTATAGGAAATGTAAAAACAAACGATCTCTGTTTGGTAAAACTCTTAACTTTAGAAGCTTGGTACATACTAAATGAGAGCAATATTACAAGCCTTGAAGGAATTTTTAGAAATTCTGAAAAATGAATTTATTTCCATTTTCCTCTGACTTTCTGTCATTCATCATATATTAAGGTATTTTTCTAATATACAAAATTATTTTTTTCGTAAAACAATTTGGTATAACACTCAATGCCAGCAGTGTGATATGAGAAATACGTCTTCATGTAAGAAATATATAAGAGGCAACGATCATATGATAAACTGTATCATAACGCATAAAACCTTTAAATAAAACTAATGTATGGGAAGCTTATTTCAAAAGAAATCGGTCTAATTTCTTGTGTTTTTATGGCTTGTCCCCGTCTTGTCCTTTCACAAGATAGAAATATTGTTTGTTTTGCTTCAAGACCCCCGGTAACTTTTTCTATGATTGTTAAGCTGTCTTTATATTGAATTTGTAAGTCTGATGCACGCCGTTTCCGATTTTTTATACAGCATTTGTACAGTATAATAACAAATTATAGACACGCAGGATTGAATGAAAAACGGCACATTTTGTGACACTTTTAGTCAATTTAGTTTAAAAATTTACATAATGCACCATGTGTTTTACTTATAGAGGATTCATATATATATATTCTCAGATATTTTTATTGCATAATTTTTACGAATTATCTAATGTTGAACTTGGTCTTTTCCGCAAATACGGACACAACCCACACGTTTACATCATTCGAAATGTATTTTATTTTTATCAATCACTTTAACAACTTACTGTTTAATAGTAATTTTTTATGGATGCATTAAGACACAACTATTTTATTGTGTCGTCTTGAACATCCATGAAGTATTTGCCACTAGACATTTTACAACCTCTAATCAAACAAACTTCTATGCATATCAGTCAACTTTGGATCAATTTATCTAAAAACAAGGATGGTAATATGTGTCTGTACATACGGACTCACAATAAAATCCGGGAAATTGTTAATTTTTTAGTCTTTTTCCTTATATAAGAGATCAAAATAAATTAGTGACGACGCTCGGGGTATTTTTATGAGGTCGTTTTCTGATTTTTTTCGTTTCTGTTCTTTAGATTGCTTTTAACAAATGCTATAACATTTATACGTAATGCTTTATAATGTTTCATGTTTATGTAAGAAGGGGCATCATCAGTGTCCCATGGACACATTATCCATTTATTCCAAGCTCTAACGTACTATGTCTTTGTGTAATGCATTATAATCGGAATAACATAACTGTGGTTGAAGAGTAGCCACAGTCAATTTTGATTTGACGGTGGCAAATTTCTGTTTTACTGTCTCCCCTACGCGTGGACAGTTAAACTGAATTTGCAAACATCAAATCGCCAATTGACGATGGGATTCCTCAACCACAGTGCCATTACTCCCGTGAACTTCATTAAACTGATTTTAATTTATTGAAATGTGGAAGATTTTCATATTACAGGTCTACATAACTGCATTTCTTATTTTAAATATCAACAACACAATTACGGCTGGTCATTTGTATTCCAAGGACATCGTCCGTTTCGTCTTTCATCCTGTATATAAGGAGCATGTAGTTTGTTTGTTTGGTCAAAGACCCCAAATCTGATCACCATGTGGAACAATTGGACAAATAATACCAGTAATCTTATATTTCCCCTGCTTAGTCATCGATTTTTGATCATATTTGAATAACATGTGTTGATGTCTAGATTTAAATGATTGGAATAAATACGGCTGCTGTAAATGACTTTACTATAGTCAAAACTGATGTTTTTTCATCCAATCGCTGCATACAAACAATTTACCAAACATGGGGCAATGAAGCAATTTTCATTACTTTTAATGGCAATTTGAATGCTTTCCTAAGACTTAGAATATAACAGTTTGAAGCTCTGAAAAAATATAAGTGTTTCCTTCAAATTCAGAGTCTTGTACATGTTGTAATACACAAGTATGGCCAAAGTTAAACACCTCCCCTTCTGACTGATAGTTGTGGGCATAAAAGTTAAGAGACGACATCAAAATTTTAAAGAAGGATAAAAGAAAAAACTTAATTCAAATAGTTTGTTCACTAACCCTCCCCCTCCCTCTCATAACTTAACTTGGGAATATTGATTAACCGATATGGCTATATGTAAAATCGATGTCAAATTAACAAATTGACAATGAGGGTCGGTTGAAGACAAAACTTTACGACAAAAGAGATGATTTCAGCTTTCCAATTGTGAACTTTCCATTTCTAAGTAGCAACATTCCAGCAGCACCTGCATACGGGGTATATATCTCCCAATTGATACGATATTCCCGTGCTTGCATTTCCTATCATGATTTTCTTGATAGAGGGTTACTGCTCACAAGGAAGCTATTAAACCAAGAGTTCCAAATAGTGAAGTTGAAATCATCCCTTCGTAAATTTTACGGACGCCATCACGAGTTGGTTGACCGTTATGGCATAACCGTTTCACAAATGATATCGGATATGTTCCTTACGTCGTAACTACAATCCCCTTCCCTTTCATGAATTTGACCTACCGAATTAGACTATTTACTGGATTTGTAATCACATAAGCAACACGACGGGTGCCCATGTGGAGCAGGATCTGCTTACCCTTCCGGAGCACCTGAGATCACCCCTAGTTTTTGGTGGGGTTCGTGTTGTTTATTCTTTAGTTTTCTATGTTGTGTCATGTGTACTATTGTTTTTCTGTTTTTCTGTTTGTCTTTTTCATTTTTTTGCCATGGCGTTGTCAGTTTGTTTTGAATTTACGAGCTTGACTGTCCCTTTGGTATCTTTCGTCCCTCTTTTAACAAAACTTGCAGCAACTTTTATCCCCCCCCACCACAAACTATATGAATTAAGTTGTTTATCCTACATTGATCTTTTGATGTCATTCCTAAGTTAATCACTGTTTTCTCTCATTGATTATGGTCAATTCCAAAGTGTTACAGGCAAAATAATTGGTTATCAAAAGATGCTATTAAAGATGACTTTGTTCTTTGCAGATGAACAAAATTTTTTGTTCGTGATTTACAGAAATGACAGATAAACACATATAACGGCCATTTCCGTAAAAACGAATTCGGGGACATACCAATTTTATTAACTCATTGTAATGGCAATATTTAATTTCTTTAGTTCACAGTTTTTTACAAAAACGGTGGAGCCGGAAAAGGGATATTTTTTGGCTTTTTGTTGCCATGGCAACGTTTTTTTTAACCCAAAAATTAAAAATAATATTTTTAGGAATTTGTTTATGATATTTTTAATTCAAACTTATTATTTATGAATGGACCACAATTATTTATGCATGTTTTATTTAGTTTTAGTTTTTTATAGTCAATCGCATACATTATTATTCCAGAAGAATTCAAATACAATTTTCTGTAAAATATTTGTAATGAGATAATAACACAAAACATAATCACTGACATTGTTTAACTAACCTTGTATTAGAAATATTTTATATCATAATTTAGGATAAAGTTTATTAGATATATATCAAAACGAGATATAACATTCAAGAAATTATTAAAATTGTTCTTCAGATTCGTGGTAAAGTATAAAGCAATGCATCCTGCTTGAGGCAACTCATAAGAAAAATCAGACCTAGTCAAAGAGTATTAAATTCTAAATAACATTCATTCAAAATGCAAAATCCCATTAAACTTAAATCGGAAGGCCTATTGAATTCACTAGATAAGTAATACACGAGTTTAAGAAAAGTAGGGCTTTTTTGTATCTGTAAAATACACATGTACTGATGTATTCAAAACTAATAAAAGTGTTTATTGTATGCCATGTATTTAATTGACAAAAACTATTTAAATTTGTTTAAAATATTTTTTTACTGTAACTGTAACACATTTCTTTTTTTAAAAGGTTATCAGGGATTGGTATGAAAGTTCTGTTATCGTGAATATAATAAATTTTTGTTTTAACAACACAAAGGTGTCATTTTAATTTTTTTTTTACTTTTTTCAAATCCGCTTGGATTTTCATCAAAATTTTCAGCTATCTTTATTACATATTTATCTAACAAAAGACTAGGTTGTTTTGTTTTGTTACATTAACGGGTATTGCTGTAAAATTTAAGGACTTAGTTCATAAGGGAAAACACTTTTTCCGATATTATGAATTACGAAAGTAGGTACATGTAGTACACCATCGCGTGCATTTTTCTTGTTGCGAACTTGTCTTAGTAGTAGTTGCTCACTAGGAGTTCAGTAAACTTTAATTCTGACAGTCAATAAAATTTAACTTTTTTTACTTTTCAACTCCAACCATATCAAATACTGATTTTTCACTTAATATTTTCATCATAATTTTAACGATAGCTTAAATTATAATTCATAGATTAACTTTTTTTTAGTCAAGGTCAACTTCACCGGATATTATACCAGCTGTGAAGCACCTGGTAAACGAGCTGTACTTCTTAGTCTTGGTGATGTCTCCTCGAGTGTACAGGAATGTGCTACGATGTGCTCACAACTCAACAGTTGTGCAGTTTTCAATTACCAGAACCAATATAAAAGGTATAACATTGACTTTTAATATATAATCTTTTGAAATATTATTTGTCTTCGCATGTCCACACTATACAAACTATTGCATTAGATTTCTCTTCATATTTTCATAAAGTTTCCTTAATCAAAATCTGAAAGAAATCACGGGCTCAATAATAGCATATGGTTCTAATCAGCAGAGTGTGTAAAATACATTCAGAATTGGTAAAAATATACACAAATAGAATGCTTTCATCTGACCATTCAACTGTTTCATTTCTTTGGCTTTGCAGTTTTCGGCTGTCAGCATTCCTTGACAGTGGTGTCTGTAAATCCAGAAATGCGCCTAGGATGCGCTTAGGATGCGTTTAAACATAGAATTATGGAACGTCGATTTTATTTTTGGCTTTTAATGTGTTTATTCGATTCTGTTGACGTGTCAACCAAATTAAATTGGTATCAATTCGCACTTTAACAAAAACAATAATAGTCTTATTGTGTAAAGATAAATTTAGACATTTGAACTATGTGCTTATAAATAAGTTAAAAATATTAACATTAATTCAACAACGAAAAGAGCTTTAAGGGAATGTTTTATGCATAAATAAATCAATAAAACTGTGTTTTTTTTATTATATTAACAGATGTGAACTTCTGTCTTTTGGAAAGGACCCTTTGTCAGATGTCCCAAAATCCAATGCAGTCGGATGGCAGTACTACGCTAAATGTTACGATGGAAATGAAGCATGTTTTGGATGCTTATACTGATTTTACCACGTTTTTCGATTAGAAGACAGAAACTTTTTGTTTTGTTTCCAAGCATAGGACACTTTGAAATATATGTATTTCACCATTGAAGACTACTTATTATATTTATTGTTTTAGAAAAAGGGGATGCTAATCATCACTTATTCATGTTATGATTTCTTTAGCTTTTACCGTTTATTGTTCTGAATGAATAATTCTATGTAAATTGCTTATTCACATACTTACCAGGTAATTAACATGAATTAAGTAATAAGAATTATCATTCAAGAAATAAGAAATCATACAACATCTTATTTTTTATATTTATTACTAACTACAAGGATTTTATAAAAAATTCGAATATGGCCTTTTAAACTATATGAAATAAAATTATGAAAACAAAGTAGGGGGCAGTGGGCATATTTTAAATGGCACTATATGGATAAAACAAGATGATTCTGAACACTTTCATACACGTCACCAGTGTCTGGGTAGTAAATTGTTGAGTTAGGGCTATGTTAGAGACCGTCTTGTCCTATTTCTGAATAAAACTCATCGGAAGGTACCAAGTCCTTGTTTATAGATATTCCGTAACAATTTAACAAATAATACACGGTGGTCTTAAAGTATAAATTATGCATTGTTATGGGTGCTGACATTGTTTATCATCCTAATAACGTCTTATGTTAATATTCTTTTAATTATCTCTAAGAATATGACTGCCAGTACTTTTAAGTCTGTTTTGGTGATATCCATTTGACTTGTAATTGTGCTATGGTATTTGTTTTGTATTTTTTTTATATTTTGCTACGATGCTTTGTGTATATGACTTTCTTTCTTTCTTTGTTACATATGGCTTGACTCTGCACTTACACATCCGGTAATTGTAAATACTAGCTTTTTATTGAAACCTTTAAACCTGTGTAAAAAGTGGTTCCCTCAGACCAACGACTGGTCAATATTTACAGTCCTCTACGACTACTGATCGTTATTGGATGATAATGATGATAAATGTTTTATTGTAAATTCTTTAAAAAAAAAATTCTAATGTCCTTTGTCTACTATGCCTTTTTGTTATTCTTTGTTTTAACAGTCATTAAGATTATAACACAATATTGACTGCTGTAAATATTTTGATATTTTTACCTATTGTGTCTGTTTTGTTAACACATCGTTGTAAATATAATTGAATATTGTTCGATAAGTGAGATGTTTCTGGCTGGTTAAAAAACTAAGTTTAATCCACCATTTTCTACATAGGAAAATGCCTGTACTAAGTCATGTAGCAACAGAACAGTTGTTATCTATTCGTTTAATGTAATCTGTTCCTGAGGTAAAACACTCTGAGTATTTCAAAACTTCAATGTTTTGTATACAGTTTATTTATGATTATGAGCAGAAAACAGAAGTCACAATAGAGGTGCTGACTCCTGGGCTGGTGATAACCTCGGTAAATAGCAAATCCACCAGCAGTGGCATCGACCCAGCTGTTGTAAATAAACTCATCAAAGATACCAGGATTGAAATATCATATTGCGCTAGACGCGCGTTTCTACCACAAAAGACTCATCAATGAGACTCGAATAATAAAATGCTCATGGGCAAATAAAGTACCTCGTTGAAGAGCATTAATTGAGGACCAAAAATTCCTCAGTAAAATAAGATAATCTTTTACTTGTAACATTTTCAATATTGTCTGTCTTTTAAATGAAAAATGTAATGTAAACTTTTTGGTACGCATACTGTACGTATACTTACAATAAAGCTTTTGATTTGATTTGATGTGATGGTTGTTGATTTTTTTCCTTACATTTTGTGGTGATTAGTTACACGAGAATACTGCGCTCTTTTATCTTAAAGACTTAAAAAATCGAAGGACTGGTTCAAAATTTATTTTCCATCTGAGCCAAGTCGTAACCACGATATCGCGAATCCGGGTTCGCTCGACCTGATTTACGTTTGCCATAGTACCTCTTCGTTCTGATATCTGTTCGCCTATGGTTCATAGGCCCTGATTTTTCCACATATATAATTGTTGTCAAATTGCATAATGTTTATTATTTGAACAGAACATTTTAAAGCTGATGAAAAATTATCAATTTGTATTCTAATGCCGCAAACAATTTATTATTTTCCCTCTGATAGACCACTGGAATACAATGTATTTATATGTAGCTCAGTGATATTTTTTAAACAAAATAGACAGTGTCTGCTCGTACCTAAATTCGGGTAAGCGTAGTCAAATTGACTTTAGTAGTCTATGCGTACCCGCAACCGATCGTATAATGAACTTTAAATTCATGACTTTGTGAATTCAGTGACGATAATTGAAAAAAATATTTTTGTATTTGTATTTAATATATTATTTAGAAAAATAGATATTGAATGTAAATGCACATTAAAAATGTTAAAAGAATAAAATTGTATTGATTTTGTATGAATGTATTTTCATAAACTCGAGTTTGAAAGTTTTTTTCTTATATAATTCGGATCAGAAACAACAGTTGTTTAAATATCTTAATGACAAAAAATAAAGTTTGAGTGTATACACATTGAATTCATACTCTCCTGTGTAAAGAATTATTCATATTCTTGATAATTCATGCAGCAAATGATACAAAAGTATTTCATTTTGTAGTTTCTTTCTTTAATTATATCAGACATAAATAATTTGTTCTTTCCTAGTGTTTAAAATGACTTTTGTTGGAAATTAATACTCCCAAGGGACATAATTCAGCTTTTCATTGATTAATACAGGCAACAAATGCAACTTTACAGCTGATTATTTTACATATTTAATGTTTGAAGTGTCTAATATCTTTGTTTTCATCATCTCAAGACAAAATAATGGATTTTATATCACGCTCTGAAATTTGTGACCACAGTATTGCATATACCATAGTATGGAATGGAGATTAGTAAGAAAAATCTTGAATTTGTGCATTTGTTGTAATTTTATGATAAAATGAATACAAATTGAATTGAACTGTCCATTTTATCTGTTTAAATGGAACTATTTATCATTCTTTTTAAATAAGATAAGATATGATGGGATACAGGTTGTTTATAAGGCTTTTCTGAAAGAAGTAAAATTTGAGGTAAACAAACATGTAAGGGTTGTGACATAAAATGATATGTGCTTCTTTAAGTAATGGGGACATTCAAGTATTTATCATAGCCAAGGTTTTCACAAAATAGCCCAGTATTGAATAAATAATGTCATAAGAATTCTTTATATCTTTATGTCACAGTATAGGGAAAACGGTAGCATTAAATTTTCCTAGCATTAGGTTGGCCTTTTGCGTACTCAAGGCTGGTGAAAGAACACAAATTAGGAGCGCTGTGATTGGATTTAAGGGTACAATATATATATTTTTATTCATCTATGAGTAACTGCAGTGTGTATATTTACAATGTGAATTTTGAAACCTTTTGAAACATTTTCTAGAGAATTATATATATAATTATTCGAAAAGACTTCCAAAATTTCATAAATTGGTGCAAAATGACGGTTGGTATGGATAACATAAACAAGCTCCGTTGGAAGTAGGTCATGATACTATTTGACTTTAATTTTTTTAAACAGAATAATAAAGCACTAACACAATATATAACTGTTTTATCCAGGTTTTTATCTTAAAAACTGGTAAATTTAGAAAATGTTAATATTGTCGCCTACGGCAAGAGTACCGTTGTCCTTATACATGGAAAAAATGCTAAATTGTTTTGTCTTTGTTCTCGAACAAAAGTTTGCCTCAACCAATCTTATACATCACAATGCTTATTACCACAAAACACAGAACAAGTTTAAACTTTAATGGCGTCACTGTTATCTTTTCCGAAAAATACTTCTTTACAAATGGAAAATTGTTGATTTTTTGGGGTTATTCTCTCTTAAGTTAGCATCAATCAATTGTTATGAAACTTGTACACAACGCTTATCAACACAAAACTCAGATCAAGTACAAATTTTGGAAGAACCCGGTACCATTCTTGGATTACATTTCGTATGTCCCTTTTTAATGTTATGAGCAAGCGTAAGCATAATCTGTGTTTGATACAATCCCTTTTTATTTCTCTTTCTAATAAACCAAACATCAAGTTATTCCCCTAGAAGTTGCTTTACTATTATCTTTTTATAAGCAACAGGAACATACCTAAACGATATATCACCATATAAAGTTATTTGCTCTTACCCTTTTTGTCTATCCTGGTATTGCATTTGTATCTGGTAAATTACAACAAAATTAGACGTACTTATTTTTAAATGGGGTCAAACAACCAAATATTTCATTATGTGTACACAAAACTATGTATGATTATAAACTTTGTGAAGATATTTCTAACAAATACTGTTTATCCTGTTCATATATGGGTTAATTGTAGTCAGCTGTAATCACTTACATTTTGCAATGTAATTACATGTAATCAGTAGGCATGCGATTTCAAATTACAAGTAATAGTACCCTTAAATAAATCTGTTTCCATGTGAAAATCAGGTGTAAACATGATAACTTTTCAACTACCTTAAGATTTCACCCATATGATTGATTGCTTATTTCAAATATTGTATATGAAAATAATTTTGATATCCAACTTAAAAATAAAAAGATGTGAAATATAATTAAAAAACATAAATCAAGTATTCACTATCATGAATAAACTCATCATAGATGCTAGGACTAAATTTAGTACATACGCCAGACGAGCGTTTCGTCTATAAAAGACTCATCAGTGACGATCGAATCCAAAAAAGTTCAAATAAAGATCGAAGTTGAAGAGCATTGAGGATAAAAAAAATTGAAAGTTTTGCCAAATATGACGGATTACAGTTCAAAATGATTGATCATATCTAATCTTCTATCTAACAAGTTCATTTAAACTAAGTTGGGCATGTAGAATGAAAATGAGTGATTTTTTTTGGTAGATAGTTTCAAGGAATTAAACTGGCCAAATAATTCAGTCTTTGTGATAAAAGAAATTGATTTGAAAGCATATTATTATCCATGGTTCGATACTTTGTCACACATTATCTTGTTATAAGTATTACTAGTTCTACAGTAAAATTCAAATATTTTAATTATCATAGAACATAAAGGAAATAAAGTTCCAATCATGTCCTTGATGAGCGACATAAATGAGCTCGCTAAATTATTAATATTCTACATAAATTTACAATTTGCATAATTTTGTTTTCCAAAAATGATTTAATATGGGCTATTCTTAATGAATATTTCAAACATTTTCAAACAATAATATACATAATGAATACTTTAATTCCTCTTCGTTTATATAGGCATGTAATTTAAAGTGGTAAAAACAGGATGTCACCATGTAATAGGTGAAATTGAGCATTAAATATTAATTGTTTTGACCTCAATATCAATAAAGTTCTTCAAACCGTATGTATAATTGAATTATCCTTTATTGCACTAACAACAACTTATATTTAGCAAAATAACAAGGTTAACAAAAATGACAGAATACAGAGAACAATTAAACATTACAGAGATAACTTATAAAACCCATTAATTGTACATTTGTACACAAGATATACTGTTAATTTACAATCTAACTTTTCATTACTGATAATTTGTGATCTTAATTTCCATATTACTAATCATTTGCGATGTTATATTCCTAAAACTGATAATTTGCCTTCTTAATTTCCATAACTATCCGTTTGTGATCTTCATTTCCATAACTGATAATTTGCGGTCTTAATTTCCATAACTGATAATTTAGGATCTTAATTTTCATGACTGATAATTTGGGATCTTAATTATAACAGCGAACCTCCCTGTAGTGTGGCATGTATGTACCGACTTAAATCACATAGTCATCATTTCAAAAATCAAGGTGATAAAATTTTTGCTTGCCAAAATTGCTATCCGAGTGATTTGTTTCATTATTGTTTTCAAGTTTCGGTTTTTATTTTAACATAAGATATTAAAAACCTTTTGAGCATAAAAATGACATTATATAATCTTGATTATGTTATCATTGAAGCCCTTGGTATTAAGTAATACATCGGAATATTATTTAGTGCTATCTTTAAGAAAAGATAATCTTTTATTATTATTGAATTTTAAAGAAAAATATTTAAGAACTAACCAGGATCGTTTCTATGAAAGCGTATTATGGACGTATTATACATAACTTCAGTAAATTGATAAGAATGTTTTGTTAGTTATATGAAAATTACTTGTTGAAAATAATTTTGCGTACGTAATTATTCAGAAAGTAGACAGCTTTAAAAATGTGCATAACAATCGATTTCATGAAGATAACTTTTATTCAGATTGAGTATTTCCGACTGAAACTTCACAGACCTTATAAAACATCAGATACAAAAGAGGAGAATGTGAAATAATAACATCATGAAAATGTCAAATCTACTTTTCACGTTCAGACATACGAAAGATAAATTACAGCTGTTCGAGAAACGTTTTTTCGTAGGAATATTTACCTAAACTATTTTTACCGCATATTTTGAATACAAAATACTAAAACTTAGTACGCCTTGATTGACTATGTTGATCGCGATTGAGAAAACAATAACAAGAAATTAATTCAGTCCAAGATATTAAAACTACAACAAATGCATTTATAAATTTTATTAAATGAAAATATGAAAGGTTTTAAATGAAAAATCGTTAGAACTACGTTGGTTTAACTAGTTCACATGTGCGTATGGGAAATTTAATTATGCAAATTATTTCTTAAAAAATGCAAAATTTATCATTGATATCTGTATCTAACATTCATTTCTAGTATTTTTATAAAGAATTAGGAGGAAAACTCTTCTTACACTCAGTCGTGTTTTGTAAATGCACACGGATTGTATGTAGCTGTATTTGGTCCATGGTTTAGCATTTTCAAGTCATCATCTGGTATTTGGAAAATGTGCTATTTAAAAACAAAGTAAAGATTTTGACAACATTATTTTGCAAATATAGAGAGTCTAATGCGGGGTTCACAAATTGCCGATTATTGCTCCCGTTTGAGATCCGACAGCGATACGTAACGAAAAGTGAAATAAATCGGATTACTATTCTCTATTATCTGGACTGTCCTATCATTGTCTGGACGCAGTCGTTTAAGTTCGTAACAGATTCCTACGGATCGGAAAGGGTCCGAATAGTTCGGCGAAGCACCCCGACAGTTAGGTGCGTCCCGTAAGATTCGAGGAAACTCAGACGAGGTTGTCTATGTGCCTATGTCGTGACAGATTCTGCTGTATCTGATCACAATCCTAACAATGTTCTGTGTATTCTGGACGGTGTCCAGTGGAACGCGAATGATCTGGAGAAATTTGTCATTGCTGTTTTTTCTGCCGATTGACTCCAGATTGCATCCAGAGCTTGTCGAATGCGAACAGTTTTTGTCGTAACCGTTCCGTAACAGTACCGTTATCAACACAAAATTCATACCCACGTCAGAGTCCCGACAATAACAGAATACAATACGACTGAGATCATACAAAGCCGTTTGCAATGCGATAGAGCGGACCGTGATAGGATTACATCAGGATATGATTTATTATATCCAATTTAAAAATGACAAAGTTGTAAAGTATAATTTAAAAAAAATCAAGCTAGTATTCACCATCATGACTATGACGGATTATAGTTCAAAATGATTGATCATATCTTCTAACTAACAAGTTCGTCTAAACTATGTTGGGCATGTAGAATGAAAATGAGTGATTTTGTTTTTGGTAAAAAGTTTCAAGAAATTTAACTTTCCAAATATTGCATAGTGTGAATTGAGTTTTTGTGATAACAGATTTTACTGTGAAAGCATTTTATTATTCATGGTTTAATACTTCTGATATAACCTCAATTTTGTGTTACACAATATCTTGTTATAAGTACTAGTTCTACAGTAAAATTTAAATGTTTTATATAGCATAGAACATTAAGAAAATATAGTTCCAATTGTGTCCTTGATGAGCGACATAAATGAGCCGTTAAATTATTAATATTCTACATAGTTTTACAATTTGCATAATTGTTTCTTTTAATTGCAATATCCATAAAGCTTAACAAACCGTATGAATGAATGCATAAATCTTCATTGCACTAGTAACAACATTGGTTTAGCAAAATAACAAGGTATAACAAATATGACAGAATACCGACAACAATTTAATAGTACAGAGAAAACATATAAAAACACATACATGTGTACAACAGATTAACTGATAATTTGCAATCTTAAGATCCAAAACTGATAATTTTCTATCTTAAATTCCATAAAGATCAGTTTGTGATCTTAATTTCATAACTGATAATTTGGGATCTTAATTTCCATAACTGATTAAATGGGATCTTAATATCCATAACTGATAGTTTTGGATCTTAATCATGTTAATTTCTATACATTGAAACTGATAATTTGCAATCTTAATTTCCATAACAAATATTTTTTTTATAATAATTTCCATAACAAATAATTTGTTATATTATTTTCCACAAGTCATAATTTGGAATCTTTCTTTCCATAACTATTAATTTTGGATCTCTCTTTCCACAACAGCTAATTTGATTTCTTAATTTCCATAACTGATAATTTGAGATCCTTATTTCCATTCATTGTAACTGATGATTTGCAATCTTAATTTTTATAACTAATGTAAAGATTGTTGCCAATCTTTAATTTAAAAACAATATCTTTGGTTTCTGGATATTAAATAATGACTAAACAACTTTTAAAAGTATAAGAGATTATTATTATCAATAATAATAAATACAGGTTAATGAAATACAATAGATTAAAACGTTTGAATGAGTTTTTCGTGTATGCAAAATTACCTCTTGTAATCTTTTAAGATCTGTTTAAATTCGTTTCGTTATAAGAAAGATCCGGTTTTTATAGACCTTAGCACGCCTTATCCTTGCGTGTAAGAATATAGTTCGTTACCGGTCAAGGTTTATCATGTAAATAACTGTCAGTACGTACATAAATATGAGTTAACAAGAAAGCAAACACGATGTCATAAGTTCCGACACCGATTCAACAATATAAAGCATGTAAATACAAGTAACTAAAGAAATGTAGGATTCATAACAAGCTAGAAAACAAAGATGTTATCCGAACGCCACATGTTGGCGGAATTTCGTAACGTTAAATCGGCAACTGTCAAATTTGCCGGGAACGACGTTACGTTTACTAAAAGGTACTGCCGCGATATTTAACGTTCACAACACTGCCCTCCGTCAAAATAGAATTTCGTCTCGAAATTTAAATAACTGTAAAATATAAATTCATCATGCAATCAAGCAAAATTTAAACAAGCACCTGCTGTCTCAATAGAAATTAAAATTAAGAAAATTTCTTCCTGTCTAAATCACGAATACCGGAATAACCTACCACGATCTATGACACGTATTAATAATGATTAAATTGTACCAACAGCATACAAAACAATATGCAATCATATAAACGATATCAACAAATGTCTAGTTATGTGTCTTTTCAATATAAATAAATGTTTTTAGAATTTTCGACGTCTTCTTTTTCCAACAACTTCACTGTGTTATTGGTTCGTCTCTTTTTGTTTTCCTCTCCTGTCTTTTGCTCCTTCTGTGTCCTCGTCTGTTCTTTCCTCCTTCTGTGTACTCTTCTGCTCTTTCTTCCGTTTCCTCCAATCTTTTTGTGTATCTCGAGTCACATGTTTTTTATTCCCTAGTTCATTCCTAGTTTGGTCT
Organism: Mytilus trossulus; assembly: GCF_036588685.1. NCBI lineage: Eukaryota > Metazoa > Mollusca > Bivalvia > Mytilida > Mytilidae > Mytilus > Mytilus trossulus. Next base: position 45,533,836 of record NC_086379.1, read on the forward strand.
AAATCTGTTTTTTTTTTTAAACTTACTTTCAGTTGACTTATCTTTTCCTCCTGACAGAACATGTTACCATCCTCTTCTGTAACTATAACATTTACAGTTTCTTTAGTAACTGGAACATTTTCATCATCTTGTGTACCTAGAACAATTACAATTTCCTTTGTAACGATTACATTTTCTTCCATAACCTTTATGTTTTCTTCTGTAACAGTTATATTTTCTACTGTTACATTTTCATTTTCTTCTGCAACATGTTGCAACAGTTCAGGCAACATTTGGACATCGACCTTGCCCGTCTGTATACCCTTATAACTTGCACTAGTAATATTGTCCTTATATACATGTATGTCCTGCGTACATGCTATCATGGGTTTTTCGGTATATACCAATACCGACTCTATTATTGAATCTCTAGTTGACAGGAACATACTTCTGTCTTCTTCTTTGTCAATGATAAGCCCAGAGTTGGTGTCCTTTTCTCCGACTCTGGCTACTTTCATTCCATCAATTAGGTCACAGCCTAATAACTTGTTCTCTTCAATGGGCGCTACATAAACTGGCCATTTGAAGATTTCACTCCCTAGATTAACTTCTACCTCTGTAATCCCACCGCTGCCACCAGTGTAAAGATTGTTGCCAATCTTTAATTTAAAAACAATATCTTTGGTTTCTGGATATTAAATAATGACTAAACAACTTTTAAAAGTATAAGAGATTATTATTATCAATAATAATAAATACAGGTTAATGAAATACAATAGATTAAAACGTTTGAATGAGTTTTTCGTGTATGCAAAATTACCTCTTGTAATCTTTTAAGATCTGTTTAAATTCGTTTCGTTATAAGAAAGATCCGGTTTTTATAGACCTTAGCACGCCTTATCCTTGCGTGTAAGAATATAGTTCGTTACCGGTCAAGGTTTATCATGTAAATAACTGTCAGTACGTACATAAATATGAGTTAACAAGAAAGCAAACACGATGTCATAAGTTCCGACACCGATTCAACAATATAAAGCATGTAAATACAAGTAACTAAAGAAATGTAGGATTCATAACAAGCTAGAAAACAAAGATGTTATCCGAACGCCACATGTTGGCGGAATTTCGTAACGTTAAATCGGCAACTGTCAAATTTGCCGGGAACGACGTTACGTTTACTAAAAGGTACTGCCGCGATATTTAACGTTCACAACAACTAATAATTTAGAATCTTCCTTTCCACAACTAATGATTTTGGATCTTACTTCCCTTAACTCATTATTTGCTATCTTACTTTCCATAACTGTTGATTTGTTATCTTTATTGTCATAACTAATACTTAGGTATCTATTACCATAACTGTTAATTTGCAATCTTAATTTCAATAACTGATAATTTGTAATCCTAAACTCAATGCAGCCTTTAGATAATTACACAGTTTCGTAGTTGAGTTTATGATATACAGCTTGTAGCAATGCATGCCTTCATTCATTTGTTTTTTTTAGGGGGGCTAGATTGAAAAATATTTGTCCAGCCTTTTTTATGAGAAATCTCTGTCCTACCTTTTTCTTCACTCTACTCGGTCATGTCTTTTATTTAAGTTTATCCTGACGTTATTGTAATAAATTGTCATCCCTTTTCCCAAGTTCTAACGCTCCCCCCAAAGCCCATTACAATAAAATGGCAGCTCTCTTTTAAATACTAGAGATACCAATGAAAGGAATTGAAACATTACAAAGTTGTAAACAACTGAATTTGTTTTGGGCTTTTCCATGCTGAAGCCCGATATGCAGGATAATTTTACATTAATCTAACAGTAGGTGTTCTGTTGCAATCATGATATACATTATTAGTATATAATCAATTTGGTTAGTACTTGTTAGTTTATTTTATCTGTAACATATACATTTATATATTATAATATATCCAACTTATACATTATCAATATAGAATGATCCATATATTTGAATAGAAAAGAAAACTAAAAAAATAAATAAATAAAAATCACAGAAATTTGGAATTTTAGAAAAAGCAAAAAGCAAACAAAATATATATATATATATATATGTCTTACATACAGCATTTATAAAACCTTAGCAAAGTACTGCTTGCAAAGTATTTGTTTTCTATTTTTTCAAACAGCCAACAAGCATATAAACAGTGAGATCACTTCTAACCTCTTATCAAACAGTCTAGTCGTAAAGCTGTCAGCAGAACTAACCAAATCAGTTCTAACCATAAAGCTGTCAGCAGAACTGACCAAATCAGTTCTAACCGTAGAACTGTCAGCTGAACTGACCAAATCAGTTCTAACCGTAGAACTGTCAGCAGAACTGACCAAATCAGTTCTAATCGAAGAACTGTCAGCAAAACTGACAAAAATGAAATTTGAACAAGAACTTGAAATTAAAAATGTATCCCATTCTGTATTGAAATTAAAATTTCACAATAATCAGTCCTAATATAACTTCAACACAATATTAATCAACACTTACGTAATAAATAAAATCAACATTTAAATATAAATAAAACATTCTGTTCAAATAATCTAAAAAAAAAATGAATTGGGACTAACAAATGACTAATATTTTCAATTGTTTATTCAAAATTTTATGAATATTTCGGAAGTATTTTATGGTAGCTGGACTATTTTCACCATTAACTTAAGCCTAGTATACATTTAGTTGAGTTTAATTAATAATGCAGTGAATGTTTTTTATATATTAATATATGTATGTATAAAATAGTATATAAAACAACTTAATAAATACAAAAAAATGAGAGCTTGATTGTTTTGTTTTATTAAAACAATATTTTAATGTAATCGTGATAATAGAATTTCCATAGCAATCCTTGATGACCTTTTTAAAAAAGGAAATGTATTCCAAAGTAACAGTAAAAAAATATTTCAATTAATCTAAGTAATTAACATGGCATACATAAAGCATTTTGAAATGTTCTATATAGTTACCTCAGTACATGTGTGTTTAACAGAAAGCCATATTTTCTTACATTCGTGTATTACTTATCTAGTACAAGCATGTATATTCAAAAGGCCTTGTTATTTAACTAAAACAGGATGTTGCAATTTTGAATCAATGTCATTTAAAATTTAATACCTCTGACCAGGTGTGATCTTATTTATGAGTTTGTCCCAAAGCAGAGGTTATTCTTTATATTTCATTATTTATCAGAAAAACAATTTTATTTATTTATCTAATTTTATCCCTTTTTGATATAAATTATATATAATATATTTTTTTCATCCTAAATATAATCATAGATATATTTCTAATATAAGGTTACAAAAATTTAGAAATTGTGTTGGCTGTTGTTATATATATGTTAGTTAAAAAGAAATTTATTTAAACAGTTTAAAAAGTAGAGGTTTTTTGGTCTAGTATGGTTCAGACTGGTCGAGTACTGTTCAGACCTTTGGTTAAGTATGGTTTAGACTGGAAAAATAAGTCGAGTACACGTCGAGAATGGGTTAAGACTGTTTCAGACTGGTCGAGTATTATTTCAGACTATTTTCAACGGCAAAGATAAGGGTCAAGTACGATTCAGTACATTCAAGTATGGCTCAGACCGGGGTCGAGTAATGTGAAGTTAAAGTCAGACCAATTCAGACTGCTCGAGTAAAAATCAGAAAAGTCGAGTACAGATATAGGCCATTTCAGACTTTAATGGTTTGTAGTGAATCCATAAAAGAAAATCCTAAGTTGTTTGAACAATTCATTTAATACTTTTGCAAACAGTAAATGTTTAAAAAATAACCATATAATTGATATTCATGTCAACACGGAAGTCTAAAACTGTTCTAGCCGAAGAACTGACCAAACCTGTTAGGATTGTAGAACAGTTTTAAATGACGTCACTGCAGTTAGGGCATCTCACTCGTCACCATTCAGTGTTATCATTATCTTTGAATATCAACATATCGCAACTCATGAATTCATCAATAATGAATAATTTTCATTAGGCGATGGAGTAAAGCGAGCGAAACATAACATATAGCTTCTGACAATATTAATCACACCGAAATGGTATGCAACATGGCATTTCTTTTTTCTACTTATACCAACTGATCTATATATAAGACTTCTTGTATAACTATTACCTTTTGATGATAATGAATTTTTAACTGAATAATTGAACAGTTAATTAAACTACCTTAAATGAGGGGTGTAAGATTACAGACGGACATTCAAAATCATAGATCAAAAATAAACTGACAACTCCATGGCTAAACAAAATACAAACAGACAAATAATAGTACACAAGACACAACATGGATAACTAAAGACTAGGGAAGACAAACCCTTAGAAATCTAGGCTTGATGTAAACTAAATCAAGCTCATAAAATTATTATATCGAGCACCCGAAATATATTTTATATTCAGGTCACTAAATATATAATGAGTAGATATACATGTAAGAAGACAACTCTCCATCGAATTCACAGTTTTTAATAGTAAACAATTAAAGGTCGAAGTATTGTCTACAAAACAGAGTCTTGACTCGCACCAAACAGCAAGCTATAAAGGACTATAAACATGACTATTGTTAAACCATTCAATCGGAAAAAACAACGGTCTAATTATACAATCTATAAAAAAACAAGAAAAAAACAAGAAAAGCAAGAAATCTTATGAACCACATTAAAAAACGACTACTACTGAACATCAGATTCCTGACGTAGTCCAAGTGCAAATAAATGCATCGGCCTGACACGTGTTAATAGGTAAGCAGATATTGCAGTTGAATGCACTTATCCTACTTCTGCGTTATTAATTTTCAAAGCGAATATTGGTTTGATTTTGTGAGGGATCGTTCTTGACTTTGATAATAATCTGTGCTAATTTTAGGAACAGTTTAAATTGTTGGGATTTGACATCGACCTAAACGCTATGACGATCGGTTTTAATGATAACAATACAAACATAATAATATTATATTTAGCACCCAAAACATTAATTTGTGCGCGAAATATATTAGCGCAAACAATATCTAATGAGTAGAAATAAGAAGATGTGGTATGATAGACAACTCTCCATGCGAGTCACTTTTTGAAAACAGTTATAGGTCATAGTACGGTGTTTAACACGAAGCCTTGGCTCACACCGAGCAGAAAGCAGATGTTTATTGTAAGATAATTCAAACGGGAAAACCAAAGATCTAACATATAAAAAAAAACAAGAAACTAGAAACACTTACGAACGCCAACTACTGAGCATCGGATTCCTGACTTAGGAGCGGCGCCAAAAAAATGCAACGGGTTTTATTAGGTACGCATAATAAGTCCATAAAATACTGAGATAAGTTGATGGCATATGTACCATACATTATTTTTATGCCATAGATCTGGAATTTATCATAGAATGTAGCCCTATATATATATATATTGAGTTTACAAAAAAGTAAATTATCGCACGAAATGTATTGTGTGTCTGCATACATCACTTACTGGATCTTGTAAAAATCAGTGTACCGTGTATGTAACAGATAATTTCATCTCAATTGAAATATTAGCGAGAAACTAAAGCCATATCAATCAACGGGGCGAGTTAAAAAAAAACGGTATTTTTTTTAGCTTGACACAAACATTTACCGAAGAAAATAACGACAAACTTCTGTTTGGAATTATGCCAAAATATTGTTTGCATTTCAACATACAACCAACATATCAGGTCATATACAGAGACGATACAAAAAAAGCAAGAAAACATACACAAGTAAACATACACTTAACAAATAACTTTAATTATTTTCTTAACTTGGTACAAACATAAGGACATCCTTGTGTTTGGAATAATGCCCAAATATTTTTTCATTTCAACCATGCAGCCGATATATCATGGCATAGATACATGTACAGGAGCAAAACCGGGTTATTCAGTGTGCACCCCATTTTTTATGTTATTTCGTCATAGACAGAAAAAATATTACAGGCACTCCTTAATGAAATTAGTAATTAATAATTTATATGAAATGCAATATTCTTATTCTGTAAATAATTTCGATATATTAAGATAACACATGTATAGGTGTGTTAAAATGTGAAGAATAATTAATCATTACACATGTTACATGTTCAATATGCTTATTTAACGTTGATAAATTGAGAATGGGTATGGGGAATGTGTCAAAGAGACAACAACCTGACCATAGAAAAAAACAACAGCAGAAGGTCACCAACAGGTCTTCAATGTAGCGAGAAATTCCTGCACCTAGAGGCGTCTTTCAGCTGGCCCCGAAACAAATATATTCTAGTTCAGTGATAATCAACGCCATGCTAATTTCCAAATTGTACACAAGAAACCAAAATTAAAATAATACTAGACTAACAAAGGCCAGAGGTTCCTGACTTGGGACAGGCGCAAAAATGCGGCGGGGTTTAACATGTTTTTAAGATCTCAACCCTACCCCTATACCTCTAGCCAATGTCGAAAAAGTTCAATTTTCAATCTGCACTGACTGACAAATCTTTGATAATTTAGGACAAATCATGAATCTGTCTTTAACTTTATCACTTAACAATGGAAATATTCGAAAAACTCACCTTTTGACAAACTTAGTGTTTTTAGTTATAGATAACCATGCGGTATGGGCTTTGCTGATTGCTGTACGATGCCATATAGTTGTTAATTTATGTGTCATTTTGTCTCTTGTGGAGAGTTGTCTTATTGGCAATTATACCACGTCTTCTTTTCATATAATTTAAGATATTTTTGCTCTCACGATCATTGCATGTGGTATCTTTTAATTTTTTGATCATCTAACCGACTTCAATATGAATATTTTCGAGTTCTTATGTTAATGTGCCCACATATAACCTCCAAGATAACGTTCGAATTTATCATCATTTACCTTCAATACGCACACTTGTTTAAAATCACTTTGTTTCCTAAATAACATTCAAACATCTGAACTAAACGGGGTAAATATTATAGGTTGAGTGACACGTATCAATAAGGGGAGATTCTACAAAGATTTCTCCATATTTTTTCACAAATGCATATTTAGATATTTTTCATCAATTCTTTACAGTTGAATCAACATTTTTACAACTGTGTCGAAATGCACATGCATATGCATACAAAAGACAAAGAAAACAATTGCTAATCTAAATATTTACAGTAGCCATGAATGCTTGAAATGTATAATTAATTAATCGAACATGGGATATGTATATATATAGATACCAAAGTAGCATTAACAAATTAAATATAAAGTTTTAATATATTTTATTCATTAAGAAATAAAATGCGTTCATGTTTAAACTTATTGAATTACTTGAAATAAGGTGATAAGTTAGTATGTGTTCGCCATGTACAGTCAATGTTCATAACAAACCAATAAATTCCAGTCAGTTATCTGTCTAGATATCAGATTTTGTATCAGTGAAAAAAAGTAATACTTTTTTGCTTTGTCAGTCGTAAGTATTAAAATGACAATAACAGTACACGGGTACAGAGAAGCATACTTATATAGAACTGTTAAAGTTCAATAAATGGTGCGGTGCATATTATATTCAGAGGTTTGCATTGTTGATAAATGGGCATGAAGCCATCTTTAAGAGATAAGTAAAAATATGTTTCAGGCAAATACTATAAGCTACATAGTGTGCTAGTGACCTAGTACGGTATATATGAGGTCAGTACATTCCATATGGGATGAGAGCGAACATAGTTTGTTTGTGACCTTATACGATATATATATATGTGGTCAGTAAACTTAATATGGGATGAGAGCAAACACAGTGTGCTTGTGACCTAATACGATAAATATGGGGTCAGTAAATTCATATGGGGTGAAAGCAAAGCTCGAATCCCAATATGAAACTTACTGTTCCCATCTATATCGTATTAGGTCACTAGCACACTATGTAACGAATTTATCTTACTGACTATCTTAACATGTGGACTAGTGGCCTATAAAAGTGATTAAATCTTCAAGACCGTTAAGAACAAACTTCCATTGGTCTATACAAAAACAAATGTCAACAATAAAAACTAGTTAAATGTGTTTTACAAATATTTTTCAATCGTTTATCATCATGATTGTATTGTCTGTTGAAACCTTTTAAAAAAATTCCCTCAACACTGTGTTGATTTTATAAATGGACGTAACACCAATACTTAGCGTGTATTAAAATTTATCTTACCTCCTATACATTTCTAGAAATATGATTGGTTAAAAGCGTCCTCTTGGAAACCGTGTATATTTAATATTATGTTAGTTGGGATGCGGAGCTTGTTTCATACACGGTTAGTAGTGAGGTTACTTGGTCCACTTGTATTTTTGTCCATCTAATGAGTTAAGCCTTTCTTAACTGATTTTTATAGTTCGTTCTTATGTTGTACTGTTATACCACTGTCCCAGGTTAGGGGGCTGGGATCCCACGAACATGTTTAACAACGCCACATTATTTCTGTATGTGCCTGTCTCAAGTCAGGAGCCTGTAATTCAGTGGTTGTCGTTTGTTTATGTATTATATATTTGTTTTTCGTTCATTTTTTTATATAAATAAGGCCGTTAGTTTTCTTGTTTGAATTGTTTAAAATTGTCTTATCGGGGCATTATATAGCTGACTATGCGATATGGGCTTTGCTCTTGACCTATAGTTGTTAATGTCTGTGTCATTTTGATCTCTTGTGGACAGTTGTCTCATTAACAATCATACCACATCTTCCTTTTTATTTATTACGTTCCTTTAGAAAAACAAAACAGTATTGAGAAAAAACCTGAAAGGTTTCAACAGACGAGTAAAGGGATGATAAAGTAAAATAAATTCATAAAACACATTTAAATTTAACAAGTTGTCAGTGTTCGCATCTGTTTTCGTAGGATCAAAGGAAGTACTTTCTTTATCATGTTAATGTTTCTAGTGTATTGAAGTCTAAATTTTACACGTTAAGATAGTCGGTAAGATGAATTCGTTACATAGGGTGCTAGTGACGTAATACGGTATATATGGGGTCAGTAAACTACAAATGGGGATTCTAATTTCACTCTCGCCCCATATGGAAATTACTGACCCCATATATACCGTATTGGGTCACTATGTAACTAATAATGCCCCGCCTCCCTTCTAACCTAATAATAATTATACACGGTCACCCGCGGTTGGTTTTGTTTTACCATATATGTATTTCTAAAAATTGCAAAGGAGGTTAGACAAATTCATGTTTATGTAGTTCGGCAACTGTCTCGAAAATAAATTCATAAACTACATTGAAGATGTGTTGCATATATAACACAAATAATTAACAGCATTCATTTGGTAAATGTTTAAACTGCAGTCTCCAATAGGTTTTGATTAATCTGCTACGATATTTTGCAGTATTAAACTTGAAAACAACATCTTCATGATCTCAGTATACATTGTCCATGTAACAAAATACACGTCTATACTAGTAATTGAACAACATAACCAAATGTTTTTATTCAAATACTACATGAATGACGATACATATTCCTAAAAAACAGAACATTTTGCATCGAAAACATGCAAATATTTTTTTAAATTTTAGATAAATAATTTTTCTTTCTGTAACATATGGTGTTGATTTATCGTAATGTGGACATTTATATAACTCAAGTACGTTCAAATTGCAGGTAAAATACACAATATTGGTCTAATGTTGTGTGACTGCTATCTTTGATCCTAAAAAAGAGACTGAAACAAAAATAACTATAAGTTAACTTGCTGTTTATATAGATATATAATAGACACCACAGACTATAAAACAAAAATAATCCTCAAATATTTTATTTTATTCTAAGAATCACATTTTACCATATCTGTTTACAAAGTACAATAACATTGAGAATGGAAATAGGGAAAGTGTTAAACCCGACAAAAGAGCAGAAAAACAGCCGAAGGCTAAAAATGGACTTCAATACAGCAAAAACGTGATATCAATATCTCTTAAACTTTTTGTATGCCCCATCTACAATAGTAGAGGGGCATTATGTTTCCTGATCTGTGCATTCATTTCACGGTCCACTGAACAAAGAAAATGATAATGCGAGAGCGAAATCCGTGTACATTGGACAAATTCATGTTTGTCATTATTTCAGATTGCTTTTATTCTATCAGTCTTAAGTAAAGGAAACATATCAGAAGTCAGGAAACCTGGTCTAAACGTATTCAAATGTTTTAACAAAACGATGCATATCTTAATCTATGAATAACTGTTATGTTTCAGACGTCGAAAAACACGGACATGAAATATAAAACAAATACCCCTGATTGAAAAGGTACATGCATCGTGACCTTAAATTTTGTTATCTTAACTCATCGCAAGAATCATAGAAAACTTAACTGTATAGTACATACCTTTAATTCGATTTAACTATTCATATATATTTGGCGTATCTTTTAAACCAAGAGCTTCGTAGACTGCCCTTGAACTGCAAAATTTATATAAATATATGAACTACATTTTTCAAAGTTGAAGCATTTTGACTTTTAAAAAAAAATCATTGTAAAAATGTGTAGGATATAACTTTTGAATAAACTCATCCTAGATACTAGGATTGTTTTTTGTATTTGCGCCAGTCGCTACAAAAATGAACTTGACTACGCTATTTACGTTTTCATCATAACGAATGCAATTGACAATAAAAAAATAATCAGCAAAATTGATCTGAGATTTTATTTTTCTTTATACATTTCATCTAATCTCAAAACAAAAATTATCATGATTATAGCGAATTCTTTTTAAAATATAATAAAAACGATACTTACGTAGCTGTTGCATCTTTTGGTTGATCTGAAATGTACTTTGTAGGTAAAATGGTTATTTTAAACAGAAACTGTGTGTGATTAATAGTCACTTAATAATAAAAATGTATAATAAGGTGCATACAAAAAAAAACCAGTAAAACCAATCTAGGAATCTGATGCATTTTAACTGACACTGTTGGTCAAATGAAAATTAACGGGTTTACATCTCATCAATGGTTTTTACACATACTAGAAGAAACCATGACAATAGACAGCGCTTACGCGAAAAAATCAAAGTATAATTCCCGCGGTACTATGATAGTATCTCCAAAATTATGCAAAGTAAGCTGTAATCCATAGACATAACTATGAATACTATGCTAGTATGTGTAAATGTGAATGTCATTCCGTCATAAATTTCTGGGAAGAGACTTGCAAGGGTAAAAAAGCAAAAGCTCAAATAACACCACAGCATAGAGGGGAATTTGAGAGAAGTTATGAAAAACAGGCCAATTCGTTTGAAATGAGTAAAAATATTTAGGATTATAATTAAATACGCGCCAGTCGCGGAATTCGGGTTGATAAGACTCATCAGTAACGCTCAGATCAAATTAGTCTTCAAGCCATAGCAAGTACAAAGTTGAAGAGCTTTGAGTACCTAAGTTCCAAATAGTTGTGCCAAAACATGCGAAAACTACTCTGGCTACTAACCAATTAAAATCTGGCATTCTTATACATGTTATATAAGATGTAATTATAGGGGAAATACAATTCTATTCAATGACATTTGTTTGGACCGAATCCTTACCCGGACATACACATGGTTAGATTTTTACATGAACTTTGGCCCGTTTTATGTTACAAAGCTAGATATTGAATAATTTTGTCGTGTAAAGAATGAACAGAATATAGTATGTTGTTCTTTTAGGTATGTTCTCAGCGGAATCTAAACACATTAAAACACTATTACCAATATTGTAATACTATTACCTGTCTTAATCCTTGCAGAATCTGAAACTACATCATACATCGGGGTGTCAGAACGAAGCTGCGACGAAACTGTTTTATTTCTTAAAAAAAATGATTTCATTTAATCAAAACTATTATCATACATTATGAACGTAAATAGGCAATTGTTAACTTCTCCGTCGAAAAATTATTTTTTTAAATGCGTATAAGATAACATTTATTCGTTCAGTGTATGTTCTCTTGTGTTACTACGTCTTTTGATTGAGTTCAGCCATGTCAATTAATATTTTATAATTTGTCTTTCTATCTTATGGTGTTACATTATTGTTTCAGATAAGAGTGGAGTTTTGGTACCATTAAAACGTTTAAACCCGCTGCAATTGCTTACACCTGTTCTAAGCCCGGAATCTGTTGTTCAGTAATTTTTGTATGTTGATGTGGTTCATAAGTGTTATTTGGTTCTCATTTTCTATATAGATTGGACCATTAGTTTTCTCGTTTGAATGGTTTTACACTAGTAATGTTTGGGCCATTTATAGCTTGCTGTTTGGTGTGAGCCAATGCTCCGTGATGAAGACGCTATTTAGATCTATAACGGTTCACCACAATTTTGAGTTTAAACATATCTTACTTACTCAAAGTAAAATGGAATGGACACATGTAAACCATACTTATGAAGTCCGCTCCGAATAACAATACATTTAAATACAATATTAATATGGCCATGCAGTTCATCAGAATGTACAATACTTTACGAGTCAACCAATAGACGAAACAGTAATAACGCTAAAATTGGTAATGATGGTGAAAGTGACGAGTGTGTACCCAAAATACACTTTTTCTACATAACAAGAAATTTCTCAGAATGTGACCTACCATATTATACTATTAACCGAGTTTGTAATATCATGAGAAACACGACGGATGCCACATGTGAAGCAGGATCTGTTTACTCTTCCGGAGCACTTGATATCACCTGGTCAGGTTCGTTTTGCTTAGTATTAAGTTTTCTATTTTGTGTCTTGTGAACTATCATTTGTCAGTTATTTTTTTTATTTTTTAGCCTTGGTGTTGTCAGTTTATTTTCGATTTATGAGATTGACTCTCTTTCTTGTATCTTGTGCCCCTCTTTTGGTAGAAGACAGACCATGAGAAAACAAATCTGTCAGGTAGAAATCAATAATCTAATAGGTGTATCAATCTTATTTTAACATGGGGTTGAGGCTACTGTCAAATGGTACTCGTTAATCGAAGTTGAAGCAAATAAAAATAAAATTTTAATATCTATGAGTTCTTTTAATTAAGCTCAATAGCATTCACACGATGAAAATGATCACTATATTCGGAATATACTGTATGGTATGTTTCAATGTAATTAATAATTAAAAAAATATATGAAAACAATACGTTATAAACATGATAAAGTAAATGTATTCGAAGCACTTTTCTGAATTTGCATTCATCAGGAACGCTCGCAGCCAAACATTTGAAACCCAACGATATATAAAACGGAAACAGCTTAATATGTGAAAAAGTACCTAAAATATTATTTGTTTATTCTTAATAATTTAATGTACTACTAAACATTTATTTACCATCTACCTTTTAGTCTTGATGATTGTTTTTCGTTTCAACCAAAACAAACCTGAAAATTTAAAATCAATTACACTGTCTTGAAATCTGTTAATATACTTGCACGAAATAACTCTCCTTCTGACTTGACTTTGTGTTACACTAGCGTAACAATAGATCTTTTGTAGACGAAAACACGAACACCAGGTATCAAATATTATTTTTAAATGTATTGCTACATTTATATCTCGCTTCACGAATAAATTGTATAACTTGTATATTCTTTGCAATCTCTGTGTAGAAACAATTAAATATAATGATTTATTATACACCAAGTTAAAAGGGCTAAATTTTGATTGGTTAATAAGAGAGAGAGATAATTTACTCGATCCGATGTCATTTACTTCATAGAGTCGTTTAATCAAGTTCACGCTTTACTGAATACGGCCTTTTGTTATGTCACAGACGTCATTGATTATTACTTTATATTGGAATGTTGTAAGACAATATAACAAAACATTCAGTAGAGGAATACTGCAGATCGTTACGTGAACCTTTAAAATATCATTGCTAACCCCAGCTTTGACTCATTTGACTATGTCTCCTCGGGCTGAAAACTTGCTCTGTCACCCTCTCAACTATGTATTATTTTATATAATGATCATTGCTACCAGTTCCCCATGGAAATGCTGTACCATAGTTGTGTTGCTTGATGCAGTCTAGTGATTAGTTTTGTCAAATTTATGGACTTCCCACTTTTTGATTTTAACTTGAAGCTCGGTATGATTGGTAATAATTTTTTTTTGTATTTATGATACAGCTTCTGAATAAAGAAATAAGTCTATATTAGCTTTCGTCCCCGAGGGTATCACCAGCCCAGTAGTCAACACTTCGGTGTTGACATGAATATCAATAATGTGGTCATTTTTATAAATTTCCTGTTTACCAAACTTTAATTTTTGAAAAACAAAGGATTTTCTTATTCCAGGCATAGATAGCCTTAGCCGTATTTGTCACAACTTTTTGGAATTTTGGATCCTCAATTCTCTAACTTTGTACTTTTTTCGCTTTTTAAATATTTTGATATGAGCGTCACTGATGAGTCTTATGTAGACGAAACGCGCGTCTGGCGTACTAAATTATAATCCTGGTACCTTTGATAACTACTTTAATCTTTTAAAACTAGTCTGGGAATATCAGAGGTATACATAGGAAATAAACAGATACTTTCTGTTACTCAATAAAAACTTGAATGTGACCGAAATCAAATGTCTTTATCATAAATTGAACCGGTGTTTAATGGTTACAAACTGCCATGAATAATTTTAGATTTTGTTTTTGTCATCAAGAAAGCATAGAGATTAGAAAACATAAACATCAAAACCTTTTTTGTTGGTATGTCTACCACTAGTGAAGAAAACATTAAACAAACATAGCATACTTCTATTATGAAACAATAATGACATTTACCGACTATGAGCCAAGCTACAATGGTAATAATAGTGGAAGATGTTCCCAAAGCCACAATTGGAATCGCTGCGGACTGGATAGCATTTGGTGTGTTTTCTACAAATCATAAGTCAAAACTGTTTAAAAAAACAATTAATAGAAAATGCAAGTGTACGATTAAACAGTTTTTTACGTCCTGTGTATCAAGAATAAACCTCGACAAAATCAGATTTCATTTTTTAAGACAAATTACGCTTGTGTGGTTATGAACATAGCTGCAATCTTAGACTAGAATAGTAATGTGCTCAATAAATACAAAAATACGTTAATGTACAAAACTATAACAAAACGAGTTCGAGATAATTTTCTTTGTATTATTGCTGAGCGATTGTGGCTTAAAGAAACAGGGTGTTTTTTTACAAAATAACAGTCGATGGGAAAATTTACTGATGGTTAAATATATTGTTCCCGATTCACTGTACGTACGTGTTCTTTCGTGAAATGAACTGGCGATGACATCTGAAATACTCCTAACATGAGACTAAATATATATAGCTAGTAAATACGGTCACAATCGTATTTTGATATTACGATTGAATCTAACTTTTAACTGCCAATTCATCCTTTCAAATTGTAATAATGAAAACAAGACATCTGATCTTTATAATACACGAATATACTGTGCAAATATTTTGGAGTTACATGCTGTACAACATTTTTTTAATATCAGTGTATTGTCCCATTAACTTTTACCTTTACTTATAGTCTGTACTGTGGTAGCTGTTGATGGCAAACTTTTGTTGAAACTGTTTTCAGCAAAAATTCTTACATCATAATACGTTGCCGTTTGTAAACCAGACAACATGTATAGTAGTTCTGTGTTGCCGGTTTCTTTTATAATTGTTTCTTTGTGAATCCAGGCTGATGCAATGGACAGTTTATATTCTATATGATACATTTGATGCAATTCTCTATCATTCACATGGACCCACTGTATAGTCAAGCTTGTTTCTCCAACAGAAACGACAGTGATATTTTTAGGCGTTTGTGGAATATCTAAATACAGGAATTAATAAACTTATAAAATAAAATATGTACAAAAACAAATTTTATTGTCTGATCATATTATAACAATTATTTTAATTGTAAATGGAAAAGTTTCGTTTTCAATCTATATACTCACGGCCTATTTCTAGAATCAGATTGTGCTCCACTGAGTTTCCTATAACATTTGACAATTGCAGTTTGTAAACAGCAGCATCTTCAAATCTCAACCCGTTAATAATCAAAGTCAATTTGTATCCATCAAGTTGTACCTTTTTGTCATGGAAATCATCATTAACGATCACACTGTTTTCAGTCATACTGTATTTAGCTGACTGCTTCAGAAGAGTTGTGTTTTTATACCATCTGACTGTGGTATATTTGGGTTCACTATACACATACACATAGACATTAACACTTCTGTCGTAAACCCCGTTCCTTTTCTGGACATTTTCATTTGTGAAGACTGGCTGCGCTTTAATTTGAAAGAATACATCTCTAATTTTTAATTTGAAAGAATACATCTCTAATTAACAACATATTACAAGTATATTTTTTTTCTTAAGCGTTTATTTTTATCATATATAAGCCATTTCATCTTCGAGTATCATAATTTTATGCTATTCAAGTTGACATGCCGTTCTAAATACACCAATTGTAGAAGGGTGTATTCGGTCTATACACATACTGTACATGTTTGCTTGAAGGACCGGACAATGGTTTTTAAGTGATGAGTTATGACAAGTATAGAAAGCAAAGGATTTTATTGTACTTTTTGTTTAATAAAAAACGATTTTGTTCGTTGGTGATTAGTTCAGAAATTAGTTGGGTTTTTTTTTAAAGTTATATGATAACAAAACGGTAAGGCTTGAAACAAAACTAATTCAAAACGTAACTTATATTTCAACAAATCCATATCCTGATTGTATTTCCTGTCCATTTGTGCCCAAAATACCATTTCCAACTGCACATGTGTAAATACCACTATCCTGGTATGCTAATTCTGTTGCAACTTCAGGAAGTGCTAAAATTCCACTTTGTTCGATTATCAACTCTCTAATTATAACATTGTAAAACGACTTATGATGACACTTGGAGTATGTGTATTCAATAGGGTTGCCTTGTATACTGCACTGTACATTTCTTACTTTATCTGTTTGCACAAACGTTTTATTTACTACACTTGCTATCGGTGCATCTAAATACAAATGAATATTTATATTGTATTTCTAAAACATGTTTAATTATAGTACTTTGCTTGAATGACCGAAGCATGTAGAATTAATATGTTTGATCAAACGATCTTTATACAAAGTTGAGTTATTTTTTACAAATAATGTTTTTTTTTCATTTCTAAAGTATTTGACTCTTACCATTTGAAAAATTATGAAATAAATAACGGAAGCCATAGTTTGTTGGAAATTTACACATGGCCTGGGTCGTGATTTTCGAATTTTGTCCTGAGCGTAAGCGAGGGACAAAATTAACGAATATCACGGCCCAGACCATGTGTTAATTTCCAACAATCTATGGCTTCCATGAATTATTTTGATTCTAATAAGACAAATACGGTCGTTAAAAAACTGAAGCGAGGGTGGGTATGCTGTGTGTGTGTGGCTGTTAGTTTTTACTCTCTGTTAGATAAAGCTCAAATATCTTTATAAATATGTAGCTTTCTAGGTTATTTCGTGAGTAACTGCCCAAAAAAAATTCATTAAATTCTCAAACCCAACATTTAATTTACATGTTTTTCTCGTAAGCTTCCGTCAAATCCTAAGTCGACATTTTGTAACTAAGGAGGCGCCATGTTGACTTACTGAAATGAGTAAATATGCGAATAATGCAAAAGAATAGAAAATAAAACAAAACAAAACCTACCTCAAAAATCAGTTTTAATACAATATCATACGAATTCCGATGGTTCACGTAATAGAAAACTGTCAACTTTAGCGGTTTCATTTGTATGACGTCATGTTTTGAAATGACTTAAATGCGCCAAAAAGATTAATAAACTTTCGCGGAATTTTATTTTATTTTTATTTTGTCGATTTCCTCGAGCTCTTGTGTATTACATCTTTTTATTATGCATACGAGTAAGAATAAAAGTTATTTTGTCTTTTTTTAATTGCACTTTTTAAAACAATAAAATCGGCAAAGAGTCTGTAAAGAGGTTCCAATACATGTAGATTTACGTGGGAAGTATATTGTAATAGCCATTATTATGTATATCTCTGAGTCTGCGTTAAGTAAATGTTATCGAGAATTTTATCACAGTGTTGTTTACAAAGCGAAAGAAGCACGTCATATTAGAATTAACTGTACTTAATTTGAAAACCTCGCCCTGTTTCTGACTCAGGCTGGAAAACTATATAGTTTAGCCGCCGACAAATAATTATGTGCCTTTTCTTGGTTATGTGGACAACTATCTTCTGGTATGAATGTTCTTTGACTAGACGATGTTATTCCATGAAGTCGTTGATTAGAGTTGAATTTCTAAGCAATAAACTGTCATACTCTTAATAAAGAAAACAACGATATATTAAATTCAGTATATATTGTACTTTGAGTAGGGATGATAATAAGTTCGAATCTACTTGCATTTTATATTGAGCAGTGTGCTTGTTGACACATTACTGCTTATAATATTACTGCCTTTACATGTTAACAATTGTCCATAATATTGTAGATTAACGTAGATAAAACTGTAAACGTTTCTGTGGACAAATCTAATGTCTGAATTTCTGAAGAGTTTATTGTTTCTTCCCTATTAGTTTGTCCAATGAGCCACGTCAAATTAGCTGCAGGTCTGCTACCATGGGAAATACACGACACATTAAGTGGCAAGGTCTCTTCTTTTCCAACAGATTTCTGTAGAAATATTTGCAAACGTGGCTTCACTGAAAATATACACATTTCATACGTTTTACCCTCCCGAATATGTAACTTAAATGAATACGAAAAGGTTTCATGTTTGTTCAAAATAATATATATATTAAGTTGGGATAGTTTCAATTAGAAAAATATATAGGATATAACACGAGAATGTCTATTCTAGTTGTGATATCTAATATACAATATAGTCCTATTAATTGTGATACAGATTAAGGCGAAATATGTCTTGGTTCATAATTT
The DNA here is from genome assembly GCF_036588685.1 of Mytilus trossulus. Classification (NCBI taxonomy): domain Eukaryota; kingdom Metazoa; phylum Mollusca; class Bivalvia; order Mytilida; family Mytilidae; genus Mytilus; species Mytilus trossulus. The sequence goes on from NC_086379.1 coordinate 45,552,717, forward strand.
GAAGATATATAGTTTTAGCGTAAGGCAATATAAAGATCTTAAAAACTTTTAAGCGTCTCACAGACGAAATACCACTACTCAATATGATATGGATGTGCATGGGTTAGGAGGTGACTTTCCAGCCGCGCATCTGTACCCATTTCTAACTGAAAAATGCATATGATTTCTGATGTTTTTGAGCTCAAAGCCACCCCAATATATTAGTGGGCTGAAAATTGTATGCGTTAATATATGAATTGGTGGGGGCACATATTCCAGATTCACTTCTTTAATCATTTTAACCTAAAACCAAAGTAATCCCCACCTTTTATGGTTAACCTTTTGCTGATCAGTCCATTATACTTGAGAGACAAATCGTAAATGATGGCGGCACATATATTTTGGTTAATTTACCAAAAACTGTTTTGAAACATGTTCCGCAGAACAATATTTTATTCACCCACTAACATTAAATCATGAATCTGCACCTGAGTTCTGGTGATTCTGTGCTCAGAAGTAACCCCCTCCCACAACCCCCCCTTCCCCCAATGGACCGAAAACTGAAGTAATCTCCCAAACCCTTTTCATGATGAATTGATGCGGTTCCCAAGAAAGAAAATTTCTAGACGTGTAAAAATCTACTGTTGAATTGACGAACGATGGCGTCAAAGAAATGTGTATCACAAAGTGTTTAATTGTTAATATTGACCGTATCTGCTACGAAATAAAATTTGACGAACAAACGTACAATTACGGAAATGATACCACATAATTGTAAACACTTGTTTTTAAAATTAACATTCATTTAGTCATTTATTCAAAGTTTTACCTGTAAATAAAGTTTTGTAAACTTAAGCACTCCACATACTGTAAATATATTTTTAAATATTTGATTAAGCATTGAACCCATATATCCGACGTGGGAGTGCTCTGATATATAACGTTGACAAACACCTATACAGAACAGAACAGATGACACGTAAATGACGGGCAGTCGATTCTAACTTGCTTTTTTCCGATTTAAACCTTTAAATACCCCCCCCCCCCCAAAAAAAAAAAAGAAAAAAAAAAAGATATCGTAATGAACATGTAATAAACAATGCTTGTCATAACCCATTTGTGGTATAGAATAACATTCGTAGATTTTATGTGAAAGAAGAAAACGCGACATCCAATTTCAACTCTATTCATTAAGTAAATGTAGATGATAGTGTATCATATGTATCTCTTGTTGAAACCTTAATGTTCATTTACAACAAGATGTCTTTTAAATATTTTTATCATTAGGATCATGAATCAATGTTGAATGTCAACTTATCGTTTTCATCTTATTGACAACATATTCAAATATCACAAGATTCAGTTCTGTACGAACAAATATCTTACAATTAAGATACAACTTCGCTGAATCAACCACTTAGTAATGTGAAATATCTTCGTTTCCTGCAGAGCATGATATTGTTTTACGGTCATATGATCTACTGATTTTTAGAACAGTGTATTGAAGAGACTGTTTACCGGTAGCAACTGTACTTCCAGATATCATCAGTTTGACATCTGGTTGTGGTGTCCCCCCTACAGCTCTGCATGTTATTAACAGATCCAGTCCTTCTGTGCCTTGCAGTTTGTCATCTTCTAACACATCATCTATATCCACACTAGATGGATCAACTGAAAAGTCGATAAATTAAAACAATTACGTTATATATTGCTAGCTATGATATGTCTGTCTGGCTAACATCTATTATCTGGTACATGTGTGTTGGCGAAAATAGATTGATACGCGTCTGGATTATGAGTGATGTTCATTTTTATATTTTTCGGTTTTATTATGCCAGTTTTCCTATTTTTGATTTTTTTAGAACTTTATTACATGTATTCCCTTACCCTTTGTCGAGTTCATTTTTTTTCTAAATCATTGTTATTCCGTTATTCTTCATTTTGCTAACCCTATCAGGACCCTCAGATATAATTTAGCTTTATACACAATGTATTATAAAATGTATAACGCACCAATTCAATTTCAGATGATGTTGGGTTATTTTTCAAAACAAAGGCATTAAAAAAGACTTTTAACTTTTTAGCACCACATGATATACATTCGATTCAAACTTTGTAATTTTATAACAAAAACGACAACATACGAAATGCACACAAATATTAAACATTGTAGGAGGTAAAGTGAATACTCGGATTAAATGTGAAAATAATAGCAGAAATCATCATAACGATCATGAACATGTAAGATCTTTATTGTTATGAAAACTATTTGGTAACTATTATTTAAAACAAGCCAGTCATACTAATTAGATATTTTTTCATGTGTGTTCCTCTAGTGTAAAGTAGATCAAGGTAACAACAATTGTGAGCCAGAAGGAGCATTCCGTCTAGATCATCTTTTCCGGTAGATATACATATCATATGACCAGCTTTTTATTCTAAATATATTTCAACAATATAGGTGCAGGCGAGATACAATAAGAATGAATATGATCATTTTAAAACAGAAATTATCCTTTCAAATGTTTTTGTGTCTTCTGTGTTGTTTTGTTAAATAAAATATCTGAATTGTCATTACAAGGTTCCGTTTATTGCAAAACAGAAATGACTCACCAATAACAGTCAGCTGTTGTCTGTATAAGCGTGCATCACCAGAAATGCCACATTCATAGATTCCATCATCACTTTCTGTAATCTCATATATACTCAAGTGATATTCCCAAATTGTATGATTACCAGTTATATTTATTCTCTTGAGAAGATCTGATTGTAAAGTTGGATTTATTGCCGAATTTTGGGAATAAATTATATGACGAGTTCCAGATGTAGAATACCAGTGTAATGCTCTCGATTCTGTAGCAAGTCCTGGACACTCCAATTGTACCGTGGAACCCCTTCAGAGAAGACAATCCATGTGATAGTGCTGGAAAACGATATTGCTAAATGCATAATGTACCATTACAGCAAAAGCTTTTTGGTCGACAAATGAAACATGTTTTTAACCGATAATGCTTTCCAGATGGTAATTACTGTTTAATTGCATTTGGAGTGCACTAGCTAAAAAGATAGCGGTATTCATTTTCCTAAATTCCCAATTATACTTGCATTTTCTAAAAAAAAATCTTTTATGATAAAAACCAGGACAAATAGTTAAACAAAATATAAGTGCTGAATAATTTTTTTCAGAAATTGTGAAAAGGCCATCTGTGAAGAGAGTTTGTTTATAGTATCCATAACAATTGTTGTTTCATATAAAATGGATACCAATTTGAATCTTTTTCTAATAATTCTAAAGAAAATATTTCCATGTATAATTGTGTATAGATGTGGTATGATTACAAATGAGACAACTCTCCACAAAAGATCAAAATGACATAGAAACTAACAGCTAAAGGTCAAAGTACGACATTGAACAATGAGCAAAGTCCATACCACATAGTCAGCCATAAAAGGCCCCAAATCACATACATAAAACAGTTCAAAGGAGAAAACTTACGGCCTAATTTATGAACGAAAAAGTAACACATTAACTAACGACAACCATTGCATTCCAATCTCCTGAATTGAAACATGACATACATACGGAATGTGGCGGGGTTAAACATGCAAGCTAGATCCCTGTCTTCCACCTAACCTGGGACGGTGGTGTTATTATGAAATATAATAATTAACTATTTAAATCAGTTGAGAAAGGCTTAACTCATCAGATAGATGCAAATAGAAATACATATAACACAAAAATGCTACCGTAGCACGGTACTTGTACATCCACTCGACAAAAAGACATTTGGTACAGATCTGAGAGTCCTTGCAGTTACTGGGAGCTACTTTAAACCCATAACAATTAATTAAACAAAATCACGCCTCTAAGACTAAGACTAAATGAACTACTATTTAGTCAGCGTGAAGCAATGATATGGTTGGGTTGTGAATACCGACACTTATAATATACTTCTTCTCTTCCGTATATAATATCCAATACATGCCACAATTCTATTTCTCATTACAGGTAACTTAGGCAAAGGCCAGAGGCTTCTGACTTGCGACAGACGCAAACATGCTGCGGGGTTAAACATGTTTGTGAGTTCGCAACCCTCCCACTTTACCTCTAGCAAATGAAGAAAAGCAAATGCATAACAATACGCACATTAAAATTCAGTTCAAGAAAAGTCCGAGTCTGATGTCAGAAGATGAAACCAAAGAAAATTAAAAAAAAATTACACATAAATACCAACAGACTACTAGCAGTTAACTGACATGCCAGCTCCAGACTTCAATTAAACTGACTGAAAGATTATGATTTCATCATATGAACATCAGGCACAATCCTTCCCGTTAGGGGTTGAGTATCATACCATCATAACATATATGAGAAGAACATAACCCGTGTCATGCCAACAACTGTTTTTTGAATAATTGTGTTTAGTTCCGACGCAAAGACCCTGTAAGTGAATCAATATTAACGCCAAAATATGCAATTTTAAATGAACTGGAAACAGTATCGTAATTATATCCCTTCTTTATTAGTCTATTCAAAGGTTTTGTTAGTGTCTGAGGTGAATACTGACACCTTTGTGTTTTATAAAAAATATTTCCGATGACAAAATTTAGTAAATGTTTTGACTAGTTTGTGATATCGAAAACCCTGGTGTAATAATTTTTCAGTAATACATAAATTTCTCTCGTTAAAATCTAAAACATTGTTACAAACACGGACGAATCGTACAAGTTGAGATATATAAACACTGTAAGATGGTAAAAAGGGAACGTCACCATCTAAAAATGGATAATTAACGATAGGAAATGAAAAATCATCTCTTTTATCATAAATTTTAGTATTCAGCTTTCCGTTAGTGATATTGATATCAAGATCGAGGAAAGGGAAGTGGTCATTGTTAGTATTAGCTTTATTTAAAGGGGCACTAGCTACGAGATATATAAAAAATCTAAAGTAAGATTTTTTGTTGTTCAATCAATAATGAAAGTGAAAAAGTGAAATAATAATTCGCTTTAAGCAGCCAAAATGGTTTAACTTTGTCAAATTAAGCGATGAAATATAATAATCACTGTATCACTTGCAAGTGAATTAGTCGATCTCATTTAATCCGTATTCATGTGAACTTCAATTTAACCCCTCGCTAGAGATTGACAACGCATGCATTATACGTGTACAGGTTATTTAAAGAAAAAGAATGTCAACAATGAAAGTGAAACTACGGTAAATCATTTGATTACTGATTCGATCTATATAAAATCATTCTTATACGGTTAAAAACAATGAGACACATAAATTTTTAATCTATAAGATATAATCAAACAGACCTATAAAAATCCAATTGCACGTGTTGGTTTAATCTATTCATATCGTTATTTATGTTTACATCGCTTATATGGTCATCTAAGGTCAAATCAATAGTTAATTAGATGGCGTCTGGACTAACATACACACAAAACGAACCTACATATTATCTATACCATGCTCTGTATACTGTTCATTTTAGACTTTTGGTAGTCTGGATAAATGTTTTACATTGTTATAAATCAAATATGAGAATTTGAGTCAAATCGGTTACCATGAATTTGACAGCTAATGACCCTTTAAAGTAAGTTCAACAGGATAAATTTCATTAATATACATACTGAATCCGTCATTATTGAGAGCTAAAATATCATCCAAATATCTAAAAGTATTATTAAATTTGTCTATCAGATGTTGTTTCGATGGGTCTTTATAAAAAAGAAGATGTGGTATGATTGCCAATGAGACAACTATCCCACGAAAGACCAAAACTATACAAAAATTTACAACTATAGGTCACCGTACGGCCTTCAACAATGAGCAAACCCCATACCGCATAGTCAGCTATAAAAGGTCCCGATAAGACAATGTAAAACAATTCAAACGAGAAAACTAACGGCCTTATTTATGTAAAACAATGAACGAAAAACAAATATGTAACACATAAACAAACGACAACCACTGAATTACAGGCTCCTGACTTGGGATAGGCACATCATAAATAATTTTGCGGGGTTAACATGTTAGCGAGATCCCAACCCTCCCCCTAACCTTGGACAGTGGTATACCAGTACAACATAAGAACGAACTATAAAAATCAGCTGAAAGAGGCTTAACTCATCAGATAGAAAAAAATACAAGTGGACGTGGCCGGGTACTTATTTTTGTCATAAATTGTAACTCATAGCAATACAAAAACAGGTCCGCAATAAGAGGTGCACAGTTAGTCCCTATTGGTATTCCGATAACCTGACGACAAACGGAATCCTCAAAGCGAACAAAATATTATCTAGTAAAAATTCCAGGGCATAAATAGTATCAAAGCATGTCCAGTTGACATAGTTTTTTTGTTTATTGCTACTAAAAAATGACCTAAAAGAGTTTGAACATATATATTCACATTCTGACTTTTTAAATGCCCATTAAATTAGGTCTGTGGTTTTTTTTCTTAATGAGAATGTGGACAATGTGGTATACAGGGTAGAAAAATCAAAACTTTGAACAGATTCAAAATCACCAATATAAGCATGCAATTTATCAAGTACTTTCAACGAGTTCTTGACACTCCAAAAGTAATTAATTCTAACATGACGTGCTTCAAACGCTTTGAGTACACACCTGTGGTAAAATTTGAATATATTGCATGGGTTGTTCCGATCGTACGCCCACGTCATATGTTTTTTATGAATAAGTTTCGCGACGTCATAAAACGATGACGTTAGAATATGATATATTCAAGCCCCCATGATTTATTTCTTAATTAGATAACTCCTTCTACATAAACATCATTTTACCAATTCACACACTTCAAACATATATATATATATATCCTTTATTTGTGTATAAGGACATATTTGTATTGATTAATGATATATCTCTATGTATGCTTATTCTTTATTCTAACTTCTCTGTAACATTTGTTCTGTCATGGTTTAATGAGAAAATGTCTGGTCAAGTTAGATTAATGTAGAACTCTCTTTGCCACGATTGACAACCCCCGTAATGCCCTTTTGAAAGACTATTTATCACTCTGGATGAACTACATGTACTTACACCAACTCGTCTTATCTTTTTTGTTCATCCTTTTGTTTTGAATTATTTCTAAAGGAACTATTAAAACTAAAGTTTTGAATTTAAAGATAAAATCAAGACAACTAACAGTTTCGTTACACATCTACAATCAGTCAATCAATCTATTCCGTTTTATTACTTCTTTGCAAATATATCTATAATTACTGTATATATATTTAATTTTTTATTTTCATTTTAAACGTATAAACAATATCTGAACAAACATAGCTTGTATCAGTTATTATTGTTATAAATGTGACAATGCAAAATTATTTGTAAATCTTTATGTGAACAAGACTTACTTGATATAGTTATGCTAAAGATGATTCTGATCAAATTGCTACAATTCGACATGTTTTTTTCAATTGTTGTAAACTTCCGTATTGACACCGTATGTATTTAAAAGTACTTATATGTGTTGAAGACAATGGGCAACTAATATTTAGAAGGAAGTTCTATTGTAAATGTGAAATGTATTGAAAAATTATATAAAAACTAAAAAAATTGTAAAAGTATCATGTTTTACATATTTAAATTTAAGATACTGAAAGTGACATTTTGGAAATATATAGCAGATATATTGCGTTCTATATTAGTCATGGAGATGCGGATTCAAATAGACGGTAGAAAACGTATTGAATGAACAAAATTACTAAACAAATGAACGAAAACTAAATGAAAGAATAGAATATTAGAATTAATTCTTGCCCAGGGTAATCAAGTACAGTTATATATTTCTACAAAAAAAGTGAATTGTTTTGCATAAAAGACGTAATATTGGGTTGAGAATTAGATGATGCATGTCATCTATACGAAACATATGGAAAATATGCCATCCGACTATATAATAATATGTTGAACAGACACATATATTATAACTATGTTGAACAGACACATATATTATAACTATGTTGAACAGACACATATATTATAACATTTAAAATGGAAAGTATAAATATAGGCATTCAGAGGGAAAAGATAAATATGTGTTCTAGATGTGAAAGTAAAAAGGTCAATTTTGAGGATAAATCAAGATTGTTAGAAACAATTGTAAAATACTTTACAGTTCTATAAGTGCAATCGTTGTTAATGAATCACAGCAGAACACTTTATCAAAGCCAAAATGAGACTGATAGGTATTACCATAGAAAATCGTGATTTAAAGTTAACTAACAAGGATATGGTGGGGGATAAACTGACTACACAGAATGTTACATCCAAAAAGATGAGCAAAAATCTTTAACTTTATGGAGAATTTACATTCATAAAAAGGCCAAGTAAATATATTAATTTACAATTATTACGTACTTGTATTTGATTGACATTATATATAGTACTAATACAAATGGTCTAGCGTAAATATAAATTTTAATCCTGGTGTCTATGATCAGTTTATTTGCAACCACTGGGTCGATGCCACTTCTGGTGGAGATTTATTTCCCGAGGCTATCACCAGCCCAGTAGTTAGCACTTCTGTGATGACTCGAGTTATCATTAATACGTTCATAATCATAGATTAACTGTAAACAAATATTTGAACTTTTGAAAAACTAAGGCGTTTCTACCTCAGAAATAGATTGCCTTAGCTTTATCTGGCATAACTTTTAGGAAATTTTGGTCCTCAATGTACTTCAACTCCGTACTCTGTTTTGCCTTTAAAACATGTTTTTGATTCGAGCGTCTCTGTTGCGTCTTTTGTAGACGAAACGTGCGTCTGGTGTAAATATAAAATTTCAATCCTGGTATCTATGATGAGTTTAGTTGGTATTAGATGAAAATTTCGATATGGCTCTTCAGTGATTCGCGAGTGAAAAACAAAATATACTTTAAAGATTAAGAGCTAATAAGCCAAAAAGGACAAATGTATAAAATAATCTGAAGGATTCTAAGTGGGGAAATGTGAGTGGGTTTTTTTACTGCGTTTTATCGACTCTTGCTTAGCAAAAGTTGTACTCGACTCTCCTTTTACGTTGAATCTAATGTCCATTCTTTTGATGTTTTACAAAAAATAGACATGTTTTGTTACAACCACAATCGATTACGGGGTATTTCGTTTTGAAAATTTTTCCTTGGTTTTAACAAGGATTTGTATAGTAAGAAGGATTGGAGTCTCGCAGTTTATCGTAATCTCTTCCGCGGCGAGACTGTGCTACTCGCCACTACTACTACATTTTGAACTCGTCACTTACGATATCGGAACGTGATTTTTTTTGTACACATGTATGTTATTTTCTTTTTTTTTGTCACGTATAGACAATATTGTAATGGTAAAGGACTTTATTCATTCTTAAATATAATAGTTATTGATAACCACTCAATTTTCAATTGACAAAAAAAGCGTAATTTTAGTGTTTTATTTGATGAACATGGTAATGCAATGTGTATAACGACAGTTGACAATGTGTTTGTATGTAACTTCTGTAATTTTTTTTCGGTTAATTGCGATGAAAGCAAAATTCATTCTTGTACATGATGTCATTATAGCTATATGCGAATTTGCATCTTCGGTAACTACCAATCTCGGGGAAACAGGTGCAAAACTATTTTTGTGGCAAAAAAGAATTGAACACACATTTCAGGACGAATCTCTGCATTGCGTTGTATATACATGTCAGCGACTGATCATTATCATAAGATTGGGACAAGTACTGTAAAAGCGGGGGCCCACTGGTAAACCCTATAAAACTGCCTATGCATGTTACTGTAGCCGGTTCCAATCATCATAAACATGGTAAAGGCATTAAGGAAAAATAAGTCCGTGTGTACTGTTATAAATTATCAACTGCAAGCAATTTTTTTAAATTGTACTTATAACATTACGTCTTTAAATGCACATTTCTTTCTAGTCGAAGCATTTAAATCAATGTGTGCATGAATTAATAGGGCAACCTTATAGTGCCAACTCTCTGTCATATAACAGCCTCTCAAGTGATCATTCATGGATTTATTCCTGGTTATGTATTATACATGTAGTACAATACACATTTGAAAAGTGCAACTTGTCATACATATCTGACTATACACATCCTTGCTTATACTATCTATTATTCTTATTTATGATATTATGGAATATGTTCTCCTCCTGAAAAGCTCGCTTATAATGTAATAAATAAAAAGCTAGATGAGGTATGATTTCAAATGAGACAACTCTCCACCAAAAGTTGAAGTTGCCCAGTTTTGCTATATTTTTTTTGTCCTTTTCTTTGGGGTGGGTTGGCGGTATCAGCAATCTTTTTTTTTCTAAAAGATATTTCTTTATATCAATTTTGACTCGATCATCCGTGGAGAATATCGATGCACATTTAGTCCATTGAATATTTTATCGTTAATGAAATTCTATAACACTCATACAAAATACATCACAAATAAATAATCTATCTCTCGTGTTTATTTTCCTGGATTTGAAAATATATTTGTGTTAGTCTTTTAATCGATTGCGATCTTTGTTAAGAGAAAACAAAATTGGAGAAGTATACTTTTACTTATTAATTTTAGACTCGTGCATATTTTACATCTAAGGCAATATGATTTATGATTATTTGGGACTAATGTCAATGTGCGATCCATTATCTATTTCATGTCACCATCATTATGTTCCTTCTGTATTCGTCTTACTAAATCATACGAGCATAATACTAGTAACCGCATAACACATCGATTGATATGTTTTATGATTTTAACTCTGTACTTTTAAAAACTAAGTAATGATTAAAAATGGAAAGCTTAGAACTATGTTAGGTGCAACCGTCACCTTCAATGCTAAAGATAGTCAAAGCTTTCTTAGCACTGCCCAATTAGTCATTTGTTAAAGGCTTTTGGAATAAAATAAGTCTCTTTATAGCTCTGCATGTAAAAGAAACAAGTTTAAACACAACCAGTGTTAAATTCAAATGAAACACAGATGGTTATAAGAACGTAAATGTGACTGTTTTAGATTTAACTTGTATCCAATGGATTGATTATTATAAAAAAAAATCTTCTGAAATAAATGTGTATTACATTGAAATTACATTAATAATGGCTGGACGCTTTACGCATGCATTCTTTACAGGGTTTAAATTTCCTCAGTAAAATTAACTCGTGCAAATAACGTATGGGTCATAACCTTCATCAGGTCACTGAATTAATCAAATTGTTGTTACAGCGGAGATAAATTTACAAAACATTTTATATGTTAATAATGTATCCAAACAAAAAAAAGATTATTTTCGCTTTTTGAATTAAAGAAAGTGTGAAAGTATTCATTATTAATCAACATTTAGATATACAAGACTTACTTGTTATGGTTAATGTAAAGATAATCCTTATCAGATTGCTTTTTGACCATTTTTATTTATAATTAAGTGTAAACTATTCCGCATTTGAAGGTACTCATTAAAATAAAAATGGAATAAACAGAGAAATGAGAAAGACGAAACGGAAATGCATGACAAATTATTCATTGTAAAGGTAAGTCAGATAAAATCATCATGTTATGGGCACATGCAAGATAACATTCAATGTATCCGCCGCAAAATTTGTGAAAGTCTTTTTTCATATTTTTCCAAACACATCCCCAAGAAATAACATGGAAGGTATAAATAATCTTTATTTCAAGAGGATGATCCCATTAGTTAAAAAATAATCTTCCTGAGAGTCCTCAAAATAATGATAACATAGTTATAAGTACAAACAGTATTATAAATTTATATTATACACACTATACAATTGTATTGAAATAATAATGAAAAGGCATATTAATTTGCACAATTGATGAAAAATTTGTAACATTTTGTTTTAAAAGATACAAGTGTATCACTCATTTTGATTTCATTTGGTAAACTGTTCCATATTTGAGAACCTGAATATGTAAATGTTTTCTTTAAAAAAAGTAGTTTTTGGTTTTGGAAGATTTAATAGTTTTTCATCAGCTGAACGTAAGTCATAGTTTTGATTATCAGTAAAATGAAAATTTTCTTCTAAATAGTTAGGAACCATGCCATTAACTGATTTAAATACAAGTATTATGGTGCTTCAATGACTGTGCAACCACAGCTTAGTCGATGAAGTCAAACTTTTTCTGCAGTGAAGAAAAAAGATACCAAAGGTAAAATCAAACACATAGATTAAAAAGATAAATTATAATGCTATAACAAGAATCGAAAAACAATTATAAAATAAACAACAATACACACACATACACACACAAACACAAAATGGAAAAGTAGTGTTATACTTGAGCAATTCAACATTAAAAATAATCTCTACAACTAAAGTTATGAACTATCTATAACACAATACAGCATTGTTATTTTATTTATTTACAAACTTATTTTAAAATGCGGTCAAAATGGTGTATATTCAATATAGCTGTAACTTTAAGTTTTGGTGCTTTCTTGGTTTGCCAATATTGTGTACGAATGCTGAAATACATATTATTGTATTGAAACTATAAAAATGCAACTCAACCCTGCAAATGAATCTCCATCTTCTTTACAAATAAATAAATCTTATCTTGCGCAAGTAACTTAGTATGTACAACATTTTTTATGGTACTTCTTCATAGACAGAGTAATAGTACACTCATTCCTTATATATGTTTCATCATTCAAAAAACACAAATAACATTGTTTTAAATGTTCTTTCCTTTACATATGTCATTGATTTGTTGTATATTTAGGTATATTAAAACTTTGGTAAAAAAAAACTGACTATAACAAGGCATGGCTGCTTTCTTTGATCCTGAAACATATATTTAGATCAATAACCTATTGGTTCAACTTGCTTTGAATATATATTCAAGTGTGAACATTAAAAATACATCAAAATAAAACAACGTTTAGAAATAATTCTAAAATATTAAAACCTCCAGAACGAATATGTGTGCTTTTACAATACAATAGATATACGAAGATATAGTAGGATTGCCAATGAGACACCTCTCCATCCAAATAACAATTTATAGAAGGAAACCATTATTGATCAATGTACGACCTTCAAAACGGAGCCTTGGCTCGCAACGAACAATCAGCTATACATTTTGTAAAGGGCCCCAACATTCCTAGTTTAAAACCATTCAAACGGGAAAACCAACAGTCCAAACTATAAAAAAAAACGAGAAACGAGAAACACGTATAAATCACATAAACAAAAGACAACGACTGTGCATCAGATTCCTGACTTAGGACAGGTGCAAACAATGTACGTTTATAGTACTGATGTACTTGTAATTCAAATTTAATAAACTTTGTTACAATATTGTGCCGCTTTGTTTTCTTAAGCGTCGTAAAGTAATCGTTTCAATTAATCAATCAAGTTTTTTTTTTAATTTAGCTACGTTTGCTAGTATAGATTAATCTGTGAACACATAATATGTCTGTTTAGTATATGAGTAGTTATCATAGGTACCAGGATTATAATGTAATACGCCAGACGTGCGTTTCGTCTAAATAAGACTCATCATTGATGCTTAGATCAAAACAGTTAAAAAGCCAAACATATACAAAGTTGAAGAGCATTGAGGACCTAAAATTCCAAAAAGTTGTGCCCAATACGGTTAAGACTCGATATAGGATTGCATGTAAATAAATGACTTGCGGTATACCACAATATCCTCCTCTAGTGTCAGGACATTTTTTTCAACTTGATAAAAGCTTCCATGTAGACTAGAGTACAAAGTTTATTAAGGCCCTGTTCATATTGACCTAAATTCGGTGTTGTGTTAGTATAACTCACACATATACTATACATAATTACGTTCCCATTGATAAAACTCGATGTTTACATGTAATTTAAATCATGTTTTGTCTACATGCAGTCGATAGTCGATGTATGCATTTTGTAGGTTAAGTTTAACCCCTTATCAAGACTCATCCATCATGATTGCCGAACACATAATTCCTGAATCGACTGGACGTCCACACTGACAGAAATATTTGTCACTGGTCGTTACTAAAACAAAGATTCACTTATAAATGCATTACTGAAAAAGGGTGAGTTTAATTGTTTGTTTGTGTCATATATCATATCCGTAAAAATACAATTAGAAACAAAAGATAAAAAAAAAACATTACCCCCTCCCTTTGCCAAATACCCCTTGGAGAAAAATACCATTTGACACTAACAGAAAAGATAGAAATGTAGTGATCCTTAACATCTCAATCATTTTTCTTTGTCTGAAAGCACGCTGATTCAGCCTTCATTTTAATGCGCAATCAAGACATCTTTAAACTACTGCAAATCATCCAAAATGACTTTCTTAAATGAGCAATCACTTTACTTCAAAAAAGGGGGATAGTTCTGCGTCAGATTTTTTTCTCGCGTGGAAGTTTAATTATTTTTTTTTCCGATGGTACCTATTCAATATCTAACACTATAAAGTATGGGGAAACTTTGGATTTAAAATATTTTTTCATTCTTATCATTTGTATGACCTGATTTATTTTTTAGTCAAATTATGGAAAAATCCATCCCCTTTTTTTTTTAAGTCAAATGGTCGTTCTTTAACTGCAAGAAAAGTTGTTCGAAAATTTGAATTCGATTCTCCGTAATGAACATTTAAATGACATATAGTTTACAAGTGTGAACAAATCTTGTGTACAGGTAACTAAACAAGGTTTATAGATGAGAACAAATTTAATGTGAAACTAGCGTACATACTATTAATCCAAATGTAAACATTTCTACTGTACACGGCGTTTGGTGTGAACACGGCCTAATTTTAAATTATAAAGAAATTAAAATTTCAACTCCCTCAAACAAAATTGACCAAATATTGCTTTGTCTATTATGTGTCCGCCTCATTTTGATCACATAGATATTTCTAATACATCCTTGGCTTTCAAATATTCAGCTTCGAGCGTTCCAGGTAAAAGGAAATCTAGAAAAACGCCACTGACGCATGAAACTATAAAGTGTTATTTTCAATCACAGTTTGTGACAAGTTGACATACGGTATGCTCATTTAGTCTTATTTCTTTTATTAAACGGATGAAAAAGCAGTCCATTATTGACTTATTGAATTACAGTTTCAATAACATGCATATCTGAATTTGTGGATAGCTGTAGTGTTTCTGACAAACAGAATCAGGGCCATTACATTTAAAATCGATAACATCACATGACAAAGTTACGTTTCATGTCCTTTTTTCATAATAAGACTGCCTGTTTAAAACACAAAAAACAACCTAAATACATACCTTTTCTTAGAGCTCACTGTAAACGTTTGGCTTATCTTTTATACCAAGGTCCTCGTAAGCTGACATTGAACTGCAATGATTGTGAATATATTAAATACAGACTTAGAAGTAAAGAAGCATTTTATTTATTTTGATATATTTTAGAAAATGAACGGTTGTATTTGAAAGAAATCCATAGTTTGCAGAAAGAAGACCGTATAATTGACATTTTTACTTGTTTTTAATAAATTAAAAGATTTCATTGATTTAAAATATAATTATATATCGTCTAGTATTATATTTGAATAGTTCTCTGTAATACAAGGCAGGCATCAATCCGACAACAATAGAAAACCACAAAAATCAAAATACGTGTAAAACAGAGGGAAGAAAGATACCAAAGGGACAATCAAACTCATAAATATAAAACAAACTGACAACGACATGGCTAAAAATGAAATAGACAAAAAGACAAACAATACTGCACATGACACAACATAAATAACTAAAGAATAACCAACACCAACACCAACAAAATTTAGGCGTGATCTCAGGTGCTCCGGAAGGGTAGCAGATCCTGCTCCACATGTGGCACCCGTCGTGTTGCTTATGTGATAACAAATCCGGTAAAAAGTCTAATTCGGTAGGTCTCATTTATAAAAGGGAAGGGGATTGTAGTTACGACGTAAGGAACATATCCGATATCATTTGTGAAACGGTCATTCCACAACGGTCTACTAACTTGTGATGGCGTCCGTAAAATTTACGAAGGGATGATTTCAACTTCACCATTTGGAACTCTTGGTTTAATAGTTTCCTTGTGAAAATAATTATAGTAAATACACTAGTATATCGTTTCAATTGGGAGATAAATACCCCGTATGTAGGTGCTGTTGGAATGTTGCTACTTAGAAATGGAAAGTTCACAATTGGAAAGCTGAAATTATCTCTTTTGTCGTAAAGTTTTGTTTTCAATTGACCATCTTTGTCAATTTCTAGATGTAAGTCAATATATGAAGCCGACTTAACTGTATCTGTAGTATCCTTTAGCTCTAGTTCAATGGGATAGATGCGATCCACAGAGTCACCAAATTTTGAATTGTTTAGTGAAAGAACATCATCTATATAGCGGAAAGTAGAGTTAAAGGACATTGCTTACTTTATTTCTTTCTTCCTAAGAAGTTCCTGCATGAAGTTAGCCTCATTATAATAAAGAAATAAGTCGGCAAGTGGAGGGGCACAGTTTGTTCCCATTGGAATGCCGACAGTCTGTTGAAAAACACGTCCTCCGATCGTAACAAATATGTTGTCAATGAAGAAATCAAGCAGCTTGATAATATCGGTTTCAGAGATTTTTTTGTTTGAAACAGAGTGGTCCTTTACAAAGCAGGATTTATTCCTCCCTAAGACAAGATACTTGTAACTACCTTGTAATCTTGCAAGCATACAGTAAGGTTCAAATTACTTGATGAGTTTCTTTTGGTGATACCGCAATCGAAAACAAATGATAGAGAGTTATGTGTGACGCAGATATTTCATTACGGTGAGTCAACGTTTTATGACGTCCTTAAAAAGTGTAAATGCACGCTATTGATTTCGAACAGGCAAATAAACAAAGGATTAGGAGAAATTATTTCTTTGGTCATTAACCATCCCTATTTAACTAAATCATAGGAAAACCACCTAAACAACTTTGTTCTAAGATCAAGCCACTTTTAAAAGTCTGTAATACTGGTGATAATAACAATGAAACCGTTTATTTATAAGAAATGTTTGGATTCGTTGGTATTATCAAAATTGATAAATTGTTTAAGCTACAAATAAGAAATTTGTCAATACAGTCACACATTTAGAACTTTAAAATCGGCAAATGAATTATAGAAATTCACTGGATTCAGTATTTGTTAATAGTAAGCTACATGTATATTTTGATCTTACAATTAAATGGCAAGTCAGTTTAGCAAAAATACATATTCAAAGAATATTATCAGATGTTAAGGTTAAAAGGAAACAAATGATGTTACTGGTAACAAATTTGTCCTCTTTTTTTTAAATGACAACGAATAATGAATAATCAGCAAATTTGAACGAATTTTCTTTTTGCATGCAGCTCACAACTTTATAACTTAAATTAAAAGTTGTATAAGAAACTTTTTTTTAAATAATAAAAAGGTACTTACGTATCACTGATATCATTGGGTTGATCTGAAATGTCGGTAAATTCATTTTTGAAACAAGACCCTGTTTAGATAATGATTCTTTGGAAAATACAAGTTAACGCACGAAAAAAAGGCAATCACAACCAATCTATGATTCTGATGTATTTTAGCATGTTAAACGCAAGCTACATTGGGGAGTTCAAAAAGGCGATTCATTTTACGCCTCATATATGTCAATGGTTACAATCAAGAATATACAATTAGAAAAAAAAACATTGACATTTTTCCAGACTTGCAACAGATTGCTTAGAATATCAAACATAAAAGAAATATCATGCGCTTGCAGACGTAGCTTTGTTTGGAGCATAGTCACAGATTAAAGATTTTTATTCATTCTTGGCTTTTAATTTTTCAAAATATTTGTATTTATAAGAAAATAAGGCTTTATCGCCCAAAGACAAGGATGACCTGCGGTAGATCTAGCTTTGTTTGGGTACGATTTGGTAATATAGTTCATCAAATATTTCGGTTCTTATGTATTCTTGGGTTTTAAAATATTCGGCAGTGCGCGTTCCAAATGAAGGTTAATTTCCAAAATGCGCTTCGAATGATTAAAACAACGTGTTGTTTTAAAATTTACAGCACAGGGTCGATACTTTTGCTGTTGAAAAATCAGTCCACGAAAGCAACAACATCTCAGAATTTAGTACTTCGCATCTGACTTTTATAACAAACCTTTTGTTAAATTGTCCGTTTATAGATTTTGAAATTATAGAGAAACTAAGGTTTCAACTCCATCAGGCAAAGTTGATTTTGTGGGATTTGTCTATTTATAGGTGATGTTTGATCATATAGCTCTTCAACTGTTTATACACACTTAGCGTCCTACATTCGGCCTTGAGCGTTCCTGATCAACGTAATCAAGAAAATTCATGTTCATGATACCTACGATGCAAGAGGGACGAAAGATACCAAAGGGACAGTCAAACTCATAAATCTAAAACAAACTGACAACGCCATGGCTAAAAATGAAAAAGACAAACAGAAAAACAATAGTACACATGACACAACATAGAAAACTAAAGAATAAACAACACGAACCCCACCAAAAACTAGGGGTGATCTCAGGTGCTCCGGAAGGGTAAGCAGATCCTGCTCCACATGCGGCACCCGTCGTGTTGCTTATGTGATTACAAATCCGGTAAATAGTCTTAATTCGGTAGGTCAAATTCATGAAAGGGAAGGGAATTGTAGTTACGACGTAAGGAACATATCCGATATCATTTGTGTAACGATTATTCCATAACGGTCAACCAACTCGTGATGGCGTCCGTAATTCGTCGAAACTAGTCATGCTTGATGATTCCTCAATTAGGAATAAAATGTTTCGTTTTGCAAAAAGGGGTACGAAGAAAAGTGTTTTGAGATTATTAAATCACATTTCCCTGAGATGTAATAATATTACCTATTTGAATTTTTGCAGAATCTGTAACTACATCATACATTTGGATGTCAGAACGGTGTTGTGCTGAATCTGTTTTATTTCTAAAGAAGTAAATTTTAGTTAAATAGAGGGATAGTAATTATTGATATGTATAGTACCATTTTTGATGTATAATGAAGCCTAAATGGCTTTTCTTCAGTTCCCAAATTTCGTTGCAAACATTATTTTTGAGACGGGAATATTTTGAAATACACATATGGTGTATCAAAGTTTACGTTTATATATAACAAGATTAAACATTGAGTTTTGCCCTCACATTTGAGAGGGAGTGAAACGGTTTGAAAATATCGATGTTCATATTCCTTTTGATGATCATAAAATGAACATAAAAGTTGTTTTATATGTAGCAAGTTAATCTCCCTAAAGGAGTAGGTTCAGTAAGACTCCTTTTTTGCCCCAAAATATAGCAGTTTTATAAAGTTGTGAAAATGTAATCTTTAAGCTTTATTTTGAAAAGTAAAATGCTTCTGCTACATAATTATGTGCTGTGTTTGCCAATACAATGCACACATATCGCGTTCTAGCATTATAAAGTCATGCTAAATTACTGAAATCTTCAATATTTAAGCATTTTGGTTAAATTTTAGACGGTTTCCGTCTAAAATTGAAGTGTTCGCATTCGTGTTTATTCATAATATTGAAATGTAAGTTGTATTTAATGATAATACAAAACATATATAAAGGTTGAGGATGAACACGGATGCGGCTACTTTCAATTTTCACAAAAACAATCTTAAAAGTGACGTTTTTGGCATATTTCATAGTTTATTTGTACCGACGTTGTTTATTTTATGCGACTGTCATAACAGTGAGAGGTTCAGCTAGCTACAATACGAGGTTAAATCCACCATTTTCTACATAAGACAATGCTTTACCAATTTAGGAATATGACATTTCTCATTCACTTGCTTTTAGTGTTTGAGCTTTGATTTTGTCTTTTGATTAAGGACTTTCCGCTTCGGATTTTCCTCGGAATTCGGTATTATGGTTATTTTTTTCTTTTTAGCAGATCTTTATTTAATGACAAAGACGACATATGTTTGACTCATATTTGTCGATAGTGTGGGCCACGACTTAAACAATCTTCTTGTCGTTATCGGCAATAAGATTTAAAACATCTGCAACGTATCAAACTTATGGTGATTTTTAATAACTGTGAACTATTTATACTCCTTCAATATTTTCAAATTTTTGTAAAAAAAAGTAATCTAAATTTCAGCTGTTACATCTTTAGTGATGTGATTCGGATTTTCAACGGAACATACAGCGTAGATGTATATCGATTCCAAAGAGGAAGCAATTATATCTATATCAATGCATTATTTACTTAAATCTCAATGAGATAAATACGGTATAGCTAGTTAGTAGATTTAGAACACTACACGTGTAATCGTAAGTTATAATGTTTCCCCCATTATTTTTACACATTATTGATCATTAATTAATCTTTTACCTATTTGCCTTGGTGGTTGTTTTTCGTTTGAACCAAAACAAACCTGAAATGTTTTAAATAAAGCATACTGGTTTTGTTTTCATATAATCTTGTAGGTCTGTATGGGGCTTACATAACACTTTAAAAAAAAATTGACTCTTTAACAATCCCTTGATTGCTTTAATCACATGTTATATGTGTAGAGAAATAAAGCTTCTAAATGACACGGATAGTGTTTGTCAAAATTAAAAATAATTAAACGAGCCAAAAATACCCCCGCAATAGTATGAATAAAGAAACATAAAACTAATGTTCATTTGTAAATCAAATCAATGATATTAAACGTTAAAGTCTTTTGAATATTAAGCTTAACATTTTGTTTTTGGAATGTCCCAATTGTCTTGTGTTTGTTTTAAAACATAGTATGAGCTATATTTGACAAATCTTCCAGAATTGTGACTCCCAAATTCTTTTCCACTTCGTACTTTAATTAATCATTTTGACTGTCACTTAACTTTCGTCTGGCGTACACAATTATAACCATTAAAAGTGTATCTTGTATACGATATTTTCTTTCTGGTAGAGGTAAATAAATCTCGCTTTATGAGGAATTGGAAAACAGTAAACGAAGACATCATATCATTAACCATTTATGAATCATATTTACCTACTACAAGCCAAGCTACAATGGTTATAATAGTAGAAGATGCTCCCATGGCTACCATCGGAATGCTTGCGGACTGTATAGCATTTTCTGTGTTTTCTACAGATGACATTATGAAGAAATGATAAAAAATAATCCCACAAGATAACAAGAGTCATCCAGACGTACCGTTTATTTAGAATGGTGTTTTTATTTTCTATAGATCTATATACTATTTACAATATCGTTGTAATTTCGGATAGAAAAAGATCTAAGTATTAAATACCAAGCCACCCAATAAAAGAAAATCGATCATACCTAAACATCAACATGTTTGTAATATTGTATATTCTCATTACAAATGACTAATGTCATTCGTATGATCTTAAATATTTTCTAACAAAAAAGGTCTTTTTATATTTGAAAGCAAACATTTCAGTTATGTTTATTCTAAAGGAGAGAATATCGCAATCTAAACAGTTTGATTGTGGTCGATGTAATCTGATCCGTTGATCTGCTTAAAAAGATAAGGATTGTAATACATAGATGCATCTATGCGAGTTCACAATCACAGGTTAAAAATGTATATGAAACCATAGTTCTTGTTTTTTTGTAGGAAATGCAAGAGTGTTTTCATGAGTACAAATAGTATTCCATTTATAAGAGGTTAAATCCATGTACTGTACAAATTTTTTATTCGTGGTATGATCAATTTTTACATCCAAAAGCTACATGTAGTGATATTAAGTTGTTGTCTTTTTTCATTTTTTTTTCTCGAAACAGTCCTTTTAGTTTTCTGAAACTGTACGTGTTATGTCATGATATGTTAGGATGAACACAAGGACAACAGCAGCTTATAGTACATAAGATTAATGTGAAAATTATTGTAAATACTTGCTGAAATTTTTTTTTTTTAATACCTTTACTAAGAGTCTTGGCTGTGATGATAGCTGATGGTAAACTTTTGTTGAAACTGTTTTCCGCTACAATTCTTACGTCATAGTAAGTTGACGTTTGCAAACCAACCAATTTATATAGTAGTTTTGTGTTGCCTATTTCAATATCTCTCCCATCGATTTCTTTGCGAATCCACATTGATGAAATGGACAGTTTATGCTCAATGTGATAAATCAGACGAAAATCGTCATCTATCACAGGGTCCCATTGTATTGTCAATCTTGTTTGCTCAACAGATACAACGGTAATATGTTTTGGCGTTTGTGGAAAGTCTAAATAAACCAGAAAGAAGAATATAAGTTAAAGTGTATCTTGATCTTGTTAAAACAGGATAAAATCAAGATGAAACCCCGCCATATTATATATGTACGTGTTTGTTCTAAGTTTGAAGCTTTTTAAAAGTAAAATAAAAAAAAATACTGACTCCGCCGAAATTTCAACGTTTTCTAATCAAATGCTAATTTCAAATGATAAAACACCAAACGAATGGACAACAACTGTCATATTCCTGACTTGGTGCATGCATTCTCAAAAGTAAAAAAAATGGTGGATTTAACAAGGTATAATAGCGCTAAATCTATCCCTTGTATGACAGTCACATCAGAATCCAATATATTTATAACGATGCGTGTGAATCAGTGATTGTCGTTTAATTGCCATGTTACATTTCTGATGTTCATTCATTATTTTGTACATAAACGTTGCCGTTAGTTTTCTCGATTAAATTGTTATACATTTGTCATTTCGGGGCCTATTAGAGCTGACTCTGCGGTATGTGTTTTGTTCATTGTTGACGACTATGCTGTTACCTATAGTTGTCAATTTCGGTGTCATTGGCAATTATATCACGTTCTATTTTTTTTATTTCAAAATCTAAATTCTTTTACTAAATTAAAAGTATTAATATATATACTGGTATATTGGGTAAATGATTTAATTTTTTTGAACAAAAATATCGGAATTTTGTTACAGCCGCATCTGTGTTTTACTGCATCAGATGTACATTGAGAAAAACAATTTCTCATCTGTGATGCTCGATCAGTAAATAAACACATCATTGACACCAGGATTCAATTTTGTATATACGCCAGACGCGTGTTTCGTCTACAAAAGTCGAAGAGCATTGAGGACCAAATTTCATAAAAAGGTTGCCAAATAGAGCTAAGGCAATCTATTCCTGAGGTAGAAAAGCCTTAGTTTTTCTAAAATTCAAAAGGTTGGTTAACTTTATTTATTGAAAAGCACTTTACGCCCATATGGACCAATGGCTTAAAACATTATACATAATATACAGTTTACATAAATATAACTACATTTTGAAAAATCCAAAACATCTTACAAACGTTTAAAAGTTTAATTAGCAATAAATGAAACCAGAGATATAGTTTAATAAAGACAACAATACTATATCGCTGTTCAATAGTCATTAATCGATTGAGAGAAAATAGTTCCATGTTACAAACTAAAACAGAGGTAAACAATTCGAATACAAGAGGAAAACAAAGAAACAACAAAAACACTGAACCAGACAATATTTCGATAATTATTTCAAAAAACGTATTTTCAGCTTATATTTGAAATAAGAAAATAGCAAGATGTAGTATGTTTTTTTAATGACCACACTCCACCATAGACAAAATAACGTATATTGCAGGTGATAATCCAATAATTGTATTTGGATAAAACATTCAGATTAAACTTACTTCCTATTTCAAGAAACACAATGTGCTCGACTACATCTCCTATTCCATTTGACAGCAGCAGTCTGTAAAATGTAGCATCTTCAATTCTAAAAGCATTTATAACTAGAGTCAATTTGTACCCGTCAAGTTGTACTACTTTGCCATGGAAATCGTCATCCACAATCATTATTTTTTCAAGCATACTGTATTTGGCTGACTGTGATAGAAGGGTAGTGTTTCTGTACCATTTAATAGATGTATATTTAGGCTCACTTAAGACGTAAAGATTGACATCCGCATTTTTTCCGATCATTACAGTCATTTTCTTGACATTGCTCTTGACGAAAACTGGCTGTGCTGTAATTTGGAAAAGAATATGCTCATTAAAACAATGCTCCTTATTCTAGACAAATTCAATGTTGATTGATTTTCTAAAGACGCACCGGGTTTTATTATATATTATTTATGTCATCTTCGAGTATTATAATTTTGTACTTTCCAAGTTATATGTTAAAAACATGAACTTTAATAAAGGGTGTTCTTTTTCTCTGTATTTACCCATTGTATTTGCTTAAATAATGTTAAAGTCCAAATCAAATTAAATTTATTGTTTCTCTTTCATCTACTTTAATATATTTTACAAAAAAATACGTGTCGAAATTAGTTAATGGGATCGTATGATAGAGTGTGTGTCAATTTTATAATGTACAAAAAATAATTTCATCCGAGACCCTGAAACCCCATTTATACTGAATATCTTATAGTTTATTCAAACTTAATATTGAATTACCTTTTATTTTAACAAATCCATATCCTGTTTGTTTTTCTTGTCCATTTGTCCCCAAAATACCATTTCCAACTGTACACACATATATTCCACTGTCCTGGTAGACAAGTTCAAATGGTACTTCCGGAAGTGTTAAAATTCCATTCTGTCCGATTGTCAACTCTCGTTTTTGAACACCATATAAAGACTTATGATGACACTTGAAGTTTGAGTACTCACTAGGGTTGCCTTGTATATTGCACTGCAATTTCCTTCCTGTGTCTCTTTGCTGAAACGTTTTATTTTCTACTCCCACACTCGGTGCATCTTAATATAAGTATAGTCATTTGCTTAAGTGAAAATTTGTAACAGTTAAGTTACATGTAAGTACTTTTATCGAACACAATACATATATCATAGATGTAATTTTCGCGAAACTCTTGGTAAAATTTTGTAATTTGCATATTTGAAATAATTTTATTAAGATGACGACCACTTTTATTAGACCTTTTTTATATGATTAAGCTTTTGGGTTCCATTCGTAGTTGCTCGTAGCGTCATATTGAAATGTGCGATGTTTACGGAGTTATTTGAAAAGAAACAAAGCAATATACAGTTATACATATATACTATACAGTGTTAAACTGTTCTGTTTTGGCAGGGTCGAAATGAAATCTGAGAAAACTATTTTGATATTCAGTTTTTGGTCGGGAATCTCATCGGCGGTTGTCATGTGTTGTGGGTTGATCTGTGTTGCTTTCTGCTTGATTTATTGTTGATTGTGTTCGGTAATGAAGTGGACCACTGTCTGCTGCTAGCGAGTTGATGTTTAACTTGAATCTTGTTGGTGTTTTTTTTTTTGGATTTCAGAGGTATTGGTTTTGGTTTATTTTCAACTGCAGCAAAGCCAAACGGATTTTCGGTTAGTGATTTATAAACATTTCAACATAATATAAAAACTTGTGAATTTTAAATCTTAAATAAATGAACATGAAACGTGTCAATCTATTTTTATTCGAAAATCTTTCAATTTTACAGCAATAATTTCACATGTTTTTGATAAAACATTTTAATTAGAATAATTTCAGTTTTAATTTACCAACAATTGTCCTGTACAATGATTATTTATGGAGTGTACTTCAATTTACTCACATTTAATGCTGAGCTGTTTGCTCGATGAAACATTACCGCTTACGATATTTCTTGCTTCACATGTTACGTATTGTCCGTTGTAGGTTCTATCAACTCTGTAGAGTAACGTAGATGTAACTGTAAACGTTTCTGTTGACGAATTGAAGGTACTAGTTTCGTAAGATTTCAATGTGACATCTTTTTTATTTTTTCCAATAAGCCACGTAAAATTGGCTGCAGGTCTGCTACCATGAGAAACACATGATACATTAAGGGGCACTATCTCTTCTATAACTATAGCTTTCTGGAAGAATATTGGCAGCAATGGCTTTACTAAAAATATACATTACCATTGTGTTTACACTCTTGTAAATGTTATGTTAGATCCCTATATTTATGTACTTTGTTTTAAGTAAGATTTAATGTTATATAGATAGAATATGGTATGAGTGCCATTGAGATAACTCTCCATCGAAATCAAAATGTATGACAAGTTATACATAATAGGTCAAAATACGGCCTACATCACGGAGCATTTGCTCAAAACTAACAACATGCTATAAAAGTCCTAAAAACTACTAGTATATAATAATTCTAACAAGAAAATCAACGACCTAATCTATATACAAAAAAGAAAAACGACAATCACCTATGAACCACAGTAACAAAATACAGCCACTGTACAACGGGCTTCATACTATGGGCTTGTGCAAACAATGTAGCGGGCTTAAACGCTATAACAGGCGCTAATCTTCACCCTTCACATGCAAAAATAGTTGCAGCATTATAAAATTAAAGGAACACAATGAAATATCAATTGCAAAGGCTTCACTTGATCATAAAGACAGTAAAACAAAAAAAAGTAAACAGATACTGATCGAATGAGTTAAATATACGTCACAATATAAATAAAATATCTAAACCGAGGTGCCTTTATAACATTGATGTTAAATCAACAACGTACATAGATAAATTTAAATAATTTTGTTGTTAGCAAAATGGTTAGTAGTACAGATTTTTTTTTACAACACGGATAAAGGAGTAGGCCCGGTAAGCACCAATTTTGGCCTCAAATTTCAGTTCCATCTGACGAACGATTTTGACCCCTTTTTAAACACTGAAGTGTCTATTTCATTTGAATCAATTATTTTATGTCAAAGATTTTAACTGATTTAGTCATAAAAAACGATCCGATTTAAGCTCAAATATGAAAAAGTTACCAAATATGCCAAAAAATGTAACTTTTTAGATGGTTTTTGTCAAAAATGAAAGTGATCCGTGTTCATCCTCAACCTTCATATATGTTATGTTTTATCATAAAATACAACTTACATTTCAATATTAAGGATGAACACGAATGCGGCCACTTTCGTTTTACACGAAAATCGTCTAAAATTTAACTAAAATGCTAGAATTGTGAAGATTTCAGTAATTTAGCATGACTTAATGGTGCTTATATAAATATTCGATATATGTGCATTGTATTGCACAACCAACCCATATGTAGGTAGCAGAAGCAATCTCCTGTCTAAAAAAAAACTACAAATTTACATTTTAACAATTTTGTAAAACTGCTATATTTTTGGGCCAAAAAGGGGTCTTTCTGGACCTACTCCTTTGTTATTTAGAGGCAACGACTTTTATTTCAATTAAACACATGTGTGACATGATAGCCATTAGGATGTATCACACCAGGATGTAAACCTCATAAGTGATTATTTTGCATAAGTATATCATAAAACAATCATTTAATTAATACCCTTAATAATATATCATGGTATCAAATGTCACTTTGGGTTTTTACTGTCTTTCTAATACCTGGCGGCTATCTATTCAAACCTGTATGATGACTTCAATATGTCTTTTGACTTTTGTTTCGTTGTGTTGTTAAATAGCCCAACGCTGTATGTCCACTTTCTTTTAAAGTACATATAAACTATAATACAATTTCAAATCAGTAGAACATATTTTTTAACTTGGCAACTTGAAAGGAATTGAGAACACTTTTGAAGTTAACCCATTATGTACTCTTTGTGCACATATAGTTATGTAAAAGAAGAGTACAATTAAATATATTTATATCATTTGTGAAAAAAAAGAAAAAGAATAACTTACGGATGAGATACACCTTAGCTGATTTAGCAAGTGAATAATGTGAAATCTCTTCGTTACCGGCATAACATGTAAGCGTCTCACGGTCGTGTGATCTACTGATTTTCGTTAATGTGTGTTGAAGAGACTGTTTGCCGGTAGCAACTGTACTTCCTGATATTATCAGTTTCAGATCTGGTTGTGGTTGTCCTCCTATAGCTGTGCATGTTATTAACAGATCAATTCCTTCTGTACCTTGCAGTTTGTCATCTTGTAACACATTTTCTATAATCACACTTGATGGTTCAACTGAAAAAGCCGTTAAAAATCTTCTTGCAATATACAGCAAAATATACAACGCTTACAGATAGATTAAGTTACATCTGTTTGCATGATTAAAGATTATCAACTGGCATGTATCTAGGTTATTTTACCTAAACTTATATAAAAGGCTGTTAATATTGACGTGGGTATCTCTTATATGCATTCTTAACTTTTAAGCCAATATTTTGCTTTATCTTTATTTCAAAACACTTGTGTCATTTCCTTTTATTTATTGGTTTTTATACTATATTCTGTTAACCCAGCGCAGATCATTGTTCGTTCGAATTGCAACTTTATTAAAAAAAAAACACACACAGCCAAATAGTCTATTTATAAACGAAGTCTTGAATACTGTGTCACACACTGTAACTTTATTTGTGTTTATGACTAAAATGCACTATACAAATTGTTGATTCGGGAGATGTTAACTTGATGTTTGGTGTAAGCAAAGGTTCCATGTTAAGAGCAAAACTTTGCCATATAGTTTGATAGTTGTCTTGTTTTTTGCTCTTGGTGTTAATGATTCAAATGATGTGAAGGATAACGAACATAACTGACTGAGATTGGAAACTATCGACTATATACTTTTTGAATACATGATATATACTGAGTACCTTTTCTGCATTCGTAAATAATAATATTTATGTAAACATTTTACATCATTTCAACAACATGTGTTGCAAGCCAGACAACACAAAATGAAATATATAATTTTTTTTTTAAATCTTACCAATAAGAGTCAGCTGTTCTGTGTATATTTTTGAAGTACCAGAAATAGAACACTCATATGATCCCTCATCACTTTTTGTAATGTCAGATATACTCAGATGATATTCTCCTTCTGTTTGATTACCAGTTATGTTTAATCTCTGTTGAAGGTTGGATGAGAAACTTGGATTTATCCTCGAATTTATAGAATAAGTAATCGAGTTATTGTCAACTCTACGCCAGCGTAGACTTTTCAGGTCTGTAACTGTATAAGGACACTCCAACTGTACTGTCGAACCTTCTAGAGCAAACAATCCATATGCTAATGCTGAAAAACAATAATGAAAATACAATTTCATACTTTACTACAAAAATATATGTATGTTGTGCGACACATGAACATGGAATACGATTGACTTTTGTTTTATTGGATCAGAGATGTAAATAAAGTAATATCATGATGTAAAATATATTTCGTATGCATTGAAATATTCTGTATTTAATTCGACGGGAAAGCTATACATTATCAGCTTTAGTACGTGTCTATCAAATCATTTGAGCGTGCGTAATGTCTGCATTAATTGAACATTTTGACTAAAAACTATTTCTTGTATAAAGTAAATCAATGATTCACATTTAAATCATAAGTACGATATATGTGTACCTAACCTTTTCACGGACAGATAACACTTGCATGCGATTAATAAGGGTTTTTTTTTGTATGCTCGGTATGGTAGAGAAGGAAGTCAAGATAGACAAAAATGGTAAAAGATGTTAAACTATCGTTTATAATTTCAAAAGCATGAAAAATACATGAAATTTAAAAATTCAGTTATTAGTGCGTCAAGTTGATCTTACAACTGAAGTCTTAAAACAGTAGTTTTCTATGTGACAAGACGAAATAAGGCTCATGTGAAATGAGTTAAATGCAGAACGTTCACAGTTAAGTCAGCTACACAATTATACCCCGTTCACACTATGCCTTTTAAACCGGGTTCGACCCGAATTAGTTAATCCAGGTTAAATTAAGGTAGTGTGAACGCCTTAACCCGGGGCGAACCCGGTTTAAAATTACCCCTCATTTGAGGTGGAGTTAATGTGGGGCGAACCCGGAATAACTACCTCACTTCTAAATGTGAACGCAAAGTGAAGTTAATGTGAGGTTGTTGCTATAGTGACGTTTGCTTAATAAGACTCTTCAATGTGACGTTATTATTACTTGACGTCATATATCGAATGACGTCATATTTTGATAGATGTCCAGTGACCGTATTTACTGGGTCACAAATTATATAACCCATGTTAAATTAGTGGCAGCAAGAGGAACATAATTTTATAAATCTATGTTGACAAACGATTTATCATATGTTATTTCCGTCGCTTTTTTGAGCAAAAAATGGGTGCAATTTTGATAAGTGGCGTTTATTTGAGAACACGGAAAGTGGTTGATGGTGATTGAACTCACACAAAGCGGCCCGGAGTGCGGTAAAAAAAAATCAGACTTTAAAATAATGCATCTGTGATGAAAAAATGTAAATATGTACAGTGGACAGATGCGTGTTACAATATTGTCCCTAACATTTCTATTTGTGTTGAAAGGGAAAATCCCAACCCGGGTTAATTTTTTTCAAGTGTGAACTGGGGTAATTAATTCGGGTTAATTAACCCTGATTCGACCCGGTGCAGATTTTATAGTGTGAACACGGTATTAGACACTGGCATTAGAAATTAATCAGTTGCTCGTCTGCATTATTGAAATTCTATATATAGGTCAATCTGCAGATGCGTATACGTCAACGTGTAAGATACGGTTGATTCGTCTTTAATTGACCGACCTCTTATACAAAATATGTTCAATATAGTAAGATCATTATAGTATAGGGTAAAATAGATATAAATGAAGTACAAATTTAGGAATACTATCAAATAAATAATTTGTATATATTTAATGAACTTTTCCACATCTACATCAGTAGCATTTCTTTATCTTTAACCACTTTTGCAGTCTCTTGGCTTTCTCGCTTGACCCGGAACGGCAACTTTGTATTAAGTAATCACAAACACGATAAGACTTTTAAAAGATGACCCTGGTATTATTTTAACAAGTCCGAGTCATTTCCAATTAAAAATCCTATTTTGAATTTATTCAATGTACAGAATTACACATCAAGGTAAACGGAAATACACGACATCCGTACAATTTCGTAACAGTCACAGCTCTATTCGAAATGCTTATTCTCTGTATGTAATGTTGAATGTTAAGCAGGTTTCGGTGGTCTGGGACCAGTAGAATTTGAGTCGGACCAGTATATTGTGTCACCTGGTGATCCGGCGGACCAGTAGAAATTTGTCGATAAAATCCCTGATTTTTTACATAACAATTAACCTGCGAAATAAATTGCACGGTAATGAAGGTACTAAGTATTACAACTGATTAAGTGTTTATTAATATCGAGGTTGAACGTCCTTCACAACAACAAAAAATGTGGAAATGTTTTGAATTAGTCAAATTGACGGACAAAAAATAAAAAAAATTAGTGACATTTAAATGGAAGAACTGAATAAAGTTATGAAATTGACAAAATGAAACGTAAATATAAAAAAAATCTTAGGTAAAAAAACGCGAATGGTTTAAATATATATGTGATTGCAATGAAATAGACTGTATTATGTATATCATGTGAACAATTTGCAGTAACAGACCTAGATAAGAAAAGTATTTTTGTAACGAGAGCTTCAAGTCAAATTTAAAATTAGATTCTGTACTTGCTAATGAACAAAAAGAGCAGCACTAAAATCTTCGAAAATAAAGGAGAGGAAACAAAGGAAGGGAAAATCATGAAAATAAACGTGAACTTCTCTCATTTTTATTAGTGTTTGTCAAATGAATTTCATTTGTGCAGGATCAGTAGATTTGGAGCCGGACCAGTAGATTTTCAGTCCTCTGGTCCGGTTGGCCAGTACACAAAAAAGCTTAAATTCGACCCCTGATGACAAGGAAAAGGTCATACATTAAAACTTCCTACGAATGGTCTTATCGGTTTTTGTTTAGAACATTGTAGTATCAAACAAAAAATCAAATGTCATTCATTAAGAACCAAAAGTTTACGGAATCAATTGGATCGACTTTTTAAAAATATAAGACTTTTCAAATGAAAAAGTAAGTCAACATCTTATTACGAGTAACATTTATGTTTGAAAACTGTAGGCTCTACAGAAGCTATCTCGCTCACATAGGTAAATAACAGTGGACACTCTCCATCATCGTGAAATGATATAACAAAACTCTATTTGTTGTTCTTCTCTACTTTACAATAGTATTTTATAAAGAGCTAGCCTACCAATGATTTGAGCTAACTATCTTTAATATATATCAATAGAAAAGGCAAACACTGTAAATTCAAAAGTGGCTTAGATTGTCATCAGACAAACACATGTTCTCTTTTGAATAAACAAAACATTTTATCCCTGTATTCTATTTTTAATCATGTCCGCAATAATGATTAGAAAGTGATGTCACGGATTCCATATTGTCAACTAGTTTCCCAATGATGATTGTGGCCGGATGAGCTAGATATAGTTTTCATTTATAGGACACTATCTGTTGTAATCGCTCAAAATCAATCCAGTTATAAAATTGACAACTACAGGTACAGCGGAAAATGGCGCAGAAAACTAAATAATCCGCTCTTTGCAAAGTTCTTTCTTTCGTAAGAGAAACCTCAAAATTAAAAAAGAAAAAAAAAGAAAGTGCAAAGAGATATAATATAGTGAAAATCGATAATGAGACATTTTTCATAATTTCTTGACGAAAACTCAAGTAATGAGTTTAAACAAAAAGGAATTGTTTCAAGAAGATTGTGAGCGAGTTATGAAAAAATGTAATGACGGGTTAGAAGGAGTTGCAGATACACATTGCATGGTTTCCCAGTTGAAGAGAAGTCATAGATGCATCAAAATAAAGCAATACCAAATTCAATGGTCTGCTTTATAAAACCTTCAGATTTTGATTTAGAAATAAACGCAAAAGCAGTAAAGGGTTAAAATCGAGACTTGCTGAGACAAAACGGATAATTTCTGAAATAAGCAATGGCGAAGTCCATGTTTTGTATTAAGAAAAATAATACGGGATGCACTTTAGTGTTTATGTATTGTGAAGATTCAGAGTTTCTTTTGGTTATGACCAGAAGTTAAAGAGAACTTGTGGTAGCAACTGCGCACTGTATCCTTAAAAAATGATAAAATAAACCCAACAATAATGAATCATCATGGGAATTAAATTCTTTGAAAATAGTCGGCAAATTCTATCAAGTGGTCGGCATATGCTGGGGATACAAATGAGGGACAACGGAACTAACAAACAAACGAATGGATTGGCTCTCTCATCACTTTGCTAATATATTACCCTATTTAGCAATGCAGAGTCAATAATAGTCGATAAGTTCTATAAGAAGAATCCAGAATTTTCATTAAAAAGAATCGAATAAAAACAAGCAATATATAAAAACCGATTAAAAGACAAACAATTGCAGTGTTTACGAAAGAAAAGATAAAGAATTACCTCTATGAGTTGCCAATCCAAGCCTAAAAATCCTTAATGAGTATCAATTGCCAAAGTGTGATGTAAATGTCAAATTATTCGATAGAAAATGTATATATTGACTTCTCTCGATTGTCAAAAACTGTATAGAAAATTGAGAATGGAAATGGGGAATGTGTCAAAGAGACAACAACCCGACCATAGAAAAAACAACAGCAGAAGGTCACCAACAGGTCTTCAACTAGCGAGAAATTTCCCCACCCAGAGGCATCCTTTAGCTGGCCCCTTGACAAATATATACTAGTTTAGTGATAATGAACGCTATAATAAATTCCAAATTGTACACAAGAAACTAAAATTAAAATAATACAAGACTAACAAATGCCAGATGCTCCTGACTTCGGAGAGGCGCAAAAAATGCTGCAGGGTTAAACATGTTTGTGAGATCTAAACCCTCCCCCTATACCTCTAGCCAATGAAAAGTAAAATCACAAAAATACTGAACTCAGAGGAAAATCAATTTGGAAAGTCCATAATCACATGGCAAAATCAAAAAACAAAACGCATCAAAAACGAATGGACAAGAACTGTCATATTCCTGACTTGGTTGAAGAAAAGTAAACGCATAACAATACGCATATAAAAATTCAGTTCAATCTATGATACGTCTTTTTACTATATTTTTTTTTATCGTTTTCCGGATAATTCACATATAACCCACAACTCCAGCTTTTCACTCATATGACCCGAAGTGCCGATGTGAGTTTTTTGCCATCATTTGACGTCCGTTGTCTATAGTTGTTGTCGGTCGACCGTTCGTTAACTTTCACAAAAGTCATCTCCTTTGAAACTACTGGGCCCAAATATAACATGCCACTGTTGACAACAATCATAAATATGGTATGTTGTATGAAACTTGTGTCCGATGTCTCAGCTCTCAAATGTATATGGCAAACATAGATTAATATACCACATGTGGAGCAGGATTTGCTTACAACTCCGGATCACCTGAGAGTACCCCTAGTTTTTGGTGGAGTTCGTGTTGCTCATTCTTTTGTTTTCTATGTTGTGTCATGTGTATTATCTCATGGCGTTGTCAGTTTATTTTCAATTTATGAGTTTGACTGTCTCTCTGGTATCTTTCGTTCCTCTTCTTTAATACTTCCCGTTTAAAGATGATTTTTACTAAAATGGAAACATTTTTTCAGGAGAGCGACGCTAATTTTTACATTCTGTCTACAGTAAGGTAAATACTTTTGTTTGTACCTAATATATACATGACGTTTAGTTAAATAACTTTATGAAGTCATGTGATACCTAGCTTTGATATTAATTTCTATTAAACACTTTCTTTAATTGTCATTTCTATCTAAACCTATCTTTTAATGTATTTCATTTTTTCTCATTTTTCTGCCCTTAAAAAAACAAATAGTTATTTCAATTAGCATATACATGATATACATGTATATGAACTGTAGCTCAATTTAATATGCATCTATTTTTAAATTTACCATGATAGTGACAAAACACATATAAAAAATACAAAAGCTATTTGCAAACTTACTTGATGTGGTCAAAGTAAAGATACCTCTGATTAGATAGATGTAATTCGACATTTTTAAATTGTTGAAAACTTCCGCAATGACGCTGTATTTGTTTGAAGGTACCTCATGATCAGCTGTTTATATATCAATTGAAAATATCGTATAATGTATTTTAAAATTTATGCAGGAAGTTATATTATTAAATGTTAAATCGTATGCAAAATTCATTCAACATGTTCAAGGTAACCTTATTTTTTCTGAAAAATTACAACATAATAAAAATATTATGAAGTATATTTCGAAGATATTCTTCCTACAAACATGACAAATGTAACATTGGAAATCAAAAGCAAAATCAAAAACAATGATGGTACTTAACATTGTATTGTTAATCATTTGATGCGTGATGTGTAGTGTATTCAACACTTGAAAAACATATTCCCTAAAAACACCATATGTTGAACATCTATCGTCAAATATCAAACCAAATTGAACCTGTATTTGATTCTAACGGAATGAATGGTATATGACTTTGTTTCTAACAGGATCAGATAGTATGGTAAAGTTTCCATGGAACTTCTGTTCCGCCCATTCATACAAAAATGCTAAAACAACATTCATGAGTTCAACATTGATGGAGAGATAGGAACATTAGTTCTGAGTTATTTCAAATCTTCTGTCAATACGGAATTTTAGAAAGGACTTAAATCATATCAATAACAAGCTTCTTACGTATTAAAATGTTGAACTTGTTGCCTTTTGTTGGCTGTTGTTCGTGTGATTCTTTGTCAATTGGGTTCTCTAATTTATTAACATTGTAGTCCTGTGGTGCTGTGTTGTCATATTGATGTTATATTTCATATGGCCATAAAAGTGCGAGGTTTGGCATGCGACAAAACCAGGTTCAACCCACCATTTTTTCCTTTAAAAATGCCCTGTACCAAGTCAGGAATATGGCCATTGTTATATTATAGTTCGTTTCTGTGTCGTTTGTTTTCTCTTATTTTTGAGTGTAATTCACATTGAGATAAGACGTGTCAGGGTACTTTTCTATCCCAAATTCATGTATTTGGTTTTGATGTTATATTTATGTTATATTTGTTATTCTCGTCGGATTTTGTTTGACGCTCGGTCCGTTTCTATGTGTGTTACATTATAGTGTTATGTCGTTGTTCTCCTCTTATATTCAATGCAATTCCCTCGGTTTTAGTTTGTTACCCCGATTTTGTTTTTTGTCCATGAATTTATGAGTTTTGAACAGCGGTATACTATTTTTGCCTTTATTCATGCACTGTACAGATGGCTAGGTGTTAACACAATTTCGAATCTATATATGCCAGTTGAGCTTTATAATATATAATTTTTGGATTCTAATGAAGGATATATTTTTTTTAATAAAATCAAAATACGAAAATGCTTAAAATAAGTAGTCTACAAAAATATTTGAACATATAGTTTAAGCGTATCTCGGAATGTCTGATGTATGTGTGACATTGTGTGATTGTATACCTTATTCGTTCCTTGTATATTAACCATTCCTTTTCTTATTGTTGTCAATTTATTTTGTGTTATTTGTTTGAACTACAGAGTATTAACCAAAATAAGAATTAGGTCGTTCTTAATATGTAAAAGTCCTGGTACTGTACAACATATCACTGAATACTATTATTTGAATAAAAACATTACATTCATAGATTAAACAATTTTGAAGCATAAGACGTATAACCTGCATAATAAAGGCATTCGTATATATGACGTATAACATGCATTACAAAGGCATTCATGTAATGGCATAATCCTAAACGCATTTTGTTTTTAATTTAGATTCATGATTCCAGTTTATATATCGTGGCTCTCTTGATTTGGAACCATGGAGTATCACCTTCCGGAGATGTTCATGTTGAATTATATAACGATTCATGAATTTGTCGGTTAACCACGATTAAATGATGTGCTGGTAAATAAACTCATCATAGATACCAGGACTACATTTTGTATATACGTCAGACGCGCCTTTCGTCTACAAAAGACTCATCAGTGAGTGACGCTCGAATCCAAACATATTAAAAAAGCCAAATAAAGTACGAAGTTGAAGAGCATTGAGAACCAAAATTCATAAAAGTTTTGCCAAATCCAGCTAAGGTAATCTATGCCTGAGGTAGAAAAGCCTGAGTATTTCAAAAATTCTAAATTTTGTAAACATATAATTTATAAATGTACACTTGGTTTTTTTTATAAAAATATATATGTTTTTGTGTTCATGAGGTCATATTAATAATCGCCAGTTTTAAGGGAAATTTTGAAAACTATTTTCCGTGAAAAAAAAAACGTTAAATCGGCATCAAAATACATATCATTTAAATTGTCATTCTGTCAAGCAATTATAATTGAACTTACTAGACATTATTGATATGGGTGCCATCTCTCTGGGTCCCGCTGTTAATATCATGTGGTAAACAAAATTGTTGTTATGTACCAACAATATATAATTCAACATCTATCAAAGACGAAAATTAAAAAGTGTTGGTAAGGGACTGAGAAATGAAGAATTTATTAAATCCAAAATAAAAAATCTTGTTTAAAAACAGTTTGATCTGTAGATAACAAAGGATGAATCTTGAATCTTGTAACATAATACCGGCATTAGATCACTGGGAAACACGTGAAAGCTAAACAATGAAAAATTCAGTTAGTGTCATGTATTCTACATTGTAAACCATAGGCATTACTGATTTTTGGAAGTGATTTATACTATTCTAATTTGACAGTTTTAAGCGGGGAAATATAACAGCCAAACAAGTAAAAATATATCTATGTTCTTGACGTTCTTTTTTTACAGCTATCATTTGACAGCAATTCGACCTTCGATAAATAAAAACCATATACAATACTTATAACGCAAGACGTGCTATGTCAGTATGTGTCTTCAAAATGTTCATCCGTGATGCTCGAACAAAAAGGATGAAAAGACAAAATATAGTATAAAGTTAAGTGCTACTTTCATTTAAATGCTAAAAAAGATGACTATCAAGAAATATAAGCATATGTCGGGATTAAATACTACATAACGTGTAGAAACTGATTAATGGTCACGTAGCCAGTATATCGTAATGTAGAGGGATTGGAAAAGTATAATTGGAAACAAATATGATAACTTTATCGTTAGAATAAAGATACAGGAAAAAGGTTGCACTAATGATTTCCTCCTACAACTAGACCAACAACAGAGGTTGAACATAAAGTTGTCTCAAATATCGAAAACCTAAACACTATATTTTTTACAATCTATTGAACAACGTGTAAACGAAATGATTAACAAAAAAAGTGAACTGTGAGTTTTTTACTTATTCAAAGTACATTTTTTTATCAAAGAAAAAATAAACAAAATATATGAACCTGTGTAAAACAAGATTAAACAATCAAAACAGATAAAATAAAATACAAGTATACATATAAGAATTGTCTTGCTTCCGACATGTTAACTAACTCACTAGAAATTAGTCACAGGAAGTATATATTAAAAAAGGAAAACAAAGTTAGTTAAATGCATACAAATGTACTATATGGTTTAACGTAGTTATTGCTGCTGCTTGAGAGTGGTCAATGCTTTCCCTATGTGTATAATGTGTAACGTTAGTTAGATTTGTATTAGTTTAATTTATGAATTCAGATAACAGTAAAAATGCAGCATAGTATGAGCATGTTTTGTCAAACTTTTTTTTTACAGCGACTATATAACAATATTAATCTTCAATTAGTACACTTATCATAAATCAAGGCTTGCATTTGTTTTTACTCATTTATGTTTCGTCTACAAAAGGCCTGAATAATTTTAAAAATAAATTATGTATTTTGGAATAAATTCTTAACGGTCTTATTAACATAATAACCTGCTGTATTGAGTTTACAAGAAAGTTTCTATATGTGGATTTGTTATACTTATTTTGTATCACATTATCCCATAGGTTATATCCCACAATTATAATACACAATATAATTGTATGACTTGTCAATTTTTCTTCAGAAATTATGTAGCGCTAAAAAAATTGAAGTGAAAATAAAGAAACATGCTGTTATTGTCTTAACCAAAATTTGCAAGATGGTGACCCTTTAAAATTTCAACGACTAATTATGTGTAGATTTACGAGTTTGACTGTCCCTTTGGTGTCTTTCGTCCCTCTTTTAGCTATAACAACTATTATAAGTTATTATTGGTTTTATCTAATATCAAGTTAGTGTTTCATTCGCATATCTCATTTACCCATATCTACTCTTTAGCACACAAAACTTCATAATTTTTGCTTTTATATTACATATCAATAAACTCGGAAGTCAACACTTCACAAACATGTGTATAAAGTGTGTTAAACTAAGTGCAACAGTATACAAAAGTGTAATATTTACAACAAATGAGTACTGACCTGTTTTTCATTCAAGTATATGAAAACGTGTATATTTTTATATAAACCATATACAGCTGCATAATAGAAACAAATAGTGCATATCGTTTTATCTCAATTCAAAGGAATATATCTCTAAATAACAATTGAAAATTTGAATGTTTAAGAGATTGAATTTTGTATCAAAAAGGCAAATTCAGATGATAGATTCAATTTGAAAATAACGAGAATCTACAAAAAATACAATCCACTCTTTGCAGTCAGTGCAAATTTGTAGTGCTCAAACAACCGTTAAGATAAATAACATAATGTGTAATGTTTCAGGTTAATACATTGTGATTTACGAATGTAAAAGAAGTAAATAATGTTAAGTTTATTAGTGCAGATTAAAAAAAAATCGACTGCAAATTGTCTCATAGATATGTTGTTTTTAATCAGACACGCTCATGACTTTATCAACATTTATTTTCCTCTTGTGTAACTTTTCAACTTGGTTAAGTTTTCTTTTCAGCTCTTGGGGATCAGACAATTTCTTAACGTCTGATATAGGTTCATTGTGCTTAGATTAACTGTATTTCTTTGCCACTTTCACTGCTCATTTTCAAGTTTTCAAGATTGTGATGGCTCTCTATATTCCCTGGAATAAATAAATATTTTTTCGTTAACGATTATTTTGCAGATTTCATTTCAAATGGATACAAAACTTAACAAGAAAACTATGAAAAATCATTAATGAATATGTGAATGTTGTTGTTGTTTTCCAATTTTGCTGTGTCATGGTTCATGATAAAATGTTAAACAATTTATCCTTCATAAAAACTAAATAAATAGCAACTACTTTCAGTAAGAGTTAAAGAACTTAATATCATTAATTCTGGCATTTCAAAACACTTATATAAATACTTAAAGTATGTTCAAAGCTCTCTTGTTATTGAGGTTATTACGATCGGAAATAATATTACATAAAAATCGGCCAATATTACCTGAGTCAGTAAAACTTTCATGTTTGTGTCTGAAATGTCAAGCCAAGAAAAAATTAAAACCCATTTTCAAATAACTAGTATCAGATCACAAATACAAAAGACTTGTCGTATATTAACGATTATTTTTTTCAGCAAATTTTTTTTTTTTTAAACTTAGTTAAGTATCTTTTAAGAAGTAAACCAGATTTTGTTTCAAACATCTTAGAAAACTATATTTTCTAAATAACGACATAAGAAAAAGTAAACACCAATACCTATATCAAAAACACACAAACAAACATGTTCAAAAACAAATAATTGAAATAAAAATATCGTAAGCTCTAGTATATGAATGCCTTTAAAATGTTATGTCATTTTCGGTATACTTATATCGTGGTATAAATTACTAGATATATAACACTGCTGATTGACTGATTGATGGTTTAATCCATCATTTTCTATATTTCAAAATGCCTGAACTAAGGTCAGGAGTATGACCGTTGTTGTCAATTCGTTTGATGTGTTTTATCCTTTGATTTTGACATTTTCCGTTTTGAATTTTCCTCGGAGTTCATTTTTTTTTGTGATTTTACTTTTGACATGGTATCTACAGATTATTTCTCGTTTTCTGGTTAATTTTTAACTTTGGAATGGAAATTAATAATTTTAGAACTTGTCACTGAATACACACATGAGTTAACAATTTTTAAGTTGAATTTACCTTTTTTCGAGAATTTTTCTGCCATTATTCCGTTTCTCGGTTGATCGTATCACAAAATCACCTAAAACAAGTCGTCATCCATGTTTATGTTAGTAAATCAATGATAATGGATAAGAATAATGATAATGCATAACAATGACGAATAAAATGCAGAACATAATGTATGCATTGTATTTGTAGTAACCGTGAACATTTATCTTGACCTGTGAATTAAAAATGGAAGTAGTAATTTAGAAAACAATAAAGGGCTGTTAAGGATACGTCATAATTCAGAAATGGTGCTACCATTATAAAACAACTGAAAATAGTAAGTACACCAAACCGTAATATTTAAAAAAAAAAAAAAAAAAAAAAGATGTGGTAGGATGGCCAATGAGACAACTATCACAAAAGAACAAAATGACACAAACATTAACAACTATAGGTCACCGTACGGCCTTCAAAAATGAGCAAGGCCCATACCGCATAGTCAGCTATAAAAGGCCCCGATAAGACACTGTAAAACAATTCAAACAAGAAAACTAACGACCTTACTTATGTAAAAAAACAAATTTAAAAAAAACAAATATGTAACACTTAAACAACCGACAACCACTGGATTACAGGCTCCTGATTTGGGACAGGCACATACATAAATAATGTGGCGGGGTTAAAAATGTTAGCGGGATCCCAACCCTACCCCTAACCTGGGACAGTGGTATAACAGTACAACATAAGAACGAACTATAAAAATCAGTTGAAAAAGGCTTAACTCATATGCAAATTTTTGTATGTGATTATCCTGCAATTATATCACTTTAAATAAAGACAGCGGTATAACACCACTGTTCAATATTTGTTTACCGATTATTCAACAACAAACAGGTCACAAACCCATACCGAGTGTACTACTAATCTACATGTTCAACGGAGTATTAATTTTTTAAGGCCTGTTTTCAGACTTCGCCGAAACTAAAAAAATCGAATGTCCACAAAATGCTAATTTTCCTCAATTTCCGCTTATAGATGAATTTACAGTGGATTCGTCTACTCAATTTCTAAAAGTCATCAGACAAATATAGACAATGTACTCTTCTGTACATTCTGGAGCAGAACAACAATGAACAGTTCAACAATAAATACAAAACTATTGTCCTGTAATAGAGTAAAATCACAAAAATACTGACATATGCAGAAAATTCATAACAGAAAGTCACTAATCAAATAAAAAATCAAATGATAAAATACATCGAAAGAAAGGACAACATCTGTCATATTCCGGACTTTTTACAGCCATTTTCAAATGTAGAAAATGGTGGATTGAACCTGAAGAGACCATCCAGAAAGATGGTTCGGCAAATTTTAAAAACTATTGGAAATAAAGGTGTATTGAATCGAAATAGAAAACTAACGCATGTAACTTGTCACCTATTGATCCATTAAAGACATGTTGCAAGGGTTCATAACGTGCAGAGAGGTTGATCTGTTGGATTTAAAATCAGAACTATGACGGGACGTGGCTGCGTACCTGTTTATCCCACACATCCAAATGAACGTCCAATTTTGTTGACATATGCAGATCGGAATTAAACCAAGGTGACCATTTCTCTATTATCAAGTCATCATCTAGGGTATGATTGTGTTAGATACTTATCTTTTGGAGATATTTTAATGGATATTGCCTTCATTTCAATAGCCAACGTTTAAAGTTCCCTTAATAACAAATTAAAGCAACATATGTTTACTGCTGTCCAATAGTCATTAATCGATTGAGTGAAAACGAATCCGTGTCACAAACCAAAACTAAGGGAAACTATTCAACTATAACATGTTTGAGAGGAAAACAACGGAAGAAAAGAGACGCTTAACTGCTACAAACACAAACGCAAAATTGGTTTTTGAATGGACAAAGCATAGTAAACTAATTCCAAAAAAATTGACAAATTACCATAACAAGATATATGATATTTTTATGTTTTCGACATCATGTTTGTCTTTCATTTGGTGGACATGTTGTTGCAAAATCCATATATTATCAATAATAGAAAATAATTTTAACTTACCACTTGAATCTTCTACCACAAAAGTATATGTGGGTAGATCATCTGTTTGTCTAGCTAGAATAAATAATTTTTTTCTCTATTAGTAAAATGTTTATCTGAATTGGTGCTTAATGTAAGTCTTAAACAAAACTTGTAGACGTTAGCATTGTAATTTAGAACTGTACGTGTATAATTCAATTTCTTTATTTAAGACAATAAATAATCCTTAAAGATATAGTTTCATATATAGCTCTCATGTCGTCATTTTTAATTACCTTAGCTTTATTTGGCAAACACTATTTGGGTCTTTCAAATATTTTCATCATCTTCCTTTTTTTTTTTGCCTTTTTTACTTTTTCTATTTAATCGTCACTGATGGTTCTTTTGTAGTTTAAATGCAGGTCTGGCGAACACAATTTATAGCTTAGAGCTATGATCAGTTTATTGTAGATTAATTTTCTAAGATTCGTAAATTAAGAAAACTTTACATGATCGTTGATATTTAATTTCGTTGTTTTGTCGAATTCTTCATACAATCCCATAGATAATTTATTATTTCTTGCACATTTAATTTCGTGGATTACCTGTACCAACCACGAGATTCACGACAATTGGTATCCAACGAATAATAGTGAATCCACATTATTTATCGTCACCATATATGAAGTAAATCTGCAAATACCTTTTATATCGTATGATATTAAGTTTCTATAATCAACACGACGGATCTCAATATTGAAGGAAACTTTGCTTACAATTAAGCGAACTTTATCTGCCCTTTGATGAATTTTCGGTTTCGTGTTGCTAGTGTTTTATTTTGTCTTCATCTTCTTATTTTAACCGTGATGTCTTCCGTATTTCTTTGATTATATAATAGTGTCCCCTCTTTTTGCTCAGTTTACATAGGAAATATTAAAATAT
Source organism: Mytilus trossulus (assembly GCF_036588685.1). NCBI lineage: Eukaryota > Metazoa > Mollusca > Bivalvia > Mytilida > Mytilidae > Mytilus > Mytilus trossulus. The sequence continues at coordinate 45,596,448 of NC_086379.1, forward strand.
CACTATTACTCTTTTAAACTTACTATTACTTTTGTCCTTACTACAGTAAACACAAGACATATACGTCAAAACCATTTTAGACATGGTTGCAAATACTGAAGCAAAACGCATCAGGATATTTTCATTCGTCAGAATAAATTGCAAAAATAATTTTGCTCTATCACCACGTGATATACTGTCTGCTTTATCTATACACACGTTAGTCAGCAAATCTGAAACGTCTTTCTCCCCTATCAGCGTGTTTATGATGATTTTAGTGTCTATTTCATCTTCTACACTCTGGAAAAACGTCAGCAGTGTCTTTCTATAACATTCTGAAATATATTGTTGTATTCAAAAGTCATATTTGCACCTCAATCACTGAAAAAGCTTACACTTTTTAAACGTAAACTCAAACTATAATATGACTTTCATTTATCTTTTAAGTTGTTTGTAACACAGTTATTCAAAATAATTTGCAATATCTTTCACATATATTTTAAATGTTTGCATTCCTGCAAATTGATAAGACTTTGAATTTCAGTTGAGAAATATCTTGGTATAATAACCAATGCAAGGTATTCCATTTTTACTGTAAATAAAAGCAATTCTGCGTTCTATGGGTGAGGTGCATTTGTGCAGTTCTTAAATAGTTGGTTTCTATGTATGTTTGCGTTTGTTTTTATTTTCCTCTTATAGTTGATGTGTTTCCCTCGATTTAAGTGTGTTACCTGGAATTATTTTCACTCAATCGATGTATGACTTTTGAACATCGGTATACTACTGTTGCCATTATTCACTCATTTTAACCATCAAATCTAATGAACGTACAGTTATAAAAGAATGATATTTAAAACAAACCTATGCATCTCCATTGTTCAATATGATTGATAAATGGTTGAAGTGTTGAGGACTCCCTTGCTTTTGATAATATTTGCCTTAGTTTTTCCTCTTCAGAAGAGCCCAGAAGATATATCAAGTATTCTTTTTTAAGATTTTCATCTGATGTCGCACTTAGTTTTGCAACGGTGAACTGGTTTATCATTTCATGCTCTACCAATAAGTTCATTATTACTTCGACTTTTACGTCGCCAATCAAATTGGCCTTGCAGATTTTAATAGCAAGGTTACAGTCCATGTTTTTTGCTGAAACATGATAAATGGATATAAAAAGATGTTATATGAGTGTAAATTAGACAACTCTCAATCCAAGTAATAATTTTGTAAAAGTAAATCATTATATATTACTTGTTAAGAGGAAGTTATCAAAAGATAATATTTACTGCTTCTTTTTGATAATTTCTACATATTAATTTCATTAGCTCAGATAAAAATTCATACGACAGTCATTTTACATAAAAAAAAATAAATAAAAAAAACGCTATTCTCTCAATTCAGTCAACTATGACACCACCTCTTTCCTACTCATTAATATCAAGCAGTTTCAAAATAACTAATCTCATAACATGCAGACTTTTATTTTTCTTTACGAACATCTGTGTATGATCTTATTTGTTTTTTTTTGCGGATGTATGGTTAACGATGCATGTATGGTTTGGCATGCCACTTAACCAGGTTCAACCAACCTTTCTATCTTAAAATGTCCTGTTCCAAGTCAGAAAAATGGCCATTGTTATATAATAGTCGTTTCTGCGTGTGTTACATTTTAATGTTGTGTTTCTGTAGGGTCGTTGTTCTCCTCTTATATCTGATGCGTTTACCTTAGTTTTAATTTGGAACCCGGTTTTTTTTCTCTCACGATTTATGAGTTTCGAACAGCGATATACTACTTTTGCCTTTATTTATGTTCTGGTTGTATTTGGATTATGGTACATGGGACATACTGTATTATGAATGAGGAATATGGTATTGTTTTTATTTCATTTCAGAAAAGATGCAATGGGTTTTTGAGTATATGCACGTCTAGCGTACAAAAAATGTAACTGTCTTTCATATGACTACCCATAAATAAGGCACTTTGGTCTTTTGATTTTTCCAAGTGCTTTTTGAGATTTTATGTCATTTTTATATGCAAAAAAATATTTTTCCAGTAAGGTAATACGTTTTAGCTTGATAAACGACTGCAATGAATAAAATGCTGTAAATTTACCCTTTTCTGCAGATACTATTGGCAAAGAACAGTCCAACATTTGAACTTTTATCTTGAATATTTGTCCAGGTTTAAGTGTCTTCTTTACATCTGGCATTGAAGTCAGATTTTGCAAAAATGTCCGACATTTCTTTTCTTTGTCGTCATTGTCTAGTATTTTACATGCTTTATTTGAACTTGACAATAACATAAACTCAACGCAACCAGGTCTGGTGCCAATGATTCTATGGTCATCATTTTGCCATTGGTTATGCAAATCAACAGCGGATTGCTCCCTTAAAGCTATTTGGGTCTGATCATCTGTATCTAACTTGAGAGTTCTTCCAAACACAGGAATATCAATCTCTTTAATAGAAATTAGCACAATCATAAATTTAATATTATTGTATGTATCTTTGTTAATAGTTGTTATTTTTGTTATTGAAAATAAACGACCAGTTATTTAAATCAGTTTCAGCACGTATCACGCGATTTTCAAAAATATTACATAGAAGTCGTTTACATAAGCCCTTGCAAAATTCGATCCCCTTTGAATCATGCAGGTATCAAAGAACATTTGAACGTTCATTTATGATATGCAAAATATTTGTGTTTCTAAAGTATTAACGTTAATTAAGATATTTGGGAAGTTAATACAAGTCAAAATAACCTTTTAATTCTACATGTTTACATATTGCTGCTTACAACTGTACAATGACTTTATTGAACCAAAGGGTTCCAAGAAGTAAAGTCTGAGTCATTCCTTCTAAAAATTTATGAAAGATTTTTTTATGTTGGTTGACTGCTGTGGAAAATAATTGTCTTTCCCCCCTCCTTATCTCTTGGTCGAACTTACAACAATATATTAATCGTAAAAAATGTCTGCGTTGGTCTTAAAAATTTTGATCACGTGTTTACCTTGGATTCCAATTTGTCGTTGATTTTTTATGTTTTGCATTCCTCTCAGTATCCTTTGGTGTCCAAATTTGTTCAGTATATAACAGAACTTGCTAGTCCAACTATCATCGCGTCTTTTTTGCAATATAGCTAAAAGAATTCGGACTTGTTCGATCCGGGAGTTTGCCATTTCCATTTCTTCATATTCATCGAGATCAATTAAATGCCTTTCAAACAAATAGTCCAAAATAGCCGTGACCTCAAGTTCTTGTTCTACAAAACGCTGAATATCTGGTCTATTGAAATCATCCGCCGTGAACTCTCTGTATTCAAGGTAATCCGGAACATGTATGAAATCTATTAAATTTCGATTGTAAAGCAATGTTATTGTTTGAATATTCATTTGATAAAAAAACGTGAATTGTCATTTACAGGTTTTTGAACATTTTTCCTTTAGCCTATTTTTTAATACGGACGGTGTATTTTTTTTATAGTTAACAAACAGTGGATTACAAATTTGTCCGGAAGAATTTTATCCACAGAACTCTTCATACTTATTGTCCGAATCGCTATTTTCAAATATAAATTCCTCATGCAACAGAGACATTTATTTTCGACATCCGCTGCAGTACAATTAGTATCGCTTATGTTAATAGATTACAGTGACCATTCAATACGAAACAATAAAAACAGAAGTGAGACACTTCTATAATAAATAAATAAATAAATACAATATTTATAGAGCGCATTATATAATAACAAAAATTACTCTAAGCGCTTCACATTAAAAAATATATAAAATAAAAAAAAATACATAAATCATAGATTACAAAGCACTATCTTAAAAGAATTAAACAAGCAAATAAAAATTTATAAGATACTTATAAAAGAAATGAAATGCATGTACTCTAAAATATATAAAACTGTCTAAAACTAATGCAGTCAATTAAAAGTATATAAAAACTACAAGAAATCCTTAAAAGCAGTCCGAAATAAATGAGTCTTGAGTTGCTTTTTAAAAACATCTAAGGAATTTACACTCCGTAAAGACGATGGCAAATTGTTCCAGGGTGTAGGCGCAGCCTTGTCAAAACGCCTCTCACCGTAGCTTTTCGTTCGAACGTCATTTGGAGGATGAAGGAGCATACTATTTTCCGACCTGAGGGATCTACTTGGCTTGTATGGCGTAATTAAATTTTGAAGGTAACTCGGAGCCTTGCCATGCTGTGCTTTGTACACATATAAAATAAGTTTGTATTGGCAACGGTAATGCATGGGTAGCCAGTGTAACGAAATTAAAACAGGTGTAATTGAGTAAAATTTCTACCTATTAGTTCCAATATCAATTAATGCTAGGCATGATATCAAACGTAGAATATTTAGGAATTTATAAAGTTGACAAACAATTATTTGTTTTTAAGAACAAGGGATAAAAAAGGAAATAAAATATGCGTTTGTAATTTTATTGGGTTTCATTTTATAGCCAACCTCAATAAGGATGTTGTTTAAGCCGAATATATGACCGAAAATAAGATAAATATAGCTAGTTTTTGGCTTCAGATCTCCACAACTCGATCATCAGTTTGTACTAAGTGGGATCGCGTGTTATCCTTGTGGATAAAGACTGACAACAAATATACCATTATTCTTTGAACCTTTCTTCATCTTTCAATATTTAGATTTTGCTATTGTTTCTGAACAGATGGATTCACTGTACAGTTCGAACGCTTTAGGTTATTTATTGTTTTATTATGTCTTCCCTTATATTTAGATTTTGTTTTGTTTTACTGTAACTACAAACATCTTTTTTGTTTGCGTCTTTGATAGATGTGTTTGCATGCTTTTTCGAATTATTAAGTCATTTAGATTTGTATTCGTGACGTATGGTTTCATGTTGTTTTGTTTTGCTCCTGGCTCCTATTCATTGTCAAGTTTACTTATGATGTCTATTTGGGTTATACTATTATGGAACTATAAACAACTTGAGGATGTACTTAGGTGAGGTTTTTGAAATTGGTGTCAAATGTTCGGACTCCTTGGTTTTTATTTTTTTGCATCTAAAATATTTTGCCCCAAAACACCGATTTTTCATTTCACAAAAGACTTCCATAGCTCATAACAGACCATTTTACAAAGCTTAAGCAGGTTCTTGATTTTTGTTCTTTTGATACTCCAAAATGGACAATGCAAATATAAGGTAAAAGTCTGATTCAGCCTTTTCCCGCCATTTTTTAAAACTCAAATATCTCGAAAAGGAGTTCCATGACCTATCACTATTCTTAGCTGGTGCTCTTTCGACATTAAGTATCAATTTTTGATTTCTTGAATTTTTTTATTTCACCTAAGTACATATTTAAATACAAGTTGGACATTTAGCTAGTTGTAAAACCTGGTCTAAACTAAAGAACTTCTTTATAAAATGCTTGTACAAAGTCGGTAATATGACAGGTGTTTTCCCTTCTTTCCGATGATTAATATATTCCGGCATTTTACAGAACATCTACCTTTAAAATAATCTTACCTTTTAAATCCTGTTCTGTGATGAATGATTTTTCAATAAGATATGTCATAAACGATTCACGTTCACTTTCATCCCTGCGTAAAACATATCTCAAAATCATATTAATTTTCCCTCTACGGTCTTCCATCATTCCAACACGTAGTATTTCATCAATTGTCAGAAACTGGTTTAAGTATGTTTCCATTTCACGGAGCCGATTTTCTAATTGTCTCATCAAGGAGGTAAAATTTGCTCTTAGACAGTATGCCAAATTCAAATCTAGAAAAAAATACATCAGGTCTGGTTCACATATTAAAAGATCTTTCCTTGATATTGTCACACATGAACTATATGTTGAATTTTCCGAACGGGATTATTTTAAAGTGTGTAATAATGAAATACCAATTGTTCGGCAGTCCCCGCGCTATGTAGGCACATACTTTATTTGTTTGCGAATATATAGATGTGGAATACTTATAATTGCTTAAACAAAAAACATTTTTACATGTACATGTATTGAAGAATTTTGTTCTTGTTTTCGTTAGCAGGTGTATGTTTTTCGGCAGTTCTTTTTGTTTGTTTTGTTTTGGCATTTAAGTGAAATTTTGAATGTTAGAGTAGATATAATTCTTTACTTCCTCCTTATATACATAGATATGTAAAAAAGTTTTTAAAAAATACACATCTTTCAAGCAATTGTGCGTTTTATATTATATTCATATGTTTCATAACTAGTTAGAATTGAATTTCAGTTGTTATTTAATTGATATTAAGGGAGCACATGTTCACTCAACCAACAAGGCTATATTAAAATGTAGCTTTCGTTAGTAGATTCATGCTTTTTATTGTCTGGTCCAGATACACAGAAAGAGGGACGAAAGGTACCAGAGGGACAGTCAAACTCATAAATCGGAAATAAACTGACAACGCCATTGCTAAAAACATAGAAAACTAAAGAATAAGATGTATAGTGGCAAGAACGGTTGCGTTTCTTTCAGTTCAGTAATGATTTGTCTTTTGGTTATGTTGATAATGAAATTAAGATGTTGTATTACATAATTATAATTTCACGTTATACGTCTAAACATGTGACTACTTTATGACATACGTTCCCCATTGTGTGATCTGATTTCATACAGGACTAATGTCTTAATATCTTTATTGATTTTTTTCTCAATTTAAGCCTAACAATATTAGATCTGCAAAGTGTTGGCATATTTTTATTCTTTTTCAATCAGTGGGATTCGAACGCCTATATCTTTGCCATATTAACCATATATATTTAAATGTGTTTGTTTCTACACAATATATACCTCTCATTACTCTTTCTCTTTCTCCAAGCAAATTTGGATCTGCAACAAGCAAGAAAACTTTGATAGACGTATTTATGAAAATTAAAATAGTGCTTTCATACTTTTAAATTTTGTCCGAAGCTGTAGAGATTTCTTGTAAGGAATATAGTAGAATAATTTCATGTAAGGTAATATGTTTTCTATAAAACATTTACTCCAATAAATACCGTCAATGCAATTTCATAAATTACAATCATGCAATAATCGTTTTGTTTTGTGAGATTGATATATTAAGACGTAATAGCAAATCTTATTGCATATTCATGTACTAAGTAAGTATTTAATTTTTAATTTCAAATTCAGAACTGATTTCAGAGTATACATGTTCAGTCTGTTTTATCAACGTGACTTGACTGTTATTGTTGCTCTTCCCTATTGCAACATATTCAAAAGGCTAACCAAATTATTAAACCAAACTGTTCAACTGGTCAGAAATTTGAATAATATCTTCAGTCAAGATGTGAAAGTGCAAGATGACAAAATTAAACATACTTACAATCCAAAAAGACTTTAGAATCCTTAAATGTTGTAGTGACTAATCAGTCTTACAGTTTGTGTAGAAATTTAATTATTATTGGCATGCTAAAGGTGATATGTAGTAATTTGAATTGTTATAAAAATGTCCAAGCTAAGCTTTCATATAGTTTTTCTTTCGAAAAGTCTTCTTTATTCATAAGAACCAGACATCATTTGAATAAAACATCTTATGTTCAGTAAAATATATGTGTCAAAACAATACAGTTTCATGGGAGATAACCTATAACATTATTATTTTGAATAAAGACTTTTTGAAAGAAAAAATGATTATTTTCCGTGGAAACTTCCTAAAAACGTTTTGTAATTTCACACCTACTAATCTAAATCAAATGATGTCTGATTTTTATGACTATAGAAGATTTTATGAAAGAAAAACTATATGAAAGTTTAGTTTGAACATTTTTGAAGAACATTATAATGGAACTAAAGTCTTATAGGATTGTAAGTATGATTTATTTTATTATCTTGCAATTTCAAGATTTGACTTATTTTCTACAGCAGTTTGTTCAATGTCTGACCATTTAAACAGTTTCGTTTTATAAAACAAGTGGCAATTTTTGTCAGAATTTTAAATACGCTGTAAATGTGGAGAGCAACACTAACAGTCAAGTCACAGTAATCACAATAAAAAAAAATGACTGAAATAATAAAAACAGTTTGCCAAGCATTTGTCTCATTCTGAATACTGTCAGAGAATATACACTGACTTAGTAATATTGAATAGTACTCACGTCTTTCCCCTCCCTCTGCCATTTTCCAAATTTTCACAAAGTCTGGCTTGTAAAGAATAGCAGCAAGTATATCAGCTGTTTTCATATTCTGAGAATATAAGAAACGAATAAAATTGAATACAGCAAATACTAATATGATGCTTGAGAAACTTAAAAACCTTACAGAATCTCGTTCGCATTCATTAAACACTTGCTTTCAAACGTTTCGAATTGATTTGAGCGTTTCTGATATATATATAGAATAACACAGAAAAAAATTAAGAACGCATGACATTTTTTAAACTTATTTACACTCGGTAAATATTTTTTGCCCTATTGGCTTCGTTTTCACCTCCAGACTTGTATAAGCCCCACTTTATATGTGCTTTGAGTAAATCTTTTTTTTTATTTATTTCAAACCAAAATGGGCTTTACTGCATCTTTTCTTTTGTGACAATCGTTTTGTATAAAAACGTCGTTGATAGTGTTTTTCTATCCTATATAAAATCATTGAGGTTTTATTTGCTATTTTGAAACTTCCTTATATCCCAACAATGTATAGTTTGACAATAAGAAGAGCTTGCCTATTTATAAATTAATAAAAGGATTAATGTTTTATTCTTCTGCTGCTTGTTACTGTACAATTTGACATTTAGTGTCGCTGCTAAATTGACATTTTATATTGAACATCTTTTGAAATCAAAAGCCTTTGTACTTAGAATCTTAAATTAATACCTAGCTAAGAAATGATGTTGTCTTTTGAAATAATAAATAAACAATGCCAACCATAACCCTTAATGCATGAAATAATGCCTCAAAATGCACATAATTGTTTATGTCCTTTTTTCAGTTAAAAAAACTTAAAGCTTCTACATCAATAAACTAACAAATAGTTATGACGTCTTGGAAGACTATCTTATCTTTTTTTCTGTGACGACGACGTGTGACATCATAACACTGAAATTGTGTTTTGTTATCGGAACATTGAAATAGAATTTTCGCCGGGACTTTGAAATCTAATTTTGTCACGAAATTTGTCACGAAATTTGGACATATTCATACAAAGTCTTCAATTTTTTGTGCTTATTAGTGCAAAATATTTCACAAAATATTTAAAAGAACTGAACAAGATACGATTCGATATGAGGTGTGAAAATATTTAGTCTGAATTGAAAATGGTTTGCAATAATGGCTACGGTACTATAAATAAAGGCAACAGTATACCGCTGTTCTAAATTCATTAATTGCGAAAAAAACAACGACACAATAGAAACACTAAAATACAACACACACACACAGAACGAACTATACATAATATAACAACGGCCATTTTTCTGACTTGGTTGAACCTGGTTTTGTGGCTAGCCAAATCTCCTACTTTTCTGGCAATGTAAAATTACAACATTACATGCCAGAAATATAATACAAAGAAATGTAAGAATATACAAAGGACAGAGAAACACACAAATAAACAGTAAAATAGAACAAGCTTATCGTTATTAAAGATACCAGGCTTATAATTTAATTCACCAGACGCGTGTTTGATGTACATAGGACTCACCAATGACGATAAGGCCAAAACAACAAAGAAAGCCATACAAAGATGAAAGCATTGATGACCAAATTACAGAAAGAAGTGAAAAACACGGCTAAGGTTATCTGCTTGGGAAAAGATGGTCCTTAGCATTTAGAGTAATTCATACTTTTGCAAACAGCAACTTTATAAAAGTGACTATTTAATTGATAAAGATGTTAATACCGAAGTGGTGACTAACTACAGAATAAAAACCAATATGTAAAACATCCTAAATCAGCACATAAAAATAGCACAGGCGAACAACGTATTATGTTTAAACTGCATAGCTTGACGCACCAAATTTTCAAAGATTCATTACTCCCGAAGAGTATGAAATATTAAATTCGGTAAAAATTTGGCAGACCCGAATTTCTGGATGATATCAATCAAACGATTCGATTTATATATAAATAATTCCTGGATGAATTATAATGTGATTATATAGAAGGCAATATGTCGTAGAGAATACAAAGTATTAAGTATAAAACATTAAAGCTATCAATATGCTTAAAATTTTACCGATAGGATATCTTGATTCTTTACAGAAATGGAACATTGAAATTTTCAATTTAACCAAAAAATCAACAGCGATTGGCAATGGTAAGTTTAATGCACAAACTAATCAAATATAACACAAAGATCCCTGTTTAAAAAAAAGAACATGACGATACACGGACATGGTTAAATCAGTAGTAACAAATTAAGAGGAAGCACTTTATCAATAAATCTGTTTCATATACCATGCTTCTTTTGGTGAGATATATTTCGTTCTTTGATATTTTGTTTTGGTTAACTACTGCTTCCAAGCTATGATCTCTATGTTTCATCTCGGATACTGTAGATATAACTTGGAAATGCTACCAGTATGAATATACATGAATTGTGGTCAAATTGAAATATGCAGAAGACCCAAATTGAAGTTTAAAGAAGAGTTAGTACAGAATTTTAGTATAAGTTTAAACTCTTCGAAGTCCAGGACTTGAAGGCACAAAACTTTGCTCAGTACTCGGAGCACAAAAATCATGCTCGAAACATGAAATCCAGCAATTTGATTGGTTGATTTCCGAGTCTGAGTACAAAAATCATGCTCGAAAGTTTTATGACCGTGAAGCCGGGACATAGAAATAATGTTGCAAATATGCCGCATATACCTAAAGTTTGACCTTTAAAAAGAATAGGGCATGTGAGCTTTCCATTCTTAGATACAGTTTTCAAACTACTCCATTCTAAAAGTGGAACAGTTTTAGTCGTAATAGGAGTTCTTATAAAAAATAGCATTGACCATATTAACAGTATTGCAACCTAGATAATTTGAAAAAAACGCCCTTTCGGAGTAACTTTAAAACAACTTTGTTATATATGATGAATTTTGTATAGTACTTGAAGTAAGCGGAATAAAGTATTTCGGAATGTTTAACATCCGATATTAAGCACTATTGCATCTTTTTGTATACATAAATCCTTTTATTTGATACATACTAAATCAACCGTCTTCAGATGCGATCAGTTTTAAAAAGTTAAATCTGGTTTTGTAGCGAGATAAAACTCTCACATATATGACAGTCGCTTCAAATTCTATTATTTTGACAACGATGAGTCAACAAATCAAACAGACATCAAGTGTCAAAATAACATATCTTAAGATATGAGAGGAACTGTAAGAACTGTAAAAGAAGAGGGACGAAAGATACCAAAGGGACAGTCAAACTCATTAATCTAAAACAAACTGGAAACTCCATGGCTAAAAATGAAAAAGACAAACAGAAAGTCAATAGTAAACATGACAAAACATAGAAAACTAAAGAATAAACAACACGAACCCCACCAAAAAATGGGGTGATCTCAGGTGCTCCGGAAGGGTAGGCAAATCCTGCTCCACATGTGGCACCCGTCGTGTTGATTATGTGAATACAAATCCAGTAAAAAGTCTAATTCGGTAGGTCACATTCATGAAAGGGAAGGGGATTGTAGTTACGACTTAAGGATTATATCCGATATCATTTGCGAAACAGTTATTCCATTACGGTCAACCAACTCGTGATGGCGTCCGTAAACCAAACCTTAGGTAAACACATCATCTATAAGTGGAAAACAAAAGAACAACAGGAACAACGAAGTGCAACAAACACTAGCGTCAACGTTAACGCACATAGAAACGAACAACACCTGCCATATTCCTGACTTGGTACAGGACATTTGAATAAAAACGGTGTGTTAAGCCTGGTTTAATGACATGTCGACAATTAAGACCGTATTTGCTATTACATTAAAGCAATACAAATATAAACACGTTGTATTCACTAACAGACCCAAATCATTGTATGGTATGAAACGTAAAATTGATATTATTATTTTTATGATAGTTTTAGTCAATTTTGATATTTCAAAATAAGTAAAAACAAATACTGTAAACCAACCTATTTTCGCGGATACTTTATTTCGTGTTTAGCCCTTTCTAATCCACTTCGCGGCGATTTTCGAATGAACTTGAGGTAGTTAAATAAGAAAAGACCCAAGTTATACATATTTGCGACGATTTAAATTCGCGGTAAATTTCTACTCCATGTATTTCGTCATAGAAGTTTAAAACGTGTAAATAAAGTTTTTAATATCTTGAGTGTTTCATCATTGTTTTCAAGTTGTTCAATTTCATTCATGACTACATTGTTACAAAAACGTAAATAAAAAAGGTATGAAAATAATGAAATGTGATATGATTGTCAATCAATCAACTCTCCATCAGTGATCAAACAAATAAACTCTAACATCTATCAGTATACATAGGTATGAGGCCTATCTAATCAAAGACCATGGATATGTTCCGCTTATCGTAGACGTAAGCCCATACTCGTATTTTTCTTGCAGTGAACTCTACAAAAATGCTAAAGTGGACGAGGAAGTGTTTTATCTACCGGGCACATGTGTTTATTCTACTCTTGGTTTTAAGTGGATCAGTTTGCCTGTTATATAAGATGACAGTTGTTCTCCTATACGCTTTGTATGAATATAACTGAATTTTGTTTTGACTCGAATAAGACGACATTTGTCAATAGGATCCTTCAAGCTGCTTCAAAGTTTATAGAGAAAAATTCACTACGACCGAAGGACAAAACTGTAGCCATCAATTAATCACAGAAGATAATGACGTAGATAACTGTACTTAAAACAGTTAAATGAAGTTGATATTTTAGTCCAAAAAAATCTTGTTAATAGCATTTAATATTTAAAATAAACTTACCACTCCTTAATTTTAATAAAAACGACCTCATAAATCCATCCTCTTCTCTAATTTTTCATCATATAATTAATTCAAAAGTAACTGTTTTGCAACTGCGTGTTTAATTATAACAGACGGTAAAATATATTGCTGTAATTAAGTAATTAAGATATCTTTAAGAAACCTTATACAATTTTAACTACAATATGCGTATAGAATTCTAAATTATATCTAAATTTAGTGAATCAATAGTGAATGCATAGTCTTTTTTAACAACTTAACTAGAAGTTTTGTAAATTTCCTATTAGATTGATTGCCGTTAACTTGACTTTTCTTGCGCAAGAAAGAACACTTTGAGGAAAGCATTTTAATATTTTGGTTGATGAAACAGACTGATGTGCAGATTACAATTATTAAACCGTCAAGTTGTCGTTTGTTAATGTAGACAATAACAATAAAAACCAAGGAGTAAACAAAGACTCACAAAACCAGGGGACAGTTTATACGTGTTTCTCGTTTCTTGTTTTTTGTTTAAAGGTTAGAGCGTTGGTTTTCCTGTTTGAATGGTTTCACCGTAGTAATTCTTGTGATTCTATAGAGCTTGCTGTAAAGTGGAAACCAAAGCTCCGTGTTAAAGGCCGTACTTTGACCTATAATGGTTTACTATAACAAATTGTGACTTGGATGGAGATTTGTCTCATTGGCACTCATACCACATCGTTTACATCTAGTCAGGAACCTCTAGCCTTGTTTGCATCTTGTTGGGTTTTTTTTTTAGTTTTTTGTTGTTGTTTTTGTTTTCTTTTTTTTTCATTCATATGTTTAAAAGTTTATAAAGACGACAGTTAATCCGAAAATTGTATACATTTTTACGGCGTACTGAACCCGCCTCCAGGAGCGGGATATTCTCGCTGTGAAGAAGATCCATATGTAGTCTGCTGCTGTCTTTGCTCTTTAGTTTGGTTATTGTCTCTTTGACACATTCACATTCATTTTATTTTAAACTTTTTTTTTACTACTTTGTTTTATTCGTTGGACGGCTCCGGGTACAATTTTTAAAGTCAAAGGCGAAAGCAATATGTACTACAGCTGGAAAGTACAGAATCGGTCTTTTTAACAGCTTTAAAATGTTTTAATGTTAATAAAGCCTAAATTAAAAATTGTTTGCTAGCACTTTTTTGTTATAAATATAAGATAACTCTGGTTAATTTTCTCAACATCTCATCAGTATAAAAATGTTCATATATAGTCTTTTTCGTGAAAGTTCACATGCTTTATATATCATCTAATCAGTATTTCGTAAGAATCAGTAATCTGTATGTCTGATGCAGTTGCACATTCATTGTAAATTGTCTCACTATTAAATTCGTTTGTGAGTACGGCTGTTGAGAATAATCGTATTTGTCCATGCAAGTCTTACATGGTCGGTGTGATTACTCCTTGTATCTAACTGAATAATATTTTAAAAAAATATAAAAGGTGCTTTATATTGGTATATAATAATCTTTAACGTTTCAAAACAAATTAATAAAATCATATTAATTTACATCAATGTATATTAAACCAATAAACTGATATCTATTGAATTTCTAAATGTTGTAATTATTTGAATTTAAATCAAATAACTTTACATCAATCTAGAATTGTGAACCTGATCAAGAGAGCGTTACTCGTATAGCTTCAAGATTTTCTTTTTTCGAATTGGAATAAGAAAATATCACTCTTGCATACAAATGACACATCAATAAAATTAATTCATTGTGCGTTCGTGCTCCACCTTCAAAGAAGATTCTAAATTATCAATATAACCACACGTTGTTAATCTATATGCTTGTGACGAATAATGAATGCTAACCCACAGTAAAGAATATTTGTTGTATTTTTTTTAAACTTGCTCAGAAAAATGCTCGAACTTTCATAGCAACAATTCACGTATTTGCACAATAAAATAGTAAAGTATATATATATTTTTTGCTTCTTATAGTTTAAGACACAATACAGATCGTATGCGTGCATCAACTTTCCCAATATATATTCAGTTAAAGCCTGACAAATTTGACATCAAATATTATTCAATCCGTACACGATTTTGTAATATTATGATTTTTTCCTGTACAGATCTGACTAAGAACCCAAATCCCTGTTTCGTCAGGTAAATACGCTACAGTTTGAAAAGCACAGAATCTTTGTGGTCACGAAATATTTTGATAGTTGAATAGTAATAAGATACAATTTTAACTAAAGTCAAAGGTAGAAAGCTTTTGGACAGCATTAAAGCAAAATGTTCGTAAACAGAATACATGGACAATGTATAACAACTCAAGAATTTTAAAATGCCTTAAGTTGTTGATAACTTAGTGTTGGTACAATTACACTTTTTTTCTTAATTTAAAATAATTGAAAACACAGCATTATTAATAAGAGCTACTGAAAAATTCAAAACGGGAAGTCCCTTGTCAAAGGGCAAAATGATACTGCAAAACACATCAAACAAATGAATAACAACTGTCCTATACCTGACTTGTTAGATATAAACCAAGTCATATAGTATAAAACGTGAAAGTTTATTTTAATTTCGTTGCGCAATAAAATTCCGAATTGGATTGTGTGAACATCAAAAAACACAAACTGTAAGGTTTTTCTTTGTTTAAAAAAAAAACAAGGATAACAGAATAATGTTAGTTTTAACTATGGAGCGCTACCTTGTCCTTACGTGGACTCAAAGCGATTGAGAATAAATATTTCCTTGATGATATCAGAAGTTTATAATGGCTCATCGTTATTACAAGCACTTGTCACAGAAAAGATTTTCCTTTATACCTTAATATTTTAATATAATGAGGTATATATGAATTTCTTTACAATCTGTTGCACGTAAACATTTTAAACAGTATCCCATCTTCACAATCCAGTAAGTGTTTAAAGAAGACCTACAAATGTGTATGATAATGATTTTGGCATTCGTTCCACTCTAGACGCTTGACTGTTGCTCGTGTTGAAAAAAAACCAGATGCAAAGGTATAATGACGAGCAAACGACAATTTGCCATTGAAGACTTTGGCATTTTGTGTCAGTTTCAAACCTAAATAAAAGATGTTATATTTATCTTATATATTCAACCAAACTAAAACTTACTCCTTCTCTATTATGATGAATCACAATTTATCATTCCAAACAAAAAGTCCGGGAAAGATAAAAGTTAACTTTTTGGTCAATACAGTATATGTAAAGACCACTTCAGCCGAAAACGTAGTTTATTTAAAATTGGATTTAGACCTTTTGAGTAACCGTTTGTGGTTTTTTTAATAAACAGGAAGATATGTCGTACCTATAAAACATTTCATTTTCAAATTAGTAATTATTTATGACTTAACAATGTACACTGGAAATGTTGTCAGGTCAATTGTAAAGTTTATTTTGCTCTTTACAAAACGTTGTGTGATGATTTTGTATGGATAAGTTAGATTTACATCAGTCCAAACTCTTATCGAAATATCAAGTTTGATGTTTTAACAATAAGTTATTGAAACGAACACAGCTAATTAGTACGCTTGAAAGAAAACAATAGAGACTTGTCGATCTAAAAACAAAATTGTGCGTGCATGTTTTAAGTAAGTATTACTACAACCGTCTTACGTACAGAATTTAAAATTGACAGATTAATAAAAAAAAGACGTATTAGAAAACCACATAGTACTATGAAACTAATGAAAAGTAGTTCCTTCTTTTTTTCTATGTACAGGTTATCTGTCAATTATCTACACTAAACATCTTTAAAGTCCCACCAAACCCATCTTTAAGTGAGTGTTATATTACTGACTTGTCTGTTTTCAATCTATTGGACTTACTACTGTAAAAATCCTATTATTTCATATTGCAATAGAGTTTTAAAAAGGCGTCAATTATTTCATGAGTGTTATAAATTTTGGTACAGCTTGATGAAACTAAATGCGATTGAGAGCATAGTAATTTTAGTCGACCATTATATTGTTCCTACTTTAGGATACTGTTTATCATTTTCCGACATAATCCGATTAAAGATAACCTGGAAAATAATGGCAACAGTAGTATACCGCTGTTCGAAACTCATAAATTGATATTAATTGAAAAATAACTAAGCATTAGACAAAATCCTATTACTATAACAATAAACCATCAAAAATAAATACATGAACTTGGGATAGAAAAGTACCGTGACAAGTCTTATAGTAATGTGAATTCACACTCAAAAAGAAGGGGCAACAAACTACACAACAGAAACGATCTATAATATAACAATGGCCATATTCCTGACTTGGCACAGGTCATGTTTTAAAGACAAAAAGTGGGTTGAGCCTGGCTTTGTGGCATGCCAAACCTCCCGCTTTAATGGCAATGTTGAACATAACATTTAATGACAACATAAAATAACAGAACTACAATAGAACTATTTAAATGGATATAGAAAGATGTGGTGTGAGTGCCAATAAGACAACTCTCCATCCAAATAATAATTTATAAAAGTAAACCATTATAGGTCAATGTACGGCATTCAACACGGAGCCTTTGCTTACACCGAACAACAACATATAAAGGGTCCCAAAATTACTAGTGTGAAACCATTCAAACGGGAAAAACAACCGTCTAGTCTATATAAAAAACTAGAAACGAGAAACACGTATAAATTACATAAACAAACAACAACTACTGTACATCAGATTCCTGACTTAGGACAGGTGCAAACAAAGTGTATAAATCATGTCTTGTAACATGTACAATATTGTACGGTTTGCATAATGGATTACGTTCTTGTACAGCAGGTTTCAATGTTACTTCATATTTATGTTATAATTACAAAGATGAAATCAGTTTATTATAACAATAAGGTAAAATACTAATGACGAATACCACATAAATCTTTCTAATTCATGTACCGTTGCCATTTTTACTTCCTTTTTGTTCGGTTGCAATATTATTTTGTTATGAACATTTATATTCACAAAACTATAAAAAAAAAAATAACAAATAACACAAGTTCGCTCTGCTCGTTTAAAATTTAACTCAAATTAATGTTTATTTAATTAAGAATTGTTGCTTTTAGCATATCAGCTTCTGTAATAACTTTGTGTATTCTGTAACATCTGTAGTAGGCTTACTTGTTTTGTCAATCTAGATGTGTTGCTCTTCGCAATTTAATATTTGCTAATTTCCAATTTTAAAGAAAGAAGTGAAAAGGCATGTTCATCCTTCGTTGTACGAACACAGACAAAAAAAATAATTCAGGGTATTTCAACTGAGAAAATATTTTAAACGTTTTCTCTAAATTAATTATCATATAATACAAAATTGTTTACTGCCTGAGGCATACTCGACATTTTAATTTTGACAGGTTGATCAATGCTAAAAGAAGACTCATTCCAAGATTGATTTCATCTTACTCAGAGGTGTACAGACGATATTTGAATTATGATTAGCGATTTATCCCTAGCAAGAGCCTAAACATTTGCCCTTGTGATCCAAAAAAAGGCTCCCATCCGTCTGAACAACTAACGCGACAAACTATGAATCATTAAAATCATTAGCAACAAGTACAAACCATCTTTAACATTCTGAGTAATAATGTGTCATTTTGTTTTTATTGAGCTTCCCATAATTATGAACTATTGTATATCTTATCTTGCTACTCATTTAAGCTGTTCATACATCTCAGGTATCTGATGTAAGTTGACAATTTCAGGGGTGTTTCTTTAAACTTATTTGAATAGTTTATCTTAAACAATTACACTCTATCTAGTATGGTTTTCAATACAATTGCAAAAACATATAAAGGATAAAACTAATTTCATGAAGATAACTCTTATGAGGACAAGATTGGCCGTCATATTTGTATTTAATTCACTTTGTAAAATTAATGTTAGTTTTCTGATAATCTTTTGATGATACGAATTCTTCTTTTAATATAAAGATGACGAGATGTGGTTTGATTGCCAATAAGACAACTATACACCAAAGTTCAAATGAAGTGGATGTAAGCAATTATAGACTACTGTACACCTTTCAAAAATGAAAAGTCCATAAAATGTAAACATCTATTTTTGTTGTGACGTTTTGTATTTTGATAAACGTCATTTATGTATCACTGGTAAATTATAAAGTCAGGGATTTCGTAATTACAAATTACTTAATACTTCGGAAGAAAATACTGTACCTTCCAGAAATATAATTTGAATTCGAAATCACGATTTAAAATCGTAATCACATTTTGGATAATTCGTTAAAACAGATTAAATTTGTGATAACGAATTAGTGGAAATTTGTAATAACAGATTTTACAATTCCTTCTTATGCATTATCATTTTCTTCATATTTCTTTTTATTTGTAATAATGAAACATAATTGGTATAACAAATTGTAATATGAGGCAGGAAATACCTGTGAATGGGGACGAAGTCTACGATTTTTTTTTAGATCAACAATGTTAAAAAGAGAAACGGAAATACCGTAACGTTTCTGATTTTGGTTCTGTTGTTAGGGACTTTAGTTTTGACGTTATTAAAGTTATGACGTCATATTCACTGTAAAGAAAGAAACGCTGTCATCAGGTAACGTTTTTTTTAATAAATAACGAGAGTTTTTTTAAATGAATTAGTATTAGTTCCTTTCTAAGACTGATAAATATACATTTTATTCAAAGTCTCATGTAAACAAGACCGGAAACGGAAGTAGATTTCTGCGCCGATCCGTAAATTCAAAAACGCGACAAAAAAAATTGAACGATTTTGAGTTCATTAGTACAATTATTTTTTTTTTATTGAATTTTCTACTGTAAGAGGGGACTTCGTCCCCATATAATTGTTTTATCGGATTATATTCGTGATAACAAATAAATAGATTCGGTTACTAGTATCACATTTTTTTGGTAATTTGGGATTTCCCTGTAAAACCTTTACTATCATTTCTTCCATTATATACAGATTTTGGTTTGTACTAATTTCACACGGGATAGCACATCCTCATTTGTACGGAAATGTTGCTTACCCTTCCCGAAAATTTAGAAACGACAAGGATAAATTTATTATAAAAGACTTCCTATTCATCACTGTTATATAAGATCTTCTAATAGTATTTTCATTTATATCATTATTGATTTTGCTATCTGCAAATCAAAATATAACTTATATAATTGGCATTTACATATATTTCTGACGTCAGACACGCGAAGCAATGGATGGGTTTGTAGATAGATGTTTTTGTGTTCTGTTCCTTTTAAATGAAACAAAACGGAATTTGATGAGACTGTCAAGAAAATGAAAGCTTTAGCGCTATAAAACCAGGTTTAATCCACCACTTTCTACATTTGAAAATGCCAGTACCACGTCAGGAATATGACAGTTCTTGCTTATTTGTTTTTTATGTATTTTGGCATTTGATTTTGCCAGGTGATTAGGGACTTTCCGAATTGATTTTCACTGAGTTCAGTAATTTTGTTATTTTACTTTATAGACATTCATCCCTCTTCAATAATGTCTATATCTGTATCTTGGCATTGCACAAGGTAAAGGCTTTTTTCAACTGTGTATGACTTCTTTACACTTAAATCATTGGATGATGGTTGTGTACTGACAATTTAGTCTATGGTGCATGATTTATTTTATTAGTTGTTTCTGGCTTCGAACTAGCTGTCAGTATGTGCAAGTACTCTCAGATCTGTATTTAGTGTCTTTTTGTTGTTGGGATATACAAGTACCAGTCCATGTCAACTTTTTAAGTATTTGTATTTGTATCCATCTGATGAGTTATACGTTTTAACTGATTTTTATAGTTTGTTTTTATTGTGTGCTGTTAAACCACAGTTGCTTGGATGTGTTTTTATGTTTGTCCGTATTTTTCTGTCTTAGATAAAGGCAACAGTAGTATACCGCTGTTCAAAACTCATAAATCCATGGACAAAAAACAAAATCGGGGTAACAAACCAAAACCGAGCGAAACGCATTAAATATAAGAGGAGAACAACGCAACACACACAGAAACAGACCAATCATCAGACAAAACACCACGAGAATAACAAATGTAACATGAAAACCAAATACATGAATTTGGGATAGACAAGTACCGTGCCACGTCTTATCTCAATATCTCAAAAATAAGAGAAAACACAAACGACTCAACGTTAAAATGCAACACAAAGAGAAAAGAACAATATTATAACAATGACCATCTTCCTGACTTGGTACAGGACACTTTTAAAGGGGAATAAAAGTGGTGGGTTGAACCTGGTTTTAAGGCATGCCAAACCTCGCACTTTAATGGCAAAGTTAAATATAACATTGAAATGACAACATAATATTACAGGACTACAATACAAATAAATAGGAGAACATATTAGACACAGAAAAACATGATAAATAGATAACAAAAAGCATCAGGTTTAAAATTCAATACGCCAAAACTCTCGTTCGTCCATCTGTTACATTCAGCAGTAAACAATGTCTTGAAATACAAACACGTAGCGCTAAACACCATGCAAAACGATAATGTTAATTTCGATCAGATGACATTGGACGTTTGATTACTCCTGTACTTCAGTCCTTCTGATTTGTGTTATTGTCATTGTTATTGTCTTTTTAGAACTGGATTCGTTGCAAATAAACTCATTAAAGATACCAGGATTGAAATTTTGCTTTTGCGCCAGACGCGCGTTTCGTCTATAAAAAAAATATCAGTGACGCTAAAATCAAAAAACGTTTCAAAGGTAAAAAGCATTTAGCTGAGGACCAAAACTGATATTCGTAAAACCAGATGATGATGAGATTTCACGCTTCAATGTTACGGGTAGTTTAGCGAATCTTGGTAAGTCTGGCAAGGAGTTGGTTTGAATACATGTGTTTTCTCACAAGCCGGCTGACTAAGGTATATGGATAGTTATATAAATTCCATTACAATTGAATCTCCAAAGAACATCTCTGTTGACTGCATGTCGTTTATTTGCAATCTTTGAGCCCCAATATTCGACTTCGTAACATGATCATAGAATATTATTATTTTTCCGAAACATCGGTCTTAAATACTTAAACTTGAAGAGTGGACATACGAAATTTTGCATATAGCATGGGAGGCATGGTTTAAGTGCATGATAAATAAATTGCTTAATTATATCAGCATGAACAGATCGTTTTAATGATTTTACAATGGTCTTTTTTAAATCGATATTTGTCTGCTCTGTGGTCTATTTCTAATTTCCATTCTCAATTTTAATTGAATTTCAATTGAAATGCGTATATAAAATTGAAAGTAGAATTGGTATTCATGTAACCTAAAGTGTTGTATTTAACAAAGAAGGTCTATTCAAATTCTACAAACAACAAATATCGAATATTTCCGGTTTTTTTTTTACTGTGTGACATGGGTGCTCCGTTGCAGAGGAATTTACCCAGAGAAAAAGAAGTTATATCTACCCAAACATAACAATGCTGGTGTCCATACTATTTATAAGATGTGTAAAACAATAATTTATACAAACATACTATGGTGTTTTTTACAAATGTACGTATTACGTACTACGTATTATCAAACTGGTTAATGCGTTGGTTAACTGCACTAACATGCATCGTTTCAAGCCACTGACAATCTGTTTAATCACTCTCTACATAAAAACTTTGAACGCACACACAAATCCTGAGCTGCTCCAGAGACATATACAAATAACATTATTCCAAAATGACCGTCTAAATGCAATTACAATATTTTTTTATAAAGTGTCTGTACGTCTAAGATAACTGATTCCAAATAAAGATTGCCTTTGGCGTTTGCATTAATTTGTACTCGTATATAAAACACAGCTTTATTCTATAGTTTGGAACACAATCATTGTAAAGCTAAATTAAAATTTTAGATCACAAAATAATGTATGAGTGATGATTTTCTTTTATCACAAAATCTAACTTACCTTGTATGAACTTGCATATTAAATTTAATCCTCTATTCTGTGTCTTGCAAACAAATTATCATATAAACTCGAAAAAATACTCGATCAAATCACAAGAAAAAATATGATTGGTCCAAGCCGGACATAATACCTACTGGGATTTTATTCTGTTATCGTTCAATAAAATACTTTTAAACTTTCATTTCTATTTTACAAATGCGGAAAAAAAGAGAGATTAATATTTTATAACCTATGCAAACAAATTCTGTACAAAAAATTCGGTCTAAAAATAATATAATAAAAAAATTATATAACCTAAACAAACAAAGTCTGTACAAAAAGCGGGCTTCGATAAAGACAAAAACTACTTTACATTTTGTTTTTTTTCCGCAATACAAAAGATTACAGAATGCATGACGTCCTTTTTTACTATATAAAAAAAAATGTAATCACCTTTTCTTTTTTTATACACTTCATACCAGTAAAACATGAAAATGGCACCTGATGTAAATTACATGCGGCCGAAGCGCTTTTCTTGATTTACATTCATCAGAAAAGCTCAAAGACAAATAGTTGATAGCCAATGTTTTAAAAGAACCGAAACAATTGAAGAGCTATATGGCAAAATATAACGTAATAAAAAAGGAGAAATCCGTCTAAGACCAACTTTGCCTGAAGGAGTTGAAACCTTAGTTTATTTATGATATCAAAATTTATAAACGGACAATATTAGAAAGGATTGTTTATATAAATCATGTTAGTACCGAAACATACACCTTTTAGCTGATGATAAACTTGGGGACTAATAGTCCACCAGCAGAGGTAGTGACCCTGTGATGTAAAATATAACGAAGAAACAAAAATCAAGAATAAATATTTCTAAAGAGAACCATATCCTCGAGTGTATCTTCAGCACATGAAATTTCACTGATTTGATCATTTTTTGCAAAGGAGTAGGTCCGGTAAGACCCCTTTTAATCCCCAAAATATAACAGTTTTACAAAACTGTTAAAATGTAAACTTTTAATTATTTATTGGACAGTTGAATGCTTCTGCTACATAAATATGGGCTGTTTTTGACAATACAGTGCACATTTATCCGGTTGTAGCACCATTAAGTCATGCTAAATTACTGAAATCTTCAAAATTCTATCATTTTAGTTAAATGTTTAAAACGAAAGTGTTCATCCTTAATATTGGAATGTTAGTTGTATTTTATGATAATACATAACATATATAAAGGTTGTGCATGAACACGGATGCGGCCACTTTCTTTTTTGACAAAAAAACATCTGAAAAGGTACGTTTTTTGGCATATTTGAGAGATTTTTCATATTTGAGCTTGAATCGGATCGTTTTTAATGACTGAATCAGTTAAAATCTTTCACATAAACTAATTGAATCAAGTGAAATAGACACTTAAGTGTTTAAAAAGTGGTCAAAATATTGTCATATGAATCTGAAATTTGAGGCGAAATGAGTCCTTACCGGACCTACTCCTTTACTGTTTATAAAATAATGAATTATTTGCAATACTTGGTTTTTTTATTCCCTAGTTATATATTGCCTAAGCTTTATTTGGTAAAGCTTTTTTGTAATTATTTTCTGTGTTTAGTCCTCTTTTACTTCGTATTTGATTTGACTTTCAACTGTTTTGTTTTGTGTGTCACTGGTTAGTCTTACGTAGCCTTAAAGCGCGTCAGGAGAACAACATAATGATTATGCCTCTTAGGATGTTTACAACCACTGACTTCATTCCACTGCTGTTGGATGTATCGTACCGATGAAATGACCAACCTGCAGTCCGGATTTTTATAATGACGTAAAATATTATTGATAAATTCATTGTTTCTATTCATTTACATTTATTTATTTTAAATTATTATTTTTGTTAATACATTCTTTTTTGTTTTCTACCCCTAAGTATTTATTGTTTAAGCCTTTTTTGGCACTAGTTTTTGTAATTCTGATTTTTAATTCTCTAATATTCGCATTTGATATGATTCAACCTCAACTTATGAAGACGACATGTCCTGCTGGCGTATTGAATCAGACGTCTGATGTCTTTGGTGAGTTGTTTATGTATATACAGTGTATAAAAGCAATTATCCAAAATGGCCTTAACAGAACGACCAAAACCATCTAAGATTAAATTTTCCTAGTTGCAATCATTGTATTATTGTGTAATTTGAACATTTACATACAACAAATGAATTTGAATAAACCTATTATAATATCAATAAATTAAATAAAGTTATTCAATATATAAATTATATTATGTTCTGCTAATGCTTTTAGAAATAATCAACCAAAAAGAAAGAATCAACTACGGTGACCTATAGTTGTTAATGTCTGTGTCGTTTTGGTCTTTCGTGGATAGTTGTCTCATTGACAATCATACCAACTGTTCTGTTTTATATTATTATTATTATGATACACAGAAAACGCGAAAACAACCACTTTTTTTATACATTGCACTAATATGATAGCCCTAAAATTTATAATTAGTATAATTGCCAATGAGATATTTATTCCCGTGGATTTGATAAAAAAAAATTGTAGGTTACGGTACGGCCTGTGAGAATGAGCAAATCCCTAAGACATGACAAAATGTAAAACTTTCCATAAAGGCAGCGGTTTGATTCATAACATCATAGTTAACACGCTGAATGTCTCGCCTTTTTTCCTTGGTTGAAGTTATGTCGAAAGTCTGTGGTATAACAAGTGTCCAAAGAACTAAAAATATCGTTGATCTCTGTAAATATGGTCAAGGGAAGATAACTCCATCTCGACAGAAATGTACAAATTTGAGTGGCTTAACTTTTACCATTTTTGATTTATGTCCCTTCATAACTTCATCTGCATTCGGGGAATCGTCTATTTACCATGGAAATATTCACCATTTATTTTATATGAGTGTTTACTCATTTACAGCTAAAATGTTATCCTCAGATTATTTTGAACTTTTGAAATAGAAATATGGCATATTTTTTTCAGCTGAGTAATTCAGGATCTTGTTTATTTAATTTGTCTTTTCATTCTCATTTCTGTTATCTTTTGTTCGTACTATCAGTTTTTTAAAGAAAACGAAATCAATGTTACGTTTCTTTTTAACCATAGACTATTTTATTTTTCGTTAGTTTAAAAAATGTATAAAACACGCATTTGCTGTTATTTTTCTGTAGTCATTTGTCAAACAATTGATTAATTTTGCTAATATTATTCAACTTCAAATTGATAGCCCCAGAAATAATAATTATAAAATAAACTGTTATCCATTTATCGACAATCAGACTAAAACGTTGATGAAAAATACTAAACTTTGAAATCAATCCATAAAATGCAAACTCAACTCCATTCTTCAATTGTTTATTAATAATAGATGAATATGATATGCTTATGCATATCGACTAAATGATTAAAAATGCAATTATTTGTTGAAAATAGAAATTATAGAACTTTAGAAGGTTATTCTGCGTTACGACAAGTTGTTTGTTATCGAATGTTCTTTTAAAAAATATATAATTTATAGTCTCTGTTGTTTTCACATTTGAACTGAATTGTTTGGTTACAATCATACCTACTGAAACCAATTACACTCAAAATACATATGACTGCTTGTTTGTCTTGTTTATTTTTCATTTATCAAAGGGCTATTATCTGTATAATTCGTGTTTACCAATTTTAATCAAAATCTAATATTTGATTTAAAAATACTAAAATGTATATCAAAATTGCAAAAAGGTATAGATTAAATTTTAACAATGCTTCGACTCAAAAATATGCATTAGCATTTTGTGTGTATAAAAGTAATAATTAGCCACCACGTGCATTAGTTTTTTGATATGATATTGTAGGTTAAAAAGTGTTGTGTATCATCGTTTTTACAAGTAAAAGAATGATAGTTTATTCTTTAGTTTTCTATGTTGTTTATTCCTTAGTTTTCTATGATGTGTCATGTGTACTATTGTTTGTCTTTTTGTCTTTTTCATTTTTAGCTATGGCGTTGTCAGTTTGTTTTAGATTTATGAGTTTGGCTCTCCCTTTGGTATCTTTCGTCTCTCTTTTATTAAATCGGATCCATCAACGGAACTGTCCATTCTTGTTTGACTTTCAATGTTGACAATCTTTTCCTTTTAATAGCAGAATACATGCATTGCCCATTTCCAGTTAGAGGTTAAATAGAAGGTCACATGAATACGGACAAATGAGGTCGATCAAATTAGTCACTTGCCAGAAACAACTTTTTTGGAATCATGTTCTGTGCACATATTTTGCCTATGAAGATCAGTTCAAAATTTGAATTTCGTGATTGGATTCATTTTTCGCTTTTTCGATTATGTTTATGTCTAATCACCCTTACTAAGATGATGATAATCTGACTGAAGGAATAAATTAGTACATTTGGTGTAGATGATTTTGTACAGTAAATACCATAACATTGTGTCCCGCTATGTGACTTCAATGGAGTGAACGTCATTTGTGCGTTTAGGGGCGTCGTCACTTCCGTTTCAATTTTGAGCGAGTGGTTAGAAAACTATAATTCTATATTGTACGAATTATCCGGCAAAATAAATTTTCAAAATTGAAAATCAATACTGCTGTCATTAGGGAATTGTCATTAAGTACCTACATAACCACAATTATTTATAGTTTATCCTGCACAATGACGATCAAAAAGACGCTTGATGAACGTTAATAGTGCAGGGATACAGGCGACCCCCTCTATCTGGTAAATGACGTCATAAAGGCGCGTATTATTGACGAGTTTTTTACGGTGACGGATGAACTCGAAAGTGGTCTATTGCTTTACATCTAATTAAGTCGACTCATTTTACTGCTTGCTAAGAGGCATAAACCTGTTAACTGTTAATAGCGACCTAACATGTATGGCATTTGGTCATGGTGTATAGTTGTTTCATTATAAATTCTACCGCATATACTGCGTCAGATAGGTATCGACACTTTCCAAATCAACATCAATGCATCTGTTAACGTATTTCGGTTTTGAAAACAAATGTCAACAGATATTCTGGGACTGTTTGCTAGTTGCTACAAAACGGACCAAACTTCAGCTTTCATTTCATTATTTTTCGTATATGAATGTTCTAAAACCAACCAGAGTCTTATACATGTTCATATTTGCGTACACTTGTGTAAGATCGATTTCTATACGACGCAGTTCAAATTTTACTCGTTCCTTTTGTATTAATAAATATAATTTTTTGGAAAAATGTATTCATATTTCAACATCGCAATTTCATTATACACGCGTGTACTATAATGATAGTACTTGTATCTCAAATACTGTAGACAACTTATTTTCTACAGCGATATCTTTTCGCGAGTAGAATATTGACGTTAATATGTAAAACTTAGATCTATTCGTATGGAAACAAACACAAAACAAAAAAATCGGCTAAAATATTGTTAATAGTGTTTCATTAGTTGAATAATGGCTGTTTATTTTGAATGTTACTCTTCCGTCATACACGACAAAAATCACAGAAATACATGTCATTCAAGAACTAAACCTTAACACTACTGAACCAAACCATGACACCGAATTTTCAGATGTCTAAGATTGTGTGCAAATGTACACACTTTCGAAATAATTATCCTAATATTTTAAACTGTGATTCATGGATACTGTTTATAATCCTGGTACCTTTGATAACTGTTATTAGTGTTTATTGGTGTAAAACTGAATGATGAATTATTTATTTCATAATCAAGGCTATAAGAGCCACATTGTTTGCTCTCATTGATCAGTCGCGGGTTAAGGCACTAATGGTACCTATGTAACAACCATTGCTACATTTTAAGATTGTATTATGTATTAATATAAATGGCTGCACCTGAATCAATAATATTTTTAGTGAGATTAAAATTGTAAAAGACAAATCTTTTAATTTTTGACATTCGCAAGTATTATTCTGTGTCAAATTATTGATTATATAATACAAATTGAAATGTCTATACGTATTACACGTGAAACAAAGATTCTTACCAGCTTGGATTATGTTCAAAGTTCCTTTAGCAAAAATTCGAAATGTTAATATTGTGTCATTGTTTGTTTGTCATTTTAAACACTAAACACAATCATGTCCAACTTAAACAAACTATGACAAAGTCACGATACTAAATGTTCACGATATGACGAGTTACTAGCCATGATAGTTCAGTACCTTCAAATCCAATGGGAACTGTTGAGACGCTATTCAATTTACTTTAGGCGAATATGGTTTTTTTATTTGCCATTGTCATAAAAGTTGAAATTCATGATAATCTTTAGCCAATCAAACTGTCTGACGATTATTTATTCGAGTATTTACTCATTAAGGCTGAAATTTTATTATCTAAATTGTGGTATTTTAAAATGAAAATATGTCAAATTTGTTTATTAGATGAGCAGTTCAGGTTCTTATTTAAAACGAAATGTGCTTTCTCACCTTCATTTTTGTTACCTATTGTACTTAATATGAATTTCCAAAATGAAACAAATTTGAAATGACGTATGTTAACGTTAATCTAAATAAAAGATAGAAGATAAAACACAAGACTTGCTAAAGGGTTTTCGGTACTCATTCGCCAAACAATTATTTTCATCAGTATTATCATATCTTTGTGATCAGTTATATTTCATGAAAGGATTATATTGACTCGATATTACTTCCATGATTATATGAAATCATCGAGATAATTCAGTGTTTTCTTTACTTCCAAACAAATCATTAACATACGAAAATGTCCTTAATTGTATTTCAAACAAATCATCAAATTTTATAAGTAGCTTAATGCCTGGTTTTCAGCACCAAATTGAATATTCCAAAACTTTTGGTCATAAAATAATCATATTTACCTACGGCTCTTAAATAAAAAAATATCAAACGTCTGAATTTTCCTATTTTGGTTTTAAAATCTGATATTGAATCGAAATATGCTGCATAAAAGTGCACCCTATTGGACAATCATACATATTTATTGTTTTACGGTTTAACCATTGAAATAGTCGACGAACGATTTTACAATTTGAAAATCAATTGATAGAATGCGAATTTGATTTCAAATTTGTTTTTGTCTATAAATAATAAATGCATATGGACTTCATGTTTAAAAAATTAAAAAAACAAATTGTTGAAAATAAGAATTATAGAAGTTTTGAAATTAAACTGTGTTCAAACAAGGGGTTTGAAATTGAATGATTTTTTGGTCTCAACAATTTTCGTTTGAGGGTAATTTTCTGAGCGAAAATTTATGACGCTCCCTGATTGATTGAAATTTCAAATCGTACATTGTGATGATCATATTTTATACTGAATTAAATAAAATTCTACTTTGATAAACTGTTTAGATAATTGTATCACGAGACAGGACGTTATCAAACAAATATGGTTCATAGCTACTTTTGTCGATCGGGAATCACATTTGCAGTGACCTGTTAGGATACATTATACCTATTGATAGCACGTATCCCCCTGGATTCATTTATCAATTGCTGATATGTACTTTTAGTACGGTTTTGTTGTTTACCTGTATTATGATTACATGTCAAATAATACATCTTGTCACTTTGACCAATCGCTTCTTTTATTTGGTCACTTAAACATTTGGGACCATAGTGTTTACGCAAATTTAGCAGATAAAATACAGTCAAAAATAAAAATTCTTTGGAATCCTTTTGAAGAGATTCATTTTGTACATTCAGTTATTTTTCAATATTGATAGCCTTAATTAAAAAATGAAAGTGTAAATTTGAAACAGAAAAAAAATGGAACCGTTAACGTTTTTTGTTGTTTCTCGCTCTATTCCGTGAAATATAAATTGGCATCATGCTTTACTTGTCCTGAATGTTGGGTAAATAAAAAAAATGTACCTACAACTTCTTTATGCTGATTAATCGGACCCTGATTATTCCATCTTTGTATTTCAGGGTTCTATCACAAACTTTAAACTTGAATTTGTGAACGCGTAAAGAAATTTAGATACAAATATTTTTCAATCGTAGCAAACAAATTCTGTTAAAATTATTGGTTTTAGATAAGGACAAAACTTCTTTGCTTTTTAATCAATTAAGTATTGCTTATTCAAAAGCTAATCGCACAACATATCAATAACGAAGAAAGTAAAATCTTATGAAGTTAAACACGTTCGGTACTGATTCCTGCGTGCAATTTATTATTATTTATATATCTCTGAAATTACCTACATTAGATACACTAGAGACTAACATCTGGAAAGTGAAACATTCACACTAGGGTAGCACCAGCAAAATGCAAATAGCATCACTTTTGTGTTTTTATGTTAATATACTGTTTATAAAATGTTGAACAAACTGAAACATTTAATGTTTTTAGTGGGTCTTGTTGGGGTCTAAGCGTGACGTGTTTTATGTTAATATACTGTTTATAAAATGTTGAACAAATTGAAACATTTAATGTTTTTTAGTGGGTCTTGTTGGGTTCTAAATAAAGGCAACAGTAGTATACCGCTGTTCAAAACTCATAAATCCATGGACAAAAATCGGGGTAACAACCAAAACCGAGCGAAACGCATTAAATATAAGAGGAGAACAACGACACAACACCGAAACTGACAAATCATCAGACAAAACACCACGAGAATAACAAATATAACATGAAAACCAAATACATGAATTTGGGATAGACAACTACCGTGCCACGTCTTATCTCAATGTCTCAAAAATAAGAGAAAACACAAACGACTCAACGTTAAAATGCAACACACAGAAAAACGAACAATAATATAACAATGACCATCTTCCTGACTTGGTACAGGACACTTTTAAAGGGGAATAAAAGTGGTGGGTTAAACCTGGTTTTATGGCATGCCAAACCTCGCACTTTAATGGCAAAGTTAAATATAATATTGAAATGACAACATAATATTACAGGACTACAATACAAATAAATAGGAGAACATATTAGACTTATTCTAAGCGTGACGTGTTTTATGTTAATATACTGTTTATAAAATGTTGAACAAATTGAAACATTTAATGTTTTTTTTAGTGGGTCTTGTTGGGGTCTAAGCGTGATGCGGGATTGCCGATTTTTTTGTAAGCGTGACACGTGAAAACAGGAAATGAGGTCTTGCGGGACCCGTGAAATGACAAAAAATGAGAATTGCTTACGTATATAGTGTAAAGGAGATACGGGAATAGGACAAAACCGTATGCGGGATCAGGATCGAAACCCCCCAATGAGACCCCTTTTTTAGTCTCAGATATATATTGTATTATCCTTATTTGAAATTGCTTTTTGTAATTTTTGGTTTTAATGCTCTTAAACTTTGTTTTTGATTTGGCCTTTCAATTTATTTGATTCGACCGAAACTGATGAGTCTTTTAATGTAGACGAAACGCGCGCCTGGGGTACTAATTATAAGACTGATATATGTCATGAGATTTTACAACTTCTGTACCTAGGTCGGTAGTGGGATACAAACTCCGCAAAAGCAGAAAAAACTCGGCTGCTCTTGGAGTGAAAATACATCAAACGGTAATGTATTCAGATTTATATTATTATATCAGCTAGATCTTCTTCTGTCCATTATTTCAGA
Organism: Mytilus trossulus; assembly: GCF_036588685.1. Lineage (NCBI taxonomy): Eukaryota > Metazoa > Mollusca > Bivalvia > Mytilida > Mytilidae > Mytilus > Mytilus trossulus. The sequence continues at coordinate 45,628,791 of NC_086379.1, forward strand.
TGTTCATAGTTCTTCTACATCTTATAGTTCTAACGATATAATAGTAAAAAAAATGCAATGGACAATGATAGAGCAGCATTAACCCCTTTATGAAGTTAATTGACAATAAAAGTTATTCTAACGTATTGTGAGACTTTCTCTAAATTATCTTTTTGGCAGAAAACCGTTTTTTTTCTATCTAGTAGTATTACTGTAATGACAAAACACTAAAATGGTAAAACTTATCATATTATGAATAAAACTCTTATGCGGACAGGATTGGCCATTACAGTGAAGTGGACTTTTTGATACTATTTTCTTGGGAGTTCTTTTAACTAGTTATAATTGTTATTTTACATTATTAGTTTTCACGGTAATACTAACAAGTCAGTGAACATCCTCTTTGAATGGCAATATGAGTTGATAGTTCATTTCAGAAGTCCAACTGACTTACGTGTACAGTTACTAGCTTGAGGATGATAACCAATAACTATTTGAGGGCAAGATAATTACTCACAGGAGGCTTATCATTAAATGAGGGTGTTGATCATTTGATTCTTCTGTTTCGTGCATCCCATCAAAATGATATTTTTTTGCTGTTTGAAATCTCATTCTAACTGTCATAATTTTCAAGATGATAGCAAACAAAATGAGAAGGCTGAAATTTCATTTGCTGCTGATATTAGTACCTGATCAGAAAAAAAGAACGGTCTATTAATAGATGCTTTAAAGGATAGCGCGGACATATGATCTTTTTAAGCAGTCTCGTTTAAGATGTTAGTCAATATATTTCTGAGGGATATTGATATTAGAAACGAGAGTAAACGGGTAGCTAGATATAAATCACTCTGATGCTATCAACATTGTCTTGAACTAATAATCATATCTTAATCTTATTTTTTTAAGGAAATGTTTATTTAGGTCAGATAACAATTGCTCGTTGATAAGAAACCGTTGATAAAAGAGAAAAGACTCATCGATTACAAGAATCAAATTAAAAAATTGTTAATCGTTGTATTCTATCAGCATTCAGGAATACAAAACCTCAATTCAAATAAAACAGTACTAGAACACACCCGCGAAATCGCGGTCATTTAGAGCTTGGTTTAAAGTATGTAAAGTGTTATAGGATGAATTTTTGTAAAAAAATTTATGTCTTGAGAATTTCAGAAAAGGTATAAAAATCATTGGTACTTGGAGACAGAACAATTATTTTAATCTCTCTCCCTTTTCCAAGTACGTTATTTTTTTGTTTTCTGTTCAATTCCATAATTTTCGCATTTTTGTCTGGAACTATTATATTAATAGTTAGTGTAATAGTCCCAGTTTTTGAATACTATGAACATACGTATATTATAAATCAAGTGTATTTGCTATTAACTATCAATTCCAAGTTTCTTCTCCAAGGCGATCACTGCTATACTATATAGGCAGTTTCTATATTTTATAGGAGTATAATTATAGTATACATGCAGAATAACGCGAAAATAATTGTCCTGGCTGTTCCTGAGAAATTATGAAAAGGTTCTCATTTGGGGGTTCTGATCCCGAATCCTGCTTACTAAGGTTTTGTCAGACTCCCGTATCCGGCTTACTGATTTGTCAGATTCCCGTTTCCCACTCACATTGTGTTCGTAAGTAATTCATGTTTTTTTTGTAATTTTCTGCGTCCCGCTAGACTTCATTTAATGTTTTAACGGCACAATAATTTGACTTTCACGTGTCACGCTTACAAAAATTAGGCCGTCACGCTTACACCCCAATGAGACCCACTTTGAAAATTATGTTTAAGAGTTTATAAACCGAAGGTGTTGTCTGACTTTAAAGTCGGTCTGATGACGGAAACAATATCCGAACATATATTTCTTCGTTTTTCTCCTCCCAAAATAACCCAAACTGATTAATCATAAGAATGGATGACAAATGAGACTATGCATGAAACCTATAGGACTCAGAGGCATGATGTTTAATGTATTGCAGAAGGAAAAGAAGCGACACACAAAATGAGGTCTTCTCGTTTTATAGGAAAGATTACTTCGATGTTCCTTATCAATTGTGTCGTGTTTAGTCACATAATCTTGAAGAATTACAGTATATCCCGAATTTTACAATACACCTTTTTGAACGGTTGATCCTCAGTGCTCTTCGATTTCGTTCTTGATTCGTCCATTTAAACCGTTTTTAACTCGAGCATCGCCGATGAGTCTTTTGTAGCCAAAACACTCGTCTCGCGTACAAAATGTTGTGTCTGTGTACTAGTATGTTGCATTGGCGTTTATTTTTGTTGCATTTCATGTCTTTCTTTTCCTCTGTTGTTCCTATCATAGTTCATTAATTTCCCTCGATTTAAGTTTGCAAACCGGATTTGTTTTCTTTCCATCGATTTCTGAAAAGTAGTATACTGCTGTTGCCAATGAAGAGTTTATTTAGTTATCAAAAGTACCAGGATTTTAATTTTATACGCCAGACGCGCGTTTCGTCTACATAAGACTCATCAGTGACGCTCAGATCAAAATAGTTAAAAAGCCAAACAAATACAAAGTTGAAGAGCATTGAGGACCCAAAATTCCAAAAAAGTTTTGCCAAATACGGCTAAGGTAATCTACTCCTGGGGTAAGAAAATCCTTAGTTTTTCGAAAAATTCAAAGTTTTATAAACAGAAAATTTATAATATGACCATATAATTGATATTAATGTCAACACCGAAGTGCTGACTACTGGGCTGGTGATACCCTCGGGGACGAAACGTCCACCAGCAGTGGCATCGACCCAGTTACCAGGCATTTTTATTATTTCGATTTTTATTTTATTTTAAGTTTTAAACAGTTAAAGCCAGTTGTCTAATCCATATTATAAATATTATTGAGGTACGGACAACACGTATATTGTTGCAATATTATACAATTTTCGAGTTTGAAAACTTTGGTTTTAGTTAACATTATTCGTGCGTTTAGCGGCATCGTCACTTCCATTACCATGTTTAGCGAGTGGTGCTAAATTTCACGAATTGATTAAAATAAATTCTTATGGTTGATTATCAGCACTGCTGTCTTAAGGGAATTAAACATTATTTCTAGTTTATGAAGACGTGCATAATTGACGTTTTTTACTGATGACGGACAGAACTCGAATAAGGCCAAAAATACAAAATAGTTGCGGGTGTGAAATTGTTTCAAGGGAGAAAACGTCAAAATGGAGAAAGCAGTTGACCAGCTACAACTAAACTCGGAAGTCCTCAATTTTTCACATAAAAGTAGAAACTTACCACTTCTTTAAGTTGGTGAATCAAAACCCATTATTCCAACTACTAAGTTTGAAGTTGAAATTCTAACTTCTGATTAACAAATGCGTGTTAAGATAGTGAATATTATTTAATCTTAGCAAACAAATTATGTCAAATAAAATCGAAACATCTTTAGATAAGGGAAAAAAAAAGAAAAATAGCATAAGAACGGATAACTGAACGTATGGTGTTTTTTTTCTTTTTTAAATTAACTTTAATATTTTTAATATAATTTCTTTTTAATCTAACTCACAAAATTTATAGTATTGAAAATGCAATAAACTAAGGGTTAAAACAATTGTCATTGTGGTATAACAAGCAGTTTCAAAAACCTTAAATCACTATCCTGTTGAACAGCAATTGTGTCAAAACATGTATCAACAACTGGTATACAAGTAGAAGGTTCAGTTAGCTATTAAACCAGGTTTAACCCCAAATCAAATCTTCATGAAATGCCTGTACATGTACCAAGTCAGGAATATGACACTTGTTTCTCACTTGCTCCGTTTATTTATAGAGCTCGGTTTTGTGAGAACAAAAATTACTTCCTCTTTTTGATTTGCATTGAAGATCGGTATTTTTGTTGTATTTTTTACTATTCAGATTCACCTAATTATGTGCAACTATTTGCAGATCTTATCTTGCTGATTACGTCAGCTGTTCACAGTTTCTCTACATTTTTATAGTTCTAACGATAATAGTAGAAAATGCAATGGTCAATGGTTGAAAACCATTAAAAAGTTAGTTGATAGTTAATTTTATGCAAAATTATTATGCGATTTTTTTCAAAATGATCATTTTTGTAGGAAACTGGTTTTTTTTTCTCTATCTATCATTGTAATGATAAAACACAAATATGGTAAAACTCATCGTTTCAGGAATAACTCTTATGTGGACAGTATTAGACATTACAGTTATTGAAGGGTAAGCTACGGTAATTACTTACATAAGTCAAATAATCAACTGAGGATATTGATCATTTCATTCTTTTGTTTTGTTCAACTCATTTTTGCATTTTCAAATTTCTCTCCATCTCTTATAGTTTCAATATAAAGACAAAAATAATTTGAGGACTGAACTTTCATTTGCTGATGTTAATACATTGTAGTACCTGACCCGAAATAAGAACGGTATTTAACATTAACAGATGCTTGTAAGGAAAGCGTGGACACATGATCTGTTTCACTGAAGATTTTTTATCAATATATATCATAAGGATATTTACATTAAGAACTGTTGTAAACAGGTTTCTCGATGAAAATCAGTTTAATGCTTTCAATTTTATATAAATACAGGGAACAGGACATTTTGTTCAACAACTGGTATACAAGTAGAAGGTTCAGTTAGCTATTAAACCAGGTTTAACCCCAAATCAAATCTTCATGAAATGCCTGTACATGTACCAAGTCAGGAATATGACACTTGTTTCTCACTTGCTCCGTTGATTTATAGAGCTCGGTTTTGTGAGAAAAAAAATTACTTCCTCTTTTTGATTTGCATTGAAGATCGGTATTTTTGTTGTATTTTTTACTATTCAGATTCACCTAATTATGTGCAACTATTTGCAGATCTTATCTTGCTGATTACGTCAGCTGTTCACAGTTTCTCTACATTTTTATAGTTCTAACGATAATAGTAGAAAATGCAATGGTCAATGGTTGAAAACCATTAAAAAGTTAGTTAATAGTTAATTTCATGCAAAATTATTATGCGATTTTTTTCAAAATGATCATTTTGGTAGGAAACTGGGGTTTTTTTCTCTATCTATCATTGTAATGATAAAACACAAATATGGTAAAACTCATCGTTTCAGGAATAACTCTTATGTGGACAGTATTAGACATTACAGTTATTGAAGGGTAAGCTACGGTAATTACTTACATAAGTCAAATAATCAACTGAGGATGTTGATCATTTCATTCTTTTGTTTTGTTCAGCTCATTTTTGCATTTTCAAATTTCTCTCCATCTCTTATAGTTTCAATATAAAGACAAACATAATTTGAGGACTGAACTTTCATTTGCTGATGTTAATACATTGTAGTACCTGACCCGAAAGAAGAACGGTATTTAACATTAACAGATGCTTGTAAGGAAAGCGTGGACACATGATCTGTTTCACTGAAGATTTTTTATCAATATATATCAGAAGGATATTTACATTAAGAACTGTTGTAAACAGGTTTCTCGATGAAAATCAGTTTAATGCTTTCAATTTTATATAAAAACAGGGAACAGGAAATTTTGTTCTTATCTAAATTTCATTTTTACTTGTTCTTAAAAGATAAGGGTTTTTAAATATAACAAAAGTCAAAAGTCGACCTTGATATACTAAAATTATGGGTTACTAGCGCAAAGGAAATACTTATATAGTTTAGTTCAAAGTTGCTCCTTGATTAAAATGATAAGACTCGTCGGTGAGGCTCTAAACAGAAGATTTGGGAAGCCTAATCAAATACGAAATTCAAGAGCATTTGAATCTTAGCGTTCTGTCAGTATTCAGTATAATTAAATCTTGAAGGATTAATGTAAATCTCAATTTTAGTTTTTGTTCCAATAAACCTATTGGAGTTTTTGGTCCTGAATGCTCTTCGAATACGCACTTTTTGTGTCCATTTTATTTAAGAATTTCTTTGAATCGAGCATCGCCGATACGTCTGTTGTAGACGAAACGCACGTCTGGCGTACAACATTTTCCGCCTTATTTCAATGATGAGTTTATTTACATGGCATTTTTCCTTATTTCGACATGTAACAGGAAACGAAGCTTAATTGCTCATATCATAGACCTGATTATTAAACTTCCAAATGTGTTTATAATTATTTGTTTATTCAATGTTGTATTCACACATTTTGCACATCAGATCAAAATGTATACCCTTGGATGAGATTCGACGAGTACATTTTCAAGAAATCTATCTTTAAGGTCAACTTTTCAGTTCTTATTCGTCCTTGGCTTTAAAAAAACGGCTTTCAACAATCTTGATGATGGTAAACTATGATTTCATTATTTCAAGGATATGTATAAGAATATGCGGGTCTTTTTACCTTTTTTGCCATAGTATTTATTAAAACATACAAATGTATATACAATGTTTTACTATTGACTGAGATGTTCGATCATTCATCGTTAGATAAAATTTGTTTATGTCAATATCTTGAATACAAATTAATGGAATTATATATGTCTATCTAGGTGAAGTTTCGGCATCTCTAATGATATTCGGTGTAATTAAACAAATATAACATGTTAAAGAGTATGTTTCCGAAAAATACCCCTCATAAACATAACATATCTAATAGTGATTCATTGTACATAACAATATGCATTACAGCTTGCTTGAGGAAGAATTAAATCGAGGTAAATATTTACATATGTATTTGGAAGTAAAATTAGTATTATTGGGTAAGCATTCTTTTCAACAGACGCGGTCTATTCAAATAACTACGTACAAAACAAGTAATCCTCGATAATTTTGTCAGACAAATTAATATACAGATATGAAAGTAATGCGAGGATTACCTTATTAGATCTTATAACTGCGGACCCTGTCTAATCTTAATTCTAGATTTTATTGATATGAACGACACATATATTACTGCAATACAATCAAGACCAATTGTATAAAAACAAAAACAAAAGATAAAACATGTGCGGGTCACATTGTTTCAAATAAGAGAAAAATCAAAGGGAAGCAATCAGTTGACTAACAACAACAGAGAGCAGATGTCCTCAATTATTCAAAGAAATTATAAGTAGAAACTTACCACTTCTTTATTCTGATAAATCGGACCCCACTATTCCATATCTGCTAATTTTCAAGTTTAAACTCTAATTTCTGATTAATAAATGTGTTATTATTTATCAAAGCTACCAGGCTTATAATTTGAATCGCCAGACGCGCGTTTCGTCTACATTAAGAGTCATCACTGACGCTCAGTTTATAATAGTTAGAACGTCAAACAAGTATAAATTTGAAGACCATCGAGGACCTGAAACTCCAAATGTTGAGCCAAATACGGCTAAGGTAATATATGTCTGTAACTAATTGATATTATATGATCTTAGAAAATAAATGCTGTATTGTAAAATTAAATCGAAACATCTTCAAATAAGGACACAAAACTTTTATCAATAAAACAGATAACAGAATGTTACTTTTGTGTGACGATTTAATTATTTATATATTTCCAACATTTATAACGGAAATTTATGTGCAGATCTGTATTGCACCATCTTTTAATGTTAAAAACGTATGATAATGATATATTTGTTCACTGTATGAATGTTTCTAAAATAAATTAAATTGTGAGATAGCGTATTTATCCTGCTTGGGACAAACCAACAGCATAAAAAGAGCGGTAAAAGTCATGTAAGATCAAATTTTCCTAAAAATGTATCATTTTAAATACTCTAGTACGTAAGGTTTTTATTTATGGCTATTGCAGGATCTCATACCGATGTATACATATATTTTACTAAATGCACATAAATAGATATAACTTATTTGTTTTATTCAAATTTTCAGCACGTTTCTCGGCTGTCTAAACGAAAACAACTGACAATTTTATTGTTTTATAATAAGCAAAAAGCAAACACATCAAACAAATGGATAACAACTGTCATATATACTCATTTATAACAGTATTTCAAGAAAATAGCCAAACAAAAAATTTGCTGAAAAAGGGAAACATTCAGAGGCAATTATCTAAAAAAGGAAATTTTATTTTCTGAAGATTACAGGTAGATACATTTTAGCCTATTGATGATAATTTTTACACAATAAGTTTTGTCTCTGTGGCCTTTGGTTTTAAGAATACAAATCGAAACAGTAGTGTTGTCCTTATCTTCTAATTTTACCTATGGTAACAATACTGGTCCTGCGACCGGATCAAATGTGGGTCGTTCAAAGAGGACATGGCATTATCATATTTTGGAGAGAAAAAAAATATTATCATAAGGCTTTGTCAATCATAGAAAATATTTAAAAAAAACATTGAAATAATCGCAAGAAGGTTGAAAATCTTTATTGAACGGTCAAATGTTTCATAGTTACTAAACTTTTATTTTAAAATTACTACATACGCGCAAGAGGCTACAAAAGACCAAATACAGTTAAAAGCTGAAGAGCATTTAAGTGTCACGGACCACCAATTACTCCCTCCAATTTATAACGGAAAAGTAGCCGTACTCTGACACAAAATAATGCTTTTTTAGTGTCCTTGTTTTCTAAAATTTACCAACAAATTTGCAGAAATGAATCTTTTGGTGCATGCGAAATATTATTAGAGAATTTTAGTCAAAATTTACTTGTCTTTATACGAGTTTGCATCGAAAATTGAGCAGTAATGCACTCCTTAGTATACTTATTTAAGATTTCCAGAAACCAGGGGTTATTTTTGTAGTACATTTGTACCTCTGTTCGAATGTCAGTTGTCCTACTCACACTTTGTAAAACGACACCATTTCTTAGCATAAAGTTGATGAACCAGGGATATGTCAAAGAACGTCTCGTCCTTTTTCTGAAAAAATTTCATCGGAAGGTACCAAGAACTTGTTCAGTGATAAATATACCGTATCAACTTTATTAACATTACTTTTACGGTTAAGTCTGGTTTTTTTTGTGATATACATTTGACGTGACTCTGTACTTATGTATCCAGTTATACTTTGAACGACAAAATTATTTATGTCTATATGTGCGAATTTAAAACGCGCAATCTTACACCCTTACTAAAGGGCATACGATACATTTACAGGGGAGGTAATGACGTTGCTAACGTAAAATGTTATTTTCGCGACGTCAAACTGTGACATATCGGGAAAAGATGCATTTTTCGACTATTTTTTATCATTCAGACTGAGTTAATTTGAAAACGAGTGCATGGACCCCCATTTTTTAAAACGACATTTTGTTTCATTTTGCAGGGAGATTATGTGGACCAAATTTTATAAAACTGTAAATAGTGCAATTTTTTTAATTTTGAAAAATATACAGCCAAAAATTACGTTTTTTTTCTCAATTCATGACCATTTGATTAAAATGAGTTATTTCTGAACAAAAAATGCATAAATTTTTAGAATACTTATAAAATACAGAAATTACAAATTATTTAACAAAAAACAATTTGTGTTTATCTTTGGAAACAAAAAAGTTATGTCTTTCTTTCGAAAAGGAAAATACGGCCACAAATCTGAATTTTGAGCAAATATACAAAATTTCGACCTCATCTAACTCAAAAAGTAGCACATGAAGGTATATTTTTTATTACATATTTGATTTAATCAGGTAAAAAAAAGCCTATATGCAAATTTTCATCAACTTGTAAATACAGGATCAAAACTGTATCATATGCCCTTAAGGGCATACGATACAGTTACAGGGTTACGTCAAATGTTATGTTCGCGACGTCAAACTGTGACATATCGAGAAAAGATGCATTTTTCGACTGATTTTTATCATTCAAACTGATTTAATTTGAAAACGAGTTCATGGACCCCTATTTTTCAAAACAGCAATTTGTTTCATTTTGCAGGGAGATTATATGACCCAATTTTTATAAGACTGTAAATAGAGGTTTTTTTTAATTTTGATAAAGATGCAGCAAAAAATGACGCATTTTTTCTCGAATTATGAACATTTGATAAATGTCAGTTATTTATGAATAAGAAATGCATATTTTTATAGGATACTTATAAAATACAGAAATTACCAATTATTTATCTTTTATAACAAAAAAGTTATGTCTTTCTTTCGAAAAAGAATTTACGGCCACAAATCTGAATTTTGAGCAAATATATAAAATTTCGACCTCATTTTACTCAAAAAGTAGCACATGAAGGTATATTTTTTATTACATATTTGATTTAATCAGGTAAAAGATAGCCAATATGCAAATTTTCATCAACTTGTAAATACAGGATCAAAACTCTATCGTATGCCCTTAAAACCTTCTATCCTTTATGGGTGCGTTTTACATAGATAAAAAAAATCGAATAATATAAGCAAAAGGAGGATGTTAAATTTGATGTATGCCTTTTTGTGCTTCTTCGTTACATTTGTTGTTTTAATAGTGATAAAGATGATAACACAATGTTGACTGCTGTACCCCTATTTTTGACATTTTTACCTATTATTTCTGTTTGTTTTGTTCACGCATTGGTGACAATATAATGGTATTTGATGCGACTGTCATACAAGTGAGAGGTTTAACTAGCTATAAAACCAGGTTCAATCCACCATTTTCTACATAAGAAAATGCATGTACCAAGTCAGGAATATGGCAGTTGTAAATATCCATTCGTTTGATGTGTTTGAACTTTTGATTTTGCCATTTGATTGGGGACTTTCCTTTTGGAATTTTCCTTGGAGTTCAGTATTTTTGTGATTTTACATTTTTTTTTTGTAAGACATCAGTTGTATTATATGTCTCTGATAATATGTATGATTTATTTAATAATGTTCCATTTACAAATATTATATCATTCTTAAAAGAAATTGGAGCATATTATAAAAATAGAAAAAAAATGTTGTTATATATATTTTAAACGATTTTAATTTCCATAGCGTTATCTTAGTGTAATTTTTTTTTTGTAAATAATCAATTTGCTTTAGTCTATAATTTTAGTTTATTGAAAGACCTTTTGTTTGATTTTAAAATTATACCTTGAATTGGATTTCGCCGCGATATAGCCTTTCTGTGCTAATGGGGCATAAAGCAAATAACAATCAATCAATCAATTGAATGTCAGTGTTTTAGAAGGCCGTTAAAAAGTATGTTGAAAATTGCATCTGAAAGCTGACTTATTATTTGTAGATCGACCTTGTCTAAACACTAAAGTAAAAGATAAAGTACGCTGGCATATTCTTGGCAAAATGTTGTCGTATTTATTAGCAATAGTAACTATAAAGAGTCAACTGACGATATCAGCTATGTTGAATTATGGATGGGTCTTGTCGTTGCATGTCGATCATTTTGCTACCTAAATGTTTTCAATTTCTTTTTATATGTATAGACAAGACTTAGTTTCTTAATTAAGGATGTTTGCTTGTCACGGTTTTGAATAATTTTTTTCCGATTTTCTGAATCCTCTGGTTTTATCCATTTGATCGCCTTAAAAAAAATGCCCATTGACACTATTTTTTCTTTTTTATAAATCTTTCACATGTATAATTATAAGCCATCTGTAAAAGTCTTATAAAATCTTTGTATTTTTTTTAATAGTTTTTGAGAGCTTAAACTGGTCAATGATAATATAAAGAGTATTGTGAAAAATCAAAAGAGAACATCTTCCCGCCAAAATTTCAATGGCTATCTATACTATTAAACGAGAAGACCTCATTTTGGGTGTCGCTTCTCTTCTTTCCACAATAAACTAATCATCATGCCTCTGTGTGCTATGGGTACAGTGCATAATCGCATTTGTCATCCATTCATATGATTATTCAGATTGAGTTATGTTGGGTGAAAATCGAGAAAAAAGACGTCCGGATATGTTTCCGTCATTGGGCGAAATTTTAAGTCAGATAAGACTTCCGGTTTGCGTTTTTCTGTATACATACTTTGAACATACATTAATACAACGAATACAGTGTATTTTCTGTCTTATATTCGTCATTGGACGAAATTCAAGTCAGGTTATTCAAGTCAGGTTAGACCTCCGGTTTGCGTTTTTCTTTTTACTTTGAAACAAATACACAAACTACGAATAAAGTGTATTTTCTGTCTGATATCATTTTCAAGTTTACGGCGGTAACAGAGTTTATTAAATAGAGAGGGTCTGTATATTATATCAATGACCACCATGGATCAATTATTAAACTGAGAATTGACTGTAAAAAGAAAATACACTTTCGGGACGTCTGGAACGGGTTTTTTTAAGATCGAAATTTCAGGATTGACCATTTCGGGATCCGGGATTTCTTTTTTCGAATTTCGGGATGTCGACCCTGATATTTAATTTGTATAATAAATTCAGAACCTCGGGATTTCATGTTTTAAAGCCCGGGATATTAGGATCAGGGCCCCTCCGCAGTGGTGGATCCAGAAATTTTCATACGCAGGGGCCCGTTGACTGCCTAAGACGGGCCCGCTCCGGTCATGCTTCAGTGATTTCCCATATAAGCAACCAATTATTTTCAAGAAAAGGGGGGCGGGCCCCCTTAATCCGCCTTTGCCCCGACCCCCTTTAATGAATGTTCATAATATACAGATAATCGCTAAAATCATTCCTGTGTCATTAAAATTAATAGAGAACAAAAAAAGGTGGAGCCGGGCTAGAAAAACAATTATCCTGTCCCAAATTTCTGAAATTCTCAAGTCACTAAATGTTTTCCAAAAAAAGAAGATGTGGTATGAATGCCAATGAGACAACTCTCCACAAGAGACCAAAATGACATCGAAATTAACATTTAAAGATCACCTTAAGGCCTTCAACAATAAGCAAAAGCCGATACTGCATAGTCTGATATAAAAGGCCCCGAAATGATAATGTAAAACAATTCAAATAAGAAAACTAACAGCCTTATTTATGTACAAAAAATGAACGAAAAACAAATATCACTGAACCACTGAATTACAGGCTCCTGACTGAAATGTTCATAATACATGTACACTAAATGTATGTTCATAATGAAATTAATAGAAAAAAAATGGGAATTTTGGAAATAAAGGAGGAGGGTTAAAAAAAACATTTTCCTGTCCCCAAGTACCTATGACTTTTGATACTTTACCTGAAATTCTCAAGTCATTAAATCTTTTACAAAATTCTTCCTACAACACTTTACATCCTTTCAAATACGCTTTGAATACCCGCGATTTCGCGGGAGTGTTCTAGTTATCTTGAAAACAAGCACATTGACCTATATAATTTGTTTGCTCTATTTGTTCCTTTATTTATCCCCTAAAATATATACTAGTGTGATGAAAAGCTTGTTATTTTTATACTGAGTAGCGAACTTCCTTAACTCAGTCAGCGGTCTCGGGTTCACATATTGCTGTTTTTTTAAAGCAACTTTATCGGCGTACGATAGATGATGATATAAGCTTATGTATATTTTTGTTCACTAAAATATGCACAGCTAGCAATATTTATTGCCACAACTTGGAAATTGTCAAGTCACGGTCAGTGTAAAGTATTTAATTTAGCATGTCCCATGACTGAACTTACATCACGTGACAAAAGGTAAAAAGTCATGTGCAAATCATATGTTTTCGAACAATAAATAGTTGACGGTCGCTTTTGATTGTAGTCAACATGGGCATCCTGCACGCTCTGCAATGTTTTCTATTTCTTCTTTCTATCACAGCCTTTGTAAATGGCGATACTCCTGCTAACTGCACTTACGAGGATTTGAGAGGAGAATGGGTGTTCAAAGTCGGTGCCGGTGGCAATGACAGGACATTAAAGTGTGACAGTTTTGGTAAGGTTTTTAGCAGAATAGTTATGTGTTCGTGTCTATTTTGATTGGGAATATTGGCAAGAGTTCCATATTTCACCCCACCTAATATAAGGAACAGAATGGCATATTCTGTTTATACATAAACTTATGTTTTGTTCAGTTGTTTATCTTTGTAAAAGGCCAACATGGCTAAGGTTGGGAACAAACCCTCTGTATGATGTTAATACCTTTATCATGTTTATAGAGGGATAAAAATATTTTTGTTTAGTTTGGATTTAAAGCAAACTGGGCAACCCATTTTTTAGTAAAGTGTAATTGTTTATACGTATAATGCTATAGACAATAGCCAATATATATATTAAAGTAGAGAATACCCATCTGCCCTATTTGGCTTAAAATCCATTCTGAACAAAAATACCGCTATACAGGAAAATTATCCCTCTGTGCAGGTATTAATACCATACTGAGGGTTTGTTCCCAACCTGTTCAACTGAAGAAAAAAGCATAAGATTTTCAACCTGATAATTAATTGTCATGTGTGAAAAAACCCAAGGACAGGTAAATTCTTTGTGGTTTACAATGACATCATATCCACTCAACCAGCAAGAAATGAACACAGCCTATAACTGTTGATACCATCACTGTCAAGGCAATGATCTCTTCATCATGTTCATTTAAATATTGTATGTGCTTAAAATACATGTTTGTATATAATTGGTTATGATATGTTTTATGAATACTTTATTCTCTTAAAACAGTTGCTACAGAAAACATATACATATAAACAATATACAAACTTATATAGAATGTGTGAATTCCAAGAATAAAGTAATACTAAGAAGTTTTAATTTAACCTGGAGGGACAACCTTCTCTTGGTAACAGTTTTTCTAATAAAATTACATTGTTGGAAGCAAAATGCTGTTCAAACTTATAAATGTTAACATTTTTGTGACAAAAAGGGGGAAGCATTAGAATTATTTGATTATTGAATATATATTGCTGCTAATTTGAAGGTCTCATATAAAGTTAAAAAGATATGTTAAGAAAGACTTAATTCTGATTTACCACCTTGTTAGAGGTCTATGACGACTATGTACAAGAATTTTGCTATAAATCAGCCAAATTCAACTTGCTTTAAGAAAAAGTTGCCCTGTCTGACAGCACTGAATTATTTTCATTTGATTTCTTTTAGCCTTGCTTGATTCATTACAATTATCTATAGTAAATTATTATTATAATTATTTGAAATTGTGTTCATGATTATTATTACATGTATTATATGTCTTCAAATTTTGTCAATAACTTTAATATTAATATGTACTTATTTTTATGTCTTACTACATTGAAGGGGGTGGCATTATCATTTCAGGTCTGTACAACTTTTGTCTGTGGCTACATTTTTTTTACCTGTAAGTCATGTAAGTTTTGTTAAGGGAGTTAACCATGAAGCTGGAGGCTCCCACAGGATACCCCTCAGGTCGCAAGGTCGCTTTTGAATTCGTCGAGAGGTCGTTTTTATGGAAAATGTACAGGTCGCAGGTTGTTTTTCCATACACAGACGAAGGATATCGGTCTGAGGTCGTTTTTAGAAGACCTTCAGGTCGGAAGTCGCCCCTTAAAAGCCCAGAGGTCGCAGGTCGATTTTGACCCTGTGGGAGCCTCAAGCTGGGGGGTCACATGTTTCTTCATGTATAGTTTTTTTAGGTTATCTTATCGAAGCTGTTTTTTGTTACAATGATTTCACAGTTCACTGAACATTAAAATGTGATAGTTAGAGGCATTGTCTCCATAGGAGACATTTACTTCTTGGAGTTCTATGGATAATTAAAAAAAGGAATAATGCCAATTTAGTCAACTTGTGTTCTATATTTATTAATACCAATTTAGTAAATGTTTCTGAGTGACAAGTAACTATCTAAACAAAAATACAGTTTAATGAGTACTTACTTTGAAAGTCTTGAAGTCTTAGTCTTTATGACATGTAATTTGTAAATTGGTTGTCCGGTGAATCAAAGAAAGATTGAGAGATACAATATTTTTAGCTTTTAAGACTTCAAAGCCTCTAGAACTGGGTTATTCCTTTTGGGTTACAATGTAAAATAATTGAATGTTTTCATACAAATATTACAGTTCCCTAAAACATGCTAAAAAGATATACATTGTACTATGTATCTTCACATTTATGGAAAAATATTATGTTAATTTTGTTCGAAGAATAAGCTGTCATACTTAATTAAATTAAACACATTTGATTTGCTGAATTTCAAGAGCTTGGCAAAATAAATATCAGCAGTATGGTAAAAGTATATTCACATGAGCAATATATAAGTTTCAACTTATTCGTGTTACTTAGGAAACAATCTTTTAAGTTGATTTCGTGTTAATGAAGTGCACTTATAAACTTATGATATATATGTGTTAAGAAATTAAACATATTGTCCTAATCATTTCATTCTTTAACCTGCTATGTCAATTGAGATGTTTACATCTTAATTGCACGCAATTAGATTAAATTATATTAGTAAATATATTGAAGAATCTTATCCTGAATTGGGTGAAAAGCCAACATTTATTTTTAACAACCTGACACATACAAATAAGTATGTAATATTAATATACATGTATCTCACAAGATATAGAATTTCAGTAAACCTATTTCGTCACTTTTAAGTTGGAATTAATAGAAACATACATTTTTTGTACATATATTTTTTATTAAATTACACTTTCTTTTTTACAACATGAACAAGGAAGATTTTTACAATAGAAGCAATAGTGAATACTATTTTATTCTTCCTCATGGTTTTAAGTTATATGATAAAACCATATTGTACTTGACCTACATGTAATATATTAAATGTAGTTCATGTATCTGTTATCACTTTTTTAGCTCACCTGACCCCTAAACCATATATATTCATGTATGGGACAATATAACAATTTATATGAAATATAGGTGGAGTTCATGGGGCCACTCTACCCCTTCATATTTGAGAATTGAAAACTGTTGAGATCCCCACCCTTAAACCAGTCCCTAAAGTCACTGCACCCTCCTGTTTGAGAACTTGGAAACAGTCAAGATCCTCACCCCTTAACCATATATACTCATGTATGGGACTAAATAACAAATCAAATAAATTATAGGGGGAGTCCCTGTGGTCACCCCACCCCTCCTGTTATTTGAGAACTTGGAAACAGTTGAGATCCCCACCTTTATATTAAACCATATATTTTCATGTATGGGACAAAAGAACTAATCAAATGAAATATAGGGAGAGTCCTAAGGGTCACCCTACCCAATCCTGTTTGATAACTTGGAAACAGATGAGATCCCCACCCCTCAACCATATATATTCATGTATTGGACAATATAACAAATCAAATGAAATATAAGGGAAGTCACTGGAGTCCCCCACCCCCTCCTGTTTGAAAACTTGATAACGGTCAAAATCCCCACCCCTAAACCATATATATTTCTTTATTAATAACGTATGGGACAATATAAAAAATCAAATGAAAAATAGGGGTAGTCCCTAGGGTCACCCCACACCTCCTTGTGTGTGTTATGTGAACTTGTAAAAGATTGAGATACCAACTCCTAAACCATATTCATTCCTGTATGTCATTTCAAAAAGATTGAATGACATACATGTACAAGGTCAATCTCATAGGCATCACATATGCATATCACTTTGCTAGACCTAACACCTGTCATTTTATTCCAAACTAAGACATCATGGACTTGGGGTGAAGGTGGGAGTCATTTACATTTACTATGGACAGGTCAGTCAGACCTCAACATTGATCCCTGTAGTAGTAAACATTTGTCTGATTTGTGTCTCATAACTTTTGTACTGTACAACACAAACTCAGTTTTCTTCCAGGGAAGCAAGTCCATTCATACTTTTACTGTGAAGCTCGTGATAAAGTCAACTTGAACTACATTGTACTAACAGTCAACTAATATGAACAATTACAATCAACTAGAAGAACTGCAATCATTGCAAATTTGTACCACTGCCTACTCAAGACTCATGACCACGAAAAAAAATATACTTGATATATACGTTGCTATTGAAAATAATTATGATTGTGAATGAGACAACTATCCACCAAAAACTAGAAGTATTATTCACTGTAAAAATACCTGAATTTTATTATAGGTTTGATATATTTATTGATATTATAAATACAGAAAAAAATGTCAGATTTTACCCCTTATTTTTCAGCAATGGCAACCACTTTGAAGGTCAAACTGTTCTTTCCAGATTATGCTGTAGACCAATATGGAAATAAAGGCTTTTGGACGCTCATTTATAACCAGGTATTTATAACAACTTTTCTAATTTCACATATATAATAACAGTACCACTGGTTCAAAAATGAAACAATAATGTACTCACATGTTACATGTACAAAAAATGTACCAAGGCGGATGCATTTGCTTGTCCAAATTATATTCAAATTCTACAAACTTCTGAATAAAGAAAACTTTGGACATAGCTATATATATATATACAAAAAGCCATGTAGAAGCACTGAGTCAGAGATAAAAGTTGATTTATGCAAGATTAATTTTTCATATCTTTTTCTATAAACATGATAAAGCATTTACTTCAAATCTATAGATTTTATTGTCTTCAAAAACACCACGACCTGTCCATAAACACTCTGAAACTCCCATTACATATTGACTCCTGCTTTTCTTTCTTTGTATTGATGTGGAAATAGCATTTGTGCCAACACTGAGATAGCAGTAAAACAGGATATGTTTGGAAGTTGTTAGGTTTTCACTATACCAAGGACTGAATTATATACATAAGTCAAATGAATGATACCATTAATATTCACAGATGGCCAAAAAACATGAATATTATAACCTTGCCCTTTTCTGTTTACCACTGAATGAAATTGAGTTGCATCTTGCTATGTCAAATAATTTAAGAATTTTTCTCATTTATAAAATTTTAAAGACAGATATACCTGATAGAAAAGAAAATTTATTGAATGCATGATTTTATGATTTTTTTTTAGTAACAGAGCTGATTTTTCACAACATTCTTTTGATTAACAATACAAGACATAGTTCATTATTATTTAGGTAGGAAATTGATCAACCAATTTTATTATTTCAGGGTTTTGAGGTTGTGATTGCTGGCAGGAAGTATTTTGCCTTTTCCATGTTCAAGAAAGATGGTAAAAATATCACCAGTATGTGTGACCAAACATTTCCAGGATGGTCACATGACACATTTGACAGGGACTGGTCCTGTTTCTCTGGAATGAAGATGTCCAGTGTTGCTCCAAAAACATATCAGCTACCAGATAATAAAAGGTATAATTAACAGATAGTGATTCAGTTCAAAATCTTGACGGATGATAGCAAAAATACCATAGTCCATAGATAATATAGGATAGCAGTAACAGATCCAGGGTAAGTCATAGAGGGTGTGACCCTTTTATCCACCCCTAAAAAATGTTATGTTTTTCAGGATTTGTATGACGTTGTTAGCATTTAATTGTCAAAAAAAAAACAATCTAAAATTGTCCAAAAATGACTATTTTCAGTTTTCTGGACTTAAGGTGGTACCCAACACCTGAGCTAAAATTAATTTGGCTTGTTTAATTTTCTTAAAATTTTGACAAAGTATTTGCTTTGACCCTCTGACAAAAATATAAAAATTTCAAAAAATTTGAACTTTTTAACAACACCACATTATTAAAACGTTCTGCTGATTTTACAGAGTTATCTCCCTGTAGTGTTAGGTACCACCTTAAGGAGGCTTGCGGGTACAAAAATTTCAGCAAAAAAATAAACATTTATTTTTTCATTGCAAATTTTATTTATACACTATTAGTTATTACCTTATGATATGTTACAAAAATCACCCAAACAAATCCATTCAATTTGGCCACAGATGACTTTTAAAATGTTAAAATCATTGAAAAAGCTCCAAATTATCTTTCTTTGGTGCAAAAATGCCATTTTGGGGCATTAAAATTGAACTATCTTTGTTAACTCATTGGTGACCTATATTTTTAGCTCACCTGGCCCGAAGGGCCAAGTGAGCTTATGCCATCACTTGGCGTCCGTCATCGTCTGTCGTCGTCGTCTGTCGTCGTAAACTATTTCAAGAATCTTCTCCTCTAAAACTACTGGGCCAAATACTTCCAAACTTTAACTGAATGTTCCTTAGGGTATCTAGTTTATAAATTGTATCCGAGGTTTTGATCTATCAACAAACATGGTTGCCATTGCTAAAAATAGAACATAGGGGTCAAATGCAGTTTTTGGCTTGTAACTCAAAAACCAAAGCATTTAGAGAAAATCTGACATGGGGGTTACATTGTTTATCAGGTCAAGATCTATCTGCCCTGAAATTTTCAGATGAATCAGACATCCCGTTGTTGGGTTGCTGCCCCTGAATTGGTAATTTTCAGGAAATTTTGCAGTTTTTGGTTATTATCTTGAATATTATTATAGATAGAGATAAACTGTAAACAGCAATAATGTTCAGCAAAGTAAAATTTACAAATAAGTCAACATGACCGAAATGGTCAGTTGACTCTTTAGGAGTAATTGCCCTTTATAGTCAATTTTTAACCATTTTTCGTAAATCTTAGTTATCTTTTACAAAAATCTTCTCCTCTGAAACTACTGGGCCAAATACTTCCAAACTTTAACTGAATGTTCCTTAGGGTATCTAGTTTATAAAGTGTTTCCGAAGTTTTGATCTATCAACAAACATGGTCGCCATTACTAAAAATAGAACATAGAGGTCGAATGCAGTTTTTGGCTTATAACTCAAAAAACAAAGCATTTAGAGCAAATCTGACATGGGGGTTACATTGTTTATCAGGTCAAGATCTATCTGCCCTGAAATTTTCAGATGAATCAGACATCCCGTTGTTGGGTTGCTGCCCCTGAATTGATAATTTTAAGGAAACTTTGCTGTTTTTGGATATTATCTTGAATATTATTATAGATAGAGATAAACTGTAAATAGCAATAATGTTCAGCAAAGTAAGATTTACAAATAAGTCAACATGACCGATCTGGTCAGTTGACCCCTTTAGGAGTTATTGCCCTTTATAGTCAATTTTTAACCATTTTTCGTAAATCTTAGTAATCTTTTACAAAAATCTTCTCCTGAAACTACTGGGCCAAATACTTCCAAACTTTAACTGAATGTTCCTTAGGGTATCTAGTTTATAAATTGTATCTGAAGTTTTGATCTATCAACAAACATGGTCGCCATTGCTAAAAATAGAACATAGGGGTCAAATGCAGTTTTTGGCTTATAACTCAAAAACAAAAGCATTTAGAGAAAATCTGACATGGGGTTGCATTGTTTATCAGGTCAAGATCTATCTGCCCTGAAATTTCCAGATGAATCAGACAACCTGTTGTTGGGTTGCTGCCCCTGAATTGATAATTTTAAGGAAATTTTGCTGTTTTTGGTTATTATCTTGAATATTATTGTAGATAGAGATAAATTGTAAAGTGAGCAATAATGTTCAGCAAAGTAAGATCTACAGATAAGTCTATCTGACCAAAATTGTCAATTGACCCCTTAAGGAGTTATTGCCCTTTAAAGACTTTTTTCACAATTTGTTCATCATGTTGACTTACTTTAAAAAATCTTCTCCTTTGAAACTGCTGTATCAATTTCAGCCAAACTTAGGCTAAATAAGTTTCATAGTATCTAGTATAAATTTTATATTTTATTTCCTTGTATGTCAAGAAACATAGCTTCTATGGCTAAAATAGAACATAGGAGAAAATGATTTTTTTTTTTGCTTTTGAAGAAAATAGGACGATCCAAAAAACATTTAAATAAATTGAAAAGCCAAAATAATCATTGATGAGAGATTTAACCAAAAGAATTAAGGTGAGTGATTCAGGCTCTTGAGAGCCTCTTGTTTATTATTGTTTTCGAATGCTTTATTCGGAAGCAGATTGTGAGCTAAAATGAACAGTGACCCCATTTTTTAATTCATTTTTCTATTTTGAAGTATATGAAAAGGTTCTTTTGTGGGAAAATATATCATCGCTGGGCTTCTAAAATGTTGTTTATATAAAAAAAGAAGATGTAGTATGATTGCCAATGAGACAACTATCCACAAAAGACCAAAATGACACAAACATTAACAATTATAGGTCACCATACGGTCTTCAACAATGAGCAAAGCCCATACCGCATATAGTCAGCTATAAAAGGCCCCAATAAGACAATGTAAAACAATTCAAGCCAGAAAACTAACAGCCTTATTTATGTAAAAAAAAATGAACGAAAAACAAATATGTAACACATAAACAAACTACAACCACTGAATTACAGGCTCCTGACTTGGGACAGGCACATACATAAATAATGTGGCGGGGTTAAAAAATACTTTTTGACACCAATGGTCTGGGCGGGAGGAAATCTTTGGTATTACAAAATAGCATGCAGTTAGACCAATCAAAATGTGTGAAATAAGACAAATTACAAAATTGCCAATGTCAGTTGTTTGTAATGTTTGCTTCCAAAATGTAGTATGAAAACTTGAAAATTGTTGTAGAATGGCTTTGGGAAAAAATAATTGTACAATTCTTAATTTCTGTGAAAATAATTTAAGTTCTTGGATAATCCAGAAGTTTCAAAATTTTTATTTCACTTATTTTTACAAAAATGTTCAAGTTCACATACAACATTTTAGAAGCATGCATTTTGCCAAAATTTTCAAAGCCTGTTTGTGAGATATTTTTTTCTTAAAAAATTTGTAATGTACAACATTTTAGAAGCCCTGTGACGATATCAAAATCCTATATTAAAAAAAAAAGATTTATACCTGCGAGCCCCCTTAACAGAAAAATCCCAACCACGCCACCCCACCTGCTGTATACGGGTCATACAGATTTTAAGGTTGACCAGGCATGGGGTTTTATCATAGACTTCCTGTACTTGAGATGACCACATCAAAGGACCATAGCCCTGTTTAGTTACAAAAAGTATCATAGTTTCTGTTTACTACCAGTATAATTACAGGGATTAGATTATTTTTATTTATAAATACATGTATTTTTAAATGATCATTACTTTTGCAGGTTGTATAGTGATGTTTTATACAAAACTGACCACTCTTTTATCAAGAAGATTAACCAACATCAAAAGACTTGGCAAGCCGTCCATTATCCTGAGTATGAAAAAATGACAATAGAAGATATGATCAAAAGGGCTGGCGGAAGGAAGTCAAGAATTATTGGGCAAGTTTGAAAATATTATTTTAACATTTAATTATAATTGTCTGCTTAGTTGAGTAAAATCTTTAGCTAGAATTAGGGATAAGAAAAATTCTTTAAAATTTATTCATATGTATTACTGGAGAATTTTAAGCCTGTTTCATTGCAATTTGACATTTCATGATCAGAGTGAGAAAAATATTTCTCGTCACTAGTGAAATATCTGTTTTCAGCTATTGATGAGTCAAAATTTAATTGTGATGCAAAATTTCTTGATTTCCTCTGAATTTTGCCATTGTGACATCATGAAAAAAGGAGACCATGTCTGATGACATAACATAAAAAAGTATACTGAAACTTAATTCATAATTAAGTTTTTTATAATCTCTTAAAAAATGTCTGTTTCAAGTAGATTTCATGTTCAAGTTTGCTAATATTTCCCAAAACAGACAGTCATCAAAATGTTTATACTCTTATTAATACTACCTTAAGGGCATATCCAACAGTTTATTTCTGACGGTGAGAATTTTTTCCCTTTAAGATATTTTATTCTTCAATTGACAGAGAATCGAATTTTGCCCAAAAAAATATATGTTGTCGATTTCGTTTTTGCAAAAAATGCTGGTGAAAATTGAACATTTTTGGAATTTTGGAGTAAAAAACGTTTTTTATTTAAAAAATTTAAATATGATTTTTTAATCAAAATATACTTATATAATTGGGCTCAAATTGAAGCAAAATAATTCAAGATGGTTAGAAAAATCTAACTTGACCATTTAAAGAATTAATTCTTTCTCAAATAAAGCCAAAAACGTCATGGTTACCCCCAAAAACGGTAAGAAATGAACATTTGAAATGCACATTTTTGATTTTTTTTAATGTTTCTAACGGTGTCGATTTGACCAAAGTAAGATATGTTATTCTTTGAAAAAAATGGAACGTCATAACGTTTTGAAAAATATTTGTCACCATACTCGTTTTTTAGAAAAATCGAGTAATATCATACTGTTTACTCAATCCCTTCCGTAAGCCTCACAAATTGCGCCAAAAATAAGACGTTTCGGAACGTAACGTTATAGTTCCCGCTAATTTTTCATAGGCAGTGCGACGGTGTTGCAGACAAATGTATTTTTACACTGTGACTTTGTTGGATAGTTGTCTCGACAGCAGTCATATTGCCTCTTCTTCTTTATAATGGACCAGTATATGAACGAGATAATAATTCAGTTAGCTCTACTATAGTGTTCGTCAAAATTGTGAAACCCGGGTGTGAAACATGCAAACCATTAACCCGAATAATTCAGTCGTTATATTCGTCTGGTCTACGATTTCTACCTAGCAAGTAGGAGAGATCGATTACGGGGAGGTACTGAATTATTCGGTTTAGCAAACCATGGAATAACAAACTATTAAAATAGTCCCCGGCTATCGTATACGGTATTTCATCCCTCTTTTACAACAAACGAATTACACGTTAAAAGTCCGTTTCTGTGTGTCGGTCTATAGTACAAAGCAGGGTTAATTTTCATATTATATTTACAATTGATGTTTTTCATTTAATATGCCACTTGACGTCCGTCGTCATTATTTATTTTACCGTTACTTTACAAAGAAGTGTTTGTCTTACACTGATTTACATTACACTGTCTATATAATTTCACATATCGAAATCAATAAAGAGCACGTGAAATTTTGCAACCAAACACTTGTCTAAAATCTCACCCACTCCGTATTATATATTCCTGTTGCAGTTTTGGCTTTTTCTCTTTACAGGCTTCTAGCTATAACAAAAAACTGTATGTTTACTCTTAGTGTTTTGATTTATATGTGTCGTTGGTTTGCTGACGTATTAATGTATACCTTTAAAATCTTTATCATTAAAAATGGATTGATTGGGTATAGAAATATTCCGTCTCTGGACTGCTCCTGTCCGACAGTTACGTGTATATATTTGCTAAAATTGGGTGCGGCCGTTTAGCTGCTCGGATGTATAAATTTGCAGCCTCATTTAGTCGAAATAAAAATGTCGTAATATCAGATGCATAGAGTAAGGAGAGTTTCGCGCTATCTATACGCTAAAATACCATCTAAATAAATGATTGAAGGGATAAAGGAACTTCGAATAAAATCTCTAAACAACAACAAAGGTCACATGAATCTTGAAGTTGCGCCTTTTGCAGTTGTAGATGAAAACATACTTTGATGAACAAAACAGATCAGTTTGACATTAACTTGAGCATAAACAAAACGACCGAAAAATGTTGAATGTTAAAATAAATTGTGGACATTTTTTCGTGTGTTTTTGCTTTTATGACATATTTACTATAATTTATATAAGTATATGAAATTGAAACTGTGACAGTATTTTTTTCACCTAAACGAGCCTGACTGCCGTGGTTTTACGCTTCAATATATGAGTTATTGCATATATACACAATGGAAATTGTTTTCTGTTCTACTGCCCTCTACATAGTTTGGCTGTATACAATGTAACCACTAACACAGTGTAGATACTATTCTGTACGCTATCCGGAAGTCGCGATTTTCGAAGCGAGGATTTCAAACTGGCTAACAGAACGGTTTTGTTTTGGGTGCTTTTTCTCATCATTTGTTTACTCCTATATCTATAAAGTGCTTTGCACATCTTAAATTATGTAACAAAAACGTGCAGTAGAATATAAAATATACGCGTGCATCACACCAACTTCATAGAAAAAAGTGAAATCGATTGACAATTTTGCTCTCGTAGTACAAAGCAAATAATCTTTTATTGCAAATATTTGCATCAGTTTACAGTAAAATATATACTGTGTCAATATTCCTACCGTATTTAAGTAGAATGTTCGTATTTCAAATAAAAAAATATGTTTTCATTGAGGATCCCAAAATAAATTACTGTACGATCAGTCTAAAACTGACTGTATTCTAGTAGCGATTTCAGATTTTTTGTCTGTATGACCAGTCGTGATTTTGAAGAAAAAAACAACAACAAATGGAAGTTTTTAACGACCTTGACTGAAAAACAACGGCAATTTGAAGGTATATACGTGTCTATTTGATATAATTTATGATTGTGTCCATGGAACTATAACGTGTAATTTCTTTCATCAGACAATACAAATATATTTCTGATGATTTTTGTAGACGGCAAAATAATTATATTTTTGTTTCGTCAGTCTTACTTAAAATCAAATGCCTATAAAGCAATACATGATTCGCTTGTGGACTTTGTATTAGTGTGTCGTTGCAGTTATCTGTTTAACTATTACATTTTTAAGACTATTTACACCGTCTACCGTTGACCAATTGGTGATTACATACATCAAGCATGTCTCTTTTAAAATGACAAAAAATAGATAGAGAAAGCTTTGTTTAAAAACTTTAGGTATTGAGGAAAGAATTAACGAAATAATACCCCGCCACTTCTATAGTCCATGTTTTGGAAAAAAATAAACCACCAGAAAAACTAAATTATAGGTACACAGGGGCATCATTTAATAACGAGTATGAGAAAGTTTATACTTTTATTAATACTAGTACTAGTATATGGTAAGTTTTTAAAAGTTGCGTATAGTAAGCGCGTACCACCCAATAAGGTAGTGGAAAAGTCCATATCATGGAAATAAAAAACTGATGATTTTTCGAAAAACCAAAATAAGAGGTACACAATTGAATTAAATGATAAGGAATCTGAAAAATATTCATTAAGTTATGACAAGTGTCTGAAGGAAGTTGTGGATATAAAATAGGTACGCCCAATATAAGGTTATGACAAAGTCCGTATTTTGGATAGAGAAACATCAAAAATATTTTTACAAAAAATTCGAAATAGAAGGTCCATAGTACATTAATAGATTAAAAATGGAGCGATTTTAGAAAAGTTTAACAATTCGTTTTGGAGGTCACAGTTGGAAATACCTGATGGGTGCCCCCAT
Source organism: Mytilus trossulus (assembly GCF_036588685.1). Classification (NCBI taxonomy): domain Eukaryota; kingdom Metazoa; phylum Mollusca; class Bivalvia; order Mytilida; family Mytilidae; genus Mytilus; species Mytilus trossulus. The sequence goes on from NC_086379.1 coordinate 45,655,617, forward strand.
ATAATGCAATGTTCAAGCCCGTATCTTATATAAAGAAACCCCTTAAAATATTTTTAATAAAATAAGAAATATATCCCTTTTTTTTATATAAATAAGGCCGTTAATTTTCTCGTTTGAATTGTTTTACATTGTCATTTCTGGGCTTTTTATAGCCGACTTTGTGGTATTGGCTTTGCTTATTGTTGAAGGCCATACGGTGGCCTATATTTGTTAATAGCTGTGTCATTTTGATCTCTTGTGGACAGTTGACTCATTGGCAATCATACCGCATCTTCTTTTTTATATTATAATTTATGATATGGAATCCAAGTAAAAAATAATTAATAGTTATACCAGTGACGGATTCAAGAAAATTGGGATCCGGCGGTTTGAAACTCTTTTTTTTAACTTTCAATGCATTTGTATGGGAACATATATTTGGAATCCTCTTTTCTCCTGGATTGGACCCCCTCTCCATTTAAAAATGTCTGGAAACCCCAATGTATATTAAATGGTTTATGAGGAGATGTACTTGCAAAACCGGCGAAACATGTTGTACCAGTCCAACGGACGAACGGAAAGACGGACATCATTATCACTATAAACCATCGCTTTACAAAGTGGTGTACAATTGAGTGTGAAAGAGACCGATCTACATCCAAAAACAAAGTGAAGGAACTGTGATCAATTATAGGCTACAGTACGGCCTCAAATGTTTGTAAATTCATGCATTTTTATATAGTAACAATTAAATCTGTGTGTTTGTACAATTTTAAGTATAACGGAGGACATTCCTGAAACTTCTATAAACAAACAAATTTAACCTTCTTCTTATTTCAGCCACATTCAAACATCCTTATACTTAATGTAGTAAGTCGAGTACACCCTATCAAGCTAAAACATGTTTGAAAAGTTTACAGGATGTGCATTTATTAAAATATATTTGTGTTATTTAGAAAAATGACATCTTCTAATGTATCGTAAATAACTTTGAAATCACTACTAGAATACAGTGAAATAAAGACTGATCATACAGTTTCAAAATATATACAAGCTCGACTGATCGTACAGTGAGAAATTCAAACAAGTGTAATTTTCTTATTTCTGGCTTCAAAGATCTGGCTGAAACTTTTACCACCACTTAAAATATACTCTATTTAGTAAATTAAGTCTGGATTTTACGTTAATTTGTACAGTAAGAGTGCAAAAAGATTGTATTTAGGTTCACCGACTGATTTTCCTTAGTGATGCACTTGAAAATCTCTTAATTAAGGCAAAGATACGAATAATGAATGTGCTAAATTTAATTATAAACCATTTGTGAATATCGATGTCAGCTGAATTGATCATTAAGCAATGTACAGATGAACATCTTACCGTTTAATATAGTATATTCGACAAATTTAAAATGTGATCCAAAACGTTCTCGCTTCGAAAATCGCGACTTCCGGAAAGCGTACAGAATAGTATCTACACTGTGACTAATGTAGACTACTAGAGTGGGGCGCTCATATTCGCAGTGGACACAATTACGCCGTTTTATAATTTTAAGGTGTAAAAACTTCAAAGGATGGTTGAAATGGAAGAAATATGCCGATAAATTATATTTTTAAAACAAATATGGTTATTTTTGAAAATGAGACACAATTTCGGAACTAACCGCAAAGGACAGAAAAACGGACATGAAAAAAAAAATTCAAAGAAATATTTCTTAGTTATTTTCTTGACTGATTGCCCAAAATTTCAGTTTTTTACACCTTTCAAATGTCAGCTATTCATATTTAATGAAATTTATTTGATAAATATTGTTTAAAGCTGCAGTTATTTGGTTTAAAATAGATATGCAAAAACGGCGAATATGTGTCCCCCGTTGACAAAAAAATCAGGAAATTTCAAACACCCTTAAATCACACTTTTCAGATGATTTTTCTCAAAACAAACACGTTTTCAAGCTAAGAATAATTTGATTTGAAGTTATCTTCATATAGAAATATCAGTATACTTAAAAAACATAAAGACCTGAACATAAACTGAAGAAAACATTGAAAGATATGGCGAAATTGAGCACCCCACTCTATATTATTATTGATTATTCAAAAAAGTGAATTCAAAGAGAAAGATGCGGAAAGAAATTCTAAAATTTTCGTTTTTAAAATAAGATATAAAATAAAAATAAAAAAACAAAACTGGAACACTGTTTGAGACAATTATCAGTTGAGAACTAATGATTATGCATCACTATATGAAACTGATGAATTTATTGCTGCCGTGCTCCAGTGGCAAATATATCACGCATATCTACGACGAGGCGAGAGTGGATCGATTGATACATTATCAAGATATAAAGAGTGTACTAGCGGTAAAACTTATGCCGTACTAGATAAAGTTGAATGATGATCAAAATCGTGAGTAAAGCTATTAGCCCCCCCTCCCCATTTTGAATTATGGTATTTTGTCAAAGGCTGGTTTTTTTCCATCATGTTATGGACCTACTGACTGAAAAGGGCTCGTCTAATTAGTAAAGACACCTACACTGGTTTTTTTTGTGTTTTATTTTTTAATTATATTTGTTTCCTCATACATAAGTAAACACCAACATCGTCGGATATTTTCTACTTGTATGTCAGTGTATATATTACAATGTTTTCCTATTTCAATATTTTTTTATTACTGTGTCATCTTTTGTTTTACATAGTTTACCGGTTAAAGTTCATATTCATGTTAAAGAGCTACTGTATATCTATTAGCACTTCAACGCAAAGCTAGATGCATGATAAATGCTATTTTACGCCGTATTTATTTTTTCTCAAGAAACCTTTTTTTTCATCTTTCTCAAGTAAAACCAAACTTTAAGTTTTCTATCCTGAATGACAAAATCTCGGAAAAAGTTGATAAAGAACTAATTACAATTTGTGTTACTTTCTTATGCAATAATAAATCATTATGCATTTGCTCTCGTTGTTTTCTACTGTATTGAAGATAATTTAATAAAACGGAAACTTAAAAGTGAGTATGGTCTAGTAATGATTAAGATAATTGCGGTTCTTTTATAATAGACCAAATGGACAAAGATATCTTTTAGTTTTGAATTCTAGTTCTGCTAATATTCTGTATGATTTTTTTGCCGATTCCCGCCGTGCCATTTCCAATGAGGAAAGAAACCGCTCTTTCCAAACGGCCATTATGACGTCGTTGAAACACCGTGAAATTATGGGAAACAATAGACGACGTTTACGTTTGTTATTACCTCCCCTGAAACTGTTGGATATGCCCTTAAATTGCTACCTTCATGAAGAACAGCAAAAATTGGCTTGTCCTTTTATATAGTTGTTTCTTAGTATTTGATGGATTTTTTTCTCTTGTGCATCCATATATAAATGAATTCTTTTCAAGAAAAAAATAATAATCTGACCAGGAATTGACTTTGATTTAAATCCAGTCATTTAACTCTGTCCGATAAAACTTGTCTTCGCCATAAGGCATAAAATTATAAAAGTATACTACGTGGCAGACAAATAAGTAAAAAGTATTTAAAATTGTATTTATTCATTTTTAAAACAGAAGGCCAAAACCAGCTAAACCAACCAGAGAACAAACATTGAAAGCCCAATCTCTTCCCGACTCATTTGATTGGAGGAATGTTGGTGGCATGAACTATGTCTCACCAATCAGAAACCAATGTGAGTAAATAGAACTTGTTGGCAGTAATATGAATAGAATTGTACCTAATAGCATTTCCTGATTGATCGTGCAAGGGCTGTATAGCCAGTCAAGACTGTTAAATCTTCCATTTGTTGTTGCATTTTCTGACATCTTACATGAAGCTAGATGATTGTAATTATCTATATTTAAGGAAGCTCAAGGGTACAAAAAAAATCAGCAAAAATTGAAATATTTGTTTTTTTCATTACAAATTTTTATTTATTACACTATTAGTTGTTACTTTATGACATGGTACAAAAATCAACCAAAAATATCAATTCGTTTTGGCCCCAGATGACTTTTAAAATGTTTATATCATTGAAAAAGCTCCAAATTATCTCCCTTTGGTGAAAAAATACATTTGTTTTTTGCATAAAAATTGAAATAACTTATTTTACTCATCGTGAACTATATTTTGTCTGTGGTGGAGAGTTGTCTCATTAGCAATTATAACACATCTTCCTGTTTCCATACAATAATGTGATATATAACCAAGTTATATAACTAAGATAAATTATATGTTTTAGGAAATAGATACAAAAACAAGAAACAAAAAAGAAAAAAGAAAATGTACAAATGTTGTAAAAACATCCTTGATATTAATCACTTTGCAATTACATAACACAAAAAAACCATGTAAAACAAACAAATACAAGCAGAGAAAATAATGTTAAATATCCATGTTTACAATTTATTACTGTAAATTGTTTTCAACAAGGAGAAATTGTACAATGGGAGATAACTTAAATTTGAAATCTTAAATATTGTTGGCAAGTGAGAAAAGAGATTTTGCAAAGCTTTTAAATTGAAAATTAACATAAACTTTCGTCAGTTCTTTCATTTTTTGGCAAGAGTATCATGGACTTGATGATTTAATTCTTGAAAATATATTTCAGCCAATCTTATTTGTTTTTTTAAGAAAAAAAATTACAAACCTATTTATTTGTCTAAACAGTATAGAATTGGCAAGTCAAAGGTTTTGTTAACATCTCAAAGTTACATCTTGTCTCCCTGTTAATGTTCCAATGACTGAAACAGCGTGAAACTCCAGCTATTTTAAAAAACAAATTTTATCATGATAATTTTCAAACCTATTTTGATTTTGTATATAACTTTGGAATTATATATTTTCAGTGAGTTGTGGTAGTTGTTATGCCTTTGGGTCATTAGCTATGAATGAGGCCCGTGTTCGTATTATGACAAATGGTACAAAGACTCCAGTGTTCTCAACTCAGGACATTGTAGAATGCAGTGAATACTCTCAAGGTAAAAGACTTACTAAGTTAGCATCATGCAGTATTTCTAAGGGCATATGATACAGAAGCAGGGGCAGATTATTTTTTATCAGTTATGTGAATTTGAGAAAACAGACTTAAAGTAAAAATCATCATAACAAGGAAACGTAAACAAACAAGGCTAAAATGTGGTATAAGCCAATTTTTTTATACATGTTAGACATATGAGTAAATTATCATTTAAATTCATCCAAATCTATCTAAATATGGTATTTTAAATAGTTTAAGCATGTCACTTATTCAGTTCACTCTGTTCTTTTACGTCAATTTAATAGTGCATTTATTTATGAGAACGGCAAATATTTGCCTCCACCTAGAGTGCTTTGATCCAAAAGAATTGCTGTATTTGTCCTATTAGAATCAAAATAATTTATGGGGGCTTGAATATATCGTGATTTTACCACGGGTTGTCCCTTTATGCCGATATTTTAGGCCTCGCTAATGCTCAGGGTAAAATATTTGTCATAAAGGGCCAACCTGTGGTAAAATCACGATATATTCAAGCCCCCATGATTTTTTTCTTAATTAGAACATAGGTCAATATGATTCACAAGAATTTGTTTTTATCCTCAATATAACTTAGTGAAGAATTAAGTCTTAATTGCACCTCTGTTTTGAAATCAGACTGGCAACTGGGACGCACATAGCTGTAGGATAATACTACTTATATGATTTTCTTTCAGGTTGTGATGGTGGATTTCCATATCTGATTGGAGGAAAATATGCAGAAGATTTTGGATTGGTTGCTGAGTCCTGCAATCCCTACACTGGCAAAGACGGTCAATGTAAAACCCAGAATTCCTGCCCAAGACAATATGCTACTAAATATGAGTATATTGGTGGATTTTATGGAGCGTAAGTTAAATTTCATATTGTTTTACAACAAAGCGTCTCCATATGATGATTTTTTCAACTAAAATATTTGAAAGGTCAATCACAAATTCATTTTGGTTAAAGTCTGATTTATATTCTCGTCATGAAAAGAAATTTTATTTGTATGGCTTTGTTAGATCACCACTGTCAGGGGTATTAATATCATTTAGTTGTTTTTGTTGTCATACAGTGGTTAGTCTTTGTTATTTTCAATTAGTTTCTGTTGTCTTTGTCTTGATGGCACTGGTAATGGTTTCAGCTTTCGTTTCATACGGTTTCATCAATTTCAAAGGTTACTTCAAAATGTTTGTTTTCCATGGAATTATGGCACTTAATAGTATATTAATTGTTTCAGTCAATAAATATATAAGTATACTTCTACTGAATAGGACATTCCCTTTATCAACGATATATAGTTACTTCAAAATGTTTTGAAATATTAATAACTTTTGATTATAATGGAACTATGGCACTTAATAGTGTATTGAATTTTTTTTTGTCAATAAATATATTAGCATACTTTTACTGTCTAGAAAATTCCCTTTATCAAAGATATATAGTTAGTTTTCTATGAATCCATTTGTAAATATTTTTTACATAAATTGTACATATATTTTGATGTGAAAACATACTTCTTTGAAACCACACCAAATCATAAATTTTAAGAATTATAATATGTAGGTTCAAATTCTTAGGTCCTTGGAAAAAAAGTTTTTGAGAGTAAAACTGACTTTCCTTCATGCCGAAACTGCTAATTTGTAGTATGACCCTTTGTTGGTTCAAATTCACCCAAATATTCCTAGGAAAGGGTTTTAATTTCAAATAAGTTTTTATAAATAATAAGATTTATGAGTAGATATGCATTCCTTATTTCCATATTTATGTTTAGATCTTCAATTCATTTAGATACTGATTTTGTATTGGTTGCAATTTTTCAAATTTATGTAAAAGCAAAAAAAAACAAATTTATCAGCTCTGACCATCTTTTAAAACAACACGTATTTATTGGGGAAAAGTATATTATAAATTGTACATATGAATAATTAATTAGAATATTATTTCATAATGAAAAAATTATTGAAATCTAATTAATATTTTATGACCTATCTTCCTTTAAATCTTAATTATGCAAACTTCTACCAGTTTTATATGATGTACATTACAATTAATTGATTTCAAGTGGGAAAATGCCTCATAATGTATGCCAAAGTTCTGTTTCAAATTCAAAATGATAATTATAACATATATTTTATTTCCACATTCTGCAGCTGTAGATATCGACTATAGAATTTTTTTCAAATTCATTCTAAATGAAAGCATGTTACAAATCTCATTTTTAAATTGTTTTTACATTTTTTTCATATATATATTTTTAGAAGCTTTTGTGCTGAATAGATTTAAAAAAAAAAAGGAGATTTGATTCTAAAACTAACAATTTTTTAAGGTAAAAAGTAGGGATTTTTTTTAAATTTAAAAAAATGGTAATTTGTTCTGGAAAGCGTAGTTTTAGTATGTTATACATGTACCTAGGATATGCATGCTAGAGCAAGATTTTAAGACTTTTATTGTCAGTTTTTTAGTTATGATATTTTACCGTATATAAATTTAGTATGAGATTGACTGTCTGTTACGATGGGTAAAACATGGAAAGTAGAAAAACAAATATGAAAAGTGTTACATTTTGGACACCAAACTAAACATTAACCTAGCTCAATAACCTTAAACTCGCCCAAGATCAGTGAATGTGTATAAGTGAGTTGATTGAATGGTTTGGTTATTTTGTAGATGTAATGAAGAGTTGATGATGATTAATCTAGTCAACAATGGACCCATGGTTATCGCCTTTGAAGTTTACAATGATTTTATGCAGTACAAGTCCGGCGTTTACAAGCACACAGGTCTTACAAACAGTTTCAACCCCTTTGAAATAACAAATCATGCTGTGCTTCTAGTTGGATATGGAGTTGATAGTGGGACAGGAGAGAAATACTGGATTGTTAAAAATAGCTGGGGTCCGGAATGGGGTGAAGGTGGATTTTTCAGAATTATGAGAGGTGTTGATGAATGTGCGATGGAGAGCATTGCCGTCCAGTCATTCCCTATTTTGTAACTCAATATGTGTTGTTTGTTTACAAAATTGTTACATTTTTACAATAAATTCTACTTATACATTTTTAAATTGAGTTTATTTCTTCTTTCAGTTGTAATGAAGAACTTATGATGAAAAATTTGGTTGAAAATGGACCAATAGCAGTATCGTTTATGGTTTACGGTGATTTCATGCATTACAAAGGTGGAATTTACCAACACACAACACTGACCAATAGTTTTAATCCATTTGAAATAACAAATCATGTGGTTCTTGTTGTTGGATATGGGTATGATTCAGGAATTGGCCATAAATATTGGCTGGTTAAAAACAGTTGGGGTCCAAGGTGGGGTGAAGAAGGGTTTTTCCGTATCATGAGAGGAGTTGATGAATGTTCTATCGAAAGTATTGCTGTTCAGTCCTTCCCAATTCTGTAAAATTTGGATGCAGATATTTTCAGTTATTTACAATTCTTGATGTTGATATTCCAAGGTTAATCTAGTGTTTGTCACTGATTCACTCTGAAATATTGCTGTGTTTTTTTATGAATTTATACGAAAGTGTCATAAACCAAAGTATTAATATGTTATGTTTCTGTGATGGCTCCAAGATATAATAAAGGTGTTTTGTTTTGTAATTTGCCGTTCATGTATTTAGAATTATTTCCATACTACATGCATATATTACCCTAATTTATTTTAGCTCACCTGACCAAAAGTTCATGTGAGCTCTAGCCATCACTTTGCATTCATTGTCTGACCATCATTCAACAAATTTTCTTTGCAAATATTCTCCTGAAAATGCTTAATTAGTAGAAATAAAAGGTTGTCTGCTTCATCTATAGGTTTGTGATTTTTGTCCTGGTTGATTAACCAACATGATTGGTGTGTGTCCAAAATAGAAAATTGGGGTAAAACTTAAGTCTTTAATTATAACAGTTAGGGGAAAAAATATGGAATAAAAGGGGTCAGCACCAGTCTTATCTATCCTGTAAATTTGGTTAATTTGTCCTCATGTTTTAGAGTTATTTCCCCTGAATTTTTTTATTTTTTTAACTTTTTTGGCATTTCCTGTCATTCCTTCAAAAACTAAAGGAGCTAAGTTAAAAGTGTAACTATAAACATTAACAGCATAATGTATTTGCACTTAAAATTAGAGAAAATTCTAACTCTTTGTTTTGTTTTGGAGTTATTGTCCCTCAAATATTGATGTGTTTTCGTCTCCAGTGTTTAGCAGTTTTTGGCTGTTATCATAAACTCTTAATGAACTAGGATCAAACTTGATTAGTATATTTGCATACAGGCTATTTTTCACCAGTTAAGTGATGTGTGCACAGTTGGCCTGTTGTTTATGGCAAGTAATACAACAAGAGAATATTTGTGATTCAATTGAGAAGATGGGTTACTTCAATCAGACATGAAACCATCCACTGAAATACCAAAATACCTCCAGAGGTCAACATACAGCATTCAACAATAGACAGTTGTTCATAAGATAACAAAAGTAAAAGGTATTTTGTTTTTTGTCTTGCCTGCTACTTAAGCTGCATAATGAGGGACAGGTGTTGTTTTTCCAGCTTTTGCATCGTGCTCATTGGCATCAACAATCGTTAAGTTGTAGGAACTACTTGTGATAGATCAATGATATTTTCTATAAAGTTGCAGTACTATGAGTATATGTATTAGTTTCCCCAGAGACATATATTTGTATATATGTCTCTGGTTTCCCTGACTATCCTGCCCATAAGTCATGGTCATGTGACTTTGAATTAATAAGCAATCTCAATGATAAATTGTTCTTTGTTAAAAAATTCTTATGATAGACAATGACGTATTTTCTTATTTTGCATAACTATCAGTACATTTTAGTTTGTCGACCATTTCGAGGCCCTGTCACCAGTTGATAGTCAGGAATTTTGAATAAATCAAAATTAATGCTATACATTTGATTGGCTTTTTCCGATTTTTTTTCTGACGACAGGCGCCAAACATGTCTCTGTGTACACAATTCATTCTTCAACAGATGGTTTCAAATGCACCCACTTGGTTTCTTTTCTCCACTCTTGGTCAAGATTTAGTGTGTAGGTCAGTGATTATAAGTCGTTAGTGAAATATACATGCATGACGTACAGTGTCCATAAAATCACTGTGCCGTATGTATTCTTATCCGTCTGATGAGATAAATTTTCATTAACCGGATTTTTGTGACAAAAATGTCGGTTATTGATTTTGGGATGAACGGCGGCCAGTCGGGCGGCCGGGCGGGCGTCCACCAAATGTTGTCCGTGCATTTACTCATGAACCGTTCAACCAAACCTTTTAAAATTTTAATATGTTGTTACTGACAACAAAATGAAGGTCAAGTTCAATAATGACGATTTTGACTTTTACCGTTCAGGAGTAACGGTTCTTGAAAGTTTAAAAAATGTCGTGTCCGTGCATTTACTCATGAACCGTTCAACCAAACCTTTTAAAATTTTAATATGTTGTTACTGACAAGTGACAACAAAATAAAGGTCACTGAGTTCAATAATGACGATTTTGACTTTTACCGTTCAGGAGTTACAGTTCTTGAAAGTTTAAAAGATGTCGTGTCCGTGCATTTACTCATGAACCGTTCAACCAAACCTTTTAAAAATTTTAATATGCTGTTACTGACAACAAAATGGAGGTCAAGTTCTATAATGACGATTTTGACTTTTACCGTTCAGGAGTTAAGGTTCTTGAAAGTTTAAAAAATGTCGTGTCCGTGCATTTACTTATGAAACGTTCAACCAAACCTTTTAAAATTTTAATATGTTGTTACTGACAACAAAATGAAGGTCAAGTTCAATAATGACGATTTTGACTTTTACCGTTCAGGAGTTACGGTTCTTGAAAGTTTAAAAAATGTCGTGTCCGTGCATTTACTCATGAACCGTTCAACCAAAGCTTTCAGAATTTTAATATGTTGTTACTGACAACAAAATGGAGGTCAAGTTCAATAATGACGATTTTGACTTTTACCGTTCAGGAGTTAAGGTTCTTGAAAGTTAAAAAAAATGTTTCAACCAAAGCTTTCAGAATTTTAATATGTTGTTACTGACAACAAAATGGATGACAAAATTGAGGTCAAATTTGATATTGACAATTTTCACTTTCACCGTTCATCAGTTATGGTTCTTGTGATATTGGCAGGACACAAATAAATGTTAATAAATCCGGTTTGCTGTCGTTGTGACAGCCTCTTGTTTTAATGATAATATATCATTTTCAATTTTCAAAACAATGCTCAGCTTTTTTGTAAAAATATGATTCCGTTACTATGAGTGTTACGTCAAAAGAATTAATAAATGATTATCTATCGTTGAAGACCATATTAATGTTGTGTGTTGACCTTTCCCTGTAACCAGAAATAGACAAACAGGATATAAAATGGATTTTCTCCTAGATTGTGATGCTAACCTTTGCCAGACATGTTTATATAATTGAAGTCGAAGTTCAAACAGATAATGTTTCAATCAAAAAAATTGCGCAAAGAAACCTCACAATTATTTTTATACGACCGCAAATTTTTTTTTTTCAGTTTTTTTTGTAATGATGGATTGCTGTATCATTTGCGTTTTACTCCAACCTGAAGACTATGAAACTTAGATATGATAATGGACCATATGACCATGTTAATTCAACTTAAAGGAACCTCAACATCCTTCTAGTCTACTCCCTACACTTTGGGAAAAGTATAAAATTAAGAATGGAAATACGGATTGTGTCAAAGAGACAACAACCCGGCCAATGGGCAGTGACAGCGGACGACCATCAATTGGTCTTCACGAAGTAAAACAGCTAGAAAATCCCGCACAAGGAGGTTTGCTTCAACTGGTCCCTTAACAAAATGTCAAATAATTTTTGGGGCCCTTTATAGCTAGCTGTTCGTTATGAGCCTAGGTTCCGTGTTGAAGACTATAATGATTTAATTTTACTAATTGTGACTTCCATGGAGAGTTGTCTCATTGGTACGAATTCGACATTTTCTTATATATCTATTTAGGTAATTTACCGCTTACAATTGTAAGTACGGATATCTTTGCTCATAGTTGAAGGTTATATGCTGCCCTATAAATACTAAAATCCTCATCTTTTTGTCTCTAGTAAAAACGCATTTGTAATCAAACCATATTTGCTTCAATACATCAAATAATAACAAAACCTGCAATTTGTTATGTCATTCCTGAATTCCAATTCAATTTTATTTTTAAAAATATGACTGCCAATTTGTTAACACGCTTTTAATTATAATTTGCAACAAATTGCTGTATAAAAAAATAATCTATACTAGTTAAAATACGTCAATTAGTGATATGCGTGAGTCTCAACGCCAATCAATGTCTTGTTTTATTATATGATTGCTATCAGTTCTTACCATTAGACGTACCTTTAGTCGCTTTATGATAAATATTAAATTAATTCTATATCATATTTCTATCATACACCATTTAAAGTTTAAAATATGTCCAATATTAACAATATCGAATTAATCCCAGAACGTGGTTGCTACGTGAAAACAATAGCTCTGCCGAGAGTTTTAATATATAGATGTACTCTGAACTAATTTCACCTCTAAAGGGGATCAACTGCTTAATCAGATTTTCAGCAATTGGCTGGCAAAGTACTTAAAAGAGCTTAATTGTGTTTTTTAAATGCAAAATTCGTATTGGTTAGGCCTCGTGTTATATTTATTTTTCCTTCTGTGTCAATTTTCTTATCAAAATGTAATTGTTTGATTTGTTGAAATCAAATAGGAATATCGATACGTTGATAAATGGGTCGGAAACAAACAATATCTTATCATTGCTGGATACCATCGGAAATACAAAGGAAAAGTGTTACTTTTGTAGAAAATCTGACTTTGTCCGTACTATAGCAACGCAAATTTTGTGGAAATATGCAATGATCACGCCAACAGAATGTGGATTTTTTTAAATGTGAATTTTTATTCTACAATTTGAAAAGTGCAATATTTGACAGTTTATTGTGAAAATGTCTTAAGATACATAATTCATTACTGCAATTACTTGAAGTTAGTTTTTTCGTATTTATATGCAGTGTTAAAAATTGCATTTATATTGGATACGTTTTGTAATTTGAGACACGCACGCATATGTTCATTCCTCCAGGAAATTGTATCTATTTAGATCTTTTATGATTACATAGAGAGATCAATTTCAACTAGAGAAACTTCTTTGAAAATGGTAAGTGAAATCATTTAACTCATGAACGCACGAATGGTGTCAACAGTTTTTTTCTTCACATAGTACTTAAATACTTAATACTAGTTTTACAAAATGAGTTTTGTCTTCGCGGTAAATCCTTTGAATTTGTTGTAACATTAAAAATATCTAAAAAAAAAAAAAAAAAAAAAAGGTAATGAGGATAGACAATACCATAATGGAAAGGACAAACAGTCAAATCGAAGTCAATATAGCTAAAGATTCAGCAACACGAACCTTACTAAACATTGAAGTCGAAACTCATGTGCTCCTGAAAGGAATCCAGTTACTATAACTTTAACCTAAGTATAAAAGTATTGACGATGGCAATGCTACTTCCAAAATTTCTTTAAATTTGAAAATATATTTCGTTTTGATTAGACTAACACATGAACAATCATCGGATATTCTTAATTCTGGCTTTGCAATTCACTTGGTATTTTTTTTTTCCTCTGAAGCTTTAAGGTCAAAATATTCTTTAAAGAGGCTGATAAGAGGGCTCTGTTTTTTTGGATGATGTATATGGCAGCAATGAATCAACATAAGTTCCTGTATTGATCTTTATCGAAAATCACATTTTTTATTTTATTCATACTACATGGCTATAATTGCTTGCATCCATTTAAATTTTATGGATAGTTGTCTCCTTGGTAATCATACCACATCTTCTTAGTTTTATTTTAACTGACTGGAATAATATGTGGAAATTTCTTTGAAAAGTTATCTCAGGAGCAACTCCTGATTCTGGTTAGTTGGTGTTTTTTTTTGTATTTCTACTTATAGTTTTTGTCTTTAAACAATGAATTACATTTGTTTGGCAAACTTGATGACACACATGTTGACAATATTGCAACACAGTTTCCAACAGAACCTTATTGGAAATTACATTCTCTTTTTCTGTCACTTTAATTCTCAAAACAAACTAGACAAGAAAACATATTATACTATTTATGAAGGTTTTTCATAACAAAATCTTCATTATTGTCTTTAAAATAAAATAAAATTTTAAAAAAGTGGTCGAATGTCGCTTTGAATCAGATTAATCAATTCGGAGAATGGATCATTTATTGGGCCTCTATCCAAATGATGGATGACATTTGTAGTATTTACTAGTTGAACTCAACCGAATATTGAAATGTATTTAATATTCTATTGACAAAGTATCTAAAAAGCTTATTCTGTTTGTAATGAAATGCATATACTAGTATACACAGCAATTCAATAACATATTATTACTAATGGGAAACAGGGATATAGACAAGAAAATGTAATCAAGTTTTATACAGCACGGTTTAAAGTCGACAAAGGCCCATTTGTCGATAGATAAAGTGTGGCATAAAATCATTAACAGTTTTTAAAAGTCAATTCGAAATATCTATACTCTTTACTTTCCTGATAAACCCCGATTGTTCACGAAAGACGTACGAAATAGTCCACATATATAACAGATTCAAATTTCAAATTGTTCAAATATTTACTTTGTCTATATATCTCGTTTATTCGAACCTGTTTACAGGTTGGCTACTGTGACAATGTGTGCATAGTTGAAATTTCATTAAGACTGGCATTCAATGCAACATTTGTTTTTCTCCGATCAATTTGGAATGCACCATGTAATTATCACCGAGGAAAAACATCATTTTAATCATTGCTTAAAACATAATGTATCAATTAGAATTTTGTTGACTTTAACCCGTGTCAAAGTAAATATTGGCGATATATTCGCCTATTATTCAATGTGTTTTATCAGGAGAGCAGTTGTACTCTGTGCTAAACTTCGATACTTTTGATAGACATTGGTAAAAGGCTGCTATCAAGGCTGAGCCACCTATGTAAGTGCCTTGAATCAACGCTATATCTCGGATCGATAGAAATTAGGACTCATTCTTCTATGTAACACATCAATTTGATAAGACTTTCTTAAAAGTTAAATACATTTAAAACACGCACAGTCTGGTAAAGTAATCTTACGAACTCTCTAGTAGTCACGCAACATTCATGTAATAAAGAATTTCGTTGTTTGAAGCTAAAAACACACACTTAGAGCGTACTAATTTAATGAAAAATTAGAAAAATAATTACATAATTACTTTTTTTTTATATATATATTTAAAGTTTGGTGTATAATTTTCTTATTCGTTTCAGTGTGGTAATGTATCAAACTAAAGTTTTTACAAAAAAGTTCATGATTTTTTACTTTTAAAAAAAATATTTTGCCAAAAAGATTATGGTGTTTGACTAGGGGAAATACGACTATACAAATATATATATATATATATATATACGAATGCAATTTTTATGTACAAATGTAAAATCTCGCTCATCAGGGCACTAGCTGTCAAATTCATGTGCGCCGATTTGACACAAATTCTCATATTGATTTATAACATACTAAAACGTATATCCATATTACAATAAGTCTGAAATAAACAATTAAGACAGCATGTACTCGATAATATATATATTCAGATTTTCTTGTGTATTTTAGTCTAAGTGCCATCTTATTTTAACTATCGAGATTGCCTCTGAATACTGCCGACGGTCACATTACCCGATATAAACATAAATATATCTAGATTGCGACCTCGTGTAATTGAATTTTTATAGGTCTGCTTGATTTCATGTTAAAGGTTAAGAATGATAATTTAATCAAAACGTTGTTATGTGAATTAGAATGATTGAATCAGTCAACGAAATAATTCACCTTTTTCCCTTTCAATGTTGACATTTTTTCCTTGTAATGGCTGGACACGGCTTATACATGTGAAACAACATCTCTAACTAATTGATTGAATTGAAGGTCACATGAATACGGATTATATTAGTTCTAACTTTTCACTTGCAAGTGAATAATCCATCGGTGATATTTCTTGGCTTATTTTGACAAAACTGTACCAAAATGCCTGATAAAATGATTTTGTTTTCATTAATTTTTTTTTCCACATCTCGAAGCTTGTGCCCCTTTAAATTTATTTGAAATAAAACACTTGTGTCTCCTTTTAGTTTGACAGACAAAATTAAATTCTTAATCGATAATCACGGCATATTTCTACTTACTTTTCAAGGACATTTTAAACAAAGTTTAATACATGTATAACAAACAGTAAACTATATTTTGTAACACATTTCAATGGGATTAAAATATTTAAACCTTAGAAGAAAGAATAAAAACAAGATTAATAAAATTAAATATATAGACACATCACATGCCTTTTAAACAGATGAAAAGGAAGTTAAGTGTACAAATTAAAGTTTTCTATGTTGGAAGAACTTGGACCTGACGTTTTCTACTAATATATCAATTGAAAAGTTATTACGTATTTGAACTAATCATAATTAAGCCGACTCCTCCTCAATAGGTCATAATTTTAAACCTTGTGAATCATTATCAAATACTACATTATGTAGCAAACAAGATATAATGGAGCTTATTTTGTGAAAACTATGAACTCAATTAAAGTTGTATTTTATAAGATGTTTCTATACACTACTAATGAATACCAACCGTTAAATCTTTTAAACCAATACCCACCTATTCATATTTTTTCTAAACAATGCCAGTGCCAAAGCACTCGCCATACTAAGCGGATTTGCATAACAATCCTGTTACAATGGTATCAGTAAAATATGATACTTTATTAATGATTTTGTCAATAAGGTGTAAATATCAAACAAGCGATAGTCACAAATACCAGGACCAGATCCATCCATTTCTAAAAGAGGGTTCTTAACCCGGGTAGTACAACTAAATGTCCCAATTCAAATGCATTGCTTGTTTCGTAGTTTATTTGCCTTTTAGTTGGTTTAATTGAGTGCTCTGGTTATTTTTACATGGACGAGTTAGTTGTACTTGGATTATAAGCATTATAAGTTCATTTTATGCAAGGTATTATTTGTATCTTTTATTTTAGAGATTAAAAGTGGCTGGTGTGATGTACAGAAATTTAGAAAATTTTTATGCAAATCCAACTTCAGAAGCAAAGTTGTCGGATCTCCGAACTTTCCCGAAGTCCTGCGTTAGATTGTCGAGTTAATGAGCTTCGGTGCTTGCTTGGAAGTAATGTCAAACTTGCAGTAGTAGTGGGACATTATGTTTGCTCGTCTGTCCTAGTGTCAGTATGTCCATCTAGCCAGTAGTCCGATGGTCCCGTATCAGGTTAAAGTAATGGTATCATGTAGGTTAATGTTTAGGTTTGTGGTTATATCAGCTTAAAACTTCTGGAGCGAATAGTTTAATATAAATCCCAAATTATGGTGGTGCCCAGATTTCACAGTTCACTAATCATAGAAATGTGACAGTTGAAATAATTTAACAGTTTTGTTTAAAGTTAGGATAACGTTTTTGTTTAAATTAGTACATATGGTGTTCGTTATTACGTGAACTGTTTAAATATATTCGCCAAATAATGGATTTTACAAATTTTGTACGATTCACTGAAAATGTGCGAACGGGCATGGTGATTTATGGATGCATGTTCTTGGTGTTTACTTGTACTAGTATATGGGTCGTTGTAAACAAATAAAATTAGACAACTCAAGGAAACGGTAGCAATCCTTCCTGCATGCTCCAGGATTGTAGCAAAACATGCCCCTAGGCAATTTAAAAGTTTTATATTTAGAAAGAATATAGAAAGACATTATTTTAAAGTCCGTTATTAAAACATATATACTAAGTAATTTATGGCCCATGCAGTTAGCATGAAAAGTGCAAGGGAAAAAGGAAATTATGTTTTGAATTTCTTTTGAAATATCGAATATTTACACAAGATAATGTATGTATAAAATATATATTTGTGTTGACAGAGGGGGGAAATTTACATTTTCTTTTATTAATAAACATTTTTATAAACTTCGTATTAGGGCTAAAACTTTCTCATAAAAACTTCAACAGCAATTAAATTTTGGTAAAAGTGAATTTATTGTTTTGGATCACAAAATTTCAATACAAAAACGTTTTACAAAATGAGCATACATTCTAAAATAAGAAAACTCTTAAAAACTTCAATCAGATTTTTATATAACATTTATTTCACGGTTCAAAATGATGAAAGATGAATTCTTTAATATCTACGAAGATTGAAATTAAAAATTCATACTTTTTGCTTATTGTGAAATGAAATTAAATTTCAATTGTAGAAATTCTAATTTAAATTTAGACCTTGTATACATAAATATATGTATTGAAAATGCTTTAAAATGAATAGATCTTAATATCCTATTGTCAATTCTTTGTTAAATTGTAGATCAAGTCCTTTTAAATATGTTTTGTGTTCAAATCAACCGAGAGAGAAAATGTTTTGTCAAAACTTGCATGTACCGGGGTATTAGAACGAATTTTAAGAAGACAATCAAACGAAATAGTATTTTGTAACACTGGATTGTATATTCAATATTATCATATCTGTACGACATAGAGCATATTTCATCCATTGGAGTGTTAAATCGATAAATTTGATTAATTTCTAAATCACCTGGTATATCGATTGATTTTCTAGTGTTCAGGTCAATTGGTTATTCTTACAAACTAAAGAGGCGAACGAATGATTGATAAAGCTAAATTACCTAGCTATATTATTATTTTATGAAATAGATCGGATTTTATATTGACAATAATTATAAAAACAGAAATGGATTTCTGAAGGACGTCGTTCGGGGATTTATATCTTCTATAAGGTATGTTCCGTGAAATATCAATATGTGTTTTTCAAACCTATGTAGAATTGTAATTTGTTTGTTTTGGTCGCTATTTGTAGTGACAATTAAGTGTGTACATGCGTCATGTTATTTAAACAGCGGATGGCAAATGCCAATCTTCGATCTGAAGTCAATTCTTCGGCATTTTTTTCAATCTTTTGATAATATTTCACAAATCAATTGTTTTTACGAGTGTTGGTCACGATTTCTAGAAATTCATTCTAAGGGCAGAAACGATCTTACTATCTTGTAGATTATTTTTAAACACCACTATAAATGCATGACCATAAGAAAGAAACTACATGTTTACCTACTCTATTTGTAGGAGAGATTTCAAGACATTAAATCGGAAACTAAGGTTATAATTAACACAAACTACTCCATTCCAACATTGAATGAATACATGTATGACTGATATAAAACATTAAAAAAACAATGGCGTCTCATTTCACCTGTAAGTGTTTTAGGATTTTAAATCATACACTAACATATAATACAGCGTATATAGGATTACTAGTTCGACTTGCAAGCAAAACAAATGAAAGCTGTTTTATGCATGGTTGTTGACTCTTCGACACATTCCCTATTTTCATTCTCATGTTTATTCAGTGGTTCCAGAAATATACTTTTAGATTCGAGATCTCAATGGAAGAAACTGACATTGAAATGATGATAAAATGCTTCGACCCCTTTTTTGGCCTCACTGATATCAATTTCGATTTATTGATGATGTATCATTAAAGATACCATATATTTTTGTTGTCATGTGTTATGTTTACATATCTTGAGACTGATATGTTCTTTTTAAAGTGTTTATGATAAGAAGATTGTATGGGAATGTTTAAGAGCTTAAGCGAGTACATATAAAGGGGTATCTATATTTGTATTTGTTCATTGTTAAAACGGAAGTAGGTAATGTTTGATGAAAACATGCCCACAATATGTCAAACCAAATGAGAGTTCATGGTAAGAACATTTGTCAAAGACGTTTTATATCTTTTTCTGCATTTCATTTTGTGTTGAAGACAATTTGGCCTTATGTCGACTTTTTGGCAAAGATTACAGCATAGTCTTTCCGTAAAAGGATAAGGGTAGTAACCCGAGACATAAAATAGCTTACATGCACCGGAGAGGTAAAACAGTACTGAGCTTTTAATGCGGTTTTCGTGCCAAAGTCAAAGTTAGGCTTCAAAACGATATATAAAGTAATTCATCACTGCAAGTTCAAGACAGTCCTTAGTCTATATACCAGTCACAGAAATCAATTTTCGAAAGAATCAAATATGTTTTGGATACTTCTTTTTAGACATAATAACCTTTTAAACACGCTTGATATAACTTACGCAGCAAATTCTACTCAAATCCTTATTACTAAGCAATGACTGGGCAAGTTCTGTTTTAAACCTTTGTTTTTCGTTTAATGTTAGTTTAAACATATTTATGTATAGTAAATAAGAATACAAATTATTGAAACTAATATATATCCCTTTTACACTTTGCGAGTGCGAGTGCTGCCCTGTAGCGGCATTAGCCTGTTTTTTTCGAAATCAACAAGAGTGTCTTTTACGTGCAAGAGAAAACTCGCAAATGGTGTCAAGGGAGAGCCCCTGAAATGTTCACACAGGACCTGGAATCGAACGAGGAACCTTTGTGTTAGTAGTCCGATGCACTAACAACTACACCACGGCTCTCTCTCTCTCATTTGTAATGGTATTCACCTCCTGGTGGGTTTTTTTTCAAAACAAAGAAATGGATGTAAGCCATTATAGTCAACCGATATAATAAAAACCCATATCAAATAGTCAGCTATAAAAGGTATTGATATGAAACATGTCAGTGAAACCATTCAAACGAGAAAACTAACGGTCTAACTTAAAATAAACAGCTGCGCAATGAGCACACGATACGCCCTTCGTCTTGTGTGAGAAGTTTTATGCAATAATCATAAATAGTTTCTGAGATACGGCGCGACAGGTGAAAAATGCACACCCCTGTTTTAGTTATAAAGTCCCGTAACTCAAAAAGTTTAAATCCTATTTTCACCAAAAAATATGCAGATCGTTAAACTTTGACCATCATAAGAAACAACTATGTAAAGTTTCATTAAACTTGGATAAATGGTTCTAAAGTTAGGGCGCAACATATGGATGCCGGACAGACAGACGCCAGACATTTATATACCATAATACGTCCCGTCAAAATTTTGACAGGCGTATAAAAATTTACGAAAAACAAATATGACACATAAACCATATTAACCAATGACAACCACTGAACTATATGCTCTTAACATGTGACAGGCATATATAAAGAATGTGGCGGGGTTGATAATGTTAACCAGCGTTCAACCCTCCCCTAACCTTTGACAGTGGTATAACAGCACAACATAAGAACAAACTGTAAAATCAGTAGCAATTGACACTTTTTAAAATATCGGTACGTGGAACAAAAACAACTTGCATAAAATCACTTGATACAAAGCACGGAAGTAAGAGTACTCACAGTTACTGAAACTTGTCAAAGTCAATTACAACTTATAAATAAATAATGTTCTCTCAGAATAACCTGTACACGTATGGTAAATTATAAATGTACAAAGAATCGACTCATTTGATTGATTTTCGGAAATAAGATCTTCTAACACAGTCCTTAGTAAAGGCATGTCATAAGTAATGATTGATCGGTTGTTGCTATCTTAAGGTTCAGTGGTAAATAATTTATGCATATTAAAGGCGAGAACACATTAGCAATTGATATACTAGTTTTGTTCTGCTAGATAAATCGACCTTTATTAGTGTCGATGGACAATACATGAGGATATGTGGATAAGAAACAAACATTTTCTTAGCAACCGGCTAAACCGTCTTCGCTAGTAAAGGGTTACGATCCACTCCCCTCTTTCATCCCAAGAGTGTTATATTATTTTTCACCTTGGTAGCTTGATGAATTTAGATTTTCAGTTACTAGTATTACCATTTAAAGTTTCTCCGTTGATGTTACTGTTTTGCTTGCCAACAAGGAAATATTCTCCAGAAAGCATTAAAGAATGACATTTGATATAATTGATCCCCATGTAAAATATTGAGTTAAACGATCATTCTCATGTATAGAATTCAAACTTTAGTATATGTGACTCTTAGACATGCATTTGATAAGGTCATCATTAAATAAACATTCTCTGTAAAAGAAATTTAAGTACGAAAGTAAGTAAAAAGATTAAAGACTTGTAAAATATACTTTCACACAGGTGGCTTGATATTTATCATCTGTAAACAGATAAATTGGCGTGTTGTTTTAAAATATTAATAATGTTAGTCATATTTACTTTCAATTATTGTAAAGTTAAAAGTAAAACTGGTAAATACTATAGTATACAATTTTCTTTCTCGATAAACCTTTGATTCTTTGGCTAAATAAAGGCAACAGTGGTATACCGGTTTCCAAATTTCATAAATCGGTTAAGAGAAAACACATCCAGATCGATGTTAACACATCAACTATACATAGGAGGAAAACATGAAAAAAAAACAAAAAACGACAATGCAACATACATGGAAACGAACTAATATATAACAACTGTTATATTCCGGACTTGATACAGGGCGTTTTCAGAAAAAAAAATGGTGGGTTGAACCTGGTTTTGTCGTTAGCCAAACCTCGCGCTTTATGGCAATGTTAAATATACCGCTTAAATGAAAACATGGTGTAAGTCTGGAAACTTTAAAATATTTGAATGTTTTCTCTTATATTTCATATGAATATTAATCACGACCCCTATGTCTTACTCATTATTTGACTCCTTAGACATGATTCAAAAACCTCCATATTTTAATTAAAAATCATTGCACCATTTTATATCGTATGTAGTAACATGAATGACATGTTATTTACTGCTTGCATGATTTCAATTTTAACGATGACCGATTTGAAAATGTTTTCTTAGGAATTCATTTTATCTTTAAAATTATAACTGAACGGTTTTATCAAACAAAATGGGTTTCACCCTGTCATTTATTAAACCGTTTAAATCAAAAACAAATTGTATACATATTATTTGCATAAACTGAAATGTAATTTATGTTGTTGTTTAACCTGTGAGGTCAAAATTAGCATATTTCTTGAATTAAACTACTGTGATTACATGTATTGCGTTCATGTTTTTGCATCGTAAATTATTTTTTAAACCCGAACAAGCGTATCAGTACAGACGATATACATGTATACATGTAAGTTTTGATTTGCGATATTGTCAGATGTTTTTAGATCTGTGTTTCAACTTTGTAGTTAATACGGTTGCTTAATATTTATTCCAACTTTAATTATATTTATACCGTTATAATACCCTTATTTGTTTGCTTTATTTCCAGTGGCAGATATTTCATGCACATTCAGAAAGAGAAAAATATAAACAGTACCTAACATTTTATGTTCAGCAAAAAATGAGGAGCAGGAATTAAGTTTGCTTGTTTACATGTTAAATAAGTCGAATGTTAGCAACCTCGGGACCGGTATACATATTCTAAGAAAAAGGGTCTACTCATAATGCTCTTTTTGACGGGGGTGGCTTTCTTGAAGATTTTTTTTCAATCTTGATAGGGTTTTTCAAAATGTACGGTTCATCGGATTTAACGTCCTTATTGTGACCCGATGTGGCTGCGTATTTATACATTCCGCCCTACTTTGGCAAGGGTTTAATTGTTGGTCAGAAGAAGACAACGTTGATTATACATTTATACATCATCCACACTTGCTTATACAATATAGGTCTTTAATGAGATGAAATGGATATAGATTCACATTGAATATTAAAGAATAATAACAAAAACCTAGACTGCATTGTTTATCTTTAATCGTGTTCACATGTTTGAAGTTTTCGAGTACTTAATCTTATGAAAAGGGCTCATTAAGGCTCTTTGATTTAATTCGAAAATAGTATAATAGTATAAAAGGTCATTTAGTTTTAAAACTTTTTAGTTTAATGACGGATTGGATTATACAATACTGAATAATATGGAATGTATATGTGTTGTTGTTTCAGGCACTTGTTTTTATCCATTGGAAGGTCGACTATCCATATAAATAGAAGCTTCTATATTTGTATGGATAGAAAACAAGTGCCTGTGGTTAACTTATTGTGTATAACTAATAAAAGTACTTTCAGAAATAGTCATTATATGATTTTCTTATTACAGAAAATACAAACACCTTTATGTGAAAAAACAGCCCATGAAAACAACCACCTTTACATTAAAAATATTGACAGAATGGTCATTGGCGGTTCCCAATAGGGGTGTTCCGGGAGTTGAATCCCCCTTTTTTCGTTTTATTTTTTTTAAACATTTCAACAAGTCGCTTTTCGTCTCACAGGCACATGTCTCAAAAAAAATATACCTTAATATAACATGTTATATTAAGGTATAAAGTTAAAAAAAAATTGAGACAAGTGCCTGTGTTTCGTCTGTCATATAACAAACCATATAGAGAATTAACTGACAGGTTTAAAATTTGAAGTACTATTGTAATACTTGTGATAAGATCGTATATATAGTTCGATTTGTCATGGCCAAATAACAACTAAGTTTAAATGTCTAGTACAGTGAAGTTTTGTTGTCTGTTGAGAGATTGTAAATACTATCTGAATGTTATTGATACAGTACTTAGCGACGGTGATAAATTTTGTTTATTAATGTTTTTCTTTTATTTTATCTACCATCTCGTTTGTAAGTTGTCAGTTTATATTAAAAAGAATTTTAGAAAATTTTATAGTTTCTTTTTAAATCGTCGATTTGTTTAATAAATTGATAAATCTAACTTATTTTCGGTACTGATAGAGAGAATGGTACGATTTAATTGACATATAGATAGAGGATTTTAGTGGATAGAAAGCTCTGAATTATTCGAGTTAGCGCTTCTACAATATACCCAGAAAAGAAACATTTTGTCGTATTCCAATCATGAGTTGTGAAATTATAGTCTAAAAATTGATGTTTCAATTCCCTCATTTCCAATAAATTATTTGGTATTATAACGATTTGGAACTATTTGACGTTTTTTTTAGATCATGTTGACTGATGCAAGATTTCTATTCATTATGGTGGCGAAGTCTGCATCGCAGTCAACGATTAATTATAAAAAGTTTTTAGATTTTCAGAAAACATATGTTTTGGTTTCCAAATTTTTTACCTCAATCGACACTGCTGAAATCTATTATATTATGATAATGTTATTATTTATGACAATTATGAGTCTTTTAAAATGTCAAAGGAACATGACGCCATAGCGGAATTTTAAGATAAGTCCCTATATACTATAGAACCTTACAAACTGAATAGATCAGTTCTTTTTTTTTTTGTACCCATTAACCAAGATGTTCAAACCAATTCCTGAGTTAAAAAGAAATAATTTATCACGTAATATGTAATCGAAAAGTGATTTTCAGATATCAAAGCAACATAAGTCCTCTAAAAATTGAATAGAATTAAACCTTAATCGTTTACACAATATTATATAAAAGTGTTATACTTTAAATATTTGGGGATTTTTTTAATTATAAATTATAGCTAGCATTAAAGATTAAGATTTCTTAAGAAGCAATTATTGGCAAATAATCGATAAAATATAACACTTAACATAATAAATACATACTAAATCAAAAAGTGATGTCTTTTAAATCCGCATTTTGTAAGACATTTATAATGTGAATTGACAAAAAATATGTTTTTAGTTTTGCATAAAAGTATTTTACAAATCCTTGATAAAACTGAGAAAAAAATGATACATAGAAAACTTAAAAAATGGAAAGACATTCAATGTTGACTATAGTCGAATTGTCGATATCTAGACGTATACACCGTATCAATACAATGAATGTGTCTGGAGATAATTTGTTTTAGTGCATTTAACGTCATGTTACAAATGTATTTTCAGAATATATGATTTTTCTTATACATTTTGTATTACCAGAATTTTGTTTCGCTGCTTAATACGAGACGTATGAATAACTCTTCAGTGGCTGCGTAAATTATTTGCATAATTTGAAGCTTGACAACCCAGAAGGTAAAAGACCTGGATGGTTCATACCTTGTATACATGAAGATACAGTTAATCACTAGGTACACGTGACATTTACACATGATTGAAAACATAAAACGGCTTTATGAAGCAGCCTAACTTTCGTTTTTCTCCCTTTATGCTTACCCTTCCAAATACCTGAGATTACCCAGTTTTATGTGAGGTTCCTTACTCAGCCTTTATTTTCTATGTATAAAGTATGCTGTTTTGTCTTTAAGTCGTTTTTCATTTTCTACAGTGTTTTTGTCGATTTCTCCTCGACTTTTTGAGTGTCCCTTTGGTATCTTTCATTTCGTTTTTATGGATGTTCTAATGTGTTTTTCTCAAAGCTACATAATTCCTATGTTTAATTGAAAAGTTCATTTGCTACATGGATGAAATATATTTGTATTAATAATTGAATGTTTCCGTGAAAGTCTTATAAAACACATTTTGTTCTAGATTCGTTGTAGAGGCGTAGACTGTCATTTAATTCAGTCAACCACAACAGCGCATTTCTAGAAATAAGTGATAATAATCATTTTTATTTATCCATCAAATAGATTAAATCTCTACAGACTACAAAATTGTTTTCTTTGCTTAGAAAATCCAGTCAACCATTTGAAATAAATCAAATTAATGTTAGAAAAATTGATGCCTGTATTATGAAATTGAAGACCAAAACCTTTCAAAATCATGATAAAATGAATTAGCAATGCATATACACATAACAAAGACAAAGCCAACTGATCGAAATTAAACACAGGAGGGTTGGATCTTTAAAAAAACAAATTGAACTTCATCACATATTTATATATCTGTTTCAACCTTGGCAATGTGCTGTCGTATCATTTAATTTTTTAGACTCTTGGGAATTAAGAGCTTGATATATTGTTTGGATACCTGTAGGGAAACTAAACAGTCAAGTTGTTTAGGTAAATAAAGTTAACTCGAATAAATCATTCCTCTAATGTTTTCTCGTTTTTCGACATGGATGTTTTTGAAGAGGTGAAATTGTCTTAGAGCATCTATATTAGTTTAACTGAGAACAATAGGAAGAAAGATTTTGATATTACAATGCATCAAATGTTATTTTCAATCAAGGTCAGTCATATAATTGTATCACCTTCATCTTTAATAAAAAGGGTTTTATTTAAATGGTTGTGTCTTAACAATAACATGGTCACTACCACATCATTATCAATTTAAAGAAATGAGGGATAGACGTACGTGTGGGTTGTCTTCCTAAAACGTAATATGCAAGACACCATTGTACACTTACACCAGAATAATCGTGCATTTTTACAAAAATTGGAAACATCATACAAAACTTATCTCATTTTAACGAATGCATACATTGTAACCAAACTTAAAGCCATGGCGTTGTCAGTTTGTTTTCGATTTATGAGTTTGATTGTCCCACTGGTATCTTTCGTCCACCTTTTATAGCATTTAGTTATTATCATAATACATTGTATCATCATATTCAACTAATTTTTTTTATGTATATGTTTACAGGGAAAGTCATACAACCAGTGTATATTGTTTCACCTTCCAGATCGGCTGCTGTTGTTACTATTACGCACATGTGATGAAGGCTCTACAGTTTAAAGCGAAAGAGGAAGAAGAACTTTTATCAAAATGGAGGGAGATCATACCTACTTCTAATGGAAAAGGGAGGTCGCAGCGTTGCCAGTAATTTGTCCCGGCAAGAAACTTTTGACACCGACTCCAAGTTTACAGCACGCTCTAAGAGCGGGAGTGTGAAAAGAGGAGATTTGTCGCTTCCTGTTATTGGTCCGCGTGATCTAGTCCGACAAAATTCTCCGGACAGAATTCAAAATAAGCATAGTGATAGAGAATCTTCTCCAGACGCAGTCTTCGGCAAGGGTATTCACAGTGATAGAACTTACACGGCAAATTTACTTGGAAAGTCACGTGACAACATTTCTGATGACAAAACTCCATATAAGGTCAGAAACAAAAAATACCCAGATATATCAGAAGACACTGATTCTGTCAAGGAATCAAAATTAAACGAACTGAAAAAATCTGTGATCAGTAAACAAGTTAATGAAAAAAGAAAAATTGACTCTAAAAGTGTTGAAAGTGGCGATTCTTCGAAGGAAAATAAAATAATTGGTGCTAAAGAATCTCCAGTAAAAGAAGTCAAAGCAAAATCTACAAATACTTCAAAAAGTGACAATTCTTTGAAAGAAAATAAGATAAAAGAGAAAAACACGTTAGAAAGTAATACTACTTCAAAGGACAGTAAACTTAATGATAAGAAAATTTTGAATACCAGTACAGTAATAAAGGAGCGTAAAAGTAACGAAAACAAACCTTTGGACAAGGCTGTAACAGTGAAAGAACGTAAAATTAACGATAAGAAAACTGTAGAAAGCGTTGTTTTAAAAAACGATAAGAAAACATCGGTGAATACTAATTTATCTAATAAGTCTAACGAACAAAAGGATATTAAACCGACAAAGAGAGAGACTTCTGTAGATTCAAGTGTACCTCAGTTAAAACAGTTGAAAAGAACAATACAAGAAAAATCCAGTGATAAAGCCAATAAAGACAAATCCAGTGAGCCGAAACTCGTAAAGAGAGAGACACTTCGTGATAAACTTACAAGTACTCCAATTAGTGACTATACAAGTAATACTGCTGTTCGACCAGTTAAAGCAACCAACACCTCAGTTTCTAAAGTACAAATCAAAGAAACAAAGCCAGTTGAAGGCATTAAAAAGGAAGAAAGTAAACGCCCGAAGGAAAATCAAACCCAAATAACTAAAACAACATCACTAAAGAGTACTCAAAAAGTAGAAAACAAAGTTGTACGAGAGCAAATTAATTTGAAATCAGAAAACAAACTTTCAAGAACACAAACAACTGAAACCGTTGATAAAAAATACGAAGACACCAAAAGAAACCGATTGAGAAATATTAATAGTGTTGCAATTACTGAGGAAAATAGTACATCGAAAAAAGTTACAAAAGAAACACATTCAAATTCCAAACGACAAAATTATTCATTGAATGAGCGTAAGCCGTCGTTGGATTCGCTCGAATCGGGATTTGCTTCATATCGACAAAACGATAATCGACAAGGAAAGGAAGAGGATGTGATTTCACTTTTGACGGTAACGGACACTGAAGTGGGAAAACCGCCGGAAAACACTATACTTGATCGACCGCGCAGTGATAAAAGTCGCATTAGTTTAAGGTCTGAACAGGGTCCGACTGATAAGTTCAAGGATAATCGTCCAATGGAACCAGTCGTTCAAAGGAAACCAGGATCCGAAAGAATGACGGAATCGTATGAATCAATTTACGAGGAACGGAGAACTCTTCTGGAGGCGGAAGGGACATATCGAAAACGTATAAAACAACTCGAAGATGAAATGAATCAGTTCTTGAAAACTATTGACGATCTGCGTTCAGAAAACCGAGCACTGAGAAATAGAATTGACTCACTTGAAAATTCTGAAAATTCGGGAGGTAATCATGAAAATGAACAATTGAATTTAACAATACAGTCTCTTCAAGCACAGAATAAACTTTTAGAATCAAAGCATGATAAAACAGTGGCTAAAATTGCAAAACTCGAAAAAGAAAAGGACAAACTTACCTCTGAAAATAACGACTTGACATCGAAACTAACTGATCTTCAAGTTAAATATAGCAAAGTTGACAATGACTTGGCAAAACTTAGATTGGAACAAAATAGTGACTCAAGTAAGTTCGAAAGAGAATTTAGTCAATTGCGGAATGATTTGAAAACGGAACAGTCAGTGCGAAAAAAGCTTGAGGATCAAAATACAATTTTGAAAACGGACAAAGACGTGTTGAAGGACGAAGTTGCTGCGCTGCGTTCACTTAACAAGAACTTAGAAGCAATAAATGAAGAATTCAAAAATGAAAATATTACTACTGGTGAACTGCCAAATAAAGTAAAAATGGAATTAAAATCACAGATTATAACACTTCAAACTGATAATCAGTCTTTAAACGAAGAAAACATCAGATTAAAAGCTGAACACTTGAAACAAGTAAAGTCAATTCATGATTTAGAGAAAACCGCAAAATCTTTCGAATCTAGTGTAACAGCAGTCGAATCTTCGAAAATGACGGAAATTCAGGATTTGCAAAACGAGAATGCGAAACTCAAATCAGAAATCAAAGATTTGAAAGAAACACATGCTGATGCAAATAATAAAATCAAATCTCTAGAATCCGAAAACAAAGTTCTAGACGAAACTCTATCTCAAAAGAAAGTCGAATTGTCAGAGTTGATGACAGCACTTAAAGACGACGATAAATTTGATAGTGAGATAAAACGTTTAAGAGCAGAAAACGAACGATTAAAAACTGAATGTGAGGAGAAAGACAAAAAAGCAGACGATTCGAGTAAAAATCTACAGGAAATAAAGATAGAAAAAGACAAATTTGAAACGGAAAAAAACAAACTTACTAAAAAGATTAACGAAATGTTAGAAATGAATGAAGAACAAAAGAAGCAAATGGCAGATTTACAGGAAAAGCTTGAGTTTGGAAAACAAGAAATAGAATCAAACAAAGAAAAGCTCAAACAAATAGATAAGTATGAAAACGAATTATCAGATTTGAAATCAAAACTTCAGAATACAGAGAACGAAAGAGACAGACTTATAAAACAAAAACAAGAAGAGATAGACGAACTGAAATTAAAAATGGAAAGAAACGATGTAAATCACAAAGAGCAGATTGATGCATTGAAAATGGAATATGAAAAAGAAATCGACGAACTGAAAAAGAAAGTTGAATTCTTGCAAAAAGAGATCGAAGAGTTAAGACAGTTGAAAGCCGTTGAGAGTCAATTGCTAGAAACAAATGATGAGCTTATGAAAGTTAAAGAGAAATATTCTCAAATGGTTACGGAAGTAGAGTCAAAGTCGGATTTGGAACAGAGAAATTTCCAAATGAACATGAGAATGACTCAGATGAATAATACTATCAAGCAGTTGGAAAGAGATAAGAAGGAATGGCTTATCAAAAAGCAAGAGTTTGACGAAGTTGAAGCTAATAATAAACGTTTACAGGATGAAAACATTGGCCTCAAGCAACGTGGGGGTATCAAAAAAGTTTCTAAACAAATTGACAAGCAAATAGAATTTTTAGAACGCAAACAGAAAGACGCGGAAACACGTGTAAAACAATTAGAAGGATGGGTAGGCGATTTATATGATGATGATGACGAAAGTCACAACCGCGCAACTTATGTTGGTAGTTTGCAAGGAAGAAAAACACAACCTGCTAAGAAAAAGCAACCTTTCACAAAAGCTTCCAAACCACCGAAGACAACAATTAGAATCGACCACGACCGCCCAAGAAGTTTGGATGATGTTCAAGTAAGGGAGAAAGACATTTACGAAAAGAGATCAGAAAAGTCTGAGAAATTTTCGCATTCCTCCACTCCGAGCTTGCCTGCTATTGAACCAGAGACTAGATTAACATTTGGTTTAGGGTATAGTCAAATACATAGAAGTCGAATTAAAGCAGCTCAAAAGTATAGGAAGTAGGAATTTAAAATTTATCACAGCAATATATCATTATATCATACACTAATCAATGTTATCATATACTTTATAGTGAGATATATTTAATGTCAAATTGTGCTATTCCTAGAGCAGTAGATTATGCGACGCACGCACCAGTTTTTTTAGAATTCGCAAGAATCAGAAAGAAAACAACTTTTAGTACGAGTTTTACTAGAAATGCTGCCATTTCGAAGTTTTGTCATTTTCGATTATTTATTTATGCAATGAAAACATAGTAGAGCGCATCTGTGATATTCAGAGAGAATTATACATGATAATTTTCTCAAAATAAAAATTAAAACACAAAAATCTTCATGAATAAGCAGCGTAATGTGCAGTTACAGTTTTGTGGCCTTACTGCCGATTTGAGTTATAGCATTAAAGTTGCAAACACAAATGTTAATTCATAAGAAAACATGATACTTCCAATTCTCAAAATGAGCCTGAAAAAAGTGAAAAAAAGTCTACGGTAGAGAATTGGACTTTGGCTTCAGTTTTGAGCTTTCTTACTCAATGCTTAGATATGATACAAGTAAAAAACGGAAAGAATTAATGAAATTTAAGCAAACAGAGGCCGCAAACATGCTCTAATTCTATGAAACTACAAATTATTCAAACTTTACATCGTCAAATGCTTGCATTTTGAAACCCTCAGGAAACTAAGATAGTTTTTGTATTTGTGTTTAGTGATGCTAGTGTTTGTTTGATTTTATTTGTTTGAGTTAGTGCCTATTCGTCAACCTATGAAATACTCAATAGTAAAATTGAGAAAGGAAATGGGGAATGTGTCAAAGCGACCACAACCAGACCATGGAGCAGAGAACAACCGAAGGCAACTAATATCTTTAATGAAGCGAGAAACTCCCGCATCCGGCGGCGTCCTTCAACTGGTCCCTAAACAAATATGCATACTAGTACAGTGATTATACTAGTATTCGTCATACTAAACTCCGAATTCTACACAAGACACAAAAATAAAAAATCACACAAGACTAACAAAGGCCAGAGGCTTCTGACTTGGGACAGGCGCAAAATTGTGCCTTGTAAGTGCATCTCATAACCGACTAGTCGTATATTGGTGACACTTTGCACAAATGAAGTACATTTGTATACATATAAAAATCTCAATCCTCGCATGTTAAAGGGGAGATAACCGAACTTACTCCAATATTGCAACATATTGTTAATTGTTTTTTGTTAGCGCAAATCCTCCTCTAAACAAGAATTGATAATATAGACAATAGAAAATAATACCATAAGGCTACATGTTTAAGAAGAGATTATTAAAGACATAAGAAGATGTAGTATGAGTGCAATTGAGACAAATCTCCATCATAATTTGTAAAGAGAAACCATTATAGGTTAGGTCAAAGTATGCCTGCCGGGCCGTCAACACGTAGCATTTGTTGACATCGACCAGCAAGCTTTAAAAGGCACCAAAAATGACGAGTGTAAAATCATTCAAACGGTCTACTAGTAATCTATATAAAAAACGAGAAACGATTAAACACTTATGAACCAAATCAACAAATGACAACTCTGAACATTAGGTTACTGACTTAGCACAGATGCAAACAAATGCAGCAGGTTTAAACGTTTTAATTCGCGCCAACCTTCACCCAACCTAAAACAAATGTGTAACATCATAACATAGAAAGGCATACCATAAAATATCAATTCAAATAGCCGAACTCAACCAAAAGACATTAAAAAAAACAAGTGACCATACACTGAACAAATAAATTTGATCTATGTCACAATGAGAATACAGCATTTATTAATCAAGGAGGTAAAAAGGCATAAATTGATTCATCATTGTAATATGTGGAAATAGTCTCTCGTATCAAAACTCCTCCTAAATATCCTATTGGATATCGATAAAATTGTACACATTTGTAAAACCCTTCCTAAGTATGTACATGAAGGAATGTCATCATTTCAAAGGGGAGAAGTTGCTGGGCGGGGTTTCAGTTTGTGAGTTAACTCACAGTTCTATTTTTTCGTAAAAATATTTTATACATGTATTTGTTTGCTTTTGGTTGGCGGGTCTGAAACAGATATTGGTACTGTGTTTGTTGGTTTTTTTTTATCTCTCTGACATAGTTATAAGAAGTTCAAATTAAATTCCTTTTCTCAGTTTTCCTACAAGCTATATATTCAAACAGACAATTTTCATTAGGGGGACAGTTATACTTAAACCGTGATAAATAAAGGCAACATTAGTATACCGCTGTTCGAAAGTCATCTATCGATTAAGAGGAAACAAATCCGGGTTAAAACTAAAACTACGGGAAACACATCAAATATAAGAGGAAAACAACGAAACAACAGAAACACTAAATGCATCAATAAACCAAACGACACACACATAAACGAACTATAAGATCAGGTACTACTACTACCTACCATGTCAGAACTACCTTCTTCTCCGACAACATTGCTATCCGGCAGCCTGCGTATTGTCAAATAAGAAAATTAAGCTTTAGTTAGTTATCAAAGGTACCAGGCTTTTAATTTGTTACGCCAGACGCCCGTTTCGTCTACATAAGACATATCAGCCAGACGATTATAAATTTGGAGAGCATTGAGGACCCAAAATTCCAAGATGTGTCAAATACGGTTAAGGTAAGCTATGACTGGGATAAGAAAATCCTTAGTATTTCGACTGATTTATACTTTTGCAAATAGTAAATTTATAAACATGACCATATAATTGATATTCATTTGAACACCGGAGTCCTGACTACTGGGCTGTTGATACCCTCGGGGACGAAACGTCCACCAGCAGTGGCATCGACCCAGTGGTGTTAATAGTTATCAAAGGTACCAGGCTTTTAATTTGTTACGACAGACGCTTGTTTCGTCTACATAAGACTCATCAGTGACGCTCATATCAAAAAAATTAAGTAAGGTGTTATAAACTGCTACTCTATTTCATGGTTCCTCGAGTGGAATGTCAATAAGGAAGAAACTATGTGATCATTGTACCAATTCAGGAATATGACAGTTGTTATCCATTCGTTTGATGTGTTTGAACTTTTGATTTTGCCATTTGATTGTGGACTTTCCTTTTTGAATTTTCCTCGGAGTTCAGTATTTTTGTGATTTTACTTTTTATCATACAAAGTATTGTTGAATATGCATATAAAAGAGAGGAAACAGTTGACATATAAGTCTGTTTGGAATGGAATACTGTAACGTCATTCATCAACTAAATAATGTATAAGTAGTCGAACGATAAATTACTGTTGGATTGAAGAAATTAGAAAACGAAAAAAGCTAAATAACAAAAAAAACAAAACTCCAATGAAATAAAAATAGGAAATTCCCTTATCAAATGGATAAATTAAAAGCTCAAACTAATCAAAAGAATGGAAAACAACTGTCACATTCCTGAAATGGTACTTGTATTTACGAATGTAGCAAATGGGGGACTAAACCTGGTTTTATTGCTAGTTAAACCTCTCTCTTGTATCACAGTCGCATATAAATCATTATATCAACAACAATGTTTGAACAAAATAAACAGACATAATAGGTAAACGATATCCAGTTGCAATCATTACATTCAAACATGGAGAAAATGATTGTCAATGTATGACATCAGTAAACACAATTATCAAAAAGTACGGATATTATTAACACCATCCTCAAATTGTTGTCTTATTGTGTGTTTTTATCTTTTATGCGATACATCAAAATATCTATTAAAGATATATAACAGATAAATAAAAAGTTAGTTATCTGCCTACTACAAGTGTAAATGTGAAAAATATGGCCGGATTAAAATGTTCGTGTCCAAATAAATCTGATATCTTGTTTATCATTTTGACGTTGACTGCAGCAGGTATTCATGGAGTATCTCAACTTTCTTACATGACGTCATATACTAAATCATGTGAGCTCCATACGGACGATGTAAAGTGTCACATACATCAAGGACTGTGGTATTATTGTGAGACACCTCTTGGTAACAGCACGACATCATGTTCATACGGTAAGTGTTAACATACATCAAGGACTGTGGTATTATTGTGAGACAGATCTTGGTAACAGCACGACATCATGTTCATACGGTAAGTGTCACATACATCAAAGACTGTGGTATTATTGTGAGACAGTTCTAGGTAACAGCACTACATCATGTTCATACGGTAAGTGTTAACAAAATTGTGACAATAAAATTAACGGTACCAATGTTCTTACACCAGATGCGCATTTCGACAATACCTGTCTCTTCAGTGATGCTCATGGCCAAAATAATTGAAATCCATTTTGATATTTGAAACATAATGATAGCCACAATGCATTAAGCATAATTTTAGGACAAACAAAACTATGATGTATATCTCATTAATGTACGCACTTGTTAGGGACTACCCAATTAATATATTCTAGAACTACTTACTTAAAGTAATTTTAGAATATATACCAGTTCAATGTTACTTAAACAGTCAAATCGAGAGTAAATGTACAGCAGTAAACAGTCTATTCTTTTTTAACATAAAAAAAAAAGAAGATGTGGTATGATTTTCAATGGGACAGTTATCAACAAGAGACCAAATTGAAACAGAAATTAACAACGATAGGCCTTCAACAATGAATTGTAACTTCACGTTGACTTACAAGGTACTTGTTTTGTTAAAAGGGAATAGAAAAGGTAATATTTATTAAATAGTAAGATATGTTTGAGCTTTAGATTTTTTGCATTTGATTGAGGACTTTTCTTTTTTTAATTTTCCTTGGAGTTTAGTTGTTTGTGATTTTACTTTTTGTCATGTTTTGAGCAGAGTATTTATGAAATATCTTCAAACAATGTATCTTTTAAAAATGCTATCTTTCCGTCGGTTGGCAAGTATATCTATCATATTCATAATAGTCATGTATATTTCATGTATCATTCGTAATCTTACATTTGTTTATCTATTTATATATATATCCTTATTAAGACCATGAAAACACATTTCTATTTTTAGATCACCTCGAGGACTGGGTAAGAGGTGCTGCAATTCTATCAGCGGTTGGCATGGCAACTCTCGTTTTTGTGTGGATGATGGTAGTTGTTACGTCATGTGGTCTTTTGGGTTTTAAATTGAAACCTCTGAAATTTGTTCTCACTGTGGTATCAGGTAAAGTGTTGAATTTAAAAAAAAAAGCAATATAAATAAAAGCAACAGTACACAGGCACTTGTTTCTATCCATAGGAAGGTTGACTATCCATATAAATAGAAGAAGGATGCTAACGATTTTTTTTAGGTCACGACAATCTCCGCTTCGGACGCTTTTTCTACCCTTTAACTTAATGAATCTACCTTATATGAATCGATTTAGTGATTATTTTCCTTTGACACTAAACTAATATCATAAAAAGTAAAATCACAAAAATACTGAACTCAGGAGGAAAATCAATTTAGAAAGTCCATAATCACATGGCAAAATCAAAAAACAAAACGCATCAAAAACGAATGGACAAGAACTGTCATATTCCTGACTTGGTACAGGCATTTTCAAATGTAGAAAATGGTGGATTAAACCTGGTTCTATAGTGCTAACCCTCTCACTTTAATAACAGTCTCATCAAATTCCGCTATATTTACATGATGCGTTAAATAAACAGTCACAATTAATAAAATAGTCAAAATATGGGTACATCAGTCATTATCGTATAACAATTTTAAAAGGAACAATTTAACAGGACACAAAAACATCTACTATCTACGAACACATGGATTGATTTGAGTGTCTGACGTCAGAAAAATTATAAACGTCACATAAATTTGTCGTTCAATGTGCATACAAACAATTTTAAAATTTACATAGGCAAAATAATCCAGTGTTCCTCTTCTCGGTAATCTACTCTCAATTCACTAAACCATGTCGAAAACTTGAACTACCATTTTTTTTCTGGATAGAAACAAGTGCCTGTGCAACAGTGTTAAACCGGCGTTCAGAAGTCATAAATCGATTGAGAAAAACAAATCCATGTTAAAAAAAAAAAAAACGAGGGAAACGCATCATATAAGAGGAAAACAAAAGAACAATAAGAACACCGAGGTGAAGTGCAACAAAACAAAAAAAACGACAACACATATATAAAAACGAACTTTTTGACAACAACCGACATATTCCTGACTTGGTACAGGATATCTAAAGAAAAATAGTTGGTTGAACCTGGTTTAATGTCATGCCAAACTTTACACTTATCGCATAAATAAGATATTTAAATTTGTTTTTGAATGTGTGTTTGTGTAATTGATGGTAAAAAAATACGGTTGGATGAATTTGAATTGTTTTACATTGTCTTATCGGGGCCTTTTATAGCTGACTATATGCGGTAAGGGCTTTGCTCATTGTTGAAGGCCGTACGGTGACCTATAATTGTTAATGTTTGTGTCATTTTGGTCTTTTGTGGATAGTTGTCTCATTGGCAATCATACCACATCTTCTATTTTATATTGATTGTTGCATGATTCATCCTATACGAATTCCATATTTGAGAAAATGTGCAGCCATGATAGATTGAATGTTTCGGTGTAAAGTTAAAAAAAGAGAGAAAAAAGTTAAGATTAAGTCTAATAAACTCATCATAGATACCAGGACTAAATTTAGTATATACGCCAGACGCGCGTTTCGTCTACAAAAGACTCATCAGTGACGGTCGAATCCAAAGAAGTTTAAAAAAAAAAGACCAAATACAGTACGAAGTTGAAGAGCATTGAGGACCAAAATTCCTAAAAGTTTTGCCAAATACAGCCAAGGTAATCTGTACGGTAAATGGACATGAGCAAGTCTTCAAAGTGAGAAACAATCTAATGGTATATAAAGAGCAGCAATGGTCTTAATAGAACAAATAAACGTAAGTTAGGAATAAATTTCATCAGTGAAAGAGCGACTGAATATACTTTAGGGACATTCAAACTCATAAATCGGAAACAAACTGACAATGCCATGAAAAAGACGATCATAAAACAACGTGACAACAGTCGACAAACCGGAAAACTAATGGATGAACAACACGAACCCCACTTGAATACTAGGGCGATTGCAGGTGCTCCAAAGGTGAACATGCACTATCATACTCTAGTTATGCACATGACTAGCATATAAACCAAATGAACATTAACAAAACAGCCTATCCCGTCTAAGCATTGGCCAACTTTGTGGGATGGAAATTAAAACAACTATAGTTTTCATTATCAATTCACTTGCAGTCGATTAAAATATTTTTAGAATTTACCAGGGTTGCGTTCAATATCGTAGCGGCTACATAGCGATGCGTAGATTTATGATTATTGAACATGTAGCTAGCCTAGCTGCTACATAGATGTTGATTGAAGCTAAGCAAGTTACTGGTTCAATGTTATTAATCTACTTAGCCGCTACGATATTGAACGCAATCATGTACACCTCAATGAAATGTCTGTTGTTACTGAACAGTGCTGAATTGACTGCAAGCGAATTTACCAAACAGTACGGAATTGACCGCAGTGGATATTCGCAAAATGACTAAAACACTGAACATGACTGAATAAGTTAACTTATTGTTTAGAGATATTAGATAAGGTTCAGATCAAAACGAACGTTTAAGACTTAACTTCAGTTACCAGCAATCATTGCAATTGATATTGAAATTTCAATCTTTTAAAAGTATTATAAAATCATGGTTTTCCCGTTGTACTTTTCAAATGTTTATCGGCTACCAATGTTTCCTTTTCTTATGAAAAATAGCTATGTGTATGTTTTTCTTGTTTTTTTAGAAGTACTGATACTATCAGTACTAATTATTTATGGAATGAAGTCACAGTCAAAAGAGTTCGGCTTTTGTTTTATATGTGAAATATTAACAGTGGTAATTATTAATGCTACAGTAACAATTTATATCGTTTTATGGATAAAAGAAAGACAAAAGGAACCAACTGAGATGAAACCTCTGATAGCTTCAGGTTGATAGTATTATGATCCTTGTGTTTATGTGTTTTGTCTGTATGGGTTAATGCACATTTAGTCATGTTATTTAGCTAGCTGTATTTGTATGAAATGAATAATAAAAGAAATATTTAATTACAGAATAATGTTTCGTTTCGTGATATCTTGCTTTACAGTTTATCTTTGATCTATAAGTTTGAATGTCCCTCTGGTACCTTTCGCCCCTCTTTTATAGATAAGTGCATACAATTAACTAAATGGTAAGTTAGATTCTACTCGAAACAAAAAAGGAATGGAGACTTCTGTTTTATCATTGCCTTGCTTTATTGGACAACAATGAAAGAAGGTATTGGGTTAATGTCAAAGAGACTGAGACAAAGCAAGAAAAATTGCATATAAACATCTAGAGGTCCGTCAATAGTCTTGAATGAAAGACAGTTTTGTTTCATATTTCTTATTCACAATTTGATGCGACTGTCATACGATATTCCCGTGCTTGCATTTCCTATCATGATTTTCTTGATAGAGGGTTACTGCTCACAAGGAAGCTATTAAATCAAGAGTTCCAAATGGTGAAGTTGAAATCATCCCTTCGTAAATTTTACGGACGCCATCACGAGTTGGTTGACCGTTATGGAATAACCATTTCACAAATGATATCGGATATGTTCCTCACGTCGTAACTACAATCCCCTTCCCTTTCATGAATTTGACCTACCGAATTAGACTATTTACCGGATTTGTAATCACATAAGCAACACGACGGGTGCCGCATGTGGAGCAGGATCTGCTTACCCTTCCGGAGCACCTGAGATCACCCCTAGTTTTTGGTGGGGTTCGTGTTGTTTATTCTTTAGTTTTCTATGTTGTGTCATGTGTACTATTGTTTTTCTGTTTGTCTTTTTCATTTTTAGCCATGGCGTTGTCAGTTTGTTTTAGATTTATGAGTTTGACTGTCTCTTTGGTATCTTTCGTCCCTCTTTTCATACAAGTGCATGAGAGGTTAAGCTTGCTATAAAACTATGTTTAATCCACCATTTTCTACATAAAAAATGCCTGTACCAAGTCAGGAATATGACAGTTGTCATCCATTCGATTGATGTGTTTGAGCTTTTGATTTTGTCATTTGATTAGGGACTTTCCGTATTATTTTCCTCGGAGTTCAGTATTTTTGTTATTTTACTTTACACAACTGTTGCATTTGTTTTATAGTTTTAACTAGTAGTGTTATTATTAGATTTAAATGTTCAATAATCGATTAAAAATATTAAAGACTGACTTAAAGTTTCAGTGAATTTATAAAATCCCTATCAATTTCATGGATTTAACAAAATAACTGGTATTTTTATTGATTTATCAAAATCAAATAACTATTTCAGGGATATTATAAAATCCATGAATTTAAAAATTCATTGTAACAGGAAAAGGAAGATATGCCTACTTAATCATTAATAATAACAACTTATATAGATATAAATTGTATGACTGGTTGTTATAGTTAAATGTGAACGATATCAAAAGGA
The DNA here is from genome assembly GCF_036588685.1 of Mytilus trossulus. NCBI lineage: Eukaryota > Metazoa > Mollusca > Bivalvia > Mytilida > Mytilidae > Mytilus > Mytilus trossulus. The sequence continues at coordinate 45,696,578 of NC_086379.1, forward strand.
TAAAAAATTATTACATTAACGATTATCTATATCTGGGAGTAGCAATTGTGTCAATTGTAGCAATTGAAGTAAGAAACTATTCGTTGTATACCACGTGCATATCAAAATTGTTTTTTTTTTACTTTACATACAAGTACAATTATAATACATTAATAGAAGCGAATCGAAAATGAAAGGTAAGTAGATGCCAAAGTCCTCAAAAGAATAAATATAAGGACGTCTGAACCAGTGACAACTCTCAGCCATATTTTATTCACTGGATCACAAGTGATGGTGATACAAGGCTGAAAATACATTCAGTATATGTTATTCGTCTAAATAACAGCCAGACAATATTAGATCTGTAAATTTGCTTCCGCAAGTTTATTATATTTCCTGGCAGGAATTCGATCTGTGCTCCTGATATAAAATCGCCTTTAACTATGCCCGACACGCTAGAACACTCGACCACCTATGCGCGACAAAAATCAAGCTTTTTTCCTCGTAATGTTTTATCTAGCGTCGTAACATAATACAGTCATGATATATAAGTCATCAAGATTGAATATTACAATGCGAGGTTTGGCTAACCACTAAACCAGGTATAATCCATATGTTTTTTTCTTAAAATGTCAGGAAAATGGCAGTTGTTATCTAATAGTACGTTTCGGGTGTTTTGCATTGTCTTGTGTTTTTATTCACTTCTGTAATCAGTGTTTTTGCTGCTTCGTTGTTCTTCTCTTATAGTTCATGTGTTTCCATCCGTTTTTGTTTGTAACCCGGATATGATTTCTCTCAATCGATTTGTGAATTTCGAACAGCGCCCGGGTATACTACTATTGCCTTTACAGATCAGCTGAGTTATCTTTATTTCAATAAATGGAGGACACAAATTTGCTACAACAAATCACATTTAATTCTATTTGGCTGAATGTGATACAAGGTAGATAAACAGTAAAAGGGTTGCACACATAAAATATTGTGAGCTCAGTCATTAATGGTGACATGTTTTGGAATTAATCAATATTAATAGTGATTTCCTCATAGGGTATTTGCGTCGGAACACATTAATTCTAAAATCATATGATAGCATAATACGGGTTATGTTCTATTCGTATATTTGATGACGGTACGATACTTTAAACTTCTAACGGGGGGGGGGGATTAATAAACTAGGATTTTAAACAATTGTCCATAGTACAAAACAATAAAAATGTATGTGTTCCGTCAAGTCACATTTTTTTTTTCGTAACTCATTTTCACAAAACATATCTGTTATGCATATAAAAAATAATGATAGGGAACAAATATTTTTATATTGGTCTGTTCTATTGGTTGTTGTTTAAAACTTCAGTTTCTGGTGTTGTTGATCGGCTTTTGAGCAAGGTTAAGATGGCGGTTTTGTTTGTGGCTTTGTACATCATTCTAGTATGTCTTTGAGTTTCTTGGAATTTTCATTTGACAGATGGTCAATTATGTTGCGTTTTTGGTTGGAACTGCATTCCCCTGTTGTCAATGAATAAAATCTAGTTTTGTAAGATGACACAATCTCGCTAGATTTGTATTGTTAAATGTAGAATACAACCACTCGCAAACAAGCCGGAATTTTGAATGTTACCATTACAGGAAAGTTAATTTAAAAAATCCAGAAAAACTGACGATAATGAACCAAGAACACAATAAAGCACAACAAAGACAACATGGTCAATAGTACAGCATTTTGCTACTATGATGTTTATCGATATCCTTATTCAGGAAAAACGGTGGCATCTTATTATAAAGAAATGCTAACGCACATTTCCCGATTCCCCCTAGATGCGTGTACCATGCAATCTGATCTATCCAGCTTCCATGCTTGATAAGTTTATTGTCTGACGGGTTTTGTCCTAGTGTCATTGATGTCTTTTGTATATTTTTAACAATAATAAATAATAATAATAAAAAAAAAATACGCTGGAAGTTGAAAAGAATAAAATTTAAAAAATCAGCTCTGTCTAAAACCTTATTATATATGGGGGAATCATAATAAGATTATGTTTCAGTTTATATTTTCGGATAACCAGTTTTACTGTGGTCATTTTATAATTACTGTCCAAGGTTCAGGGAGTATACTGTATGGTCCTGTATGCCATAACCATTTAATGTAAATGTGTTTGTGTTTGTGAAAATAAATATTGTCTATTGTTTCAATAATATGAATGCATGCAGCATATTTTTCCTCTGTCATTGTCTTTTATCTATCGTAATAATGAGATTGAAATAACATTCATCATTAGAAAACAAAACGTTTGAGTGCGTTGTATAATTAAAATTAGCATAAGGTATGAAGCTGTCGCTTGTAAGGGAGGTAATATATCACATGACTGAAAACAAATCAACAAAAAACAAATTGGGAGATTTTCTCAACTTTTACATGTATCACCCATTCTATAATGAACATACCCTGGAGATCGTTAGTTAAATGAAATTAAACTACAGGTTATTATAATTATGTCGGTGAATAGTATAAAGACAAACATGGTAATGTGTTTTTTCTTCAGTTTCAACTTTCAGAATGATTTTCTTACTATTTTAGTATTTATCAGTTTATGATCCTATTATCTATATCTGGTGTGTCTTCATACTAATCTGTAATCACAATTAGAATAAAGTAAAATTCAATAATTACAACAGAAAAAAAAGTCAGTAAAGTTTTTGAGATGCCATCGTGGATTTTTGATTGAATGATTTTAATCATGATCAGTTGCAAATATTACATGGACATATTAAGGGCAATTATATTGATAATGTTAATTGAATAAAAAAAAAACTTGCTTTGAACTAGATCCACTTACTAGTATTAATGTGCTAGGTAAGATGGTTAAAGTTTGCAAGAAGTCAAGTGCTTTCGCTTTTAAAGCTGGCTTTACTCTTAAGTTGCCATTAATAGTCTTTGCTTGCACTCCTAAATGTATGATGCATGAATTGTTTTGTGAAACATCTTCAAATAGCAGTTTACTATTTGTGATTTGATCCAATTGATGATCAAATCCCAGATCTTCTGTACTAAATGTAAGTGTGCTTGATACATTTCACCTGATTAACAAGGAAGTTAATTAAATGAGATATGGGGTATTTATATTACAAAATTAGTCAACAAAATAAGTTAAAAACAGCAGTCATCTTTCCAATAAAAATAATGGTGTGATATATAAGTATTTACTTAATAATGTATCTAATTTTTTTTGTTAGTTAATTCAAGGATTTGTATACAGTAATATGCAGAGGCAGTTTTATAAGGTTTTTCAGTGGGCCCCTTCTTTCACAGTCATTGCCCCCACCTTATGATAATGATCAACAATGTATATAATATGCAATGCATTAATTCTTCTTGATATGTGTGGTCAGTTCTCAAACCATGTAAGTTGGCGAAAGAGCAGCTTACAATATCACTTGTTACGGTAAGATTAGCTGAGCTTGCCACAAAAAAGGTTTTGCACTTATTTCCTGAGATTTATAGTTTCAGAGGATGAAAATTTGCATATAGCAATAATGACACCATTTACAAGAATGAAATATTTTTTTCATTGTTTTGGCAATTGACTGAAAATAAAAATTAACATACAATGTACTCACACATTATCAACTATTGTTGTACACATTGAATTACATATTTTCATCAAAAGAAAACACTTTAAGTACGCTTTTTCATCAATTGAAACTTGAGTGGTCATACAAATAATAACATTTAATAAAATTGAGAATGGAAATGGGGGATGTGTCAAAGAGACAACAACCCAACCATAAAGCAGACAACAACAGAAGGTCACCAACAGGTCTTCAATGTAGCTAGAAATTCCCGCACCTGGAGGTGTCCTTCACGTGGCCCTTATTAATATATATACTAGTTCAGTGATAATGAACGCCATACTAAACTCCAAATGGTACACACGAAACTAAAATTAAAAATAATACAAAACTGACAAAGGACAGAGGAATGATTAAAGTTCTTTACCATCTCAATACTGTCTATACATGACAAAAATAAGAAAACAACTAGATACAAAAATTTACGTTCCATACTGTAAGTGACAAGTAGTAGTGGTGAGTAGCAAACTCGCGTCGTGTAAGAGAAAACTATAAACCATGAGATTCCAAGCCTTCTTATTACACAAATCCTTTGTTAATTGTTTAGATTTTTTAGGCTACCATGTAAGGATTTTTTTTGTAGGAATATTAATACTATAAATACATTGAAATACAATAAGGAAATACTAGATCAATATTTAAGAATTAGCATACATGTAGCTGCTAAAGGTTATAAAAAATGCATGGTCTGACCTGGTTAAGTATTTATGGTCATTCTCTCAAAAAAAGCACAGGATGTGTTTACCTGTTCTTTATTACAGATACATGTACAGACAGACGTGTTAATATAATGTACATGTACAGACTGTACATGTACATTATATTCACACAATTAAATTTGCATATACATGTAAACGAGGAAGGGGAAGTATATAAGATATACCCAGGACATACATGTACTCCAGATGAGGAACTGTTCTTTGTATTCAACAATAATAGCCTCAAATAAAGGGCTATATATATCACCATAAGGTTAAAAGGTCTTTGATCTAATCTCTTTCTTTAAGCACTTATATAGCTGCTTGTTTGCTTAGCATGCAACACTAGAGAATAAGAACAGTGTCAGAATTATGCATATATCCGGGTAGGATGAAATATTTTCTTTGTGACGGTTACCTTATGAGCTACCACTTTAAGGTACATTGCTAGGATAGTCCATGTACATGAACAAATTAAATTCTTTCATATGGCATTAACCGGTTTTTTTAATTGACTTTGGAATTAAATGTACATGTACCGGTATGTTTCTTTTACAAAATTAGAATGAATATATCTTTGCCGGTTTGGGTTAAATACAAGGTCAGACAGGAATAAAAATCTGGCCATATGTGATTATTTTTTCTCCTGTATGCACCTTGTGGGGGACATAGAAAACTGGTTGTCTTTGTTTGTCAAGTGTTGTTAGTGCCTTAAAGTGTACAATTCATGTCAGATTCATTTGAAAATTATAATATGTTTTTTATCAGTAGTGTATCAGACGTGTTTGAAAAAAAATCAGTGCCAATGAACTGTTTCTTAAACAGTTATACCTCTTGGAAACATTAATTATATAGAAAATTGTATTGTTATTCTCTCATTTGTACAATTTGTCTTTTCATATAAAGTTATTTGTAACAAAAATTTGAAATATGTGCAACATGGTGGACATTGGAACTTTTCCATTCTTTTATTCAAATTAGAAAAAAACAACAAAAAAAGTTAAAAAACATATGTATATAATGTATATCATATAAAGTCTTTTTATTAAAGTCATAAGAAACGAGTGACGGGTGAAAAATAATGTTCAAGTTCTTCCAATTCTTAAACCAATGCATACAAACATCATTAACTTAGTCTTCTGTGCACAAATTTATCATTTTTTTCGTGTAAATTTCGTATAATCGTCAATTTTTTTTCTCAATCCGTCAGTGTTGTTGTGAAAATATGGCAGATAATTAAAGTTCATGTTTTGAAGCAGAAATTTAAAGATTGTCACCTATTTGTAAACAATCGATAAAAAATCAACCAAAAAGCATGGAAATTGAGCACATGTTTAACATGCAAATTCAGATTATAGTTTATTTTAAGGACATCCATGCGTATTGTGATCACCGGATTTTTACGAGATGGGTCACACTGAGGTCACTTTGCATACGGAAAATATGTTGGTTCCAGGAAGCAATTAAAATTAAGTAACCTTCTTCTAAATATGAATAAATTAAAGAATTTTCTTCAGAAAAAAGTATATGTACATAAGTTTTATACTGAAAATTATCCATTCTGTTATAAAAAAAAACATATGCATTTTTTTTTTGATTTGAGGTTCCTTCTGACTTTAACATTTAGTTTTAGTAATTGCTAGAAAGACATAGTTGGTCTCCTAGAGTTACCTCCCTTACAGCTATTTGACTATAGTCATGACAGCACTTGTCTGTGTGTCATGTATGTTCAACTTAGAGTTTATCAGTTTTGAAACAAAGTGGCCTTTTTCTTGGTGAAGGAATGAGGGCACAATTTAATTGGGGAAAGGGTGTAAAGGGGAAGGGGGTAATTTCTACAGTTTTGGTGGGGTTTTTTTTGCCATTTGGTCCAGTCATACATGTATATGAGCTGGTCCAATAATATCTTATCATTACTGGACCAAATGCTCAGTAACTAAAAAAATTACCAATAAAGAACAAAGACAACTTCTTTTACTCAGTTTATGATTAAATAGTCCATTTTTATTATTTTTAAAAACAATCAAAAAGCTTAGTAACCTACCAACCCATCTTTTTTATTGCTCTCCGGCTTTGGCAAACCAATATTTTTTTAAATGGTGATCCTACACCAAGAATTGATAGACCTAGAAAAAAGTCTGTTTTATATTTTGTATTAAATGAACCATTACTATTAAAAGATCATAATTTTTCAAATTTTGGGACCTCAGGATTATGTTGTTTTTAAGCCCAGGATTTCGGGATTTCATGTTTTTAACCCCGGGATTTCGGGATCAGGACCCCTCCTTCCCTCCCTCAATTACGCAAACTTTGACAATGAACTCTACAAAACCATCAATGAGAAACTGCAATGTTATTTAAAGGTTGTTGGGTATATACACATTTCATTAAGGACTTATCTAGAATGAATTCCATCAGGGGTTGGGTAGCCTCTTTTACCCAAGAACCGTTACCCAACCTATACAATTTAATTCGAAATTTAATATGTTATTGTGTGTTAAAATCTGTTTTTAACCCCATCACCTCAATTTTTTTTTAATTTAGGTGTCTTTTAATCAGTACAATAAATTCTGGAATAGTCCTGACAAAGTAAGACACTATAAAACCAGAAAAATCTAGTTCTTGTTAGTCAAGTTAGTTAAGAATAATTTTTTATGACTTTTTTTGGCTGATTTATATGTACTTTTAATTACCCAAAGTATCATATGTGCAACAAATATAGAGTAATATGAACAGCTCAATTTCAGAATTCCATACATCATGTACATTAGTGCAAGAGAACTTAGAAATGAATGTACAATTTGCATGACAAAATGTTACACTTTGGTATTTAAATTAAAAGGAAATTAAATAAAAAAGATCCTTTGATAATTCTCATAAAAAAATGTATTTTTGGACTTACAATCTCTTATCTCAAGACCAGACATTTATGGTCAGGTTGCACCTATGAATTGACACACCGCCAGTGACACTGGTAAATCCAAAAAAGGTTCTACAATGTGGATTCATTAAAATTCGTTGAATACAAATTTTTCTGAATTTCATGTGTACAAGGGAACCACCAATTCAAATGTTACAAATGAAAGAATGTAAGCAGACTTTGCCAAAAGCACTGAATACCTCTGAGAGATGAGCAACTCAGACATTGCATACCCTACCCAATTAACAGAATTGCTTATCCTTTCAATTTTTTTTGGACAAAAAATTTAACTACATGTATAGCTCTCACATCTAGTTGGGTTAGTTTTCATCATATATTCCTAATCAATTTTCCAGAATTCAAAATTATTCCATATTCAAATGATTCCTTGTTTTAACAATTAAACTATTATAATATAATTTCAAATTACAATTTATAAAGCGTCCACACCACAGTATAATTCAAATTAATGATTGAAGAAAAACACATTTCTAATGCGAATTGAACAATAAGAATTAGACAACTAGAATTATACAATTCAAATTAGACTTGAATTCAAAAGAAAAAAGAAAGAAGAGTTTGTGAACGTGATTAGAGAATTTGATTTGCCCTTGATTCGAAATGTAATTGGAATTAAACAAACATGTGAACGAGGCATTATTTCCAAAATACATACAATAAATCTTTCCTTATTTGCAGGTAAAGGTACACAATAATAAGATGTTTTACAAAGAATCAAAAGAGTAACAGAAAAACAATTATACATCTTCAAGGATTTTTTACTGGCTCTTAAATTACAATCAAGATTTCTACTGGTAAGTTTTTATTTATCAAATAGAGTTACCATGGACTGGTTACAGAAGATTTGCTATAATTCATGGAAGGAATACTAATTTTGTGGATTTCATAGGTATATGTTAAACATGAATTTAAATGTTCTACAAGTAGAAATTTTTTATAAGGTTGGACACAGATTTCCGCAATACCATGAAATCAAATTATCACAAACCTCAATCCACGAAAAATGGTACCCAGGAAAAAAGGAAAAATCAAGTAACGCAAATTTCTTTCAAATTTTAATTTATGTCTGAGCATTTACAATCTTGAAAAAGAAACATTTGATTCTATAGATTATACTGCAATTTTAGAAACTAATACACCACACATCTTACCTTTTTAAAATGTACAGCTGATATTAAAAAGAAGATGTGGTATGATTGCCAATGTGACAACTTTTCATTAGAGACCAGATGAAATTAACAACTAAAGGTGACTGTGCGGCCTTCAACAATGAGTTCATTTGAATCTAACCTGAAAGTGAAAACTCATATGTATTCACAGCCATAAGATTATCACTTTTGATTGAGATACATGTATTTGTTAAATATATTTGCAGAATTTTGAAAGCTTTTTAATTTTAAAGTGTTTCTATTTTACAGAGAATGACCCTATAGATACATGTAATTCTGTTTCACAAAAAGGGTTATCTCCCTTTCAATGTACAATTTAATTTAACACTTGTTGAAGAAAAATATTTGGCCACATTTATAATGAAGATATTGAGGGAAATGGTCTGCTTTAATAAAATTAGGACAAACAATAGAAGAAAAAGGATGAGAAAACACCCTGTAAAATGTCCTTGCTGCATTATTTAAAAAAAAATGTAAGTTCTTGATGTGTTTTTTTTTAATTCTATCTTCAGTGACAGATCCAGAGGGGGTTAAAGAAGTTAAAAACACATTTTTTTGGATGATCAATGCATTTGAATGGGTAGATATGGGTAAACCCCCTTTTGAAATGGCTGGATCCACCCCTGAGCTTTTTGCATGGTCACGATGGTATGGTAGTAATTTCTGTTAAATGAAATTAAAATTTAAATAAATATTTCTATTTTGCAAAGGCATCATACATACATGCATATGCAGTTTGGTATTTCACCTTTATTTCCATTTTATTTCAGTTGGGGTGTTTTCTCTTGCGATTTTTTTTCTATTATATCTTTACTAGAACACACCCGCGAAATCGCGGGCATTCAGAGCGTAGTTTAAAGTATGTGAAGTGTTGTAGGTAGAATTTTCGTAAAATATTGAAAGACTGGAGAATTTCAGCAAATAAGTCATAGGTTATTGGGGACAGGAAAATGCTTTTTTTTTTATCCGTCCTCCTTTATTTCCAATATTCCCATTTTTTGGTTTTCTATCAATTTCAATATGAACATACATTTAGTATGTTATGAACATTCAAGTAAGGAGCCTGTAATTCAGTGGTTTTTGTTTGTTTATGTGATACATATTTTTTTTCGTTCATTTTTTTGTACATAAATAAGGCCACTAGTTTTTTGGTTTCATTTGTTTTTACATTGTCATTTCGGGGCCATTAAAAGCTGAGTATGCGGTATGGGCTTTGCTCGTTGTTGAAGGTCGTATGGTAACCTATAATTGTTAATATCTGTGTCTTATTGGTCTCTTGTGGAGAGTTGTCTCAACATGGCAATCATACCACATCTTCTTTTTTTTTGTAATCAATAAACTTTGTAAAAGATTTAATGACTGGAGAATTTCAGAAAAGGTATCAAAAGTTCACATGCATATTTTTAGCGCTTATCTGTATATTATGAACATTCATTACTGTATAAATATAGTGTATTTACTTTCAATTTTAAGTGTACTAATCGATCCATACTGTGGTCATTGAAATATTATACAGACCCTCTCTATTTAATAAACTCTGTGACTGCCGTGGATAGTAAATTTGAAAATGATAGCAGATTGAATTCTTTATTTTTTGTATATGTATGTTCAAAGTATACAGAAAAACGCAAACCGGAAGTCTAATCTGACTTAAAATTTCGTCCAATGACGGGACAATATCCAGATGCCTTTTTTCTCATTTTTCTCCAAAAATAATTCAATCTTAATAATCATATGAATGGATGACAAATGGCACTATGCACTGTACCTATAGGACACAGAGGCGTGTTGATCAATTATTTGTGGAAAGAAGAGAAGCGACACCAAAAATGAAATCTTCTCGTTTAATAGTATAGATAAACAATAATCAGCTGATTTTAAATGTTGTTAAAAAAAATAGGTCACTGACAGATTTCAAGAAAGATATATTAATTTTCTGTTTTGTCCTTCTTCAGTAGCTGAGAAACTTTGGAATTCAGCAAGTAGATATATATAATATATAATACAATGTTCTGTATCATACCATTAGGTATATTTAATAAAGAACAGTTTGACACCTTAAGTGTTCTGTACACAATGAAATGTAAGATAAAGGTCATGTTAGTTGTTGCAAAATTGAAAAAATCTTTGTTGCAGTATCTTTAATTAATATTTATTATTATATAAATGCAAAAGACAGGGGACCTCAAAATTTATGTTATCAAAGAATCAATTACTATATATCAATCCACTTGTTATCACTTTTAACTTAAAATATGTAAGACAACTTGATTCAGTGAAAAATCCAGTGGCGGATCCAGGGCGAGGGTTCCGGGGTTGGATACCCCCTTTTTTTGGACGATCAATGCATTTGAATTGGAACATATAGTTGGAACCCCCCCTTTGCCCTGGGTTGGGAACCCCGCGTTTTAAAATGGCTGGATCTGCCCCTTAAATCACTCTTGCTGGTGCTTTATGAAAATCATGTATGACCTGTGTAAGATTGAGAGTAAATCACTTACAATCACAAGGGCTTTCATTCATAAAGATTTAGGCAGTCTCAGGGTACTAAAGTTATGATCAAAACACCAATTCAAGTATTTGATAATTGATTTTGCAGTCAGAGTATTAGAATTGTACTCTAAAGTATTAATATGACTGCAAGGCCAGCTTTCATTATGAAAATTTGTTACCAAGACTTGAAACAAGATGTAAGAACTTTATTGTTGACACATTTTAAATAAATTGAATTGAATAGTCATATTGATAAAACAGAGAACTATTAAGTTTGTTAATAGATTAATAATATTGAATAGTGAAGAGGCAATTCCATTGTTTTGATAGAACACGCTGTTGAATTCTTACTGTGTCTAGATAAGCTGGTATTCAAAGCACTTGTCATTGACCTGAAGTTTGTGTTTTTGACACAGTCTTTTAAGATATATAAACACCTCACCATATCCTCACCTGTGAATTGACAATTTTTTTATATACAAAAACGTGAAGGTGAAGAATTGGTTAGTAGTTCACCGATTTATAAGGGGCGCTAAACCTTTCCCTTTAACACAGATTAGAGTTTAATTAGTATTCATCTTTAACTGGATGCTTCTTGCAGGGAAAGTGGTGTACTACATGTAGTTTTTGTCTCGCCTGCAATGAAAGTTTTCATTCATTTTCATGATTCATGGGTCAATGTTAAGTTTCAGTGTTTAGATATAGGAAGATGTGGTGTGAGTGCCAATGAGACAACTCTCCATCCAAATAACAATTGAAAAAGTAAACCATTATAGGTTAAAGTACGGCCTTCAGGTACTTTAGGTCTGTTTTACAAGTACTATAAGCAATAGGTCATCTTTATTGGTGTACCATATAACCGTAAGTTGATTATGTCTGTCTAGCAGTAGCAGGTATCATCTGACCTTGATCTCATTTTTGTCTTTTGGTCAATTTTTAGTTCTTGTGTTTTGGTCTGTTTTTCAAATACGTAATAGCAAAAGGTCATCTATATTTAGTATATGGAATAATTGACAGGTTTATATATCATTGTTTACAATTCTTTGACTTTGATTATAGACTAGATCAGAAAATTGTCAAAGTCCTAATTGAACTCTGATAAAGATGAATAATTAGATATAATAAGATCAAATGTAAACTAAGGACAGAAATCAGATATATACGGGTATTTCAAGAGTAAGAATTAAAAACTAAATAGAAGATTAGATGAATCATTAAATAGTCTGAGGAATGAAATTATTTGAAATATCTTGATGTCTAATATATGTCATTTGACAATTTTCTCATTTTTCTGCAACATGTGCAATGCATACCTTTGTTATTGCACAACGAAAAAATTTAAAATACATTTGGGAATATAATACCTATATTTAATAGTTCAAACACCTTATTGGGTTGATAGCTGCTATATTTAGCTGGATGTTCAAGGTCACTTTTATTTTTCCAAGGCCTAGAAGACAAAGGGTTAGTTGTAAACAAAGTCATGTTATGTAATAAACCACAATGTTTGTTTGCTCACCTGTACCAAAGGCCTTTTGATAATTATACAGCTATCACTGAGGACATGTTATCATCTCGATATATTATTGTTGACTGTGATTTCATTATTATATTATGTATGATACATATTTTTAAGGGATTTTAGGGGAAAAGGTTAAACCACAAATTTTCAATAAGCTTTAAATGTAGACTTTTGGCGACCTCACTAAATCAAAGATCCATGAAAATTGGTACCAACGAAAAATTTAAGAATCCACAATATAACAAACCTAAGTGAGAACTGTTTGAACTTTCTTAAATGTCTGTTTCTAAAAGACTTGAGGAGAGAAGGGTATTATAATATCCCAGGATTACCTGTATTCAGATTTTTAATATTATATGTCTTGAGCTTGTATAACTTTAGATCTGGTTTTTAGACAAATCTTCGTTTTACCATTATGAAAACCTGAGATAAGATACTTTTTTTTTTATGTCAAATAGAAGGCTTTATTAAGTAAATTCATTGTAAGACTCTGAATGGATTGTTTTATCACTAGGAATTATTTTGAATTAGCACCATTCATAAAATTATGACCTTTTCTCGGCCCCTTGATGGACATATTTACTTGACTATACAATACTCAAACAAATTAAATTTGATTTAGATAATTGCAATACACACACATCAATTAAGTTTATTGCAATGAACACATTGATTAAGTTTATTGCAATGAACACATTGATTAAGTTTATTGCAATGAACACATTGATTAAGTTTATTGCAATATGCACATATTAATTTAGTTTATTGAAATACATATATTGATTTAGTTTATTTCAATATGCACACATTGATTTAGTTTATTGCAATATGCACACATTGATTTAGTTTATTGCAATATGCACACATTGATTTAGGTTATTGCAATATGCACACATTGATTTAGGTTATTGCAATATGCACACATTGATTTAGTTTATTGCAATATGCACACATTGATTTAGTTTATTGCAATATGCACACATTGATTTAGTTTATTGCAATATGCACACATTGATTTAGTTTATTGCAATATGCACACATTGATTTAGTTTATTGCAATATGCACACATTGATTTAGTTTAATGCAATATGCACACATTGATTTAGTTTAATGCAATATGCACACATTGATTTAGTTTATTGCAATATGCACACATTGATTTAGTTTATTGAAATAAGTACATATTGAGTTAATTGATATCAATTATACAATCATCGATTCAGTGTATTGCAATTCACACATTTTTATTTAGTTTATTGCAATACACACATTCATTTAGTTTATTGCAAATTGTCTATCTGTTGTTGTCTGCTTACTTTTACAAAAACTTTTTTCCTTTGACACTATGAGACCAGTTGGAATCATACATGGCACATTTATCATTGGAAAATCTAGTTTAAAAATTGTGTCTGATGATGATGCTGCCAACCAACATGGCTAAAAATAAAAAAGTGAAAAATTTGGTATATTTCTTTGATAACTGCTATTTCTAAGAAAATCTGTAAGTGTCACAACTATTCAAATGATTCTGAACGACATACTCCTTCGCCAATAATGAATTTAAATTTTCCTCATTTTTTAAATTTTCGCAACTTCCAACAGAAACCCTGGTTCTGTATGATGAAATTACTGTCTATCTACATCAAAGGAGTAGGGGCATTAAGGCCTGGTTTTGGCCCAAGAAAATAAAATGTTTGATAACTTTCTCCAATTGGCACATAAAGTCAACATCTGTATCGTTTTAAAAGACCTAATAAATTCAAAAGTATCATTTACCAACACCTTAAGAAGCACAACCATCCTTTTAAATATTTAGCAGTTCAACCTTTAGAAGTAGTAAATAAGCAGCCTGGTGAATCGCATTCAAAGTTTGTACGATCACGGAAAATAATTGAATTAAATTGGATTAAAAAATTACAGACAGTTTACCCTCTCGGTCTAAATGATAATATCATGGGAATTGGTAATATATCTAGAACCAATTCCGTTAACATTTTGGATATTGTTTCTAAAACTGTTCGTAAAAACCGTTCTCACGGTTGTAGAACAAATCGCAATCAAAGAAAATTTCGGGCCAATCATACCAATATTTCGGACCTTATTTCTATTTCAAAAAACAACGGCAGACATTATCTGTTAACAAAACTCTGTTCGTTACCGGTTAATAAGTTAAATAAAATTTTGGAGGATTGCAACACAATTTCATATAGCAGTCCTGAGTATGAAATTGTTCAAATTATTATGGCATATTGTTATTCTAAATTATTTCCCAAAATTGATCGCCCTGAAGATCATAAAAAACATTTTATTAAAATTAAGTATGTCAACAAAGGCTTTGATTTTGTAAATATTGCCGGTATATTTAACGACCATTCTGTTAAAGAACAAATTCCTGGATATTTTGACAATACTGAGCTACCTCTTATTTGTTATATTTACAAGAAATCTACCCGGAAATTTGTGTTTAATTATAGTCAATTGTGTAAAGATGTTAATATCAGTGAAAATACACCTACTTCATGTAATTGCAGTAATTCCGAATATATTTATGGACCCATTTCCCATGTTATAACAGGAGATCTTAACATCGTTCAAGACCGAGAGTTAAAATCATTTCTCAGTAAAGGACCTAAATATCGTCCCCCGTCAATTATTAATTGGAATGAGTGTCGTAATATCATCCACGACTCACTCCTTACTTACTGTATGAAATGGATAAAACGGGAAAAAGCTGACAAAAAATCTTTGGACTCTTTTTTTAATTCAGTAATGAAGATAGTTGATATACGTATTCAACATTTTAAAGAACATTTTACTATTAACAATAACCACAATAAACCTATTTCTCGTATCAAACATAAACTAAAAGAACTAGCCAAGGAATTTGTTTTTGTCCCGGCCGATAAAGCTGCTAATAATATTATTATTGTTTGACGTAAATTTTACATCGAGGTTCTGAAAAAGGAAATCACCAATTCACCAACATTCCAACTGACTCCATTTTCAGAAAACGAAATCTGTAACAAACATAAACTTTTAGCCACCGCTTTACAAGCAGAGCCAAATACAATGAAAGTTCCAACTATGTATTGGCTTCCGAAGCTACACAAAACCCCTTACAAATATAGATTTATTTCGTCTTCAAGCCATTGTTCAACTACTAAATTGTCTATTATTCTTACCAGCACACTTGGTACAATTAAAAACCTTATAATAAATTGTTCAAATAAGGACTTCGAAAATAGTGGAATAAATTACTTTTGGAGTGTCAAGAACTCGTTGGAAGTACTTGATAAATTGCATGCTTATATTGGTGATTTTGAATCTGTTCAAAGTTTTGATTTTTCTACCCTGTATACCACATTGCCTCACATTCTCATTAAGAAAAAATTCACACATCTAATTAAATGGGCATTCAAAAAATCAGAATGTGAATATATATGTTCAAACTCTTTTAGGTCATTTTTTAGTAGCAATAAACAAAAAAACTATGTTAATTGGACATGCTTTGATACTATATATGCCCTTGAATTTTTACTAGATAACATTTTTGTTCGCTTTGGGGATTCCGTATATCGTCAGATTATCGGAATTCCAATGGGGACTAACTGTGCACCACTTATTGCGGACCTCTTTTTGTATTGTTACGAGTTACAATTTATGACAAAAATAAGCAAAGACCCATCAAAACAACATCTGATAAACAAATTTAATAATACTTTTAGATATTTGGATGATATTTTCGCTCTCAATAATGACGACTTCAGTATGTATATTAATGAAATTTATCCTGGTGAACTCACTTTAAATAAAGCTAATACTAACAATGACCACTGCCCTTTCCTCGATCTTGATATCTATATCACTAACGGAAAGCTGAATACTAAAATTTATGATAAAAGGGATGATTTTTCATTTCCTATCGTTAATTATCCGTTTTTAGATGGTGACGTTCCCTTGTCACCATCTTACGGTGTTTATATATCTCAACTTGTACGATTCGCTCGTGTATGTAACAATGTTTTAGATTTTAACGAGAGAAATTTATGTATTACTGAAAAATTATTACACCAGGGTTTTCGATATCACAAACTAGTCAAAACATTTACTAAATTTTATCATCGGTATAAAGACATCATTCGTAAATATAGCTCAACATGCAGACTTTTTATACGTTCAGGTATTTCACATCCAATTTTTTATGGAAATATTCTTTATAAAGCACAAAGGTGTCAGTATTCACCTCATAAACTTACAAAACCTTTGAATAGACTTATTAAGAAGGGATATAATTACGATACTGTTGTCAAGTCATTAAAGATTGCATATTTTGGCGTTAATATTGAGTCACTGATAAGGTCTTTGCGTCGGAACTAAACACATTTATTCTAAAAACAGTTGTTGGCATGACACGGGTTATGTTCTTCTCATATATGTTATGATGGTATGATACTAAACCCCTTACGGGAAGGATTGTGCCTGATGTTCATATGATGAAATCATAATCTTTCAGTCAGTTTAATTGAAGTCTGGAGCTGGCATGTCAGTTAACTGCTAGTAGTCTGTTGTTATTTATGTATTATTGTCATTTTGTTTATTTTCTTTGGTTACATCTTCTGACATCAGACTCGGACTTCTCTTGAACTGAATTTTAATGTGCGTATTGTTATGCTTTTACTTTTCTACACTGGTTAGAGGTATAGGGGGAGGGTTGAGATCTCACAAACATGTTTAACCCCGCCGGAATTTTTGCGCCTGTCCCAAGTCAGGAGCCTCTGGCCTTTGTTAGTCTTGTATTATTTAAATTTTAGTTTCTTGTGTACAATTTGGAAATTAGTATGGCGTTCATTATCACTGAACTAGTATATATTTGTTTAGGGGCCAGCTGAAGGACGCCTCCGGGTGCGGGAATTTCTCGCTACATTGAAGACCTGTTGGTGACCTTCTGCTGTTGTGTTTTTTTTTATTTTGGTCGGGTTGTTGTCTCTTTGACACATTCCCCATTTCCATTCTCAATTTTATCATAATGTTTAGAAATGCATTAAGGGGGCTCGCGGGTCTAAATCATTTTTTTAATTTAATATAAGATTTTGCTATATTTTTCTCTAAATGAACTTTATCTTATACCTAATAGAAAGATGAAATAAAAAAATGGGGTCACCGGTCATTTACGCTCACAATTTGCCTTCGAAAGAAGCATACATTTTTGTTAATGTCCATTTTTTCTGTTGAACTAATAAGAGAAATAGCGGTAGTATCGAAATAAAAAAAGATCTAAATTACAGAAATCGCTTAAATTTTACAATTATTTAGTTTATGTACAGCTTATTAGAAAACAACAATAAAAAATATAGGTCACCGATGAGTTAAAAAGGATATTTCAATTTTTATGCTAAAAAATGACATTTTTGCACCAAAGGGAGATAATTTGAATCTTTTTCAATGATATCTACATTTAAAAAGTCACCTGGGGCCAACATGCATTGATTTTTTGGAACAATTTTTGTACCATATGATAAAGTAACAACTACTAAAGGTAATTAATAAGATTTGTAATGAAAAATAAATGTTTGATTTTTTTCTTAAAATTTTATACCCGCGAGCCTCCTTAAGCGTCAAGAAATATCAATGAAAAACATTAAGAATGTTATGTGATGACGTCACATTTACATCATTATATGTACTGTTTTTACAAAAATGATGAAAAATACAGTATTTATGTGTTTTCTATCTTTAATTCTGCTGTGGAAACATTGTGCCCAGCCAAGAAACAACAAAATAATTTAACAGAAGCTTAATTATAACTATTGACAAAATCTCACTAAAAATACAGTTGTTTCTTGGGTGCGCACATACTTTTTCAATTTCAAATATACTTTAAAATTTGATGAAAAACAAAGAAAATCATGAAATTTTACAAAATATGCAAATTAAGTCATGATTGTTGCCATGGTAACTTGTTCAATGTCCAAAATTGTTTTGTTTTTCTGAATACCTTGTACCTTAGATATTGTTCAGTAATTTAAAAATATGTATGATAACTTTTAAATTTGCAGTAATTTTTGGGCCAAATAAGGGCCTTATTGCCCCTACTCCTTTAGAAGTGACTTCTAATTGGAGTGATTGTCTTTAAAAGACAAATGCTACCATTTTCCCCCAATTTTTGCCTATTTAAATTTTGAAAGTACTAAAAATGATCAACAAGACTTGATCTACAAATAAATCATTATTGCTGAAATCCTTGTCGACTTTTAATAAAAGACTAGGAGATATTGCCTTTATAAAATGACTATGTTTACCAACAGTTTGGATTTTTGCCAATATCTTGTAACCTCTAAAAGATCTAAGCAAGACTAGACAATTTTTGTTTTTTGGGGAAAACTTCTGTTAACAGCAAAAGAAATATTTTAGTCATCAATTATATTCTAGATAACGAAATTGGAAAGAGATCATTGTTGAAGGTGCAATTTTATATCAACACAGGCTCTCTAGACTCTTAGTTATTGTCCAAAACATGCATGAAATATTTGCCATTGGAAGTAAACAACTAGCTAACATTTAATCAATCTACACGAGTTTTGTTACATTCAAGACCTATTATAGGACCCTTAATATACTGCACCTTCTCATACAGTGGCGGATCCAGAGGGGGGCTCGGGTTGAAACCCCTCCCCCTTTTTTTTTTACGATCAATGCATTTGAATGGGGACATATAGTTGGAATTCCCCTTTATCCTGGATTAGGATATCCTCATTTTGAAAATGGCTGGATCCACCCTTGTTCTCTCATTTTAATCTACATTTATAATACATTTTATAATTAACATTGAATGTGATATCTGTGCATGTTAAGCTATAATACACTATCAGGTGAGTGTCATTGACTCAATTGAAATTTGTAGTCCTAAATTCTATGTACCTATATATACTATCTAACTGTAAGATCAAGTGTACTAGAGCAGAACTTCAGTTATAAACAGAATCCTTCTGTTCTGGTGATCCATTCTGCAGCAAGATCAAGTGTTCTAGAGCAAAACTTTAAATGTTATCCTTTGTCCATGTGATCCATATATGCATAAGTGTAGCAGAAGTGAAATTTATAAAAATAAACATCCCTAAAGTATACATTTACACATATTGACATATATATGCTTCTGAAATAATTTTTAATCTTTTTGCAATGGGAAAATAAGAATGGATGGGATGTTTGATATTTATTCAGTCTTTAATTTTCTATTTTGTGTTTTGTGTACAGTTGTTTGTGTACAGTTGATTGTGTACAGTTGTTTGTGTACAGTTGTTTGTGGACAGTGGTTTGTGTACAGTTGTTTGTGGACAGTTGTTTGTGGACAGTTGTTTGTGTACAGTTGTTTGTGTTTTGGTCTTTATATTTTTTTGCCATGTTGTCTTTTAAAAGTTTGAATGTCCCTTTGGTATCTTTCGCCTCTCTTTTATGAAATACTAAATACTTTGTTGTCCTAGACATGACTAAAAGTCACACATACAAAGAGATAAAATGAAGGCTATATGTCATGGAAGATGCATGCATTATAGGGTTGACGTGAAAATATCGCTCTTTAGAATTAGGTTACAAGGAAAGTCGGTAATACACTGTGGCTATGTAGGTAGTACCTGTATTATCGTGATTATAGGTGAGGGGGTCATAATAAGGCCACTGATATGTTGAAATATGTATTTGGATGACGTAACTAAAAGTTGAAACAAATGGAAAATGTTAAAACTGCCAAGGAAAGGAATTATATTCTTAAAAAGAAAATGTTGCAAAACTATAGCTATATAAAATGCATTTTTAAACTTATATTAATATTAAATTTGAAATTAGTAATATATGAGTTGAAGCAAAAAAAAAACCCTTTTTCATACAGAAATATTTAATAATCTTGTATTTTTATAAATTTTCTTATAACAAGACTGAGAAATGTCTATGCTTGAAAGAATTGCAGCAATATTTGACCTGAAACTTTTAACTATGCATCAATATGTCCACATAGAATATCTGATAAATAACATTTTAAAAAGCACAAAATGAGCCCTAATTGCACATACATCTTTGAGAAACATGATATGATGAATCCAATTTGTGGCCTAAACATCTTTTAAATAAGACTGTAATTGAAAAAAAACAATAGACAATATGCAACATTTTGTAAGTACATCCAAAGTCCAATCAGATATATATGACTGCATATTGATACAGTGCGTATCCTGCAGACCGGCACAGTAAAACACAAGCACACTTTAGGTATTTGTCCTTGTGTCAAATGTTAGAAATCCAAGGAAGATAATCTATTTTTTATGATAACCTTGCAAAACACACATTTAATCTTTGAAGGGGCACCATAATCTTTGTTCAAATATTAAAGTACATTTAGTACTAGTAAACTTCTATAACATTGAAAAAGAGTGTTTATCTTTTTTTAAAGGATGTCAAATGTATTTCATCATGAATTATCCTTGTTGATGTATTGAGTCTCTGTGGCAGAGTGGTCTAAGTAGTTACTGCTGTAATCACTAGCCAGTCAAATCTGGGGTTGTGAGGTCGGACCTCGATGGTGCGATTGCACTCAACTCTATCCTTAATTGACTACGATTGTCAGTTTTCCTATTAAAGGTCATTGGTTTTCTCCAGGAACTCTGAATTCTCCGCAAAGTAAAATTGACTGTAATGAATTAGCCTAAATGTGCTGCTTAAAAGTGGTTTTAAAACACCAAAAATCAAAAATAATCCTTGTTGAAAAGACCACAATAGGATAGTAAACCATTGTAGAATTTACCCCTTCAGCAACAAGTGTGTGATTTACCAATGTTGTCTTTAAGATTATTAATGTTAAATTATCATTTTCCTTTTTTCAACTCCTTCATAACCTTACAGCCTCTTTTTTAACAACTATGTTTGTAGAAATTTGTTATTGATTGATTTTTTGAGAGGATGATATATGTTGACAAGACATTATATATACATTGTCAAGCTGTTGCTTCTACACAACATAAGGATGACAAAAAAAAGATACACTATTTATGGAAAAAGATCAAACTTGTGATCAGCTGATTTCTTATTTTTTTGGTAAGTGAGGAGACAAAATGCAAAAATGGTAGGTTTTGTAGGTACGATTTACCGTCCAGCCCAACAGAAAAACCTTAAACCATCCAAATGGTTTAGATACATAGTTGGTCAACATTTTACTATCCAAAGGTTTAAAAACATGTAGTGGCCATCTCAGAGTCCCACCTCAGGATGCAGGATTTTCTTGTTGCATTGAAGACCCATGGATGGCCTTCAGCTGTTATCTGCTCTTTGGGAAAAATGTTGTCTCTGACATATTCCCCATTTCCATTCTCAATTTTCGGTTTCAAGGATCCAAGGGAGGGGAGGAGAATTCAGGTGACAATCAATGCACTTGAATAGGGACATATAGTTGGACCCCCCTTTTATCTTGGACTAGGTACCCCCTTTTAAAAATGAATGGATCTGCCGCTTAAAATTAAGTTGTACACTCTGTATTGAATTGTGTTTTAATAATACCATTTAGTTTTAAGAACAAACATTTGAAAATCATCCCTTTGTTTGAAGTGTCATTATTTTTTTAAATGTGATTCTTTATGGATTAATAAGTTAATCCTCTTTAAGAATACAATAAGTCATTGGTCTTTAAAAGTTTCAACAATGATTCAATGTATTATTGAAGTATAGTAAAATTAAACAAAATTATCTTTATTTTCAAGTAGAATAGTTTTAAAGGAATGAAATTTACGATATCCTTGAACTCGTGGCATTTACTTTCACCGCAAATCATTCGGAAACAAATTTATAGACCTGTATATATGTCCCTAAAATCCACTGCAACATTTGGATAAACTTTACATACAGAGATAAAAAGTTGTGTAAATTTCACATCAAAGCCAGAGATCAAAGGAGAACATTGGTACCCCTCAAATCTCAACATCTTCAGATATCTTTGCCACCCTCATTCATAAGCCTTGAATACATAAAGACATGCAATACAGATTACGGTTAAGTGTTTCTCAATTCTTAAAACTAGTACAGCTGAAATTTTCCAGTAGGTCTTTGTTTTGGTTTTTTGAAGCAAATTTTGTTGTTAAAACATAAACATAAAGATTATTGAATACATAAATCGGACAAATGCGTTTTAAGTATAGTCTGCATGATATAAAAAATAAGAGGTGTGATAATTGCCAACCAGACAACTTTCCTCCAGAGACCAAATGTTTTATAATTTAAAATTTTAAGGAAAGAAAATGGCAAATTTTTATTGGTACAACATCGATAAAACCAAAAGATTCCAAATATGTGACAAAAATTCAAAATTAACATCAGTGAACATATCCCGAAATGACTCTTAAGGATGTTTGCTGCTCAGTTTCAAAATAAAAAAAACTTTCCAAAGCATGACAAGCAAACATCCTTAAAGGCATATCATCAGGACTCCAAATAACCCCCTCAGAGACATCCTGGTTGCAGGACAAATTCCTTTCAAATTTAGAAGTGTAGGACTACAATTCCATTGTCTCCCATAAAGAAAATTTAGCTAATTTCCTAAATTTAGAAATTTATTTATGAACTCCATGGGTGTAAATTAAGCTAATTTAGCAGATAAGAATTCTATCTTTAGAAATTGGACTATTTTTATTTCTTCTTTTCTCAAGTTTGTTTTGGTTCTGTGACCCATGGTTTGTTATTATTTTGTTTTTATTTGTTTTTTGTTTGTTTTTTTAGCGATCAAGGTCAGGGTTTTGGTTTTGATTTGATTTTTAACTTTTTATTGAATTTGTCAACATGTAAAAATAATGATTTAGTACTTGCATAACAGTAAGAAACATATTTTAATGTTCTCTGTCTTTTGTGTTTGCCCATCTGAAAAAAGGACTTTAAGTCTCTTGCAAAAGCACACCAATAACAATTTTTGAAGTGTATTAATTTCTGACCGTATAGTATACAGTAAATAAATAGTCTGACCTCTGTCTGGCCCTAAAGAACCGACCAAATGGACAGAAGAATTTCATTGAAAATTTCATTAAACCTTGTCAAAACAATGAAATTAATGATAATATCGAGTTATCTGTGATGGAATGCGATAATATACATTATCTCACTGGGTGACATTATTTGACAGTTATCATTATTATCACCTTATATACAAACAGGATCTGAAGATCAACCAGGACAAAAGTGTAGAATGACTGCTGTAGGGGGTAACTATTACAAACATGTTTCACTCCCCTGTCTTGTCTGACACCATAAGGTTATTGAGTTAATTGAACTGTTTGTTTGGGTTGCTTTTTATCATGGTTGAAGTGTAAGCAGTGGACATTTGACTGATATTGATATTTATAATGATTTACATGTTCTAAACTGTGCTGCATATTTGGTTTTCAGGGTCATTTTGTAGGATTTTGATCCAATGCAGTCTTTATTTTTCATCTGGCTTTATAAATAGCTCTTCAGATTTATCGCTTTGAATTGATATATACATATATGTTATTTTATTTTTATTTTTTTTATTTTTTGGCTGTTTGAATAATTTTTTACATTTTTTCTGTCAACTTTTGTTTTTTAACTTATTGTATGTAGCCCAGGATATTAAGTTGTCATTTTATACATTTTCTGGAAAATTTCATTTCTCTTATGTTTGTAGTCTGATAAATGCAGCAGATTCGTTAAACACTATGGAATATTAGCTAAGTAATTACAGTTTCATCAGAGAGAACCTTGGATCTTTATTATTCGCTGTGTGTTAATATTTTCCTGGATCTACAATTGATGGTATTTAAACTTCAATTGGTGGACTTGTTAGATTTTGTAAAAAAAACTTCAAATTAAGAATCTTAAATAAATTGGTAACCATGAAAATAAAGGAATTCACGGAATATGTAACTTCAGTTTTTTTTGTTTTTTTTTATAACTATTTTTGATCACAAAATTCAACTAATGTTTGCATACAGATCTTCTAGATTTGGATCACTGATTTTGTTTTTGTTTTGTAAAGTATGATGTCAGAAAGTTAGATAACCATTGTTTTGCTTATTCTAAATAAAATGGGTAAGCTGTTATGTTTTTCCATGGTGATTCATACAGTTACAACAAGAACCAAATACAATTTAAAGATACAAATCTTTAACAACAAATTGTTGTTTTCCAAATTAAATGACTGTTTCTTTGCTTTACATGTAACTGAAAGCCAAAATTAGCCAACGAGAACGTTTGTAATGTAAAAATAGGGTATTAAATGTCTTGATCACTATTTTTGATTAGTAAGGTTATGACCGAGAGAACGGGATTTAACTTATGACATCATATTGGTGTATGACTTTGTTTGTTAGAGTGTTGCGTAACTTTGACATAATTTGTTTACATCTTCCGTGTTATTGACATCTTATAAATTAAACAAACGTTATACTGATTCTGATGTCATTTGTTTATGATATATTCAAAATTTTAAAGTATACTACTTTTGGTTGTGTTATTTCTTAAGACTGAAGCATCTTATAACAGACAACGCATTGAAGCATTTCTTTTTTATAATTAAAAATTATTGTCTCAAAACATGATGTGCGTTTACAAAAGAATTTTGGATGTGTCCTTAATTTTAAAAAAAATGATAAAAAAGACAAATTGTACATCAAGAAAATATCAATGCACAACTTTAGGATATATATATATCTAACTTTTTGTGAAATCCCTCAACTATTCTCATGTCACTTTGGAATTGTGAAGACAAGCCAATTGTTGTATAAAGACAAAGAAATTAGTTTGAACTGCAACAGAGTCCTAACTTTTACTACTTATAAACAAATATAATAAATCTGAAATCATTAATTGTATCTATCAAGACACCAAACATTGTAACTTAACTGAAAATCAAAACAAATTAAAGACTGCATTTGCGTCAGCAGTAAATTCCACAAAGCAGCGTTTCTTAAGGATACAAAAAAAAAGAAGGAGAAGCCAGTATAATTATGAATGTTAGACAGAGCAAAAACCCATTTACTTTATTTTCTACCTCCAATTTTTTTTTTTTGGAGGGGGGGGGGGGGGGGGTACCACATACTCCTTTGGTAACTTTCACCTGTCTTATTTGCTAAGGACAAAAATTTATGATAAGAATATAATTTTAGTAACATCCAGACTTCATTAAGAAAAAAAAAAGTTTTAAAAAATTTGGTTCAATATAATTTAATTGTTTCACTTGTTGAAGGTCTGTTTGCTTGTATTCATCTGGCCTTGTCGTTAATATTTGTTCAATGTAAAACACGATCTTGTCAAGTTTAGAAATAAACATGAAAGCCTTACATTTTTCTTTGAAATTGCTTTTGCACTACATATTATTTATCATGTTTGTTATCTATTACGTAACAGTATGTGTTTTTAAAAGGAAAGGATTAACTTTCAATTTGAACTACACTTTACAAAATATTAATAAATAGGACATGCTTTTGACATACTTTTTACTCAGTGACGGTGAAACTCGATCAGTGGATTTAAAAAAATAAACAAACCGGTGCAAATCAGTATCATTTTTTATTTACAAAAATTAATGTAAACAATGTCAAGGTTTTCAACGAAATCTTCTAGAATGAGACTAAAAACAAAGTTTAGAGAAAATAACAAGAGATATTGAGCAGGAGTGACAATAACATTAATGTATCAACTTTTTCTGCACCAGATCCCAATTTCATTAATAAATGTATCTTCAATGACATTTGAAGGCAAAATAGTTGAAAATCTAAAAGTTAATGAAAAATAAAGAGTTATAAACCAAAACTGACAAAAAAAACACCCAAAGCTCAAAGAGGAGCCATGATTTGAAATTTAATTATACGTACCACTTTGAACCAAATCTTTTTTTATACAGAATTTTTGTATTTATATCTTTTTTTATTAATGTGTGTTAAATATTTGCCACTGAATTATAAGAAATCTTCCTAATTGGTAATCAATATTTAACTTTATTTAATGTGTATGAAATATCTGTCACTAGATGTTAAGAAAACGTCAAATAAATCATTAAAAATTTGGGTACCTTGGTTGCTAATCTGTCTAGCAAGCTTGGTAATTCTAAACAGACAGTCCAGGGAATATGCCAGTTGCTCTTTTATTATACATTTTAAGGTAATGATAGTAATTACTAAAGAAGCCAAGGGGTTCAAGTAGCTTTCTGTCCTGTAGTATATTAAGTGTTTATACAGAATCTAACTTATTTGTAACTTGGGATTTGTTCCTTTATTTAATAAGTGTGAAACATTTGCCACTGGATGTTAATAAAACTTAAATTATTCATTGCATCATAGAGGTTGTTCTTTCTAGAAAGATTGGTAGTTTTTAAGCTGACAATTCCAGTAGGGCCCTGCACAGGCACTTGTTTCTGTCAATATGGGGTTTACTATCCATACCAGTACAATTTTGTACTGGTATGGATAGTAAACCCCATATTGACAGAAACAGGTGCCTGTGTTAGATCCCCATTCTGTTGAGAAAATTTCAGGGGCTATTTTGAACGAATACTAAAATTTTGTTGGCAGTATAAAGCTATAATATTTTGTCTTTTGGATACAAATTACATGTACAAATGTACTACCTTTTGGTTTAAGACATCCTTTGATTAAGATTTTACGAAATTGCCTTGAGCTAGAACACCAACATGTGCACTAAATAATTTGAGTTTAATATGGACATATTTGATATGTAAATTTGTTGGAAATATTTTAAGTACTCCTGGTATGTAATTATAATATAAACTGTTTAATATTCAAATTGTAGTTGGATTTGACAACTTTTATGTCTATATTTTTTTCAAATTTTGAGACAAAGAAAATTGTTTTTTCAAGTGTAAATATAATTTTTTTTGGAAATTTCTCTTTGAAACAGTTTTTTTACCTGGCTTTTCAAATTTGAACTTGATATTTCCAGTCGAAGTAACACAACGTTTAGAGTCAACCAAATATATGGGAAATTGGACCTTTCTTATTTGAAGGACAATTAAAACCTGCCTTTTTGTATGCATGAATCATCCAGAGTTTTGTTTTATGCATGTCTGTAGAAATGTATTCTTATATTTGGAAACTACTAGTTAAAAATATTGTCTAAGTGAAAACAGATTCATCCAAAATCAATTTATTATTTAAGTGTGTTATGTTTTTCTTCTGATCAGAATATTATTTGTCAAGCTGATAACAAAATTAAAAAGCAGTAAACAAAAATAAAGAAATGTCGAACACCAATTAGATCATTTAAAGCAAATTCTACGTAAATAATCTGTTATTTTACACAGATATTCTCATGCTTGAAAGACATCGGACAATGACGAACGCAGGTACATTTGTACATGCAATCAATGATTAAAAAACATGTTTTTACTTTGACAAACCCTTGTTTTGTCTGTCCAGATTAAATTACATGGTGTACTATTGCTCTCCATACATGGTATATCTTCATTATATATTTGTTCATCTATTATGTTAATTTCATATCATATTTCTTTAATTTTATTTATCTAACGTATTCTGGATAGAACTAGAAAATTCAATTACCAAGGTTATTTGAAAGAAAAAAATATCTGATTTTGAAAAACAAAATTTGTTTAAATTTATATCCAGTGCTTTTTACATGGTAATTTGAAATACCATTTAAAAGTTATGTAAAATGCAAAAAATTACTTTGTCCAAAATTCCTCGTTTTAAATTTTAATTAACTCCTTCTCATCCTGAATATGCATGAAATATTTGCCACTGGACAATTAGCAAACAATAATCAGTTAGTTAATCAAAATATGAAGCATTTGAATTTCAAGAACATCAAATTTGTTTTCTTAATTCTCCAAATGTATCTCCAAGGGCCAATAACTAAGATATTACATAAATTTAGCTATATCTTTGTCTCGATCTGCCCATGGGAGGAAGATTACCATAAGAATTTGTCTTTTTAAATAAGGGGAGGCATTGATTTATTGCTGTCATTAAATTCTTCATTTTTTATTTTTAAAGAATTTCTTTCAAATTCTTCCTTATTATTTTTTAATTGTTTTCAAATCTGCAATTATGATATACTTTTCCAATACAAAAATTGGGATTAAATTTAGAAAAAGTTTACTATAATGTAGAATTTACATTAATGGTATTAATGAAAAATGGTTGTTTCATCCTGGTTGGTGAAAATTATGGTTCATATATTAGATTTATAAAGTTACTTCAGGAAAATGTTTTAAAACCCTTTACATTGTTGTCAGTGTCAATGAATTACCGAATTTCAAATATTTTGTGAATTTAAGTATAATTTCACGTTTTAATCTTATTAAATTAAGATAAAACTTTTCTCCATGTATTGATAGATTTAAAATATTGGAAATATTTATACAATTCTATGTTTTTCTCCCTCCCCGAAGATACACCTGTACAATAGATAGATAAACTGTTTATTCATATTCCATTTAAATTTATTCATATGAACTCGTGACCTGATTTTTCTTGACTATAAAACAGGATGAAGACATCAAGAAATCATGAGTTTCAATTCGGAGGAATCCGAATCTACACCACTTTTACGTGGTCATCGTGTGTCCGTACAAACAAGAGGCCTAGGTTGTCGAAGAAAAATGGTGCAAGTTGGAAAATTAGCTAGGAAGCATATAAGTAATGCATGCTGTAATCGTGAAGTTTGGAAAACAAGATTTCCTATTACAAAATGGATATTGAAATACAGGTAGGAATAATTTATTATAATTTTTTATTTTATTTTTTAAATATTAGTAAAAAACAATCTTGATATGCTGAAAAAGCTAAGAATTTTTGGTAAATTCTATTTTTTGAAAATCTTTAGATTTTTCACCTTTTTTTTCACCTTTTGTTTTCTTTGCTTTTAAGATTGAAATAAAAAAAAATATTCCTTTAATAACATTTTGTCTTGCTCTCTCATCCAAGATTAAAGATTTGCATGTTCAAAGCATGTTTCTTTTATCAGGAATCAGCTAAGCAAACATAAGTGAAATCCATCAGATGGATAAATACATATACATATACATGTAAATAGATAGCTAGAAATTTAGAAACATATTTTTTTCCAATTTTGTAACTTTTCTTAAATGTGATTTTTTTTTCTTATGTTTCTGGGTTAACTTTTATTACAGTGTAAAAATAAAGAAAACAAAATATAGTCAAATACATATAATGAGAAAGAGCGACAATCAAAATTGATTAGACCAAAGTGTCTTATTATCAAATTCTTACACTGAGTTTTAAGTTAAAATTAACTATTAGTTTACTACCCTCCAAAATACAAAATAATACTAAGTATTTATCAAAATGTAGATCATACTAGTGCATTACCTACTTGGCAAAAAAAAGGATTATAGACCTAAGATTAAAGATAAGGGAATAAATGAAGAACCTACAAGCTACAAAAATAGCAACCTAGTTCATATTAAAGAATTATGAGTCTCACTTAAAAATAGAGTAGAAATCATGTGCTCTGGAAGGGTAATGATTTCCTGTTATATGTACATCTCCAAGGTATTCATTAAGCTTACTGCAGATTTGTTAATTTTCACTGACTGTGCAAGGGCTGTATAGCCAGTCAAGGTCGTTAAAAACTTCCATTTGTTGTTAATTTTCATGGGTATCAATTTTTGTGGTTTGAGGAAAACTTGTGTTCAAAATATTTAATTTTGTGGTTTTGGCAAAGTCAGCCAACATTCCTTTGACAAAATTTGTGATGAACATTTAAAATTCTGAGTTGCCCTTTACACACAAAATCCACGAAAAATGGTATCCAACGAATATTGATGAATCTACAGTATTTGGTAAAAATTACAAAGGAACCACAATGAAATGTTGAAGTATAAAATATTTTTTTCTTGACATCAACAGTACAAAAGAAATGAGACCTAGGATGTAAGAATATGTTTTAACCTATCACCTTGATCATGCAGCAACTCATCCACAAATATCCTATTTTACCTCAGATCGACAGATGCCTTGTACAGGTAGAGTTATCTACTTTTTGGACAAGGCCATTTGTAAAGCAAAATTTCTGTTCATATCCATGCAACCTTCCAGTCTTCCAGCTTTTTTCAATGGCAAATAAAATTTCCCACCATTAATCTTGGTTGAAGCACTTTATCAGACCTATTGTTAATTTGCCTTTAACATGAATTTGTATGAAATATTTGCCACTGAAAATTTGGCAAACAATCAATCTATTTAAGATTAGCCACAAAAATTTCACTTGAAACTTAAAAAAAGATAAAAACAACGTTTTAAAGTATAGAATAATGCTTTAATATTAGGTTCCCATTAGTTTTAAGAATATTTTTTTTCATGTAACAGTTATCCTCTTTGATATCTAAACAAATATATTTCTGAACATTAAGATATTTGGGCTGACAACAGTTTTAGTAAGACATATTTTAAGAAGTTAAGTCCCTTGAAATGGATATTCAATGCTTATGTTTTCATTTGTAATAGTTGATGGTATC
This sequence comes from Mytilus trossulus, assembly GCF_036588685.1. Classification (NCBI taxonomy): domain Eukaryota; kingdom Metazoa; phylum Mollusca; class Bivalvia; order Mytilida; family Mytilidae; genus Mytilus; species Mytilus trossulus. Next base: position 45,727,513 of record NC_086379.1, read on the forward strand.
AGTGGAAAACAAAATAGCAGACACTTTCTCATATTGACAGTCTAGCTTAAAGCAATAATTCGCTTCTCTTTTGATTATTATTGAAGGCCAAACAATGAGCAAAACTGATTTTGCATAAATAGCTTAATTTTAAAGGCAATGTAATGACTTACAAATGTTATTAATAAACTCATCATAGATACCAGGACTAAATTTTGTATATATGCCAGACGCGCGTTTCGTCTACAAAAGACTCATCAGTGACACTCAAATCCACCAAAAAGATAAAAAGGCCAAATAAAGTACGAAGTTGTAGACAATGAAACAATCCAAAGGAGAAAACTAACGTTCTGATTTATGCACAAAACAATAAACAAAAACATAGATATAATATCTACAGCAACCAACGACAATAACTGACTTACAGGCACATTACTTCTTGGAGACCTTTTAGTTTTGTTATGCTGTAAGATTGCTGTCAAATTAATATTTACTGACATAAATATTATGATTTAGAGGGGTCAGTACTCTAAGTTTGTTTTTAAAGACATTGTATTACCAGGAGGTCTTTAATTTGACAAATAGGTCAATAAATTGTTCAAAAACAGTTTACCAAAGATTATTCAGATACCAAAACTGTCAAAATCTGTTTGAAGAACTAATATATTGATCTTTTAGCTGTAACAAAATTTACGAATTGATAAAAACTGATATCAAAAAGATATTACCTTTGGCAGTTGGATCATGAAAAAAGATATATCAAAATAAAAATAAAATGATAAAAATTGTTCTAAAGGGACTATTGAAATTTATATACTTTGGATTCATTTATTATTCATAGAGTACCTTGGTCAATCTTCGTTGATTTGTGGCTAAAGGGGAAACCATAGATTTAAATGTTCAATAAAGTATAAATTTTCTATAGGCTTGTATACATCATTGCAAAAGCATGAAATCAAATATCTATGAAAATACCATTTCCATCTTAGATGGATTGTTACCAACTTATATAAATGAATTCACAGTATAGATTTAAGCAGTGAAAAACAGCCAAGTGAAAAGGCTTCAAAAGCCTTCAGTTTCTCTCCATTCTTTAAAAAAGCAAGGCTTTAATAATTCTATTACTTTTACTGATTAGAGAAAATGTAACATTTTAGAATTTTTATTGTTCGACTATTTTCAAGGGCAGATATACATCTTTACTTTATTTCAACACCTTCAAATAAATTAATAAATACAAATCATTTGAGGTCACTTGCATAATCAGATAATATTTGGCCTTCAAAATAAACAGATTCAATAACATATCTCAAACTTGGTGATGATGCTATGCTTTATAAGATATTTTGAGACAATTTAAAAATTTCATATTTGGAAAAGATAACAGTAGTCCACTTTACATTTGTCACAATTCCTCTGACAAGATAAACATACGATCTTAAAGGCAAAGACCGTTTACATACTTTAATTAGCTGATTTTCCTTTTACAAAGTAATGAATTGTCATAACTATGGCCTTGTTGGATGGTCAGTCTCGGAATGTCTACTGTACAGGGGTCAAGAGACGATGTTTTAAGGAATTTGTGGCATGTGCTTGCTGTGTGGTCACTCCAGGAGGTCAATTGAACAATTAAACGATTAGGGTGGTCATTCTTTATTGTCTATTGTTTATATAGCACTTGGTGCATTGTACAATGGGGCATTATGGGTAAAATACTTTTGAGAGATTATCTAAAGAACTATTTTTTCAATTGTTTTGACAAAACATAATCCTATGGTCTTTTTCCTGTTTTTTTGCTGTGAACCTTCCAGTCTCTCTATCCCATCACTTGAGGTGATAAGCAGGTCATTCATTATTATGGCTGCCACTGGTCAGGAACATTGGTTTTGAAAATATACAATAATAAAAGTGTTCTTTTTGTTGTTTTAAGTTGTAATACAAAATGGATAACTCTTCAGTATTTTGCAAAGCAATTCTTCATTAAAGCTTAGTTCTTTGAATTTTTTTTTTTTTTTTTTTAGATTGGTTGGATTTAACTGCTAGTTGAATAAGGGTTTGTCTGGTATGTCCGTTAAATGTGATCATCTCAGGACATTAGCCCATAACACAGGGTTGAGGCAGATTAAGGCAGCTTATTTTTCAGGATAAACAAAAATATGACATTGATACTGGACAAGCTATCAGAGACCTTTGTGAAAAAATATAATTACAAATTTTCAAGATTTTCTTTAATTTAGGATCTTATTTTATCTAAGGGTACATACTGCATTGCAGAAATAATATGTAAATTATGAAGTCAAATATAAGGGGAATGAATCTTCTATTCTTTGAATACCTCCAACCAATGGAATAGGTTAAATTCTTGACCTTGTGTTTCTCTCTATTGACGTCTTTAGAATCAGGAAGGTAGTATACATGTTATTATATTGCCTAGTTTTTGTTGTCATGAACACACTGATAAGTCACACCTTGTAGATAAAGAAGGATTCCAGACACTGTTTATAAAAAGAACTGCTTACCGATTGCACTTCTGTTAGGAGTCAATGTTCTAAAATTATCTATTTATGATATAGTCCAGTCATTTTATAGACTGAAGATCTGTCCCGATCACAATTCTCTGAATGCATATGCCTTTTTAGTCAGGCTTCTTTGACAAAGTTGATTTACCTACTGATTTCATTTTCTTTTTATTAATCTGCTCAAAATTCATTTTCATTTTTAAACATTTTTATATCCTGCATTTTTTGGGGCAATACTATTTATCAGTTTTTGGCATGGTAATCTTTTTTTAGTTCTTTCTAGGTAAGAATATTAATTTCCCAAAATACTCCTGCCCCTAATGCATTTATAAAAGAAAATTGCACTGACTGAAATAAAGAAATAAATTATTCTCTTTTCAAAACCTAAAGTAATGGTAATTTCAATAAGTGATCATTATGGAGAAAAAATGCTGGTTTTTTTAAGGGTTTTCTAACTATTAAAATGTGATATACACTTCACAGTTGAATGATTTAATTTTCATAGAATTGTATCTAACCATTTGGGTTCTTCGGAATAATTTATTTTTGTTTCACTTTGATTGTAAAAGTTCAGTTTAATGAACATTTGAAATTTTGTATCCTGAATCCAATACTTAATTTTGAATATGTGGTTTTGTTGCTTATTTCAGAGTCAATGATCTTACTTCAGATTTTATAGCAGGACTAACGGTTGCTATGACAGTAATACCACAGGGACTTGCTTACTCCACTTTAGCAGGTCTTCCGCCACAGGTAAATATTTTCTTAATTAATTACCTGTACAATGTATACATAACTTTTAAGCGACTCCTATTGGACAACATTCCCATTAGTCTAACTGGGTTTTCCTGGCAGGCATCTGCTCACAGTTTCTGTGCAATAACTTATGAACCATTCAAGCAATGCTTTTAAATGTTTAATATGTTGTTACTGGTGATGATTGTAGGTCTTGTTTTGTATTGATAATGTTCTCTTTTGCTGTTCAAGAGTTATGGTCCTTAATAGATTAGAAAATGGCACTTAGTGTAATGTTTTGCTAGATTTCATAAATTGACTTGAGCCAACTAACAATATGTATCTACTACATGTACTTAATTCTATCATGATGTATGGGTGCAAATTATCCCCCTTAAATATGCCCCCTTAAATACTCATTAGTTATGTAGTATTCCATACTATAATTTGTCACATGATCTCTTAAAAAGACCAGGATGTAAAATTTGCATATTTATTCTTTTTCAGTATGGTTTATACTCTGCTTTTATGGGTTGTTTTATATACACATTTCTTGGAACGTCAAAAGATATCACCCTTGGTCCTACAGCTATAATGTCACTGATGACAGCAACGTTTGCCATGTCACCGATCAAAGGAGATGCTACTTATGCTATTTTGTTATGTCTCATGACCGGAGTTGTACAACTTGTTATGGGATTGCTTAATTTAGGTAGGTCATCAATTTTTGAATTTCTCTTCAAATAAAGAGTGCCATTCACAAAAAATGCAAATTGAAGAATATCGTTTTATTTGAATGCGCATTACACACAAATGCATACTATACACCGCCAAATACGGTTAATTTCAAAATGACTGAGTTAATTTTTTGTTAATTATATATTTTGTTAGACTTTTCCCCCATGTTATTATCTTTCAAGATTTTCTGATGTCAAACACATTGAACAATTGATTTTCTCATTAAGTAAAATATTGTATTCATATAATGCATGCAGTAACAGTTTTAGGGAAGAGAGTTTATTTTGTATCTTTATAGTTGTTATCCAAAATTTTATTTGAAGATGAAAAAGAATTATTTTTCCAATGGAAATAGAACTAATGTTTTACAATGATTTTTTTTCTACAATTTTTAGGTATTTTAGTAAATTTTATATCACATCCTGTGATAAATGCCTTTACTTCTGCTGCCGCCATTACAATAGCCTTTGGACAAGTTAAGGTAGGTCGTCCAGAAAACTTTTCACATTTTTATATAGAAATAGGAAGACATGGTATGATTACCATTGAAACAACTCTCAGATAGATAAAATGACATAGAAGTGAACAACTATAGGTCACTGATGTTTGTAAGATTTACAGATGTTAACATTGAAAATATGAAATTACTATCAACATAAATATAAGGGAAAAGCATAAAAAAAGAAGGAACAATATACAATTATGGCACGTTGAAAAGGTGAATATTCAAAATTGTCAACACGAGAATGAAGGCACAGCCCAAAGTGAAAAAACTTTTAAAGGTCTACAATTTTGGATATTCATCTATTTTAAGGGGCCACAATTGTTTTATTATACTGAACTAACAGTTGAAAGGCATTTCGAACTCTTTCTATATTTTTAAACTTTACATAACAAAGTCAAAGTCACAGACAAGCTGATGTTTGAAAATACATTTGTGTTCTAGAATGTACAACAAAGGTAGAATCTTTTTTTTAAATATTGATGGCCCTGAAAAGAACAGTTACTCTATAAGAGCTGTTATCAGCTGCTGTCACTCTATTCAAAACTGCAATGCCTTATTTCCTCATCTCTCAGTGGGCTTCCAGTGTAACGTGAACGCTGCCATTTTGTTTATTTAGGTCTGTGACGTCATAATCATGGGAGATAACTCAAGTACAAATCAACAATCTCAAAACGTTATTCACCGCTGGAGGAAATTTTTAGGGTTATTCGTCCTTCATTGCAATTGAATGAAAAACAACTGAAATATTCCATGTTGCGCGTTAACGTTTCACCTAATAGAATTGTTTGAAATATATGTAAGGTATAATAATAGTATATATAACAGTCATTCAGAAACATGCATCAGGTCACAATCATTTGGAAGCTTATTGGTAAAGAAAATTATTAATTGATTATTTCTGACTTGGTGCTGGTTAAATCTAAATCCCTTTTTAATAGAAAAGAGATTTAGATTTTAATACAGTCAGTTCTATATTCATTTGTTATAACATAAGAATTTGATTCAGAAGATTTATTGAAAAACCAAATTTATTAGTTCATTTGAAAATTGAAAGCATGATATTTTATCAATTTGTTATTTTGTTATCAACCAATTATGTTTTATAGATAAATTTAAAAGAAACTTAAAGTTTAAGAATGATTTTTGTGTGACTGAATTCACAATTACATATCAATTTTTACTTTGATTTCAGGGAATATTAGGTCTGAAAAATATACCAAGAGATTTTCTGGAGATGGTGTATGAAACTTTTAAACATATACCAAAGACAAAGTAAGTGTATGGAAAATACAAAATATGTACTTAGTTGAAATCTTAATTTTATGATGTAACTTTCCTCTTAAAATCCACAAAAATTTATATCCAATGAAAAATAATAAATCAACAAAATTGCATATTCTGTATGGCCTTCAGAGTCAGCTATAAAAGGCCCCAAAATGTCAAAACAATTTAAAACAAGAAAATTAACAGGCATAGGATAGGCATATACAAAAGTATATACATTTTTGATACTCTATTGTTACCCATGAATATTGTTACTTTTACTGTGCCTATCCTAAAGACTTCAACCCTTTCACAATACCAATTTCTTAAATGTTTTCCGAAAACTGCTGTTTCAATTTGCAGTTTGGTAAACTATTTCAGCAATTGGTATAGTCAATGGGAAAACCTTTGTAAACCTTTCCTCCATGGACCTTTTTTTTTTAACACACTTGATTCGCATAGGATTTTTTCATTAAAAGAACAATCATCAGGTTTAAAGTATGAATGCATTGGGAAAACAAATATTTCATCAATGAAATTCCAGTCAAGATATTCTCATGAATATCCTTTTCATATTGGATACAAATTTTGTGAAGTCTGATGCAGACATTTCGAGGTCAAAGCGTTTCAACTGAGGTACTACACAGGCGTCAAAAGGCGTCATTATGGAGGAAAGGGGTAAACAGCATTATAGTAAAAGTAACGTTTCAAATAACTTTGTAAGCATATACATAGTAGCATAATTATTATTATTTATTTTTCAGTGTATGGGATTTAACAATGGGATTATCAAGCTTAGTTTTATTAATCTTAATGAAGGTAAGAATTAGAAAGAAAAAAAATCCAAATCATTATCACAAAATTTTTTAATTAATTCTGTTATCTAAAGGACAACATATTGGTTTTTGAAAATAATCAATAGATAGAGTTATTAATCCAACGAAATATTGAATTGAGAATTTATGAAATCAAAAAATGATAATTCTATTCCAATTTAAAATTTATAATTTAAAATTTATTCCTTATAAATTTTTCACTGTAATTTCAGCAAAAAGTATACTGAAACATTCTTACTATGAAATTGTTTCTGAAATAATTGTTTTAATGGAATCATAATTATTTTTCAAATGAAATTATAATGCTATTTTTAGAAATTGAGAGTAATACAATGGAAAGACGATCCTGGTACTACCCCCTCACGCTGTGTAAAAGTTGCTAGATATATTCTCTGGTTGGTTGGAACAAGTAAGTTTGAATTTATGAATTTCCTATACATTATTGAACTATTTACACCTATAAAATTTTAATTTCCTAAGTAATATCTATTTTAAATATAGCAACAAGAGGTACAAAGGTTAAAAGTAAAATTTTGAAAAATAAAATGTAGCTCTTGCTGTTAATTTAAGCCTTTTCAGAAAAAATAATTTGAAAAATAAACATAATATAAAAAAGAAGATGTGGTATGATTGCCAATGAGACAACTATCCACAAAAGACCAAAATGACACAAACATTAACAATTATAGGTCACTGTATGGCCTTCAACAATGAGCAAAGCCCATACTCCATATAGTCAGCTATAAAAGGCCCCGATAAGACAATGTAAAACAATTCAAGCGAGAAAACTAACGGCCTTATTTATGTAAAAAAAATAACAAAAACAAATATGTAACACATAAACAAACGACAACCACTGAATTATAAGTCTTTCATGACAATAATACTTCGTTATTATTGCCTATTTATTTTGGATTTGAAAATTTCTTTGAGACATTTTTTTTTCAGATATTGAATACTTTTATAATGTCAGAATAGTTCAATACATCACTGAAAAAGAAATATGTAATAGAAACAAATCAATAAAATACATTCAGTAAACAAAGATAGCATAAATCAATCAAAGTTATCTACCTTCCTTGTTGTAAAATTTTGACTTATTCTTATTTAAGGCTGCTTTGATTTCTTTGAAGTTTAAATGATTATTTATATTACAGTATCTCATTTTACAACTCTCTTTTATTTCCAGGCGCCAATGCAATAGTTGTAATATCTGCCTCAGGAATAGTAGCCATTTTACTTAGTTACGATGTAGACAAGCTTACAATTACCGGCCATATAAAAAGTGGATTACCGCCAGTAAAAGTCCCAGCATTCTCTGTCTCTGATGGTAACACAACCATCAGTACCTCGGAAATTTTTACGGTAAATTTAAATTAATTTATTTATGCAACACATATTATTTTTAAAACACAGTCATCCATTTATTCATTAAAATTATTTATTTCCAGAAAAATATGTTTCAGTTATTTTAAGAATGTTTTATTTGTGAATGTTTAAAAAATTAGTTTCATGGCAGATGTATTTTTTCATCTATGTTAACCAACTATTTATTGAAAAGTTAGCTGTTAGAATTATATTATTGCTTGAAAGTAAACAATTTTATTCTGGTTAACTTTAAATTTATGAAACTTCTGCTTGGTTTCAATAGCTGATTTTGAAAAAAACATGTTAAACTATAAATAGACTAAACCAGTTGCAAGAATAAACGATAAACAGATGAATAGTTACTGGGTGGTTTTTTTTTACATTGATAACAATGAAGTTTTTTTTTTCGAAACAAATATGTAAAAAAAAAAAGGTTAGGATATATTTATATTTATTTGTTTATTCTTCATTTTTAGGGAATAGGAGCAGGATTTATCATTGTTCCATTACTTGGTCTTGTAGAACTCATAGCCATTGCCAAAGCATTTTGTAAGTATACCTGTGCATGTATTGGACTCTTTTTGTAAATACAATTCTAGCAAATACTGTCAATTCACAAATTATAGCATGCATTTATTCATGTCAGATTCATTATTGCAATATCTGGAAAATCTGCATGTAAACATGTAAATATATTTCTCTAATTCTTCCACAATTGATCTCTTTCTGCACCCATTGTATAAAAAAATAATTAATCAACGTGTGGTTTGTTTGATCTCAGTACTTCATTGGGTAAAATCCGATTGTGACATCGAATTTTCTTGCTTTCCTCTGAATTTCCTATTGTGACCACATGAAAAAAGGCGACCATGCCTGACAACGTCAAATAAAAAGAACATCTTTTTGCAAATCATTCAAAAAGAAGGAATAGGTTTGCCTGCATAATGTTAGAAAATCATTAGAGAAACAGATTCCACCACCAAATCTTGTGTAATACGATATTTATCCACTCTCGACAGTTAAATTATCAAATTTAACTGTCTCGAGTGGATAAATATCGTATTACACTCGATGCAGTGGTAGGATTTATATATATGTATATCAATCTTGTTATTGAGATACTGACCCAGTCTAATTATTCACAACAATAAAAAAACGCACAATTAATTTTAAATTTATAGTATTATTCATGCAAAATTTGTTATTCTAACAAGTTTTGTATTTCATCATTGACATAACACTTAGTACACATGCTCTTTATGAAGTGAAGTTTAAAAAAATGTATACCAGATAAAGGTTTTGACCCCTGTTTTCATAGTTCAATGATCATGAAAATGTGATTGTGAAATGCTGTACATTATCTGGTTAAAGTAAGTACATGTATAGCTTGTTCATGGTAGTCACATCAAGTTTTCTGTATTGAAATTTTCTATTTTTCTATTTGCAGCAAGAAGAAATAATTATAAAATTTATCCTAGTCAAGAACTCATTGCCATTGGTAAGTTGAACTACTTTCAATAAAATGACATTCTTTAGAAAATCAGTCTCTTTAGGTAAAAATATTGTCTTAAATTAGAAAAAAAACAGTTATGTCTCTGAATAGTATAGGAAACAACATTTTCCAATTGATCAAAACTATTTTTGTTGTTGTATCCAATTTGAAAATGTAGCAGTATGAATATATTTTATATTTTCATACATTTATTAGAAATATACTATACAATTTACAAAAGTATAATTAACAAAAATCTATTTACCCTGTAAAGTTTCAAAAATAAATAGTTTTAGATTGATAATAAAGTGCATTATTGATGTTTGGTTATTTATGACACAAATTAACCAAAATGTTCATGTAAAAGAAATATTTATATTTGTATTTTATTTTTATTTTTTATTTTAGGTATAGCCAATATAGTTAGCTCATTTTTTTCATCATACCCAGTCACAGGCAGTTTTTCAAGGTGAGTTGAGATTTCCACTATTAAGATCCAGATTTTGTTACAAATCCTTTTGCCTAACGTTTTTCCTAGAAAACTGTTTAGGTGTGGTATTTATTTTAATGTATAGTTAACTTTATCAAACTGTTTCATGTTTTCAATTTTAATATTTTGATTTCAACAAAAAAAAGATCTTATATCTAATAATTCATAGCTAAGAAAATTGGTAAACAGATAAAATATTACTTATATGACAATAAAGATTTTTTTTACAAAATGAAGACTTTACCTATATGTCTTTCTAGTTTAAGCCATTGCCTTGACTGATTTATCTTTTCTTTTGCAGAACTGCAGTAAATTCACAGAGTGGTGTTAGGACTCCAGCTTCTGGAATAGTCACTGGTGCAATAATACTGTTGGCGTTACAAGTGTTAACGCCATTGTTTAAATACATTCCTAAATCTGCCTTGGCAGCTGTTATCATCTCAGCCGTAATACAGATGGTTGATTATGAAATTCCACGAACATTATGGCGAGTGAAAAGTAAGTGTCTTACTTATCTTTGAGTATGTCTATCTGATCATTCATTCCTCCTGTCTGCTTGTCTTTTAGTTCTCGGATTTGCAACTGGTTCTAAACAGTACCAGTGAACTAATTTCACTGAAATTTTAGAAAAACTTCAATAATTGTTCTTGTCTTTTCATATATTTTATAGTTTTGTTTTTAATTTTCAACTGACAAAACATATATTTTATCCATATCTTTGCAATAAGGGAGATGAGAATGATTAGGTACCTGAATTCAATTGTTTTTGTTAAGTTTTTTAATATTATTATTTCTCTTTCAATATTCAATATTTTGAATAATGTATTAATGCTTACGGAGTTTTCTTTTTCTTTTTCAGAACTTGACCTTATACCTTTAGTAATAACATTTATTTCCTCGCTGGCAGTTGGAATAGAAGTAAGTTTAAAAAAAACAGCATCTTTTTAATTTTTAATGTTCAACAATTTAATTAATGCATTATGGGAGTACTGTATATTTGTTTTAAAAAAATTCTTGATTTTTTCAATACATCATTTATTTAGACTCTTAGAATGGACAACATTATGGATTTGCTGAAATGAATTTTTAAATTGATTGGTTATATTTATAATACAAAATAACAAGCAAATTAGTGTTTTATAGAATAGGGAATGGAAACTGAATGTGTCAAAGAGACAGCAACCTCACCAAAGAGCAATCACCAGCCCATGGCCATAAACGGGTTTAAAATGCAGCCAGAAAATCCATAATACATACATTAGTTCAGTGAAAGACTACACGCTAGACTCACAACTATACACACAAAGTACCAAATTTCTATTAAAATTAATCAACTGTATTTTAAAAATAATATCTTTGTTTTTCAGTATGGCATTATAATTGGTGTTGGTATTTCTTTGATTATGTTGTTGTATCCCATGGCCAGACCAAAAATTAAGGTAAGATTCAAATATCGAAAGCTGTGTATCACAGAGTAAATTGGCATTAAATATTAGAGTAAGAGGTGGTCAGATTGGCAAGAATACTGTAAACCAACTTATTTTCGCAAGCGATTTATTTTCGCGACTTTCACGAGTAGAAAAATAACGCGAATATAAATCGTCGTGAATATGTAAACCTTGGATCTTTCCTTATTAAACTTCATGAAGTAAATCAGAAAATCGCAAAATTAAATAGCCGCGAAGTGGTCAAGTAAGGGTAAAACGCGAAATAAAGTATCTGCGAAAATAAGTTGGTTTACAGTAACCAACCATGCAGGTCAAGGTCGTTAAAAACTTCCATTTGTTTGTTGGCAAGGATACAACTATCTACCAGTCACAAAATGATGTAGATTAAAGACTTTAACAATAAGGAAATATATACCTTATAGTAAGCTTAAAAATGCACAGACATTACAAAATGAAAAATAAAAATAATCACATTTTGTATTAACCTGTGTTAAAATTAGTTTTATATTCAAGCTTATTTTGTCTAAATATATTTTTTTGGTCATCTAGTAATTTCAATAATTTTATGCAAGCCCTTGTCTATTTGCATAATAATTATTTTTAGATAGATAAAAAAAAATTATTCGATTCCAGATTTTAGATTTATGCTTTCCAAAAATTGGCAGACAGGTAGATTTCAGTCATTATATGTGGAGAATTTAACTTATGAAATGGGTTGTTTAATATAGGTTTATCTTTTTTGTTGCACATTCAAGAAAGAGAGGGATTTAGAAAATGGTTTCTTCATTTAAACAAGAGGGTAAATGTAACAACATTGCAATGTTTTTGTTCCATTTTTGCATGTTTTATTAAAATAATACTGTCAAATTGCATGTGGCTACCAGTTTGCATTATAAGATTATTGCATGCAATTGGTGTTAAAATTGGAATTTTATTGAAAGTCCAAATTAAAAAGATTAATTTTAGGACATTATGCAGGCGCGGATCCAGAAGGGTGGGGGGTGGGGTCCGGGGGTTGGAACCCCCTTCTTTTTTGGAAGATCAATGCATTTGAATGGGGACATGTAATTGGAACCCCCCCTTTTGTCCTGGGTTAGGAACCACCCTTTTTAAAATGGCTGGATCTGCCCCTGTTATTCACTAAGAGTGCAATAATGTTTTAAATGTGTGTCAAATCTTTACACAAGACATGTTTTAACTTTTCTGTGTTGTTCTGTATATCAGTCAAATTTAAACTGTTCATGCAATTTTTAACTTTGATATACAATTTATCCAAAATAACAACTTTGTTAAAAGTTCAAGACAAACAAACACAATAAATATTATCATTATAACTAGAATTATTTTATATATGGCTAATGAAATATTACAATGTTTAAAAAAAAGATCAGTTTAAACTTTTTTATGAATTTGTTTATAATATAGATTTTTTTTTATCAGAATTTGTACAATCTTATGTATTTTTTTTTACATTAATTACCAGATTCATTTAACATTTCGCCTGTCTTTATAATAACAGGATATTTATTTAATTTCTGCATCAATCTTAACCTTTACAGCATTTTGCAAGAATGAAAAGAAATAGCATAAAAAAATATTCCTATACTTTAAGCAATTATTTTTCAAAATAAACAGACAAAATTTAATACATGTATATTTTTTTCAGATAGTACCAACTGATGCAAACAACATATTAGTATTAAAAATAAATCATGGTTTGAATTTCCCAGCTGTTGACTATATTCTAGAAGAAATGGAACATCTGTCAGAAAAAGGTAAGAATTGTTAATGTAAGCTGTAGTTTTGTCTATGTTAAAGAGAAAGCAACTCAACAACGATTCAGTAGCAGAAAAGAGAGATTTCTGGTGGTTTTAAGTGTGTATTTTTTATTTTGATGACAATGTTTTACTTTCAAAAAAGTTTCACAATGTATGCAGTCCTTGATGTATACAATACAGTGTGTATGGTGTAAAAATCAATTACAAGACATTTTAAACCTTAGGATATTTTTAAAATCTATCTTTTATTCTTACATTCACATTCTAAAAATGAAGAGATAAGGTATGATTGCAAATGAAACAACTAACAACCAAAGGAGATGGATGTAAACAACTTCAGGGTAAAAAAAAATTTGATAGATTTAAAAAATAATTCATCCTATTCATTTAATACCATGCAATAAGTGAAATCACAAAAATACTGAACTCAGAGGAAATTCAAAACGGAAAGTCCCTAATCAAATGGCAAAATCAAATGATAAAACACATCAAACGAATGGACAACAACTGTCATATTCCTGACTTGGAACAGGCATTTTCAAATGTAGAAAATGGTGGATTGAACCTGGTTTTATAGCACTAAACCTCTCACTTGTATGACTGTCGCATCTAATTCCATCATATTGACAACAATGCAAAGTATGTCTCTTATTTAGACTCATTTGTTGTCCAAATATCCCAACAATTTATCTTAAAAATTTATTTCTTTTTCTTTCAGACGGCAGATACCAATCAGTTGTTTTAGATTGCAGTCATATATCAGAAATAGACTTTAGTTCTATACAAGTAAGTATTAAGAAATATTTTTTAAAAACACAATTTATGGGCAATATGTTTTCTGGTCTGTGTGTCCATAGGTTTGTTTGTACCTTCGTTCGTTCGTCCATCCGTCTGTCATGCTTAGTTTTTTGTCAAGGTAGTTTTTGATGAATTTTAAGTCCATTATTTTTAAAACTAAGTACACATGTTCCCTATTATACGATTTTTCTAATTTTAATGCCAAAGTTTTGTACTCCAATTTAACGGTCTACTGAACATAAAAATGATAGTGCTATTTGGGCAGCCATGTGTTATGGACACATTCTTATTTTTATTGTATTTTTGTGCTTAATGATTTATATATGAAAATAAGAAGATGTATTATAATTGTAAATGAGACTTACTCTCATCCAGGGACTTAATGACACGAAAATTCACAATTATAGGTCATCATAAAGCATTCAAAAATGAGCAAAACCCATACTGCACAGTAAGCTATCAGGCCCTGAAATGACAAATGGAAAACAAATCAAAACAGAAAATTGTTTTACATTTCCAAGCAACATAGTCATACTGTAGCTAAAACTATTAACGATCACTCTAATTTTCTTGTGACAATTATTTGACTGATTGATTGATTGATGTTCAATGCCACTTTCAGTACTATTGTTCCATTTCATGGTGGTCAGATTTTATTGGCAGAGGCATCCTGAGTTCCCAGAGAGAATCATGGACTCATATGATAGTTTACAATTATGAAATGACTTATTTTATTACTAATTGAGTATTATTTTTATTTTTTAGTGTATAAAAGAAATGATTGTTGAGTTTGCTAGAAGAGATTCAAAGATTGTCTTTGCCTGTATTACAGTAAGTTACAAATTTGATTCAAAACATTTATTAGAATTTGTTAATGTGTGCCTTGTAAGATATACATTGGCAAAAAGTGTGATTCATTGTCAGGGTTATATTGACCTCGAATTTGCCAATAAAGTTGCCTGCATTCAAGGGTTAAATGAAATAATAGTATAGTAACACATAGTTTATAGTTTTCAACCTGCTTGGTGAATCTGGAATTTGTATGACATTTCATTTAGCCAAACTAAAGGAATGAGACAAAAATTTAAACAAAATTCCATTGCTGTATTAGAAAAAAGAGTTGATTAATTTTTTCCATAATTTTTTTTCCATAAAATATAATACTTCAAGCTCTTTTTAACCCACTGTAAATTCAGAAATTATTGAGATTTTTTTTAGTGTGAATAGTGTGACTGAATGGGTGTCGCAATAAATAAGAAATTGCATTCTGATAACTAAAACATAGATCTGTTAGCAGTTTTCTAAAAATCGCCATTATTAAACTCTCATATTTATCCATTCTTGTAAAACAGAATAATAAATGCATGTAATAATTTCTAAATTAACAGATATTATTTATATTGTTTTAATACTTTTTGAAGCTTTCATTTACAATTCACTTTTTTGAAATTTTGTAATAAATTGCTAAAGTTTTCCATTTATATTAAATGCAAACTCTGATGAGTTTTATTTTCTTCACAGGAAAAAGTATTTCAATACATAGAGTATGCAGACATTAATGACCTTGTGGTCAGTGCTACAATAAAAGATGGCTGTAGGATATTACAAGGTGAGAATTATTATATTTTAAAGCTTCACATAAAACTGGCTTGCTATTATTTATTGAAGCTGATTTTTGTGGATATTAGATAGGAACAATTGGCAAAAAGAAGACAAATACACTTTGTATATTTTCTGTCCTAAGTACCTGGGTACTTATCAATGAAAAAACTGTTTTTGAAGAAAAGCTAAATTATGAGTCTAAATAAAATAGAAAAATGGAAAAGCAGCAGTCCACAAGATCCTCCCATTACACATGATATGCTATTCATATAAATTGTATACAGTTTTACTGGAAATGATTCTGCCATTACAAAACAAGAATGTGTCCATAGTATACAGATGCCCCACTTGCACTATCATTTTCTATGTTTAGTGGACTGTAAAATTGGGGTCAGAACTAATTTGTCATTAAAATTAGAAAGATCATATCATAGGGCACATGTGTACTAAGTTTCAAGTTGATTGGACTTCAACTTCATCAAAAACTACCTTGACAAAAAACTGTAACCTTAACAGAAGGACAGACAGAAGGAAGGATGAACAAAGGACAGACGAAGGACGCACAGACCAGAAAACATAATGTCCCTTTACTATCGTAGGTGGGGGCATTAAAACATGATTCGTTTTCCAAAATACTGAACATTACATTACATTAGTCATTTGAAAAGTTGACATGTTTCATTTGTATGCTTTTCTTGATAGCACGGACAGTTTATTAGAGTGATTAAGATCATGGATTTCACCCAATCAAATCATGATATCTTCCAAGACACTTTTCCAATGAAATATTTGATAATTATTTGAATACTTTTGTTTTAGATGAGTTAAAGAAAGAACTTCAGAATGGTGAATTATCACATACCCTCGGAGAAGCTACTGTTATTGTTGATATTAGCAGCCATTTGTAATATTGAACTATGTGAGATTATTAAAAAAAAATCATTGTAAATACCATAATTCATCAGACTAACTTCATCTTTGTATAATGTGATAAATATTTCATAAAAGTATTTTTATCAAGAATTGTCTAAATATGATCAAATATTTAGACATTTTCTTGATGATTGAATAATGTAATTGTATATTTTTTCAAATGGCTAATGTTGGATATTATATTGCTCCATTTTATAAATGGTACTACCATCATGAACTAGTTACAAAATGTTGTATTATGTAGTGTTGAAGTTAAAAACTTTATCGTTGATTTCATGTCATTATCTCGAGCTGTGATTTTAACTATGGTAATTACTATTTTTACAAATGGAGGCATTTTAAATAATTGTATGTAACTTGAACTTGTTAGATATTGTTTAATTAAAATGGTTTATATTGCCTTTGTGAACAAATAACCAGAATTATGCTTTAAGAATTTATTTCTTGTAAAAAGTGTGAAAATGTCTTTGTTGGGAGATAAATGCTTAAGAAAAGCTGAAAGGTTGTATGAGTACGCATTTTCTATTAAAGTTTCACAACATTATGAATAATAAATTGGATTTCATGCTTTATTATCATAATGACTTTCCCCTTCTTTAAATTATCTGAATTACTTCCCCTTTCTCTTACTTATCTGAATTACTTCCCCTTTCTATATTCATTTGACTTGAACTAGTATTTGAAAAGAAATATATAAATTTACTCTTAGGGATAAAGAATAAATGTAATCAATGAATATGCAAACTTTATCCCTAAGAGTAAATTTATATATTTCTGTTCAAATACTAGTTCAAGTCAAATAAATATAGAAAGGGGAAGTAATTCAGATAAGTTTTCCATGTTATAAGCCACTTGATTTTGTTTAGAATACAATTAGTAATCTAGTGTTTTTCTTCTTAAAATCACAAGATTTAAAGTGTAATGAAGAAAGAATATTTTTTCTTTAGCACAGTGATTATCTGCGACAATATAGATTTAAAGATTAAAGCAGACATAGATGAATGATTTTGTTTGGAAATTAAACTTAAGGAGGATGTTTTGTTTTTTTGTTTATAAGTGCTTGTTAAAAATGTGATCAATATTTGTTTTATAAGAATATATGTATTTTGTAAATGATAATTATTATTATGTATTTATATGAATTTTATATGAATAAAACTAAACATAAATTAGTCTCTATTCCGTGATATGTTTGATGTGAAACTGTCTTGAAATGTTTAATAGGTCTTTACTATGGATTATCAAAGATCTTCTATTCCTTAAATGTCTTGATAATTTGCATTTCACAATTATTTGGTTAACATACAACAAATGCAATTGATGTATTGCTAATGATATCTTAGAAGAGACTACCACAAAAACTCCACATTGTCCAATGAACCATAAAAATGATGTCAAGATTATATGAACCCTGACTGACAGACATGTACACCTTACATGCATTCCACATACCAAACATAGTGGTTCTACTGCCAAAAGTAAATGAGGTAGAGATTATACTACAAAACCTCAACATTGTCAATGAATCATGAAAATGAGGTCATTGGTAAAGAACTGACAGACAGACATGTATATCTTGCAGTCATTCAATACACCAAATATAATTGACCTATTGCTTATAGTATCAGATAAACTAATAATATTAGAAAGGCTTTTTATTGACCAATGAACCATGAAATATAGGTCAAGGTCATATGAACTCTGCCAGACAATGACATATAAACTTTACAATTGTTCCGAATACATGATGTTATCCTGATGTCTCACTTTCTGTGAATTTCGTCAAAGGTGAATGAAAAATGAGTTTAAAAATAAAATGTTGAATGTCCAGTTGCTTGATTGTTTGATGACTACTTAATGGCCAGTGTCAAATGATATGCATGTTAGTCCAGTCAATCTGGCATAAATTTGATCCTAACAAGTAATTGCAACAGAAGATTTTTAAGTTTTAATCTTTAGCATTTTACCCAAAATATACACAGAAAAAAGTCCCATAAAATCTAACTTGAGGAAGACTCAAGAAAAGCAACCAAAAACTGACCATAAAAGACTCATTTCTGCAAAAGTTATCTCCCCTTCCAATGTTAATTTCCATAGAAAATTAAAAATGCTGATTTTGAGTTTTTCTCAAGATAGACATTATGTGACTTTTTTCTGTGTATATAAAGGGCATAATGCTATGGATTATAACTAAAACATTTTCTGTTGCAATTAGTTTGAGGTTAAATCTTAGTTCGACTGGACTATGTTCAGTATAATAATATAAGAACTTTACTTTGTACAAGACTGACACCCTGAGTCAAATTTCTTCTAACTAGCTCAAAAGGTAACAATTGACTGGAAGACAGGTCACTTCTCATGACACATTATTCTGACAAGCCTCAATCTCACTCCAAAATGGCAATTGATTGTTGACTAAACAGCAAATACCAATGTTTGTTAAAGTCTTTGGTTTGATCAAGCTAGGGATCCAACCTAGGATCTTCAACAATACAGGAAAGAATTCTGTCACTTCTGCCACAAGACTATTGAGACCACAGCTTAGTTAAAAGGACAATTTGAACCTTTCTCTCAGTTATAAATTGACTAATGATTCCAATTTTCAGAGAGTAGCGTACCTCATTACAATATCATGTAGATGGATGAGTGCGTGGATGAAGTCTCAAAATGATTTTTTCTTTAATGAGGACTATATAGAACAGTTGTTGGCATGACACGGGTTATGTTCTTCTCATAATATGTTATGATGGTATACTAAACCCCTAACGGGAAGGATTGTGCCTGATGTTCATAAGATGAAATCATAATCTTTCAGTCAGTTTAATTGAAGTCTGGAGCTGGCATGTCAGTTAACTGCTAGTAGTCTGTTGTTATTTATGTATTATTGTCATTTGGTTTATTTTCTTTGGTTACATCTTCTTACATTAGCCTCAGACTTCTCTTGAACTGAATTTTAATGTGCGTATTGTTAGGCATTTACTTTTCTATATTGGTTAGAGGTATAGGGGGAGGGTTGAGATCTCACAAACATGTTTAACCTTGCCACATTTTTGCGCCTGTCCCAAGTCAGGAGCCTCTGGCCTTTGTTAGTCTTGTATTATTTTAATTTTAGTTTCTTGTGTACAATTTGGAAATTAGTATGGCGTTCATTATCATTGAACTAGTATATATTTGTTTAGGGGCCAGCTGAAGGACGCCTCCGGGTACGGGAATTTCTCGCTACATTGAAGACCTGTTGGTGAACTTCTGCTGTTGTTTTTTTATTTGGTCGGGTTGTTGTCTCTTCGACACATTCCCCATTTCCATTCTCAATTTTATATAAAGGAAGAATATCTTAAGGTCCAAATGACAATTAAAAAATTCTCCATTGCTGTCAAATTTTGTGAAACCTTGCAGTGTGGACTAGGTAAGATAAAATAATGAAAAGTTAAATCGTAAAATTACTGAACTACGAAGAAAATTCAAAAAGGAAAGTACCTAATCAAATGGCAAAATCAAATACTCGAGCACATCAAACGAATGGACAACAACTGTCATACTCCTGACTTCGTACAGGTATTTTCTTATGTAGAAAATGGTGGATTAAACCTGGTTTTATAGCTAGCTAAACCTCTCACTTGTATGACAGACGCAAATGTGATGTAACTTTTTTTCATCTGATAAAAAAAATAGAGGAATTTATATGAGGGACATTCCATATATAATTCCTGCCAAATTTGATTCAGACAAACTTGTTAGTTTTAGATTAGATAATGAAAATGCAAACGGTTTCTGTCAAACCATGAATGGACAAAGGATGATGAAAATAGCTCATAGCCCTCTGGTCCAGGTGAGCTTATAATATTATTTTTTTTAAATTGTAAGAGTTCTGCAGAACCCAGTGTCTCCCTTTCTTTTGCTGTTAATCACACACTCAACAAAAATGAGGAAAAAATTAATATAAATATTCCTCTTGATACAATCTTTTGATTGTCAGAAGCTTCTGTCCAAGTTTGGTGCAAATCCAGGAAAGTTTAAGAATCTAAAAAATGTTTTAAAATTTTTTAACTACAAGACTGTATGTAATGTTAGCTGGAAGAAGTCCATTTATAAATAAAATACAGAAAAAATGGTGTTTTTTTTTTACAAAATTTACTTTTGGATACTATCTTTTGATCATAAACAAGCTTCAGAAGGTCCATGTAAAGTTTCCATGCAGAAAAAACGAAGTCCATTTATAAGTAAAATACAGAAAAAATGGAAATTTATTTTTTTCAAAATTTACCTCTGTTTACTATCTTAAGAAAATAAACAAGCTTCTGTTCAAGCATGTGAGATATCCAGAATAGTTGAAGAAAATTACTGGTATTAAAATTTCAAAAACTTTAACTACAGAGTGAATATTTGTGGACGACTCAACCCACGCTGACGCTGGCGTAATGTAGGATCACTATGTCTCGCTTTTTCAACTGAAGTGGAAGGCTCGTCAAAAACAAATAAGAATAATAATACCTTGTTTATTCATAATCACAGATATTTTATCTGTTTGGCAACAAAGAATGACTGACATATAAAAATAACAAATCATATAAATAAAAACATAACAAAAATATGGTTCAGTAACACTGTGCACAATTAAACTTAAATCAATGTAACAAAATTTTACTCTACTTTTGCAATGATCTTCAATACTGGAATGTTGCCATTTAGTGTGAGTACGAGATGTATGAAAATGATCAGATATTTGATGAGGATGAAGGCATCATATATTTTTTTTAGCATTCCTCCAACAAAACACAGTAAAAAAGTAGGGCATTTTTTTCTGATGGAGAAGCTTTTTTTACCCCTATTAACAATCTTCATCCCAAACCAAGTTTTACACAGAAATTTAAAGGTTTAAATGTGTATCGCTCTACAAATAGTGAAATGATAAAATGTAACATAAGTATTTTTAAATGCATAGAAATATTCTGGATGCTTATTTCCAAATACATGGGTTGTAAAATAAGCAATGTTTTGCACAACTTTTATGGTTTGTTGAATTAAAAAAGTGAAATTTACTATTCTTTAAGGTTTGTGGAAAACACTAATTTCTTCATGGTTTATGAAAAATATGAATGAATCTATGGCCTTGATATATTAAAACTCATTATTAATCTATGATATATATGCCTTTCATTGAGTATTTAACTTTGAGGTTTCAGTGAATAATGAAATCGTTGGAAAATGTGTTACCTATGAATTTACAGATTGCTATAGACATATAACATAAAGTTTTAAATGCATTTGTTTACAGCTTTTCAAATAGATATGAAACAAGTTTTAAAACTCATCATCACTATTTTGAATACAATATGAGATTCATTTTACAACCTTCCAAAAACTGAGATCATTTCATAATATTACAAATTTAAATGACTTCTGATATCCCATGATGCACTTGGTTGCTATCTGCTGAAATTAAAATTAGAACTGTTCCCCATCAGTTTTTCATATACTGCACTATGTAATTGAACTTGACCAGTGCTCCCAAAAAAATGTTTACAAATATTACAAATTTTAATGACTTCTAGTATCCCATGATGCACTTGGTTGTCGTCTGCTCTACTCAAACTTCACTGGTTTTCTGCCTGCTGGACCTTGCTCTGTTCCCCATCAGTTTTTCACATACAGCTCGATGTAATTGGGCTTGTCCTTTGCTCCCTACAAACTTTTCATCATCTCCAGGCTTTCCCAGACTTTTTCCTCTTTGGGGCAACTGATGCTGTTGATGTCGTTGATGATTTTGCTGAAAGACAAGAGAATATTTTAATGATAATACTTTATCTTGATTTCATCAATTCAACCCATATATAGGAGCATGAACTGCTTAACCTTATGGAGGCACATGAGTTTCAATTGTAGAAGGAGGGGTCCTGATCATGAAATCCCAAAATCCTGGGCTTAAAAATATGAAATCCCGAGGTCCCAAAATTCGAAAAAAGACTTCCCGGATCCAGAAAGGATCAATCCCGAAATCCTGAGCTTAAAAACACCCGATCCCAGAGTCCCGTTAAAGGTCCTATCCCCCTCATTGTATTGTACAGATTTATTTTGCTCTATCTTTAGTTTTCTGTGTAATGTTTTATCTGTTAAAAGTAAAACAAATTTAAAGAAAATCATTCATCTCTAAAGCAATCAAAACAACAGATATGCTTATTATTCTTTTTGTATGCAAAGCTTTTTTAGTGTTTTGGAAAAGAATTTCCATTGTTTATTGATATCGTAAATCGTTTCAAAATAAAATTTGTGTACAGATATAACAGGATCTTAAAAACAATTTAGAAGTTATTTTCCTTAGAGCTATGTCTGTTAAATCAATAGAATTTTTTTATAGTCAACTTATAATTTCTAAAGAAGTTTTGAATTAAAAATAATAAAATGTTATCTACTATAATCCACACTTAGTACGAGTAATGATTTAGATTTTGATATCGCTTCTGATTGGCCAAAACAAAATAATTCCTCATCCACTACAATTCACATTAAATATGAGCAATGATTTAGAAATTGTTATAGCTACCAAAATGGCTGCCATTAAATATTATATGACATGATGTGCAACCACACACTACACAATAATTAATCGAGCTAATGAAATTTATTTTCAAGATTATCACATTTATACTCTAAAATGCATGAGTGCAATGATAGTTAATTTATGATAACCAAAATGTATTATGATAAAAGAATGTATATGACATTAATGAAGCAGTTAAAATTAATAAAAATAAAAAAGCCCATTTATTTAAAGCTTTTACCTCATTTTTTCTGTATCTTGCTAAAACTGGATAAAACCGAAAAATGTTTCAAGGTTGAACCCAAAGAAAACAATTTAAGCAAAATGAAATTTAACCCATGTGAAACATGATGTCTTGATGATTAATATAAAAAGTAGCTTATATTATCAAGTGCATTTATCCATCATCAGTGAGGTTTAAGTTACTTAATTCTGAAGTCAGCAGAGAATGCTTTATTGTTTAAAATCGGTCAAATAAATTAAGCCACATAGTTTTAGGGGAACATTGCAAGTCTAACAAGTGTTAACTATGTTCAATTGTTTTAGCCTGATAAAATTATTATATTTCTCAATTCACCAGATGATTTTTATAATGCTTCAAAAAATTATGCATAAAATATGTTATCAACCTGTACTAGCTGTTTTCCTGGTTTTAGGTGCTGCTGTAGCTGCTGTCGTCTGCTGGGTGGAAGGATTGGATGTTTGGTGTACTGGATGCTGATGTTGGACTGGCTGACTTGGTGCTGTTTTTGGACGAGTTCTTGTTCTGAAAAAAAAGGCAATTCTATGAATTTCTTATATCTAATATGGACTGGCAATTAAAAAAATATAAAAAAAATAAATATTTCAACTAATTGATCAAAGTTATAATCGAGTATTCTATCTCCCAAAAACAAAATCTTTTATAAAAACTGGTTTTGACCTCAATTTTTTTATTTGCATGATAATGAACAAAAAGAGATGTTGCGTGCACGAACTCAAATTATACCAAGGACCCTTATAAATATCTGATTTGTTCATTGATAAAGCCTGTATAGTGACCAATGGTTGTTATTTTCTGTGTCATTTGGTCTCTTGTGAAGAGTTGCTTCTTTGGTGGCAATCGTACCACATATTCTTATTTTGATAAACACATTATTGTTCAACCAACAATCACATCTTTAGGTGTTTGTTATTTCTCTTGCGATTCATTATGTTAATGTCATTGTTGAGTGAAATTCAGTTTTGTAAAATAAACTCTAAAGTAAGGATTTCTGTATAGTTTTAGACAATTGAAAATGACAAATGTACCTCCTAAATTAGGTGCTTTCGATAACAAGAAGATCTCTATATACCACCTTCATTGTACATCATAGTTATACAAACATTTAAAACGAGATTTGTTCAAACTCAATTTTAAAAGTCTTCTTAAAGGGGCACTAGCTACGAGATATATAAAAAATATTAAGTTTGATTTTCTTTGTTCAATCAATAATGAAAGTGAAATAGTGAAATAACAATTCGTTTTTTGCAGCGAAAAAGGTTCAATTTTGTCAAATTACTCTAAGAATCATTGTAATTAGGTTTTCACTTGCAAGTGAATGAGTGGACCTCTTTAAATTCGTATTCATGTGAACTTCAATTTAACCCCTAGCTAGAGATTGACAATGCATGGATTGTACGTGTACTGGTTATTTAAAGAAAAAGAATGTAAACAATGAAAGTGAAACTACAGTAAATCATTTGATTACTAATTCGATGCACATTAAATCATTCTTATACGGTTAAAAGCAATGAGAAACATCTATTTTTAATCTATAAATTAAAACCAAACAGACCTATATAAATCCAATTGTACGTGTTGGTTTAATCTATTCATATCTTTATTTATGTTTACATCGCTTATATGGTCATCTGAGGTCAAATCAATAGTTAATTAGATGGCGTCTGAACTAAAATACATGCGAAACAAACCTATATTTTATCTACACCATGCTCTGTAAACTGTTTATTTTAGACTTTTGATAGTGTGGATTAATGTTTTACATTGTTATAAATCAAATTTGAGAATTTGAGTCAAATCGGTGACCATGAATTTGACAGCTAGTGTCCCTTTAATTTAATGGCAAAGTAAGCTTTCTTTTTTTGTTTGACAATGTACCTTGCTGTGGTGCTGCCACTCTGTGATGAAGTATTGTGACTGTGTGAAAGATGAGATGGTTGTAGAGCCCTGGATAAAAGAAATTGGAAGTGTCTTCTCAAAGGTCCACTGAAACATCAATTGTTTTTAGGAGCGATAGTTAGGTAGCATGCATAACAGTTAGAAAAGACAACTAAAAGCATTAAAGCAAAACAATAAGAGCTAGTGAGACAAAGTTCTCAAATTTGGATGAAGCAAAAAGGTTGGTAAATCTCTATATATAAGATAGAAAAGGAGGAGAGATATGCTAAGTGGACTATTTGCCCAAAAAAAACCTGTATCACAAAAACAGGTGAGTTTTCTGCATATAAATGAGTAACTGCCAAAAAAAAACCTGTAAAGTCTTTTAAATCTTATGAATATTGAGAATATAAAGATTTTATTGTAAAAATAAATTTCACAGAAAAAATTTTTTTTTTTTTAAATTGGATTTTAAAAAAAAAAATCACATTTTGACACCTGTGAGTACATATATTTCTGTGTTTGGTTTTGACTGAAGTTGTTTGAAGTCATTTGTGCTTTTGTTGGGCATGAAATTAACATCAGTAGGTTCAGGGATACATATTCTAACAGGAATAAATTTCCTTATAACTACTAGTTATATGTGTTAAATGATCAAGTTGGATTATTTTCAATTTGTAAAATTTCAAGCAAGCACAATTTTGCAAGTTCAAAAATGGAAGGATCCAGTACGCTCATAAAATGTTGAAAAGATGTTAGAAATCAGCTTATAATTAAAAGAGTTTTTCTGGTAATGGAAATGGTATCAATAAAACAAATTGTTAAACAGCGAAAAAAATATACAATGTTAAAGAATAGCTGCACTAATCAACATTCTAATTAAAACAAGCATGCATACAATTCACAATAAATCTAAACTGTATTAAATAAATCAAATAATTTTACAATACCACACATGACAGCTGTTACAATTTTTTGCATATCAAAATTTTTTGCTAGAGCCATTTTCATACATATTTTGATGTTGGCACCACTCCAATATTAAAATATTTGTGAAAATTTCACTTTTTTATATGTTTTCATGTATAATTTTAATTTCCAGGTTCAATTCATGTGTCTTGCACCATGTGCAGATAGACTTAAAGAAATTGATGTTGCGAATCTGGCACCATGTGTTATCATTCGCATTATGATGGTCTCATCTGTTATTGCATAGAATGAATCATATTCCAAACACTTATAAATCGATTTATAAGGTTTAATATTTATTATCTTTTTCAAACTATATATTTAAGGAATGACTGGAATATTTTTCTGTCTACGAAGAAATAACATAAAAAATTTGGTGCACACTGAATAATGCGCGTAGCGGGTTATTTAACAGTGTGCACCACATTTTTTATGTTATTTCGAATAGACAGAAAAAATATATCAGTCATATCTTATAATTTAATTCAAAATTCCATTTTAAACCATAGAAAACCATGAAAAAACGTCGACAACACGGTCACATGACTAAATTATGTCTATGGGCTCATAACAAAATAACGTCAGCCAATCAGAAGACGTGTTACATCCAAAATTAAATTATATAGATATAATTGTCATGTAGTATCCGTGTAATCAAGTTTGAAAACATGTGTTGATCTGTTGTAATAATTGAAAATTTACATTTACTGTTAGAAGTACTCTTTAAATTTGAGATATTGAAAATAACTGATTCACTATAGCGATACTAAAATTTCAATAAAGAGAATAGCATTATTTTTGTATCTTTTTAGATTTTCCAATAAAATCCAAAGTTAAATAAAAGAAAGACAACTCTTCTTTATATCAATTTTGTGATATTTTTTTTTTAATGTTTTATCACTTTCAACATACCTTAAATCTGTACTTTCTCTGTGACATCTTTCATCAACATGGGGTGCCGACCTTGGTCTGATGTCACCAAACACAGCTGATTCAGCCTCTCTTTGATAAAGTCAAGGTATAATAATCTCATCTGTTATTGCATAGAATGAATCCTATTCGAAACACTTATAATTCAATTCATTAGGTTTGATTTTTACAATTTTTTTTAAAAGATTTTTAACAAGAATGTGTCCACAGTACACGGATGCCCCACTCGCACTATCATTTTCTATGTTTAGTGGACCGTGAAATTGGAATAATCGTAGGTGGGGCATAATAAAAATCATTTGCTAGACACATATTTTTTGTCTACTAAAGAAACAGACTTTATTTCATTAACAACAAAAGTTCAAAATGTTTCTAGTTTAGTAGATCAAAGGAGGCCACTTGATTTTCTGTTTAAAACACTCATGACTTGCCATTTGCACACTTGTAGTAACTCTGATTAAACTCCAAGATGAGCCTTTTGGCAAATTAAATGGTTCCTCTCATATGAATCATTAGCAGATCCAGGGGAGGGTTTCGAGGTTGGAACCCCCTCCCCCTTTTTAAAAAGGCTGAATCGGCCCCAGTAAATTGTGATGCAATTGAGGTCTTTGACTGCTTATTTCTCCTTTATAAATTCTAGTGGCCTTTGCTCATTGTTGAAGGCCGTACGGCGATCTATAGTTGTTAATGCTTGTGTCATTTTGGTCTTTTGTGGATAGTTGTCTCATTGGCAATCATACCACATCTTCTTTTTTATATTTTAGAGCATACCATAAAACTTATTGACATTACCACTTGATCTTTTTTCAATGATAAATAAATTAATGTTTAGTAAGGATACTGTGCTTTTCTTTTTCTTTCCATGGCCTTCAGTGTGGCAGAACTGATCCTTGGCTGTGATGATGATACACTAGATCTTGTTGTAGCACCCTATAATTCAAAGATTTATAATATAGTGATCCTAAACATGAAAACTAATTCTTCTGTGCATCAATATTTATTAACATGATCAATACAAACAAAAAATTATCTTTCTGAAAGGCATTCCAGATGTTTTGTTAAATTGTTTTTATTTAATCATAAATATTTATTTTATTTATTTAAAATTTGACTTTGTGCTTCCCAATTATTTACAAATCCATTTATTCATACAAATAAAATTATCCTGTTACATCATTTTGGGACCCTTTATAGCTTACTGTTCAGGGTGAGGCTCCATGTTGAAGACCATACTTCGACCTATAATGATTCACTTTTATATATCACTAGAACACACCCGCGAAATCGCGGGCATTCAGAGCGTAGTTTAAAGTATGTAAAGTGTTGTTGGAAGAATTTTGTAAAATATTGAATGACTGGAAAATTTCAGCAAAAGTATCATAAGTCATAGGTTATTGGGGACAGGAAAATGCTTTTTTTTTTTTTTTATCCCTCCTCCTTTATTTCCAATATTCCCATTTTTTGGTTCTCTATCAATTTCAATATGAACATACATTTAGTATGTTATGAACATTCAAGTAAGGAGCCTGTAATTCAGTGGTTGTTGTTTGTTTATGTGTTACATATTTGTTTTTCGTTCATTTTTTTGTACATAAATAAGGCCGCTTGTTTTCTGGTTTGAATTGTTTTACATTGTCAGTTTTAAAACTGAGTATGCGGTATGGGCTTTGCTCATTGTTGAAGGTCGTACGGTAACCTATAGTTGTTAATATCTGTGTCATATTGGTCTCTTGTGGAGATTTGTTTCAACATGGCAATCATTCCACATCTTCTTTTTTTTGTAATCAATGAATTTTGTAAAATTTTCAGAAAAGGTATCAAAAGTTCACATGAATAATTGTAGCGCTTATCTGTATATTATGAACATTCATTACTATATAAATATAGTGTATTTACTTTCAATTCGAATTTTACTAATCGATCCATAGTGGTCATTGATAAAGTATACAGACCCTCTCTATTTAATAAACTCTGTGAATGTCGTGGATAGTTAACTTGAAAATGATAGCAGATAGAATTTTGAAAATACACTTTATTCTTTGTATATGTATGTTCAAAGTATACAGAAAAACGCAAACCGGAAGACTAATCTTACTTATAATTTCGTCCAATGACGGAACAATATCCGGATGCCCTTTTTCTCCAAAAATAACTCAATCTGAATAATCATATGAATGGATGACAAATGCCACTATGCACTGTACCTATAGGACACAGAGGCGTGTTGATTAATTTATTGTGGAAAGAAGAGAAGCGACACCAAAAATGAGGTCTACTCGTTTAATTTATATATCATGACTTGAATGGAGAGTTGTCTCATTGGTACTCATACCTCATCTTCTTATATCTAAATGAATTTCATTACTTTTTAAACTTTACTGTAAAACATTGAAATTGTCCCCTTATAAGAACAAGTAAACATCTTACACTTTCTCTGAGCCGTCTCTCTTCTATCACTTGTCTGTCATGATCTATAATCTGCATTCTCTCCCAGACTGGTATGTCAAAAAATATCTCATGTACGTCTAACAAAGCTGCCTGCAGCTGAAACAAAAATAAATTTGAAAACATTGTAAACAAAAGTCTTGTTTATGGCAAACATAAGCACAGTTTGATAGCACAGTTCTGGTGAAAGTGCTAATATCTGACTCATTATCTCAATCCCTTTGATCCTTCAGTGTTTATTATATTTGTGTTGCTTTGTGATGTGTTTTGTAGACCATTATTCTTTTCTTTTTGTCATGGTATTATTTGTTTTTGTTTTTTCCGAAGGATTTTTATTGTCCCCTTGTATTTCAATAGCTGTGAAAAGTATCAAATGCTTCAGCTACAGCATACATTTGACTTTCAGTATCTCTGAAACCTGGATACACATTCTACTACATTATTTTGACAGAGAATATATCTTTACCTGTGCAATGATTCTATCCAGCAGATCTCTATCTTGATTGTTGACTTGCCCTTTCTTAATGGGAGTTTCAGCTTGGAAGCTTCTTGCAAAACATTTGGTATCCTACAATAAAAAAAAAATTAAAAAAAATCTTTCATTCATTATTGCAATTGTTTAGTAATGGACCAAAATATGAATTTAATTATTGCACTTTAAAGAAATGCCATGAAACAAAAAATACTTTTCAAAATTAAACGGAAATTTGCATTTTTAATAGGGAACCAATTCGTTCCAAATTTTTGCCATTACTCAATACAATTTACCTCCTTCAAAGCCCTTTCAGGACAGAATTAGGATAGTCTTACTTAGGGGGAAAAAGTTAAAAGGAATAAAGGATACAGGAACAATGTCAGAAAATATGAAATAAATTTGCACTTGCTACAAAACATGAGAAAAAAATTCCAGCAAGTTTTCTTCCTTTTTCTTTTAAAAGGTCTTACAAGTAAATTTTATATTTTCTAAAACATAACATAATGTATATATTCATTCACAACCATAAAATGACAAACTACATTTTTACAAGATTGTGCAACATAAAAGACATTATTAGCGCAACTTACACTAATGGTCTTGACAACTTCCTGTACTTTTTCTGTGACTAGCAGACGACGTGTCAAGTATCCTTTCACACAAGCTGATACTCTATCAAAACAGTGCTGTAATCTGGGATCAAATGCCTGAAAAAAATTATTGCAAGGATGAAGTGATGAACATTAAACCAAGGAGCTGACTTGCAATGCATTTATACTGTTAGAGTTCATGAAATGAATGCTTATAGTTAAATACAGTGTTTTATTTTGATTTAAATGTCATCAATAAACTTGTACAATATAATATTATGCATCACGGTTTTACTGTAGACTAATGTTGCTTCAAAAAGTTCACATTCCTTTATTTAAACATGATGCTTACAGTAAAGAAGAAACAACTAAATCAGTTTATTTTAACATTAAAAAAATATTTTTTACTTTTACAATATAGAATTTGTTTCGAAATAGAATATTTCATACATAATTTATAAGGTGTGAGCCAAGGTTCCATGTTGAAGACCATACATTTGTACGACTAATAATCGTTTACTTTTACAAATTCTGAAATAGATGGAGAGTTGTCTCATTGGTCCTCATACCACATCTTATATCTATGTATCTTTCTGAAAAATTTAAAAATTTTAAGAACTTAAAAACTACCGCAATACACTAAGAACTTACAGACTCTGGGTATACCATTGTAGAACTTGTCCAGGCATTTTGAACCTCCTTTACAGGAGAGTGCAAAACTGGTTTATAGGCTTTAGGTGATGGTGTGGAATGGTTAAACTTTAAAGACTGTTTAGGCGTGCCTCTGCTGAACGTGCTAATATCTGACTCATTATCCCGATCCCTTGGGTTAAAATACAAACTTGGACTAGATATATAAGAGAAAGGTTTCTGTTGTGTAGAGTAGTTGGCAGGCATTTGCTGAAAAAGAATATATATATTGTTAATCATATGAACCATGTGCCTCTATCATGTCTATGCCACATCTATCTGTTAGTTTCTATTGTTAAGTTGTATTCAAAACTGATAAAACTTTGTAATTTAACATGTTGAATTTGAAAACTGCTTTTAATTCTGTTAAAGTTTCTTTGTTCTGATCTGGACTATATATAGTCTTTTTTTAAATAACTTTCATTCTATTTACACAGCACATATATGTATTTTTGATGTGAGTTTTAAATATGAACTCTTCCTTTTCTTGTACAGTTGTATGATGACTTATTTTATGATATAAGCTGTGCATGCTGTGTTTATTGTTAATTCAGAAATTATTGCGTGCATTTATTATTGCGATTTTGTCATTTTAGACTTAAATGTGATTTTATTTTTTACAATTTTGATAACAATCCTGTTTAGGTTATATAAAATATTTCAAAATGTGAGTTTAAATTATTGCGTGTACAACTGTGTCACAATTTTCGCAATGATAAAAACCTCACAATAATTTCTGAATTTACAGTTATCAAATTTGGGGCTGAAACAATATATATTTCAAAATAATGAATTCACAGTATACAAATACATGACATGGAGATAAGTAGTGTATACATAAACTTGATAATGGTCACATTTGTGGGTTTATATAAATACCAAAAGTTATAGTCGACAAGTTAATTATACTGAAATCATTTAGTATACATGTAATGCATAACCTCAAAATATGAACAAAAAGTAGAATTATAATGATATGTGTTATGAAAAATATTTCGATCAAATCAAGATCAAATTCAAGAATTGAATCATTCCAAACTATTAAAACCCCAACGAAGAATTTACCCCTAATACATTTAACATACATCACTTAAAGGTACTTTATTCATGCATTGTCATACTGTTTTTTTGTTATATAAACTAACCTGAGAATAAACAGGTTGACTAACATTCCCTGGAATTTCTGACAATACCGACTCATTTGGAAGGTATCTATTTCCAGAAGTTGTAGGAACATAGCCATTGGCTGAACTTTGCTGAACGTAACTGTTTGTAGTATTTGTAGGGAAGTAACTATTGGGAACATACTTGTTGACAGCACTTCCTTTCGTGTTTGGCTGTTGTGACCCAGCAGACGTGAAGCTGTTACCATAGTTACCAGCATTCATTTGAAATTGATTGTTCACTGAAATATTCTGGTTCGAAGGATTAGAATGTGGAGGGTTCATAAAATTTTGAGCAGAATCATTGTAGCTATTCACAGAGGTATTTTGAAGATTGTTTGCAGAAAATTGACTAAGGTTGTTTTGTTCAGAAAATGATGTGAATAATTCTTGCTGTTCACGTAAATGATCATGATGCATTTCAATTTCTTCCTGTAGATTCATTTGTTCACGTCTTTGAGAAACAAAAAGTTCTTCTAGCTGTTGTTTTTGTTGCTCGATAAGATGTTGACGAATTTTATTAAAATGATCTGCTTGAATTTTCAACATCTCTTCCTCACTTAAGGTTTCAAATGATTGAAGAGTTTCTGTAAATGATTGTACAGCTTCTCCAATGTCATAAGGTCGTCTGCTTGTATTACTGCTCTGAATGGGTTTTTGATTATTTTCTAGCACATCTTCAACCGGGTGCGGCTGCACTTGAGACAAATATCTCTGAATATGTTCAGCTTTTGCATTTTGTTCTGATGATTCCGATGTTGGAACACTCATATCATTTTGAGAAACTGATACAGGTTCCATACTTTCTGGCCCTATATTCATTTTTGTAATATTTCCATTGGTCTGAGAATATTGCGGACTTTGTTGGTTTAATTTTGCTTTTAATAAAGCATCTGAGGGATGCTCAAGAGTATATGATCCATGTCTCACATGTCGGTCTAAAGTTTTAGGAACAATATTCGGAGATATTTGACTTCCTGTTGGAAGAATATTTTTATTGGCAGAAGTTCCATGAGACAAATGTTTTGATTGGTTCACATCACCCATCACATGACCCGAGCCTTCTGTAACAGATGATGAAACTTTCATAACTTTTTCAAAGTCAGTTCTGTTGGCATCTGAATAAATATCGTTTTTGAAATAATTCCTTTGAATTCCTGATATAACATTTTCCTGACTCTCTTTCAAAGTACTTCCTATTGATCTATCATCTGAGTCGTTGGAACGTTTTCCAGTTAGCATAAATATATTCCCATAAGTCTGATCACAACTTTTATTCAGTTCTCTTTCAAGTAAGTTCAGCTTATCATCCATGTCAGCAGGAATTTGTTTTTGATACACGTTTTCATTTTCCTTGTCCGAAGTGTTATGATCAATTTCAGCGGTATAAACATGAAATGGCATTTCCTGATCTTTGAAAAAACTTTTCGGAGTGCCACCTGGTGACTCTTCTGGGCTCAAGGCAACTTTGCTTAACATAGATCCTGGCTGTCCAGGAAATAAATTATTTCTATATGGCTGTGTTGTTGATGTACTGACCTGAGGTACTGCTGACGACCCCAGGTCGTTTACGTTTTTTTGCATCGGTTTTCCATTTTGACCTTGATTTGATAAATCTGAAGAATTTGCTGACCCTGTATGTCCTGTCAAATCAGCACTACTTGATGGAGTTATATCCATTTTTCTCACAGAAATTTTATCCTCTACAGATTGACTAGCACTAGTACTTATTTCGGTAACGAATGAAGAAAAATGAACAGTATTTTTCAGTCCTTTTGGACTCATGCGTCTGCTTTGATTTGTACCAACTGAACCCACAGAGCTCATCACTGAAGAATTCACACCAGACTGGTTAAAACTAGAAACACTAGCCTCTACTCCATCTTTCCCAGAATTTCCTGAATTATCTGACAATGTAGGTGAATGAAAATACTTTTGTTTCGTTTCCTCCTCTTTATTTTTAGAAGGACTTTTAGAATAGACAGACTGTTTCATATTATTTTCTGTAGATGAACTACTTGATGTAGAATTCAGAGTTTCACCTGTGTCCTGCAAATTGAGATGTTTGGAAAGTTTGGCAAGAACTTGACCTATCTGCTGCTGTTTAACAGAGGTCAACGGCAAACCGCTAAATTCTTGAGGTAAAGAATTACAATCATCTAAAGATGGATAGTCATTTAGTGACTGAGGTTCTTCAACTTTTGGTTCTACTGGCAACTGCCTCCTCTTTGAGGTTTCTTTTGTCATTGATTTGTTTTCTGAAGGTGAAGTTT
This sequence comes from Mytilus trossulus, assembly GCF_036588685.1. Taxonomy (NCBI): domain Eukaryota; kingdom Metazoa; phylum Mollusca; class Bivalvia; order Mytilida; family Mytilidae; genus Mytilus; species Mytilus trossulus. The sequence continues at coordinate 45,762,210 of NC_086379.1, forward strand.
TCCTTTCAGTATTTGTAGCAGATGATTTTGGCTGTTTTTTCTTTTTTGCAGCAAGGAATTCCTGTCTAAATTTTTCTGGATCAACTTCTGGTGAGTATTGTGTTGATGATAATTCAGGATTACTTCCTGCTGTTTTATGCTGCTTTTTGAGTCTATGGATTTTAGGGGATTGTAAAATTGGTTCTTCCGGTGATAAAACAAACCCCTGGCTCTCCCCTATTTCATTACGACTTATATCTGGGTCTGAAGCACTATGTTGATTGGCCTGTTGCCAAGCAGACTTTTTCAGTCTACGAGAATTTCTGGAAATTCCACTTTCTGATTTACATGATAAAGAATTGTCATCATCAAAGTCTCTTAAATCAGGATTAGAAAATGAAATTCTACCTGTTATCAGCAAATTTGAACGTCTAGCCTGCAATTCTGTCATTTTTGTTGAAGGTGGTTTTGGAACAGGATATGATGGGGTTCCTGGGATTTTTGCAGGATTTGGCAGGGACGACATTGAACTCGATTTTTTCAAATTTGATAAAGCTTTTGCCTGAGACTTAGATGAAGCTTTTGGTTTTGATTTCTGCGGGGTGCTTTTTGTAGTATGAACGGGAGCCGGAATTTTTGTTCGTTGTTCCCTGACAAATTTGTCAGATTTGTTCACAGATTTTTGTTCTTCCTGGCTTTGATCTTTCTTTTTTGTATAAGACGGCTTGGATTTTTCAACCTTCACTGTTTTTTCATTGTTAATATTAGTCATACTTTTGCTTCTATTATTTGAAGAAAGACTATTTGTTTTAGAGATCCCAGCTGGGGATCTTGATGAATTTACACTTTCAGGTGACCATTTTGAAGAAACGTCAGTTCCGCTTGAGACAGGAGAGGAATCCACAGAATCGGAAAGTCTGCTATTTTGCTTTTCCTGCAATTAAGATATATAGTCAATATTTCAAATTAGTTTTGATATTAATTATCAAAATTGAAAAATAAGCTTTATTCAAATTATCTTATTTTCTGCGTTTCTGACTATGAAATATTTTCGAAACAGATGCCAAAGAATTTGATCCAATGAAACAAAAACAATGGGGTTAAACAAAATGGCAAAAATGATTTAAGTAATTGTTATTGGATGTATATTATTATTAAATAAATCATTGCAAACCATAAAAAAAGTATATAGGTTTTACAACAAATGTGTCAAAAAAAGCAAACTTATTAACAATAAGCAAAAGTGTAGTTGCTACCTGAGAAACTAAAACATGCAAACCCAAGTTATAATTATGTGAGAGTTGTGATGTTTGAAAAGGGAAGTGATCAGCAAGAGTGATTTTACCCACAATGCTTAACAGGACGTACATACAAATACACATTGACATGTTAAGATGTCACAGAGAAATATGTCATTTCTTGAAATATTTAAACTTATTTATAAACTGTACACTAGAAACAATAAAGCTAACATGACATACGGTCACATACCCCTTCTATTTACACAAAGTTCATGAAGTTTACACAAAATCAATTAGGAAATCTTGACTTTTTATAGCAATTGATAAATGCATGCATTATAGGATCAGTAAACTACATCTTAAAAGTTGGGATAGGTATTGAAAGCTGTTTTCTATGTATGTACATAATAACAGGAATAAAAACAAAATATCTACATGAAAATAGAAAAAAAAAATCAAGAGAAAAAAAAAAATATAATAATGAAATAAATCTATAGACACAGACAAACACAAGACATCAGTGTATTGAAAATGAGGATGAAATATGAGGCTCCAACTCTTTAGTATTAATGTAGTTACTATATTAAATATATACTGATATCACAGGTCAAATGTTTAAAAATTAGCATATTTTACAATAATATTTAACTTGACCAGTATGCTGGAAAAGATTTTTATTTCTTCTAATGGTGCATTATATTCACATGCTAATGAGTCTCATTTTTAATTTCTCAAAATGTTTGAATGATGATCTTTTTTTAATGTTATAAATGTATCAAAATAAAAATAATCTAGAATATGATCATGATGTTTGATGTGTGAATAATGTGTGGTATACATGGTGTCCTACTTCCAGACAGCAGTGAAGGTCAAACTCTAACATTCAAGGTCAAGGATGCCAATATTTTAAGGGTTGAGTGTTATTCCGTTCTTTATATGTTTTTCCTTCTGGAAATCTTATTTCATTGATCACAAGAAAGAAATAATTTTAACTTTAAAAGCTTTAAATGTAAAATGTACACAAAAAACAGTTAATTATGGGTCTAGGAAAACTACATCCTCATGGTAGTTTTTTCCTTCCAAAGCTTATAAGTACAAAGCCATACTGATGGACTCCAAATGTAACTGAAAAATTATTGTGACTTCTGTAGGGTACTCCCCTTAAGTCACAAGGTTGCATAAAAAACTAATTCCCTGAAAAAACCATCCTAAGTTTCACACTTTCTACTAGTTCAATTACAGAAATTCCAAACAAAATACATAAATTAAGACTTTTTAACTGGCATCCTTGCAATATCTGATTATATTTCACGCATGATTTCCTATTAAAGCAAAGAGAAAAAGCAGAGTGTAGCTTTTGTCACGTACTATAAGCTGAGATATCCTGGCTGTTCGAGGAAGCCGTGAACGGCGCTTTAAAGCAAACTCTTTCTGCAAACAACATGCAACATTGCGTTTTATACTAAATTAAATACTAACAACCAACATAAATGTTGTGTTAAAAATTATGCTTAAAAAAATGTAAACAATCAATTGATTCATTTTAATAAGTGCTTACTTTCTAAATACCTAGTTCAACCACCCAAAATTAAAGGAGATAACATTTAAAAGGTTCTCATCCAAATTTGCTTATTCTATAAAATATTGGGCTGATATATTACATCTTCACGGTATCTTTTATTGAGCAATTGTAAAAAAGAATTGAATATGTTTCAATAAATACATTACATTCATTGTAAAATCAGTATCTGAGTGATGGTTACTTTATGTCTAGTGACAAACATTACAAGTATTTAAAGCATTATTATATGTTTCTGTCATAAAGATACATGGCCTTGTAATGGACAGACGTATTGAGAATGGACTTTACAGGTGCGGATCCAGTCATTTTAAAAAGGGGGGTTCCCAACCCAAGACAAAAAGGGGGGTGTTCCAACTATATGTCCCCATTCAAATGCATTGATTGTTCAAAGAAAAGGGGGTTTAAACCCCGGACCCCCTGGATCCCCCACTGCTTTAATTAGGCTTTCTAACAAGCCCAAAGAATCTTTGATACATTGTTTTGACTATAAGTGAAAAGTCTTTCCTTCTACTCCTATAAGTTTTGTGTTTAGCAGAGAAGATGCCAGTTACATTTTTTTAAGACTGATTTAATGAGGTTGTAAGTTTATCCCATGACCCTTATCATGCTTGATTTTGTTCATTTAAATTTGACGAAATCTATCAATTGTTCCAAATAATCCAGTGGGCCCCATGGTGTGCTTTGGTAACAATCTTAACAGTGATGCAATTGTTGAAGCCCCTAAAGATATTTTTAAAAAAAATCTTCATAAAACATCAATAATTTTTCATGAAATTTCTTGCATGTTTGTCAAAGTTATTCAAATGTTTTGGACTTGAAATTCAGACAACTTCATTTACCTTAAACCTTTAACAATTTTATACATAAATAAATACTGGCTAGCATTACAAAATACATTTTCAACACTAAATATATTCTGAGATAATATATCCATATTTTAATTTTATTATGTTTGAAAATGTTTCAAGCAATATATATTCATATTTTAATATGTATACTTTTCTTATTTTTTTCATGCATTATTTATGTTACTATCATATGTATCTACTGTATGCAAAATAAGACTGAACATTATTCAGACATTTCAGTGTGAATGCCTTTATCAACCAAACTCAATTTTTTTAAACTTCAAACAAAAACAATAAAAAACACCAAAATATTTAGTATTTATAAAAAAAAATTTGTAAGGGTTCCGCAGAACCCAGTGTCTCGCCTATTTTTGCTGTAAATCGCAGGCTCAACAACAATGAGGAATAAAATCAATAAAAATATTCCTCTTGTTACTATTTTATGATTGTAAGAAAATCTAAGTCCATTTAAAAGTAAATTACAGAAAAAACAGAGTAATCTTTTTACAAACTTGACTTCTGGATACAATCTTATGATCATAAATAAGCTTCTGTCCAAGTTTGGTACAAACCCAGGATAGTTTAAGAAAGTTATTAAAATTCTAAAAACTTTAACCACAGAGTGAATGTAATGGTTTCCTGCAGAAAAACTAAGTCCATTTAAAAGTAAAATATGGAAAAAATGTATTTATTTATTTACAAAATTTACTTCTGGATACTTTCTTATGATCATAAACAAGCTTCTGTCCAAGTTTGGTACAAACCCAGGATAGTTTAAGAAAGTTATTAAAATTCTAAAAACTTTAACCACAGAGTGAATGTTTTGTTTCCCTGCAGAAAAAACTAAGTCCATTTATAGTAAAATACGGAAAAAATGGAATTCTATTTTTACAAAATTTACTTCTGGATACTATCTTATGATCATAAACAAGCTTCTGTCCAAGTTTGGTACAAACCCAGGATAGTTTGAGAAAGTTATTAAAATTCTAAAAACTTTAACCACAGAGTGAATGTTTTGTTTCCCTGCAGAAAAAACTAAGTCCATTTATAGTAAAATACGGAAAAAATGGAATTTTATTTTTACAAAATTTACTATCTTATGATCATAAACAAGCTTCTGTCAAAATTTGGTAGAAATCCAGTATAGTTTAAAAAAGTTATTAAAATTTCAAAAACTTTAACCACAGAGTGAATATTTGTTGACGCCGCCGACGACGCCGACGGAATGTAGGATCGCTTAGTCTCGCTTTTTCGACTAAAGTCGAAGGCTCGACAAAAATCGTTTAAAAAAGAATTTCAGGAGATTTTTCTAAATCAAAAATGTGTTTTGTTTGTAATGTTTCTAGCATCTAAAAAAGATAATATAAATCGTAAGTTACCTCAACTTCAGCCACTATAGACTGTACTCTAGCCACTAGTTTTTCTCGTTGCTTTGACTTTTTTCTGTTCTCCAGTCTCATGGCTTGTCTTCTGTAGGTCAGCATTTCTTCTCTCCTTTTGGCAGTCATCTACAACAGGTTAAATTTAACTTTCTTTTTAATTTTTCAGATACATTTTTCTCATTTCAAATATCTATGAACTATTGAAAAATATATTGAGTTTACCCATCATCATTTGTGAATATGTAAATGTAATTTTTTGTTTAATTTTTTTTACAACAAAATTTTCAGACAATAATTGTAGTATATTTTAGACTTTTTTTTCTTTTATAATGTTTTTGTAAAACCTTTTGTGATCTATTGATCTCTAACTGCTACATCTGTCAAATAATTCTGCTACACCAATAAACTGGGTTGTCTTGAACTAGCAGTAACGTGTGAGCTTTTGTTTCCTGCTGAAGGCTTGCAATAACTTTGAGATGAAAAGTAGAAAATATTTGAGTATGACAGATTTGTTTTCATTGGTGTAAATAATATTATAATCATTACCACAGGAGGTAATATTGGTACTCCATTGAATTTGATTACAGAGGTAAAATTTGTTGGTATTGGGCTGGACCATGATGCTGACATCTCATCCAGATTCCGACTCTGCGCCTCAAAATATTCTAATAAATCTCCCATGATGTGATGCGAGGGATTCTGAAAAATATAATATAATTCATGTACACAATATGACAGCACAAATCATGCCTGTGTCAACTAAAATTCCTAAAAAGATGTCTCTTCAAGATGTCTTGCATGAAATATTTGCCACTGGAAGTTAAGCCAACAACGACCAGGCAGCCTTTTAACTCCAGGTCATTTCATACATTTTTTCAAAGACTAATAGCAGGTGTAACTTGGATATTTTTTTTTCCGATAAGGTAAGTTGAATGAACCTGTTTTTAGTTTATTAACTTGAATTTTTAGTCCCAGGAATATGTCTTTTGTGACAATCTACACCAAACTATTAGCTGTAAATAAAATCCCTCCAAAAAAGGCTTTTTCAGACAAAATTGAATAACGATTACTTCTATGCCATCCATAAGACTAAGGGTCAAAATCACATACCTGAGATCTATCTTAAATAATATATCTAGATCTTGACATTGTTTGATCAACAGCTTAAAACTGAAGTATATTAACCTTATGTAGTTTAATAAAATATTAATATACCACCCAGGCACTTACAAGTATGCTAGATCATGCTAGTATTACATAAAATAATCATGTTCTTTTGAATATCTGACAAATCAGAAGACTTTCAATGGGATAGGCCGAGTAATTCCCTCAAAATATCAAAGGCCTGGATCTTTGATTTTTTAATGTATCATATCATCAGGGTCTGGATGGAGTTGACAGAATAAAGAATAATGAACCAATACTGCAGAAAAATGGACCAAAAATAAAGAAAAGAGCGAAATGGCATCAAAGTTAAAGAATACAGAATTGAACATCCCCTATTCAGACTCTAATATTCTATCAGAGGCCCTTCAAAATCAAAAAATTAAAATCATTATTAATGAGAAAAAAATATAAATAACCTCATCCTTTACACAACTTTCTTTAAAATAAAAAAAAATAGCATTCAAAAATGTAAACAATTTGATATTCTTACTTACATACTAATAAATAATTCATCAATATTCTTGAACTTGTTAATCAATTTCTGAACAATTTTGAAATGCAGGCACACATATACTCATCTTTCCTGTATTTATTTTACTGTGGATGATTTTTCTCAATACTATGAATCAATTCAACACATAAATACAGATTTGTAATCATGATTCGAGTTCCGATTCTCTAACAACACAAAAAAAACATAAGCCAACCCCATTTAAATGTGTCACAGTTTATTAATCTGTATCAAAACAAGTTCACAATATATAAATATACATCATCATATTATTTGTTGATACCTGACGCATATACCAACCAATGGATTTACTGGATTGTAGCCAAATTATATTTAATTCAGATCGTTACAGGATTATGAAATATTGATAACACATATAAAGAATTCTTTCTTTTTTAATGGAATTATTGTTTACTGTATTCAATTTGTAACAGCTGGTCTGTGAAACTGTTATTGTAATGTAGTAAATTACAATAACAAAGATGACAATAAAATTCATTATTTTCTGTGATGTATTTAAAATCTCGGTTAATTGCCTAATCAAATCTGGGTTTTTTTTTGGTACAAATAAATTGCATTAGTTGGCTAATTGAATCAATTGTTTATTTCTGGTAAAATATATCCTTAGCAAACAATTTGCATAAAAACTAAATGTAAGAAGGTCAAAGTAGGAGAAAGTCAACATTTGAGAATTACTTTTTATGGATTTCCTGGCCGAGTTTTGGTGAACTACAAATTGAATATTAATTGAAACAGAAATTACCCTGGCTGAGTTTTGAACTACAAATTTGAATCTTTCAAATAAATAGAAATTACACATGGCCATAGGATAGGATTGTATGTATTTTAAAAAAACTTAAAACTAGCCTTACAAGAAGCAAAAATATATACATGTAATTGACAAAACGGCAACATATACAATAAGTTGGGAAAAATCGGAAACTCTTCACAAAGCATCTGACAAAGATCAGGAATGTTCATGTGTATGGTCAGAAGCTTTTCAGAAATTTGATACAATGAGACATAGATATGAAATGAAATAAATGGATACATGGAATCGTTTTAAAACTGTTTTGAATTTTGGTAAAGATCTACATTTGTTTGTACATATAGGCATGCTATGTAACTTGCCTATACATGTACATGTATTACCACTAGACCAGATTTTTACATTGTCAGCAGTAAGAAAATACTTCTTCCAGGACATTAACAGTTTATTAGAATCTTCAATTTTCAAGTTAACAGAAATACTCCTTTAATCAATTACCTCATACTAGTTAGTGTTGAAAAAATCAAATTGGTCACAATATGCAATGTGCATGTATGAATGTAAAAGAGAATATCATGTAAAATAGGGTGTAAACCCTTAGACCATTGATCATGATCATCATATAATTCACCCATGATGAATGGCCAGTGTGTTTTAATTAACTTAATTAACCTTCTACCAGAGATTGTATGAAATTTTGATGAGGCTTTCGTCTGACATTTATAGAGCTGATCTAACGATAATTCTCAGAGGTACACGGTCACTACTTCTCACTCTCTTTATATGCTGTTTTAATGTCTGATGTATTAATCTTCATTATTGACTTTTTTCTAATTAGATAAAATCTTACAGACCAACCATCAAAACAAAACAAGAATCTACTTCACATGTCCATCTTTGATTTTCCTGGGTTTTTTTGCTACCCATATATAGTCCAAACAAAATTTACATCTATAACAAGTCAGGAGCCTCTGGCCTTTGTTAGTCTTGTATTATTTTAATTTTAGTTTCTTGTGTACAATTTGGAAATTAGTATGGCGTTCATTATCACTGGACTAGTATATATTTGTTTAGGGGCCAGCTGAAGGACGCCTCCGGGTGCGGTATTTTCTCGCTTCATTGAAGACCTGTTGGTGACCTTCTGCTGTTGTTTTTTATTTGGTCGGGTTGTCGTCTCTTTGACACATTCCCCATTTCCATTCTCAATTTTATTAAGAAGACTTAAGCACATCATTTTGAGGTCATACTTTAACTGAGGAAAATTTTTTAAACTATGTTAATTCCTAAATGATGTACATGTATATATACATTATTATGGGATAGCGCTGAAAACCACAGCTCTAAATCAGCCTGGGGAAAACACTGTGACTGTATAAGCTAACATACTTTTTGACTAAATTTATTGTTTGTCTATATCCAAAGCCATGCCCCACAATTCTCTATAGAAGAACTAGTAGGCAAACTAGTACAAACAGACAATATAAAATTGAGAGTGGGAATGGGGAACATGTCAAAGAGACAACAACCAGACCAAAGAGCAGACAATGTGATTGCATTGAAGAAGCCAGTGGCTGACATCTTTATTTGTTACTAAGGTATCAGCCTGAAACTTAACATTTATCAGCGTTGAAGTTAAGCAGCAGACTATGGCATAAAAAATAGATTTCTTATATTGATTTAGATACAACACCTTGCAATATTTATTTATTTCTACAATCCTTAACACTTAACTTCTGACTGTCTTGAATCAATTAACCACCTTAGACAAACTAGAGGCTCACAGATTAAATTGAGAATGGAAATGGGGAATGTGTCAAAGAGACAACAACCCGACCAAAATAAAAAACAACAGCAGAAGGTCACCAACAGGTCTTCAATGTAGCGAGAAATTCCCGCACCCAGAGGCGTCCTTCAGCTGGCCCCTAAACACAGATGCCTGCATTGCTTATAAATTCATCAAGAAATTATTCAATGACCCTATTATCAACAACATAAAAAGAATTACTGGAGAAAAATAGCATAGATATATAATTGTTTAGTTGGTTATCAATGTCCAGTGGCAAATATTTCATGTATATTTAGGACAAAAACAAATCAGCAATTAGTACAATATTATAAGTTGGTTCTGCAAAGTAAGTCAACTGAAATTAATTATTGGAATTAAGACTGCCACTGGAAAATGAGGGTGATATATACATGGAGGAGGCAGAAAATTGCCAGGTAACCTACGGAACCTAACGTGTTTGTGCCAGGATTTTTTAACATTCATGGAGAGCTTGACACTTTATCAGCAAGAGGCATCTGATTCATTGTCCAAATTTCAACTAGATTTGACTGTGTAATAATATGTAAACATCCTGCAAAGAGTCAGACAAACGGACATCACACTTTAACAAAGGTTTTAATGCCACACAAAAGGGGTCCAGGGATGACCACATTTTTATACCACATTCAACCCTTGGGGGTGTATAAGTAATAAGAACATAAAGATTTAAGATGATAACTGTGTTAAGATTGTTAAATATTTTGAATTGTCACAAAATGGCATTATGCATCTATACAAATTCTCAAGGCGAAAAATACTTATGAACTGATAAAAACCTATTACAGTAACACACGTTTAATTTATAATTTTACTTTTATCAATTAGTTTTTCATTTCAATATATTGACTTTTAGGGATAACAATATGATTGGTATCAGATAGAGAGATTTGAAACGCTAATATATCAAAGATTTAAATATTAAAACTGTTGACACAGAGAAATGCCTTGTCTGTATACAAAACAAAATGGACAAAAGAGTGAATTGTTACTGTAATTTGTAAAGATGTGCAAAATTGGCCTTCAGGGTTCTGAAAAGAATCTAGAAAACTCAATAATTAGAAATGAAAAATTGAACAAAGAAAAATCTTAAAATATACAAACATTTTGACAAACTCTCTCAAAGCCTTTTAATAATACACAGTTTTTATTGGAGAAATTAGAATTAAAACTTTGTTTAAATGTTCTGTTCCAACCTTCTGCACTATTTTTATCATGTTTTTTGCTACAATAAATTTTTGACATACCCAATGTTTCATATTTATTCCCATATTCCTAAAATATCAATTTTTAAAAATATTTATAGAATAACAATTTTACCTTTTCTGCAAGAACTAATTCTACGGACAATCTTGGATCCATCATAAAAAGTTTAGCTCCGAAAAAATCTATTCCCATTACTATAGTATGCCATTAACTAGTATGAAAATAATATCTTTTTTCAACACCAATATCATAAAATCTTCTTTTATTTGTATAATCTTTTGTCCATTAAAATAATGGTATTCCCCTTATTATTTTGATATTTGTTGACAACTTGTCAATTGATTAAATCAATGCACTTGGTCTAATAAGTTGAAAATAACAGGCATATTTCTTTTTTATATACATGATATAGGGCCACTATTTTCTCTGTTGCTACTCAGCTGTGAAATTTACGCATTGAAACTGACAACAATAGAAAAATTACCAAAACAAAAAATGATTAATATAAACGTAAAAAAGCTTCTTATGAAATTAGAGACCAATAATATATCAAAAGGCTTGGTTAGATATTAATCTTTAGTTATGAAAATCTGATACAATTATTTGTTAATCATATTATCAGGTTTAAAATAAAACAAAGTTAATCTGTTTTGGTAAACTGATTTGATTTACATATATAATATTTATTCCAATATCATTATGATTTTAACCTTTTAGAACAAATGAAGTCTTTAATAGGTGACCAAGGGCCAAACATTTTTAAGTTACATATATATATAATTATGTATACATGTACTGTATGTATACTGCAAAAGCCTCCTCATTTATCATACAACACATGAAAACACTTTGTCTAAATCAGCTTAGTGGGAATGGGCTTCTGTGGTATAATTGCCAATGAGAAACTATCAATCCTAGTTCAAAGTATGTGGATATACATTATTTTTAAGCAAATATTGTAAATGTATGGCCTTTAACAATGAGAAAACCCATATAGTCAGCCATACATTGACCTATAATGGTTAACTTTTTTAAAATTGTTATTTGGATGGAGAGTTGTCTCATTGGCACTCACACCACATCTTCTTTTTTATATTCATTCATTATTTCAAGCTAAAGTTGAATTCAAAGTTCTACAATTTAAAAACTAGAGGCTCTCAAGAGCCTGATTCGCTCACCTGAAACGTTTTGCTTAAACCTTTCACAATTATTATTTTTGCTTTAAAATGCCATTTAAATTTTGATCATATTGTTTATTTGTAGATCTTACTTTGCCAAACATTTCTGCTGTTTACAGTTCATCTTTATATTTAATAATATTCAAGATAATAACCAAAAACTGCAAAATTTCCTTAAAATTACCAATTTAGTGGCAGCAACCCAACAATGGATTGTTAGATTCGTCTGAAAATTTCAGGGCTGATAGATCATGACCTATTGAACATTTTAATAACCATGACAAATTTGCTTTTAATGCTTTAGTTTTTGAGATATAAGCCAAAAACTGCATTTGACCCCTATGTTCTATTTTTAGCCGTAGCGGCCATGTTTGTTGATGGATCAAAACTTTGGATACAATTTAGAAAGTAGATACCCCAACAAACATTCATTTAAAGTTTTAGAGTATTTGGCCCAGTTGTTTCAGAGAAGAAGATTTTTTAATTTAAGCAAGTTTGATGAACAAATAGAGCAAATTTGTCTTTAAAGGACAATAACTCCTTAAGCGGTCAATTGACAATATTGGTCATGTTAACTTTTTTGTAGATCTTACTTTGCTGAACATTTTTGCTGTTTACAGTTTATCTTTATCTTCAATAATATTCAAGATAATAAACCAAAATTGCATAATTTCCTTAAAATTACCAATTAAGTGGCAGCAACCCAACAATGGATTGTTAGAATCATCTGAAAATTTCAGGGCTGATAGATCTTGACCTAATGACTATTTTTACCCCGTGTCAGATTTGCTCTAAATGCTTTCGTTTTTGAGATATAAGCCAAAAACTGCATTTGACCCCTATGTTCTATTTTTAGCCATGGCGACCATGTTTGTTGATGGATCAAAACTTCGGATACAATTTATAAACTAGATACCCTAAGGAACATTCAGTTAAAGTTTGGAAGTATTTGGCCTAGTAGTTTCAGAGGAGAAGATTCTTGAAATAGTTTACGACGAAGACAGACGACAACAGACGACGACGACGACGGACGCCAAGTGATGGCATAAGCTCACATGTCTATGCCAGGTGATAAGGAGTTGTGGTATAATTGCCAATGAGAAACTATCCATCCTAGTTCAAATGATGTGGATGTACATTATTTTTAAGCAAATATTGTAAATGTATGGCCTTTAACAATGAGAAAACACATGTAGTCATCTTTATTAAATGGCTCAACATGAAAAAGGATGGCCTAATTTAAAATACATGTAATACAATTATCAAAAAAAAAAAAAATATATGACAGACACCAACCAATGACAACCACTAAAAATAAGGATTTTAGACTTTGGACTGACACATACATGTAAATGTATTAATCAAGTTTGTGAGCACTCAACCCTACCCTAGCCTGGATTTGTATTACTGTGTTAATACATTATACATACATTTTTTTTCACATGTTTTAGTTTAAATGTCTTTTTGATCGACTTAAGCAATTTCAATTTCAATTGATATTTAATAGTGTGTCTTGATTTGTTGTAATGTTACACTACTGTCTGAGTTTAGGGTGAAGGTTGGCACCTTATTAGAAAATGCATGTTTTGGGGTTGTAAATGTTTAAAATTTTTTAGACATTGAACTTTAAATACAACAAAAGAAATGCAAGACATCCATTTATTTCTTTGGAGTAAAAATTTCTATTGCATGAAACGTTTAAAAAAATTCTAGAAATATGTCCCAAAAAAAGTACATAATTCATTTCTGAATGCATACATGTACAAATTCATATACTAGTAGAGCAAATTCTTGTGATTAAAATGAGTATTGTGTTATTTCTAATCTTTGCCATCTGACAACAAATAAACACATTTTTAAACAAGAACCAGATGCTACCCAGGGCCCAGCTTAATAGGACTACACTGACAGTGGTTAAACCCTGAACAGTTGGGGCAAGTATGCACACAACATTCAAGATTGATACAGGTCTGAATTTGGATTCTGATTAAATAGTTGACACAGCATAATTTTTTACACAGAATGAATGTGGTCTAATGAACTTAAAATTTTTTTTTTGCTTTTGAGCAATATGCTGTTGAATAATATTCCACCGGACAAAAAATATTTAAGAAATTTTCTTTAAAATTTCTGAAATCTGAAATGAAAAAATATTGTATCCCACCCCCCACCGGCTATTGGTACTTTACGGAACGGAACGGAACGGAACGGAACGGAACAGAATTTCATTTAAGGTATCCAAAGGGGGCATTTATCAAAATTTCGAAAAATCTTTAAAACAAAACAAACTTTAAAATTTCTGTGTTTTACGGTTTTCCATATACAAATAACACAAATGTATACTTAATCTCATCTTCACAGGTGAAATGTGCAATAATGTATAACATCGGGAACTATTCTGTAAATGAATATGTCGGATTGTCCTGATAAATTATCATGAAATTAACGCATTTGCAAGTCATGCATTATGATATCTAGACTGACCTCACGTCGTCCTTTCCGACGATGATTAGAAACATTGGTTCTGATTTTAACTTTTTAAATTTATTATTCCGTTCCGTTCCGTTCCGCAAAGTACCAATTGCTCTGAGGAATTGGTATTTAACGGAATCGAACGGAACCAGACATTTATAATGTAATAAAAGCAGTATGATAAAAAAAAAATGTGTCTGGCACCCCTTTTTGCAGAAGAAATAAGTGTTTTAGATAGCATTCCCGACCAGATAAATAATTAAGAATTTAAAATAAAGGCAGCTTAGACAAAAAGTCTTACTCCTTCCATTGGTAATTATATTTTTTAAAAGAGGCCTTCCACCTCTCGTGCCGACGAGAATTAGAAACAGTAATCAAGTTGAATCTGATTTAAACTTTTTAATTTATTATTCCGTTCCGTTCCGTTTCGCAAAGTACCAATTGCTCTGAGGAATTGGTATTTAACGGAATCGAACGGAACCAGATATTTATAATGTAATAAAAGCAGTATGATAAAAAAAATGTGTCTGACACCCCTTTTTGCAGAAGAAATAAGTGTTTTAGATAGCATTCCCGACCAGATAAATAATTAAGAATTTAAAACAAAGGCAGCTTAGACAAAAACAAAAAATCTTACTCCTTCCATTGGTTATTATATTTTTTAAAAGAGGCCTTCCACCTCTCGTGCCGACGAGAATTAGAAACAGTAATCAAGTTGAATCTGATTTAAACTTTTAAATTTATTATTCCGTTCCGTTCCGTTCCGCAAAGTACCAATTGCTCTGAGGAATTGGTATTTAACGGAATCGAACGGAACCAGACATTTATAATGTAATAAAAGCAGTATGATAAAAAAAAATGTGTCTGACACCCCTTTTTGCAGAAGAAATAAGTGTTTTAGATAGCATTCCCGACCAGATAAATAATTAAGAATTTAAAATAAAGGCAGCTTAGACAAAAAGTCTTACTCCTTCCATTGGTAATTATATTTTTTAAAAGAGGCCTTCCACCTCTCGTGCCGACGAGAATTAGAAACAGTAATCAAGTTGAATCTGATTTAAACTTTTTAATTTATTATTCCGTTCCGTTCCGTTCCGCAAAGTACCAATTGCTCTGAGGAATTGGTATTTAACGGAATCGAACGGAACCAGACATTTATAATGTAATAAAAGCAGTATGATAAAAAAAATGTGTCTGACACCCCTTTTTGCAGAAGAAATAAGTGTTTTAGATTGCATTCCCGACCAGATAAATAATTAAGAATTTAAAACAAAGGCAGCTTAGACAAAAACAAAAAATCTTACTCTTCCATTGGTAATATATTTTTTAAAAGAGGCCTTCCACCTCTCGTGCCGACAAGAATTAGAAACAGTAATCAAGTTGAATCTGATTTAAACTTTTTAATTTATTATTCCGTTCCGTTCCGTTCCGCAAAGTACCAATTGCTCTGAGGAATTGGTATTTAACGGAATCGAACGGAACCAGACATTTATAATGTAATAAAAGCAGTATGATAAAAAAAAATGTGTCTGACACCCCTTTTTGCAGAAGAAATAAGTGTTTTAGATAGCATTCCCGACCAGATAAATAATTAAGAATTTAACACAAAGGCGGGTTAGACAAAAAGTCTTACTTCTTCCATTGGTAATTATCTTTTTTAAAAGAGGCCTTCCACCTCTCGTGCCGACGAGGATTAGAAACAGTAATCAAGTTGAATCTGATTTAAACTTTTTAATTTATTATTCCGTTCCGTTCCGTTCCGCAAAGTACCAATTGCTCTGAGGAATTGGTATTTAACGGAATCGAACGGAACCAGATATTTATAATGTAATAAAAGCAGTATGATAAAAAAAATGTGTCTGACACCCCTTTTTGCAGAAGAAATAAGTGTTTTAGATAGCATTCCCGACCAGATAAATAATTAAGAATTTAAAACAAAGGCAGCTTAGACAAAAACAAAAAATCTTACTCCTTCCATTGGTTATTATATTTTTTAAAAGAGGCCTTCCACCTCTCGTGCCGACGAGAATTAGAAACAGTAATCAAGTTGAATCTGATTTAAACTTTTTAATTTATTATTCCGTTCCGTTCCGTTCCGCAAAGTACCAATTGCTCTGAGGAATTGGTATTTAACGGAATCGAACGGAACCAGACATTTATAATGTAATAAAAGCAGTATGATAAAAAAAAAATGTGTCTGACACCCCTTTTTGCAGAAGAAATAAGTGTTTTAGATAGCATTCCCGACCAGATAAATAATTAAGAATTTAAAACAAAGGCAGCTTAGACAAAAACAAAAAATCTTACTCCTTCCATTGGTAATATATTTTTTAAAAGAGGCCTTCCACCTCTCGTGCCGACGAGGATTAGAAACAGTAATCAAGTTGAATCTGATTTAAACTTTTTAATTTATTATTCCGTTCCGTTCCGTTCCGCAAAGTACCAATTGCTCTGAGGAATTGGTATTTAACGGAATCGAACGGAACCAGACATTTATAATGTAATAAAAGCAGTATGATAAAAAAAAATGTGTCTGACACCCCTTTTTGCAGAAGAAATAAGTGTTTTAGATAGCATTCCCGACCAGATAAATAATTAAGAATTTAAAACAAAGGCAGCTTAGCCAAAAACAAAAAATCTTACTCCTTCCATTGGTAATATATTTTTTAAAAGAGGCCTTCCACCTCTCGTGCCGACGAGGATTAGAAACAGTAATCAAGTTGAATCTGATTTAAACTTTTTAATTTATTATTCCGTTCCGTTCCGTTCCGCAAAGTACCAATTGCTCTGAGGAATTGGTATTTAACGGAATCGAACGGAAACAGACATCTACAAATGTAATAAAATCAGTATGATAAAAAAAGGCTGACACTTCTTTTTTTGAATGAGTGGTAATTGTTTTATATAGCATTCTCGACCTGATCATTAATAAATAATTTAACACAAATGCAGGTTACCCAAAATCCATCCATTCCTTATTATATTTTAAAATTTTCGGGAAAAAAAAATGATGAAATGGGCAAAAAAATGTTGTCGTTAATTATTAAAGTTCGGAATGAGTTGCTACATTTGTATGTCTAAAGTACATTGTGTAATGTTGATCCTCTTGGAATTCATTTGAATGTAAGTTTTAAATTGTGCTAATGAATATCATGCATGTGTATTTAAGTTAAAAAAAAAAAGGAAAAAAAAGGTCTTGAATAAAAACAAAGCTCTCGTCAATTATACCCGGCGTCATTACAGTGGTTACAAATGAAAATATCAAAATCAACCTTTTATTAAATTAGAAGTCTGCAACTTTGACAATATACAGTGCGAATGACATAAGCTTTTGATGTAGAAATACAAGTGTACTTAAACTATGACAGTGTCAATTTTTTAATTACTGTAACAGTTATTGGGTTCGGGATTGTGTACTTGTTTTTATGTTGTTCGTTCTATAAATAAAGTTTGAGTACTGCAGACGTCTTTTTGTCACAGCCAAGCTTTTTGTAGATCTCTGCTATTTGTGGTGCCAAATAGGACCCACGTTGTCTGAGAAATGTTTCAGGCATCACACTGGTGTCAGAAGTGTCGACTATTGTGAATTGATTCGACTGAGATGTTTGGAAATTCATCGGAAAGTTGCCAGTTTGGAAAACCACGTGAGTCGACGATTGGGCGATCCAGAAGCGGATCCCCGTCAATCACAACCCAAACATAATTATTCCGGTGAGATCGTATGATTTTTATACTTTAAATACTGAAAATTGTTTTAATTTTACAAAAAATTTAGCTGACGAAAATTTGCATTTGAAAAAAAATAATTCCGGTGGCTCCGACCTCGTCACCAAATTACCGGACATACAAAAACATTTTTATTTTTTAATTTTTATTTTATTTTAGTCAAGATTTGCATTTTGTATCATAATAATTTGCATATTTTTAGACTGTTTCATGTAATACGTGTTTGTTTTTTAAGTATTACAGATCGAATTTAGAAAATAAAGGACTTATGAGTGAAACTGTTCTACACAACTATCTCAGGTCTATTCCACTCGTCATCACACAACAGACAAAATATTAATTTTCACCTGCTAAGAGACGGGCTTCATCCTAAAAGAATATGGGCACAAAAGTGGTTTAGAAAATTACCACTTGACATATGCCAAGAGTATTGGTTAGATAGGGAATCATTTTCAGTACACGTCGATCCACAGGATTGAAAATTACAATCTTTTATAAATTGCAATTTAATAATAAACATGAATGACGATACAGTAGTAGAGACGGGTTCTGATCGAAAAGTCAGCGAAGATTCCCCGCCAAATGGTGATCAGTTGGGCATAAAAATGCTTAACGTGTTAGAAAGAATGGGGAACGACATGGGAACCTTGGCTGACACCATGACATATGTTTAGAAAACAGGACGAGGTTTCTGCCAATACAATGCAGCTACTCTACCAACAAAGTAGAAGTATAGAAGAATTGAACAATACGTTTTTGCAGAACCGGGAGACATCGAAATCCGACATTAAGAGCACAGGAACTAATACTTCCGGTTACACAGTTGACGATTTTTCTGGGTCTTCTATTTGTCCAAAGTATGGATTATATGATGGAAATAATGAACACCTAGACCCTAAGTTAGGCGAAAACAAACCAGTTGACAGTTTTCAGGTTGGCCAAGAGAACAGTCACAGACAATCTTTGTTCGGTCAAGATAGCAAGCCGAAATCGGTTTTACAGTTCGGTCGTGGGAACAGTCCCAGACCACCTTCATTTAGTTTAGATAATCAACCAATAGGATATTTGCAGTTCGGTCGAGGGAACAGTCCCAGGCCATCGTCCCAGAATACAGATGATGACATACAGACCGGAAGTTTGCAGTTTGGTCGCGGGAACAGTCCCAGACCAAATGCAAATTCACACACACCATTGTCATCAACACAAAGGGATACAACAACACAGAATTTAGATGATGACAGACAGAACGGGAGTTTGCAGTTTGGTCGCGGGAACAGTCCCAGACTAAATGCTAATTCACACACACCATTGTCATCAACACCAAGGGATACCACAACACTCCCCCCTTTTAAACCGTTGCTAAGCACTATAGAAAGATGGGAGTCTAGGTCGAGTTCTATGAACACAAATAATAGACAAGATTTGATAAGAAACATACAACCTTCGTTTTCTAGTGATATTGAAGCTATGCACAGTAGTAACAATACACAGCAGACAAGACAAAAAGTACCAAATAGTGACGTTCCCCACCAAAAACTTCCAACATTCGACGGGAAGGATAATTATGAGGGGTTTATTATCCCATTCAACAGGGAAGCTAGGAGAAACGAATGGACAGAGGAGGAAAAGTTAGATAGGTACATTGAATGCCTGCAATTCCTCGACAGGAAAGAGATACTTTTGAATCCAATTCGCGTCACATGGAAAACAGGTTCAACCGAAAAGAGCCCCCATCCACTGCACGAAAAAAACTATCTGATTGAAGACAACACAATGAAAAGAATGAAGAGTTTGCTGAAGAAGTCAGACGATTAGTCTCAAGAGCATACCCAACAAGTAGTATCGAGTTACAAGAGGAACTTGCAGCGGAACACTTTTTGAAGGGCCACAAGAACGCCAAAATAGCATATGAAGCTTTAAACCACCAACCTAAGACTGTATCTTCAGCACTAGATATTGTTGTACAACTACAACACAATTATCATGCTACGTTGGGCAGGGATGTTGATTATAATACAAAACAAAGGACCAGACGCGTTACGTGGAAAGATGAAGAGGAAAAGAGTACTGACCAATATGAAGGGATGGACAGCGTTAGGCAGTTGGTAAATTCATTTCGGAAACCAGATAATCAAACATTACAGAATGAAATCAAAGCACTAAGATATCTTTTAGAAAGGGCCATGCTGCATGATTCAAAACCAGCTACCTTGACAGCACAGTCAACGGGATGTTATTTTTGTGGCGATAAAAGCTATTTCAAACGTGTTGT
Source organism: Mytilus trossulus (assembly GCF_036588685.1). NCBI lineage: Eukaryota > Metazoa > Mollusca > Bivalvia > Mytilida > Mytilidae > Mytilus > Mytilus trossulus. The sequence continues at coordinate 45,782,365 of NC_086379.1, forward strand.
CCAAAAAGATCACGATCCCCCAGCCCTATGAGAAGACAAGATACTGGTGCTGATTGTGAAAGGAGATATATCATCAAATTGGCAGAGGACAAGATTTACTCATTCCAATTCAAGTCAATGGCAATAAGGTCGATGCTATTGTTGATACAGGAGCAGATGTAACGGTACTTTCAAGATCCTTTGCAAATTGTATTGGTTTGAGCGGTGCTACCGGTATAAAAGCTTGCTTATTGAATGCAGAAAATGGGAAAGAAATGGAGGCTGACATGAATATTGTTGCAAAGCTTCAACTGGGTAAAAAGGAGATAATTTGGAAAGTATGCATTGCCCCCATAAGAGATGATATTTTGATTGGAATAAACTTACTGAAAGAAGTAGATGGTATCATAATGGCCAAATAAGGTGATCTGCTGATAAATAATGAGCTGATACCAGGACGGTATCGAACAGAAAATGATTGCCAAATATCAAGAGTGACGGCTGAAATGGAACCCACTTTAGATACTTTAAAGCCCATGGACGAGACAGATGTATATGGAGGAGTTGAAAGTCTAAAAGAAAGTATTGTTGATGTTTTAGACCCAGCTTCCTTACAAGACAATAACAACACTGGGTCGGTTTTAGTGGAAACTCGCCTACAGGATAATATTGAAAAAGATAATGTTTCAGACATGGACGAGGTAAGTGCGATTGGTTCAAATGTGCCACATGAGCCGAGGACACAGGCTCCAGACTCACGTGGGTTTGAGAACAAGAATATTAAGCTATCGCAAGAATTTGTTGTCGAAATTTCAGATGCTTATGATGCGGCTAACGACGATAAATCTGATAGTTCAAAGAAAGAGAATTCACTATTTGAAGACTATATCATATGTTCATTAGAACAGACGATACAAAGTTTAGATTCGGGCAAGAATTCAACCAAACAAGATGATGAATCAGAACAGAAGGAGATTATATCACGTGATTCGGGGACACTGAGTCCAGTCTCAAGTGGTAGTAAGACCCATGCAAACGTAACCAAGAAGATAGGGTCTCTCAATTATGCCTTAAATCCAAAGATTTCACCCAAGATGGATGACAGTTCAGATTCCAGTGAGTCGAGGACACAGGCTCCAGACTTACCTGGGAATCATCAGATGACAAAAGAAAAGCACCCACCTATTAAAATCAGTCGATATGGACGCAAAATAAACCAACCCTTACGTTTCAAAGATTGACAAAAACATTTGTGCAAAAAAATAAGAGATATTCTTATTGAGAACTGTCTGTTTATAAAGAAAAGGGGGGATAGTGTAACGGTTATTAGGTTCGGGATTGTGTACTTGTTTTTATGTTGTTCGTTCTATAAATAAAGTTTGAATACTGCAGACGTCTCTTTGTCACAGCCAAGCTTTTTGTAGATCTCTGCTATTTGTGGTGCCAAATAGGACCCACGTTGCTTGAGAAGTGTTTCAGGCATCACATTACATTGTGTTAAACTCGCACGTCAATCTTTTGTCTGTCAAGTTTTGATCACTGTTTCTAATCATCTTCGGAAGGCCCCTTTTTTAATTTATAATTACCAATGGAAGTAGAAAGACCTTTTGTCTAACCTGTCTTTGTGTTATTTTTTATACGTCCGTCAATTTTGACGGGACGTATTATGGTATACAAATGTCCAGTGTCCGTCCGTCCGTCCGCCCGTCTGTCCGTCTGTCCGGTGTAAACATGTCGCACCGTTACTTGAGAACGACTTATCCAAATTTCATGAAACTTAACATAGTTGTTTCTTATGATGGTCAAATGATCTGTATACTCTTTTGTGAAAATAAGATTACAACTTTTTGAGTTACGGCACTTTGTAACTAAAACAGGGGTGTGTTTTTTTCACATGTCGCACCGTATCTCAAAAACGATTCTTGATTATGGCTTTAAACTTTAAATATTTCTTAGTTATATTAATCTTAATATCTGTATACTTTTTGGTGATGATTCAAAATTTAATTTTTGAGTTATTGAGTATTTTGTAAAAAAGGGGGAGGTTTTTTTGTGAAAATAAGATTACAACTTTTTGAGTTACGGCACTTTGTAACTAAAACAGGGGTGTGTTTTTTTCACATGTCGCACTATATCTCAAAAACGATTTATGATTATTACTTAAAACTTTACACATGTCTTTGTTATATTAATCTTAAGATCTGTATACGTTTTGGTGATGATTCAAAATTTCATTTTTGAGTTATTGAGTATTTTGTAAAAAAAAAGGGGGGGTTTACATGTCGCACCATATCTCAAAAACGATTTATGATTATTGCTTAAAACTTTACACATGTCTTTGTTATATTAATCTTAAGATCTGTATACGTTTTGGTGATGATTCAAAATTTCATTTTTGAGTTATTGAGTATTTTGTAAAAAAAAAAAAAGGGGGGGGGGGGGGGGTTTACATGTCGCACCATATCTCAAAAACGATTTATGATTATTGCTTAAAACTTTACACACTTCTTTATATTAATCTAAAGATCTGTATACTTTTTGGTGATAATTCATTTTTATATTTTCGAGTTATTGAGTTTTTGGTAAAAAAAGAGGTTTTTTTTCACATGTTGCGCTGTATCTCTATTGCTTAAAACTTAACAGGCTAATGTTGCGTCGGGTTTCCAAATACATCTTGTACAATGATGAATCTTCCTATTGAGCGGGAATAAGGAAGGAGTCAGGATATACTAAGCATGACATCCTGTACAACCCTGTGTTATTCAAAAAAGATTTATGTTTTTTCTCAAGACGACGGGCGTATCATGCGCTCATGGCGCAGCTGTTTATTTAAATATTGATCAAGTCGAAATGCTATCTAAAACACTTACCACTCATTCAAAAAAGAAGGGTCTGACTTGTTTTTATCATACTGCTTTTATTACATTATAGATGTCGGTTTCCGTTCGATTCCGTTAAATACCAATTCCTCAGAGCAATTGGTACTTTGCGGAACGGAACGGAATAATAAATTAAAAAGTTTAAATCAGATTCAACTTGATTACTGTTTCTAATCCTCGTCGGAACGAGAGGTGGAAGGCCTCTTTTAAAAAATATAATTACCAATGGAAGGAGTAAGACTTTTTGTCTAACCTGCCTTTGTTTTAAATTCTTAATTATTTATCTGGTCGGGAATGCTATCTAAAACACTTATTTCTTCTGCAAAAAGGGGTGTCAGACACATTTTTTTTTATCATACTGCTTTAATTACATTATAGATGTCTGTTTCCGTTCGATTCCGTTAAATACCAATTCCTCAGAGCAATTGGTACTTTGCGGAACGGAACGGAACGGAATAATAAATTAAAAAGTTTAAATCAGATTCAACTTGATTACTGTTTCTAATCCTCGTCGGCACGAGAGGTGGAAGGCCTCTTTTAAAAAATATAATTACCAATGGAAGGAGTAAGATTTTTTGTTTTTGTCTAAGCTGCCTTTGTTTTAAATTCTTAATTATTTATCTGGTCGGGAATGCTATCTAAAACACTTATTTCTTCTGCAAAAAGGGGTGTCAGACACATTTTTTTTTATCATACTACTTTTATTACATTATAAATGTCTGGTTCCGTTCGATTCCGTTAAATACCAATTCCTCAGAGCAATTGGTACTTTGCGGAACGGAACGGAACGGAATAATAAATTAAAAAGTTTAAATCAGATTCAACTTGATTACTGTTTCTAATTCTCGTCGGCACGAGAGGTTGAAGGCCTCTTTTAAAAAAAATAATAACCAATGGAAGGAGTCAGATTTTTTGTTTTTGTCTAAGCTGCCTTTGTTTTAAATTCTTAATTATTTATCTGGTCGGGAATGCTATCTAAAACACTTATTTCTTCTGCAAAAAGGGGTGTCAGACACATTTTTTTTTATCATACTGCTTTTATTACATTATAAATGTCTGGTTCCGTTCGATTCCGTTAAATACCAATTCCTCAGAACAATTGGTACTTTTTGGAACGGAACGGAACGGAACGGAATAATAAATTAAAAAGTTTAAATCAGATTCAACTTGATTACTGTTTCTAATCCTCGTCGGCACGAGAGGTGGAAGGCCTCTTTTAAAAAATATAATTACCAATGGAAGGAGTTAGACTTTTTGTCTAAGCTGCCTTTATTTTAAATTCTTAATTATTTATCTGGTCGGGAATGCTATCTAAAACACTTACTTCTTCTGCAAAAAGGGGTGTCAGACACATTTTTTTTTTATCATACTGCTTTTATTACATTATAAATGTCTGGTTCCGTTCGATTCCGTTAAATACCAATTCCTCAGAGCAATTGGTACTTTGCGGAACGGAACGGAATAATAAATTAAAAAGTTTAAATCAGATTCAACTTGATTACTGTTTCTAATTCTCGTCAGAACGAGAGGTGGAAGGCCTCTTTTAAAAAATATAATTACCAATGGAAGGAGTAAGACTTTTTGTCTAAGCTGCCTTTATTTTAAATTCTTAATTATTTATCTGGTCGGGAATGCTATCTAAAACACTTACTTCTTCTGCAAAAAGGGGTGTCAGACACATTTTTTTTTATCATACTGCTTTTATTACATTATAAATGTCTGGTTCCGTTCGATTCCGTTAAATACCAATTCCTCAGAGCAATTGGTACTTTGCGGAACGGAACGGAACGGAATAATAAATTAAAAAGTTTAAATCAGATTCAACTTGATTACTGTTTCTAATCCTCATCGGCACGAGAGGTGGAAGGCCTCTTTTAAAAAATATAATTACCAATGGAAGAAGTAAGACTTTTTGTCTATCCGGCCTTTGTGTTAAATTCTTAATTATTTATCTGGTCGGGAATGCTATCTAAAACACTTATTTCTTCTGCAAAAAGGGGTGTCAGACACATTTTTTTTTATCATACTGCTTTTATTACATTATAAATATCTGGTTCCGTTCGATTCCGTTAAATACCAATTCCTCAGAGCAATTGGTACTTTGCGGAACGGAACGGAACGGAATAATAAATTAAAAAGTTTAAATCAGATTCAACTTGATTACTGTTTCTAATTCTCGTCGGCACGAGAGGTGGAAGGCCTCTTTTAAAAAATATATTACCAATGGAAGAGTAAGATTTTTTGTTTTTGTCTAAGCTGCCTTTGTTTTAAATTCTTAATTATTTATCTGGTCGGGAATGCTATCTAAAACACTTATTTCTTCTGCAAAAAGGGGTGTCAGACACATTTTTTTTATCATACTGCTTTTATTACATTATAAATGTCTGGTTCCGTTCGATTCCGTTAAATACCAATTCCTCAGAGCAATTGGTACTTTGCGGAACGGAACGGAACGGAATAATAAATTAAAAAGTTTAAATCAGATTCAACTTGATTACTGTTTCTAATTCTCGTCGGCACGAGAGGTGGAAGGCCTCTTTTAAAAAATATAATTACCAATGGAAGGAGTAAGACTTTTTGTCTAAGCTGCCTTTATTTTAAATTCTTAATTATTTATCTGGTCGGGAATGCTATCTAAAACACTTATTTCTTCTGCAAAAAGGGGTGTCAGACACATTTTTTTTTTATCATACTGCTTTTATTACATTATAAATGTCTGGTTCCGTTCGATTCCGTTAAATACCAATTCCTCAGAGCAATTGGTACTTTGCGGAACGGAACGGAACGGAATAATAAATTAAAAAGTTTAAATCAGATTCAACTTGATTACTGTTTCTAATTCTCGTCGGCACGAGAGGTGGAAGGCCTCTTTTAAAAAATATAATAACCAATGGAAGGAGTAAGATTTTTTGTTTTTGTCTAAGCTGCCTTTGTTTTAAATTCTTAATTATTTATCTGGTCGGGAATGCTATCTAAAACACTTATTTCTTCTGCAAAAAGGGGTGTCAGACACATTTTTTTTTATCATACTGCTTTTATTACATTATAAATATCTGGTTCCGTTCGATTCCGTTAAATACCAATTCCTCAGAGCAATTGGTACTTTGCGGAACGGAACGGAACGGAATAATAAATTAAAAAGTTTAAATCAGATTCAACTTGATTACTGTTTCTAATTCTCGTCGGCACGAGAGGTGGAAGGCCTCTTTTAAAAAATATAATTACCAATGGAAGGAGTAAGACTTTTTGTCTAAGCTGCCTTTATTTTAAATTCTTAATTATTTATCTGGTCGGGAATGCTATCTAAAACACTTATTTCTTCTGCAAAAAGGGGTGTCAGACACATTTTTTTTTTATCATACTGCTTTTATTACATTATAAATGTCTGGTTCCGTTCTATTCCGTTAAATACCAATTCCTCAGAGCAATTGGTACTTTGCGGAACGGAACGGAACGGAATAATAAATTTAAGAAGTTAAAATCAGAACCAATGTTTCTAATCATCGTCGGAAAGGACGACGTGAGGTCAGTCTAGATATCATAATGCATGACTTGCAAATGCGTTAATTTCATGATAATTTATCAGGACAATCCGACATATTCATTTACAGAATAGTTCCCGATGTTATACATTATTGCACATTTCACCTGTGAAGATGAGATTAAGTATACATTTGTGTTATTTGTATATGGAAAACCGTAAAACACAGAAATTTTAAAGTTTGTTTTGTTTTAAAGATTTTTCGAAATTTTGATAAATGCCCCCTTTGGATACCTTAAATGAAATTCTGTTCCGTTCCGTTCCGTTCCGTTCCGTTTCGTAAAGTACCAAAAGCCCCCCCCACCCCCAATTTTTTTTCCACCTCCCCCTTTCACTTATTCCAAAAATAATCTAAATTCAAATTTCTAATACAGTTTGCAACAAAAACTACTCATTTAAATATGTCATAAAATATCAAAATATAAAATGACATATACAGTCATGGTTGAAATTAATATTAATTAAAAGTAACTTCTAAAAATAAATTTACAGCTAATCATCTAAAGACAATTTGCATTTTTTAAACATAATTTTCAAACAGTGTAAGGGAGGTAATCAAACATATATATATATATATATATAACTCGTCTAAACATATTTATCAGTTTCTTTAAATGAAATTGGATTACCTTCCTTACACTGGTTTTAAATTGTCTAAATTGTTCTTTGTAAACCAGAAAACCCCATGTTTTGCCCCTAATCATGCTAATTGCTAAATGATTTGAGCCATAACCCCAAATAACTATCCCTTTGTAATATGTTAACTTGTGGTACAATTTCAGAGAGATTTATACACTTAAACACAAGTAATTGACTGGAAACTACAAAAATGCTTATTTGGGCCCTTATTCCTAAACCTTTGGGACCATAACCCCCAAATTCAATCCCAACCTTACTTTTTGTGGTTCAATATTATCATTAAAACATTTGTACTAAAGTTATAAAGCGGAAACCATCTGTCTTCAGAAGACACTAGTATATATTTGTTTAGAGGCCAGCTGAAGGACACCTCCAGGTTCGGGAATTTCTCGCTTCATTGAAGACCTGTTGGTGACTTTCTGCTGTTGTGTTGGTTTTTTTTGGTCGGGTTGTTGTCTGTTTGTCACATTCCCTATTTCCATTTTTAATTTTACTAATGACAACCAATTTTTTTTAATTTTTGCGGTCCTATCAAAATGACTGATTTGTACCAGTGGACAGTGGTCACTTTGTTTATTATACTATTTATCTAGAAAAATTGGTTAATGTTACATTTGAACATGTAGTATTAACTATAGTTCTTCTTTAGTAACTCTTTCCCCAAGGAGACCGGCAATGTAATTATTCTTGGCGGGACCACCTGCTTCTAGCACGTGCCCAACTTACGGCCAGAGCGGGCTCATTATCCCTAGGAGCTATAAGAATGACATCCCTCACAGTGTTCAGGGCAGTCTATTGTGCATTTATTTTATCTTCATTGGCTAGAGGTTCACTACAGCTCAGGTGGATTTTGCTTTGTCCACCCGTCCACAGTGCGAGTGGGCACTGGGTAACAAAATTTCTAGCTTGCCCACTCTACCCACCCTAAGGACTGGGCATGCAATTTCTTTTGTTTAATCAAAAGACTGGCAAGTACAGTCAATTGAAGAAAGCAGATAAGCATTTGTTATCACTATTGCCCACAGTGGCCCGGTGGAAAAATGAAAAATCCACCTGAGCTGTTGTGGATAGGGTGAGGGTAAAGATATCAAAAAACATGTTTAACCCTGCCTCAGAGTTTAGTATGACGTCTATTATCACTGAAATAGTATACATTTGTACATATCTGTTTAGGGGCAGGAGTTTCTCGCTACGTTTAAGACCCATTGGTGGCTTTCAGCTGTTGTCTACTCTTTGGTCTGGTTGTTGTTGCTTTGACACATTCCCCATTTCCATTCTCAAATTTAAACTTAGGATTTAAAAAATTCACATAATTAAAAATTTAATTAACTTAATAAAAAATATTCAATTCAATATGATCATGATGATAGAAATTTGTGAAACAGAAATATACCCCAAAATTGTAATAAACAGCTGCACCACAAGCGCATTAGACCCCTGTCGTCTTGTGTGTGAAGTTTAATGTGAACATCAATCATGTATTTTATCTCCAATCTACTGAAAGTTGTAGTTTAGATAATCATGCCATCCGCTGTTCCCTTTTTTCAAAATTGATTTTTTAAGGTTCATCATAACAAATGGACAAATATGGCCGTATTTTTACCTCAAAAACTACTCTGTGTACAGACTTACCTGTGCTGTTTGAAAAGTTTTAATGCCTAGCATCAGGGACGTATATATATCTATTTTAAGTCCTTGCTAGCATCCACTAGATATATAAAAGTAAAATGCATTTTGTGTTTAAGAAAGATAAAATCTTTTTTGGTTTTTGCTGGGCATTTTTTTTCCTTTCTTTAGAAGGTGCAAAAATAAACAAACACCTGAATTACTTTGATACCGTCCACTCACTGACTCAGATAAATTCTTTAACTCACCTAAAAATGTGAAGATACCTGATGTTTATGGTCAATTAAGGAAAATGAAAACAATACAAACCGGTTTTTTACCTGAGGGAGCATCTCATAGTTGTTCCACAACTTAGTCAATTTTCACACCTTTTGCATGAAGGAAAAAAAATGCCCATCAAAATCCAAAAGAGATTTTATCTTTCTGAAACACAAAATGGATTTAACTTTTTCATATCTAGTGGATGCTAGGCATTAAAACTTTTCCAACTTTACAGGTAAGTCTGTACTCAGAGTAATTTTTGGCATGTAAATACAGCCATATTTGTTGTTTGTTATGATGAACCTTAAGTATCTCAGGAAGGAGTCAAAGCAAAAATTTAAAGTAGACTTCCTAAACATAATAATCATGATCATTCAACTACTGAAGGTTGAATCACATGTTCAACTAAGAAGTTACAATATTTATCCAAAAGCATATGCTATAGAAAATTCCATTATACCAACTATCCAGATTATAATTCAATTTTCAATTATCACGAACAAAGAAGCATAATTGATGATCAGCTGGTCTCGTTTTCTTTTGGAATCTTGCCAACTTGATGATAAATCAGGAAAGTTGTCAACAGTGTCAGTTGGAAGAAAGAGACAGTGGATTTAGTGTAGAATGGGATCACTTACCTATGTAAAGTAAAACACGTTGTTTGCCTGCATTGCGAAATGACTTTAGCTATCTATTTATGATGAACAAGCCGGCGTTGTCCGTTTATTTTCAAGTTTCAACACGCCAGCGCGTCACTCACCTGTTGATGATTCTGGAATTCCAACTATTCGTTTTGGTTAAAATTGATATTTTTCCCTTTTTCTGCAATGGAAATTTTCAAAGACTGTTTCTGTTATCAAGATTCATCACAGGTAGCATTAAAGGATGTGTATTCGTTTGACAGGTAGCACCCGCCATTTTTCAACAAATGTGTTGTCTATCAATCCAAAACTGAGATGCATAGCCGTTTTTGATTGGACAATTGTTTAAATGAAAACCAATGAACATTCTTTTGTCAAAATTATTTACTCATTGTCACATGATTCCAATATGGTGAACAAAGTGAAAGTAGAAGTAAAATGAAAACAAGAAATTGGTATGTTTACACTGGCAATAAGTTTTGTTTATGCGAGCTTAGTCTGTGTTTGATTTTTAAAAGTTTTTCACATTGGGTTGCTTTGACTTGTTTCTATGAGCTGTTATTCTAATTTAAAATATTAGATTTTGAAAAATAGTTGTATATTTGATCATGATCATGAATCATGATGTCCACTAGTCAAAAAATGAAAAGTTAGTTTATTTTTCAATTCACAATGAAAAGGATGGTATCAGCTGCCAAATGTACATGTAAGACAACTAACACATTTTTTACAGGGAATATCAACACTTAAATATACATGGTATAAGATATCTGGAAAAGATCGTCAATTTCATGCGCCTTTGGCTTTGTGGCGTCAGAATTTTCTATAGCAAAATTTTGCAGTTATACCTGGGTTGAAAAGTTGCAATAATTAACATGATTAAGTTGTATTTCCAGTGTTATTTAGTGATTTATTTAATTGATTTTCAGTTTTTATTCAGTACAACATTTTCATAATATCATCTGACATAAATCAAGAATACACAATAAATCTGCACAATATAATTAAAAAACAGTCCATGTATTTTTTGTTTTGATAGCATAAATTAATTCTATCTTCAACATGACTGAGGTACACAAAACAAAGGGTTTGTTTGTCTTATATCAACATACTTATTCCCAGATTTTACTAGTTTTTGGAAGTTTCATTGATAAACTCCTTTATTGAAGGACAACATTGTTTGTTTAAGATTGGGGTCATCATGACCAAAAGAAGTTGAAATATGTTGACTAATAAAGTTGCAGTTTACTTAAGAGTTGTTCTCAATTTATCAGTATTTGAAAAAGTACATAAATGCAAACGTATCCTCAAGTATTGAAACATATAAATATGTACGTTGACATAGAATAAATTCTAATACTCTTTTGTCCTCAGAACTGAAAGATTTATTCAATTATTATGAATGCTATCATAGCACTTTGTCACTTCTGTGAAGGACATGGCCCACAGGTTATGTTCTGTACACAACCTACACATCCAAAGGAGCAAGCAGAATTATCACACGAGGAGGCTGCAGCGTTATTATCCAATCGAGTGAGATCACCATCTGGGGATTCACCAGTATCATCAAAGTCTGAACATACATGTGAGGTAAATATTTTCAATTTTCACAGAAGTTAAAAAGCTGTTGATTAAATAACTAACAAATAATTTTGAAGTTAGAAAAAACTGTGAAAATTCTCTTGCAAGTTAAAAAAATGTACATATCTAAAGAAAATGCATCTCATAAAACCACACTTACATGAAAAGGTTTAGAAAATGATAATTAGTTATACATGTTATAAGTCTCTTGTGAAGAAATGTCTCATTGATAGCCAAAAGTTGTATAATCAACATGATCAAATACCAGGTAAAATAGACAGGGTACCATTTTTGTTTTGATTATATGATTTCTTTAAAATTAGAATACTGTAAATTCAGAAATTATTGCGTGAATTTATTATTGCGATTTTGTTATTTTAGACTTAATTACAATTTTATTTTTTTACGATTTTGAGAAAAACCCTGTTTAAATCATATAAAATATTTCAAAATGCGCATTTAAATTATAGTGTTTTCAACTCTGTCGCATTTTTCGCAATAATTAAAACCTTGCATTAATTTCTGAATTTACAGTAAGTAGATGTACATGGTATGGTTGCGAAAGAGACAATTTCCAACCATAATCAAAAGGATAAGGATGTTAACAACTATATATATAGGTCACCATATGCCCATCAACAATGATCAAATCTTGTACCATAAAGTAATAATTTTTGCATAAAACATTTTTAAGAGTTTTTATCATGCTTTGTTTCTTCTGCAAAATTAGATTCCTTATGAATGTACTTTTATTCATTCTTTTAAAATTCTGTTATTTTCCAGGGTTGTTATTCAGTTAAAACTGGATTTGTTAGCCATGATAATGATGCTCCTATCAGTTATATAAGCAGTAAATACCCTAACCCTACACAGCCAGAGATTTACAGCCTCGTGAGAAATGCATGCTTGAGGAGTCTTAGTGGTGAGGTAAGAGTTGTTGTTCCTGGTTGTTACAAATATTATCCACTTTTATAAAAGGTGGTACTAAACACCATATTTAAAATTGATTTGGCTCTTTTGCTTTTTTTTAAATTGACAAAATATTTACCAAAATATGAAAATTTAAAAAAAATTCATACACACTTTATAGGAAAATTTTCATTGGATACAACTGTAGCACTTTGACAATTTTGTTTTTTGTTGTCCCAGATACTGATCTTTCCTAATATGTCATTTATGGGAAGGGATGATTTCACAGTTTTATCTTTAACCTGAAATTATTATAAAAACAAATAAGTTTGGTATGGGTCATATTTGGCTCCTAAGTTATTAAGTTCAATGTTTCAACTGAAGTCTAGTAATAAAATGTTTCTGGATATAATTATCACTAAATATCTGAAATATGATATTTTTATTATTTCTATAAAAAAAATAAAGTTTTGCAATTACTTAAAAAGATAATTCTTCAAGAATAAAAGGTGTAATGTATTAATTTTTGATTCCATTTTAGCATGACTGATTTTTTTTTCTTTTCTTTCCATTAAAGGTTTGTCCTGGTAATGAAGGAGCTATTTTCTTCGGCAATGATCAACAAGGACATGTACTAAGCTATACTTTTCAGTTGAAGGACAATCTTGCTCGTGGTTTCCAACGGAAATATAGTATTATTGTAATGATGATGGATAAAATTTATTTACTGAATTCCTGGCCATTTCTTGTTCCACATTTAAAACTTTTGATAGAAAATTTACAAGAAAAAGCAGGAAAAGTGTATGAATCAGAACAATCGAAATGTCCACAACGTGCGGTTCGTTTAAAGTCAAGCATGGCAGGAAATTTCCTCCAGCAAAGGGGAGGTAATAACCCAGCTAGATCAATAACAGAACTGACTAAAGATAAAAATATTTTTAAAATTTTACATGTGGCATTTGTTTGGATATTAAAAGCATGCAGTAACAGAATTACAGAGACATTGCTTGAAGGACCACCAACTGAAGATTCTATCATTGACATGGAGAAGCAAGAAGGTGAAGACCTGTTGGTGACCTTCTGCTGTTGTTTTTTATTTTGGTCGGGTTGTTGTCTCTTTGACACATTCCCCATTTCCATTCTCAATTTTATTCTGTTATTTTGCAATTCAGAATTTAATGCATTTTGGGTAATATTTTGAAAAGCTAAGACACACCAAAACGTTATTATTGGTTAAAATCACTCAAAACAATCTTAATTGTTTTTATTTATATTTTATTATAAGCCCTTTATAGCTTGTTGTATGTTATGAGCCAAGGCTCCGTGTTGAAGGCCGTACATTGACCTAAAATGGTTTACTTTTATAAATTGTTATTTGGATGGAGAGTTGTCTCATTGGCACTCATATCACATCTTCCTATATCTATATGAATGAAATATAAGCAAAATTATCAATAAATTTGTATCACAAAGATAGAATACAGACTATACATTTAACAAGTTCACTTTTCTTAGAATCATGGACTTTCTAAATAGACCACTATTAGAATACTTAAGATAGTTTACAAGATCATTCAAAGCATTGGAAAATTATGTGAAAATTAATAATGTTGCCTTATATTGCACTAGTTATGTTTGCCATTTTACAACCAACATAATCATTAAACTTATTGTATTAAATATTTATACATCTAAAAAAATAAATGGGGTATCCTTGCCAATGAGACATCTTTCAAAGATAACCCAAATTGACACAGAAATAAACAACTTTAGGTCACTGAACAGCCTTCAACAATGAGCAAAGCCCATACCCCATTGTCAGCTTTAAAAGGACCAGAAATGACAAATGTAAAACAATTCAAAGAAGAAAACTAACTGCCTTAGTTCTGTTAAAAAAAGATATGAAACACAGCAACCAACATAAACAATGAATTTCAGGCTCCTGACTTGGGACAGACACATACAGAATGTTGTCTGGGTTAAACATGTTAGCAGGTGCACACAGTTAAGAAGTTCCATAATCACATGCATACATTGCTTAATATAAGTATACCACAAATGACAATGTTCCTGGCTTGAGACCGGCATATGAAATGTTACAGCATTTAACTAGTTTATTGAGTTCAAAGTTTCCTCATCTTTTGACATTTGACATTTTTGATTTATAGCACTATCTCACATTTTTTTCTTGTGTTTAAAATATACACTAAAAGTTTTTTTTATTTTGTTTAGAGACAGAAGAGGGTTTCATAAAATTATTTACCAAGCCAGCTAATGAAGTTAGTGATGGGGAGACAACTCCGTCAGCAGAGGACAAGGAGATTGCTGATATAGACACTCCACCATCTGATCTAGATAATATACATAACTTAAGACTATTGCTAAAGGTTTGTATATCTGAAAAGCTTAAAACACAGTTTGTAGACATTACTCAATATTATGGTACTTTTAATTTGTTTATAAGTGAAATGTTTAATACATGTAATGAAATTCAAAGATTAGATTATGTTTTAATCCTAATACCGTATAGCGGGTTATTTTCGCGGGTGTAAAATTTCGCGCTTTTCATTGAAAAAGGTATGCGAAATATTTTGGTGGTTATTCTTTTGGCGGTTTCAACATTTTTAACATTACCTTTGCATGTACACTTTTAAATTGGTGGAATTTATTTTGGCGATTTTGTTCTATCCGCGAAAATAAGCGAAAATTTACACCCCGCGAAAATAACCCGCTATACGGTATTAGGAAAATCTGACGAGTCTTTGGGTAAGGGTAAATCTTTAATTTTGAGATATTCTAATTTATTGAAAATCACTCTTAATGGAAAAGCAACAATTTATCTCATGTTATGAATTAAACTTCAAACCAAATTCACATGTAGAGATAGCAGGTGTAAATTTTTCAGATGCATAAAAATCAAAAAAATATCATTTTAACAATTACCATCCTTGTTATACTGATCAGACATTCTGGTACTCAGTCCAGTTAGAGCAACTAACAGAAGTAAAATCAACCTTGCAATCAGTCCAATTTGGGGGGGAAATTTACTGTTTATGTTTTCTATACATGACAAAATGATTTGGAAAAGTTAACTTTTTATGCTTAATTGAAACGTTTGTTAGCTTAATTGTTTTTCTTTTATTTGCTCTAACTTGACCAAAACCAGAGTGTTCTACCACAGACTAGGTAACCAGTCTAAATTATATAATCTAGATTTTAAAAAAAGTATATTTTTTTTTATATAATTACAATTCCAGAATAAACATTTTTTTTACAGGTTCTAGGTGAAGGTAACTTTCATCTTCTAACCCACCATGTTGTCATTGGCAACCAAGTTATCATACGTGGTTCATACAAAGAAACCATCAAGTCGATTCTTCACGCTTTAATGGTAAGAGAATACATCAAAAACAGGTTTAAAACCACAAATCAACATCACATTAAAACATGTGCAAAGATCAAGTTTCAAATATGTGTGGCCTTTTCAATTTAAGTTTGATTCCATAACTGCTTACCCAGTAGGTTGCCTTCAGCTGTTGTCTGCTCTATGGTAGGGTTGTTGTTGCTTTGACACATTCCCCATATCCTTTCTCAATTTTTAAACTACACTATGAAAAAAATATTCAGGTACTATCTCAAATTGTTCTATCTTAAATGCTATTCAGCATCTGTATAGATGCCTTTCACCATCTCTTAATAAATTACCAATTTTGTGTATGATGAAGCTATAAATTAATTATATATATTATATATAAATACCTATAAATACTACATGATAGACCAAATAATTTCAAAAGAGAAAATAGCAACAAATCATAAATGTTTTTTAATTTACTATTTTCAGATGCTAGTACCTAAGGGTTGCTGTCGACCAATTCTTCACAGTACTGATTACCAGGAGTCATTCAGATGTAATTTCCTTGGCCTAACAGCTGATAGTTCTCTACCTAGTCACATCTTGTCCTCTGAAATGTTTGTGCTATTGGTAGAAATGCACTTGCAAGATGAAAATGACAAACCTTTAAATGACAATGATTTTGATAAATTTGAATACAGCATGGCTAGTCCTACAAGATTATTGGAGAAAGGTACACATTAAACAAGGGACTTGAAATTTGAAAATAGTCTTATTAAATCCTTTTCGCATCTAGTCAATCAGTTTTAGAAGTGTAAAAATAAGAAGATGTATAATAACCCATTTGACAACTCTCCTTCAGAGACCAAGTGACATAGAAGTTAACAACTATAGCCTAGGTCACCATATGGCCTTCACCAATGAGGAAAACACACACCGCATAAATTAGGAATCGTAACACTTGCTTTTGAACTTATAAATTTTGTTCTTTTTGCCCAATACTGATTGTTGTTGAACCTGTTTGATCATAATGGTCCCATCACTCATTCGAAAAAAATAAACACTTTTTTTTTACAGTTTTGAGGAAATTAACATATGTTCCTGATATTCCAATCTTACAGATTTGCTAATTAAATACCGTACCTGTCCATTAATTTAAAGTAAAATTTAGAATGGAAATGGGGAATGTGTCAATGAGACAACAATCCAACCATAGAACAGGCAACAGCATTGTATGCTGTTGATGTATTTGGAAGTTATGAAGTTTGTGTATTTTTTTGTCATTCTACTACATGTACTTCATATTTGAAAAAGGGAAATTTTCATGGTTATAATTGATATATTTATTTTTAGCACCGACTGTCTTACAAAAAATAGAACATGCTCTTAAGAACGAAAGATTCTCTAATGGAGTGATGGAGCAATGTTTGATCTGTCTCAAAGAAGAATGGATGAAGTAAGAGATAGAAATTATTCAAATACGCTCAGAATGTCACTGGCTTTCTCCAACAATAAAAACTGGCTGCCAAAAAAAAAAAAAATTACGCTTGAAAATTGCGTTAAAACATCAAACAACCAATCAATCTTGTAAAAAAACATTGTACAATATTCCAACCTTTCAACTATTGATGTATAGTGGTTGAAATTTTGCCTTGCAACAGACCTTTTATGGATCCCTTATAGAGTTATTGCTAGGATTCTTTATTGTGCCAAAAGTGTAGCACTTACCCTACACCTGGCATCTAACTTATTATAAAATAATTATGACTGTCAATTGATAATTGATATATCTCTCTCAGCCAAACAAATACACAACATTGGCAAGAATTTTACAGCCAAAGTGGGAGAGGTCCAGAGATGACCATATTTCTTTTTCCCATTAACTCATTGGGTTTCAACAGACTTATAGAAATTGTATGCGATAAATATTATGGTGACAGCCACCTTTTGCTCATAAACTTCTGAAGTATATTCACTTCACAACTTACCTTTTTTTTTATCACACACTCATATCATACTTGTATATTGATCTCTTAAAAGATTGGAATGAGTGAAAAATTGTTGAAAAAAATGCTCCATTCATACGAAAGTAGGCTATTTTCTGTTAAAAAATAAATAAATAAATTCTATTGTTGATTGGATAAAAAATATTTTGCATAAAAAAATAAGCAATTCAGTCAATTGGAGCTAAATTCAGATGAAGTTTATAAGCATATAACATTGTACTCAACTTTTTTAGATCACCTGGCCTAAAGGTCCGTCGTTGTCGTCCGTCGTCCGTCGTCGTTAGCTTTTACAAAAATCTTCTCCTCTGTAACTACTGGGCCAAATTAAACCAAACTTGGCCACAATCATCATTGGGGTATCTAGTTTAAAAAATGTGTGGCGTAACCTGGTCAACCAACCAAGATTGCCGCCACGGCTAAAAATAGAACATAGGGGTAAAATGCAGTTTTTGGCTTATAACTCAAAAACTAAAGCATTTAGAGCAAATCTGACATGGGGTATAATTGTTTATCAGGTCAAGATCTATCTGCCCTGAAATTTTCAGATGAATCAGACAACCCGTTGTTGGGTTGCTGCCCCTGAATTAGTAATTTTAAGGAAATTTTGCTGTTTTTGGTTATTATTTTGAATATTATTATAGATAGAGATAAACTGTAAACAGCAATAATGTTCAACAAAGTAAGATTTACAAATAAGTCAACATAACTGAAATGGTCAGTTGACCCCTTTAGGAGTTATTGCCCTTTATAGTCAATTTTTAACAATTTTTCGTAAATCTTAGTTATCTTTTACGAAAATCTTCTCCTCTGAAACTACTGGGACAAATTAATCCAAACTTGGCAACAATCATCTTTGGGGTATCTAGTTTTAAAAATGTGTGGCGTGACCCGTTCAACCAACCAAGATGGCCATGGGCTAAAAATAGAACATAGATCTGAAATGCAGTTTTTGGCTTATAACTCAAAAACCAAAGCATTTAGAGCAAATCTGACAAGGGGTTAAATTGTTTTTAAGTCAATATCTATCTGCCCTACAATTTTCAGATGAATCTGACAACCCGTTGTTGGGTTGCTGCCCGTGAATAGGTAATTTTAAGGAAATTTTGCTGTTTTTGGTTATTATCTTGAATATTATTATAGATAAAGATAAACTGTAAACAGCAATTATGTTCAGCAAAGTAAGATATACAAATAAGTCAAACATGACCGAAATGGTCAATTGACCCCCTAAGGAGTTATTTTCCTTTATAGTCAATTTTTAACAATTTTCATAAAATTTGTAAATTTTTATTAACATTTCCACTGATACTACTGGGCCAATTCATTATAGATAGAGATAATTGTAAGCAGCAAGACTGTTTAGTAAAGTAAGATTTACAAACACATCACCATCATCAAAACACAATTTTGTCATGAATCCATTTGCTTCCTTTGTTTAATATTCACATAGACCAAGGTGAGCGACACAGGCTCTTTAGAGCCTCTAGTTTTATATTGCCAACTCATGCAATTCATGAATCAAATTTTCTACCTTTAGGTTTTAAACACTACTTATATATGTAACAGAAAAAAGTTTTTTAATCTCTTTAAGTTAATTTATTTTAGGAAATTAATGAGCTGAGTTAATAATATCCTCAAAACTGCAAAATATTAATATTTTTTTTTCAAATAAATAAATTCTATCATTTTTTTCAGCAAAGTGAAAGTTTTATACAAATTCACGAAGGCAGGAGGGAGTATCTCAGAAGTTGACACACAGAATTTGTTACATGTGGTGGAAGCAAAAGCAGAAGATAAGCCGTTACTCCAATTCTGGACGTCAGGACTTAGTGTATCATACAGGAATCACATCCTCACTACATCTAAAGCTCAACACTAACATCATACTTCTCTGTTAATACATTTTTGATGATGTTTTGTGGTAGCAATGGTAACCGTGTTTTATATCTCTCTGTGGCCTTGTGGTAGTGTGTGTTCACCTCTTCTTCCTTATAGGAGTAGACTCCTAGGTTGGAGTGTAAAACTTCACAAAAGTGCTGAGGGTCATGGGTTTGAACCCTGCTTGGGTCAAAGACAAACAATAGACATTGAAATAATATACGTATTTGCTGCTTATCTAATAAGCATACAGCTTTATGAAGTAAGAATAAGGACTGGTGGGCTCAGAGTCAAAATAATGAGTCTGTGTGTGTGATGGGTGAAATGTCTCCCTGTAAACTGTTACCTTGTGAACTATCTTGGTGTGTACTGTAGGTTTAGTTCAGAGCAAGGTTAATATTCATATAACATTTACACATTCTCATTCTGAATATGCATTTAATTTGCTAGTTGCTGATAAACATCCATCCATTATCATCATACTTTACTAACATTAAAGAAATTGTCAGCTGATGTTAAAAACAGACATTTTTGGCACAATATTTATCAAAATATTAATATATAAAACAGCAGCAGAAAGTCAATGATACTCCTCACTAAAACAAAGATTTAACCAGTTTATATTATTGTTAGTTTATATATTTTGTGCAATATAGATTGTTGTAAATAAATGTTATGAATTTTTGTCTTTTTTATCATATAACTATTAATAGACATACTGTGTGTTCATTATCATTTGTTTGAAACCAATTTTTGTAGTTTTTATGAATACATGTGAACCTAAATTCAATGCTCAACAAATTACAAACTTCCTACATGCTTTGTATGCAGAGATTGTCAAAACCATGTAAATGAAATATCCAAGAAAATGCTTGTTTTACTCAATCCGCTAAAATTCATATTCACAAAAATAAAAGAATTCATTATAAGTTATGTACATGTATAAAGTATATTTAATGATGCAGCTACAGACAAAGAAGATTTGTATTTATGTCACCCAATCGACAATGTCGGGTGACATATTGCTTTTCCTCTGTTTCTTTTTCTGTATTATTATGTCACCTGATCGACAACACCTGATCGACAATGTCGGGTGACATATTGCTATTCCTCTGTTTCTTTTTCCCTATTATTATTTTTCTTCCACCTAATTTTGTCCGCCCGCTTTCTTGGAACCAAAGGAACCAATCTAAATGATAGTTCACTATAACAAGGAACCCTGACTTTCGAGTTGCAGTGCAACTTTGGAACTAAAAAAAGCTTGCCTTTACCTTGGAAACACAACAAATGTGAAAAAATCCAGTTTTTGGTTTTAATGAATTATTTGGATATGCTTTATATAAACTCAGAGTCATTAAATTTTAATACAATGAAGGTGCCGGCCATATACTGGTTTTGGATGATTTTGGCA
The DNA here is from genome assembly GCF_036588685.1 of Mytilus trossulus. Lineage (NCBI taxonomy): Eukaryota > Metazoa > Mollusca > Bivalvia > Mytilida > Mytilidae > Mytilus > Mytilus trossulus. The sequence goes on from NC_086379.1 coordinate 45,803,071, forward strand.
ATCATTGGAACTACTATGTTGCCATGGACACAACACCAAAAATTTTTAAAATATGAAAATGCTCCAATTTTTTTGAAACTTTAGCATAACAATGAGCAACATTCTCAGATGTGGAATTTGGCGTTGGACTTTCAAAAATGTCTGCCGTTTCCATGGAAACAATGCAAAACAGGTCAAAATGGTTCATAAACCTTAAAGTTGCATTTACTTTCTTAAAATGGTAGGTCAAATTGATCGAAACTTTGATGGTATGGTCCCTCCCATGTAACCAATGTGGTATATGCCATTAACTTTTGGGAATGGTCTCTGTTGCCATAGGAACCAATCAAAATGTCAAAAAGCTCCAAAATTGATAAAACTTAATAGGATTGTTGACTGTCAAGTTTGCATGAGACTTTTGAAGTTAGAATTTCCAAAATTGTCACCGTTGCCATGAAAACTGAAAAAATGTCAAATATTTTCGAAATGCTTCAAACTTAATTAATCTTAATATTATTGTAAACTGGCATGTATAAATGAGACTTTTGAATTTGAAACTTTCATAATGGCTGCCGTTGACATGGAAACAGCAAACATATCATGTTTTTAAAAATGATCTAAATGTACTGAAAATTTACAGATAAATGTATAGCCATGCAAGTATGTGCATTCACTGTTGCACTTTTATCAAAAGTCACAAACAACTTACTGTACATCACCAATGCAAATCTTGTAGAGACATTGCAAGGTGATCTAACAATCCAACATACTGGTAGTTGATCTAATCTCCTAGGTCAGTGATCGATGTTCAAGATTTCATAAGGTCTGTTTCTCATATATTGTTAGCAGTATGTAAACTATATTGATGAGTGTACAATGTATAAGATTGTCTTGCAGTCTCATCTGAGCATGACCTCATTTTTATGTCTCATTGGTCAATGCAAAGATTTCACGATGTGGACAGTTTCTAAATACTATGTGTATGGAATCATTGAAAGGGGTACATTTTTTTCTGGAAGTGTGTCTGACCTTAACATAACTTTGCATGGTTCATTGGCCAATGTCATATTTGAGTGATAAGTTTTTCCAGAAAAAAAACAGGACAGCTATTTTTGGTGTATGGATTGATTGTAAGGGGACCATGTCGGCCTGACCTTGGCCTAATTTAAATGGTTCATTGCCCAACAATTTTGTTTGTGATTGGTGATATTCAGATATGTGAGCAAAATGTGATCTATATTTTATGTAAAGGTATATTACAGTCTGACAGGTTTAAACTGACTGTGACCTTATTTTCATTGTTGATTTTTGAGGTATTGTCCCTTTCTCAGATACCATAGGCAGTAAGCCAACTATATTAAGTGTACAGAATTGTTAAGTGTACATATCTGTATTGCAGGGTTTATATGACAATGACCTTGACTTCCTTTAAATGGATCTTTGAAATGTTAAGTATAATAGCTTCGAAACTTGAGTATAACATCTGGGCGTGTACACTCCTGTTCAGTCTTTGGGTTGCTGTTTCATTGATATATACACTACATTATGTTTCTTCATATTTTAATTTCAAATCACTCAGGTAGGAGAAGATTTAGCAGAAGATTTATTAACTTGTGGTTAGAAGCACTTTCAGCACTGTTGGACTTTATTGTTGCTGTCAGTATTTCAAATTACACAAAAAAGAAAACAAGAATACACCATGAGTTGAATTTCCATTGCTGTAGTCATTATTAAAGTCATTACATTTTGGTGCATGCTTTTGAACGTACTACTCAGAATGAACAAGTGAAACTGCGAGCTACTGCTCACTGATGATACCCCCGCCGCAAGTGGATAATATTAATAGTGTAAAAGTATGCAAGTGTTCGGTTAACAGGAAGTTGTCGAGTGATGAATCTGAAAACACATCACACGGTATAGCTGACTTATATAAATCCTGAAACCAAATTTCAGAAATCCTTGTATTGTAGTTCCTGAGAAAAATGTGACGAAAATTTTCAACTTGGCTATTATGTGTAAAATTATACAAGTGTTTGGTAAACAGGAAGTTGTCGAGTGATGAATCTGAAAACGCATCACACAGTATAGCTGACTTATATTAATCCTGAAACCAAATTTCAGAAATCCTTGTATTGTAGTTCCTGAGAAAAATGTGACGAAAATTTTCAACTTGGCTATCATGTGTAAAATCATACAAGTGTTGGGTAAACAGGAAGTTGTCAAGTGATGAATCTGAAAACACATCACACGGTATGGCTGACATATATAAATGTTGATACCAAATTACAGAAAGGGTGGATGTGTGGTTCCTGAGAAAAATGTCACGAAAGTTTCATGGGACGGACTGACAGACAGAGGTAAAACAGTATACCCCCTTTTTTAAAGCGGGGGTATAATTAGATTCTAAAACAACTAACTCAAACTCGCTTTATCACTGTTTTTTAAATCCTTCTTAAAATTAGAACTAGAGGCTCTAAATAGCCTGTGTTGCTCATTTGTCTGTGCATATTTAACAAAGGACAATCTCCAACATTGTACACAGGGAAAGATTTAATGACATAAGTCTCTGTTGAGTTTAGTTAATTTTTGCACAGTAATTTCAGGGGAAGATTTTTGTAAAAGTTAGAAGAAAATGACAGTTACAACAGATGCCAAGAGATGACAAAAGCTCACTTGGCCCATTAAGCAAGGTGAAATAAAAACATATTGAACTGTGTAAAAAATCAACAGCATTAACTGCAAATCTACAATATGTTCTATCATATGGAAATGAAATAAAAACAATATTTCTATAACATATTTATTAAGAGTATAAAATTTAATTTCTATTTAACATCTAATATTTTTTATTTCATATCAAATTTTATAATTTTAACCATCAGGAAATTGCACATATCAATTTAATTTCTGAATTAAATTTGTTTTGTCATACACAAAGGTAACAAAAATTGTAAAAATAATTTTGAAAAACAAAACAAAAACCTTCCCATATCAAATGAAAATCGCACCAAAATTACATGTGAAACCAAATTAAAATGTTTTAAAAAAATTATCAGAGATTATTCATGAAATTAATTATAAAATGAACTACCGTATTATTTACAAAAGGTACCTTATATGAAAATTCAGTGATTATACTGGTCACATTTCTTTTATATATTACATGTATGTAAATTTCTAAACTGATTTTTTTTAATGCTAAATATAAATCTAGGTTGCTCATAGTTGTAAAAATTATGCATGAAATTGATTATACAATGATTTGACTATATACAAAATGAATGGCACAAAGTACAAAAATCACAACCTGTGCGTTTGTAGGAATGTTTATCTTATTATGGTAATATATAAAACTAGATTACAAAAGTTTCTAGTGTAAAATGCAGCTTATATTCTTTTGAGTAGCAGGTGAAACTAAAATTTAAAAAAAATGCTTAAATTGATATAAAACAAAAAATTAAAAAATCTTTTTTATTTCAAAAATCTCATTAAAAACATTGTTCCAGTGTTGATACTTTAAAAAATGTTGTACAAAAAGATCCTCAAATTATATATTTTGCAATTATCAGAATTTTTTAACAGTTCAAATGAGAAATAAAATAATGCAGATCTATTTTGATATGTAATTATGTGTTGACTATAATATTGACTCTGAAGATACATCGGCACTGTCACTGAACACCACAGAATCTGTCGGAGGTACTGGAGGTCGTGGTCCTATCTGTGGCAATGGAGGCTTTTCTCTGAAAAATAGTATTTTATATCCTTTAAGGTGGTACATAACATTACAGGGAGATAACTCTGTATAAATCAGCTGAACATTTAATCTTGTACTTTTGTCATTGAAATATTAAGCTTATCAATGATCAAATTGAGCGTTTGTTAAATTGCTATATATAAAATGATTTTTTTCTGGTAAAGTGCGTCACTCACTGTGAACTTGGTTAAAAAATTTTCAAATTTTAATTTTTTGGTTAAAAGAGTCATAATTTGATGAAAAATTAAACAAGCCAAAGGTATTTGGTACCATTATAAATTAGTCTAGTAATACATATTTGTTTTTTATTATTTTTTTCATACTTCATGATTTCTTGTGTCTACCTCTAAATTGCGAGCAAAAGACCATGTCTTATTTAAAATGTGCATAAAATTTTGCAGCATGAAAATTCTCCACCAAAAACTGAGTTATTTCGTAGTGAATGACACAAAGTAAACAGCAATCACTTAGAATTCACTTCCAAAATACATTATAATATATAGATATTTCAGGGTATCACACAAAGTGACTATCATTCACTGTGAAAAATCACCATAAAAAAATGTGAGATATTTTCAAGTGAATCACACAAAATGACCAGCATTCACTGTGAAAATTCATTACCTGACACCAAGAGAAATCTTGAACTGTATCACCTAGTTTGTAATGTATAATGTTTGTGATTTATATAAACTTACATCAGAGGTTCACCAGCTTCAACCACTTTCTCAGGTCTACGCCGGTCACGATCATCATCATATCTCCTCCGATCTTCCTGACGTCTCCTTTCATCATCCCTTGGATCCCTTCTCCTGTCTGGATCCCTGGGATCTCTTGGTGGTCCCCTAGGAGGACCTCTCCTCTCTGGATCCCTTGGAGGTCCTCTTCGATCGGGATCTCTGTTGTCTCTTGGAGGCCCTCTTCTATCTGGATCATTGGGATCTCTTGGGGGTCCTCTTCTATCAGGATCATTGGGATCCCTTGGGCCTCTTGGAGGGCCTCTTGGTGGACCTCTTCTGTCTCTGTCATCTCCATATCTATCACCAGGAGGACCTCTACGTCTGAAATTTGTCAGGGATTGCCATAAATTATTTTTAGCCTAAATATTTATTTAAAACAGGGAATCAAGTCTAGATCCATTGCTGTATACACAGATTGATAAATTTGTAGAATCCTGAATATTTATTAATATTTAGAGAATCACTTAGGCATGACTAGAGCAGGCCCCTCTTGGTCAGTCAGTGGGCTCCCTTATGAAAATATCTTGATCCACCACAGTAAATAAGAGCCAATATTGACCTTTAGTTTTTTCTAACAAAGTCATGTTGTTGGGTTATTCTCTCATTGATATTTACTTAAAAATATCCTTTAATTTCCATTTAATTTGATAAATAAAATATGTGATTAAAGGAACAGATTAAAATCATAGAGAAAAAAAGCAAGAATATTTCAAAGAGTAATAAATGAAGATAATAATAATGGTTTACTTTTACAAATTGTAACTTGGATGGAGAGTTATCTCGTTGACAATCATTCCACAATCTTCTTATATCTATACTACAACAAATATAGCACGGTTATCCTCAATAAGGGGAGATAATCCAAAAATAAAATAGTATTTGCAATCTACAAGATGTGTTCATAAAACAAAATTTTGACAGTTTTGTCTTATGTCATACATGTACATATTAGCATCACAGTTTCAAACTTCTTAGAGCAAATGATATAAAAAGAAATTTCTTAGAGAATTTTTTAGCCAAACAAATCCTTTGTACCTGTCATCTGGTCCTGAGGGTCTATTTCGATCTTCTCTATATCTATCACCAGGTGGACCTCTTGGTCTATCTCCCCTAGATCTATCCTCTTCTCTATTCCTGGGTGGACCTCTCCTATCTGGTTTCTCTGAATATTGAGGAGGTGGACCCCGAGGATCAGTTTTGTATCCTCTATTGTCGTAACCATCATTGAGAGGTCTTCCATATTTATCATTTTTGGCAGTCTACAAGAGAGTAAAAAATACACTAATACTAATTCAATAAGTGTTTCTCTTTATCTATATAGATTATACCATTGGTTTTCCCATTTGAACAGCTTTACACTACATGTATATAAAGCAAGTCATTTTTGGGGCCCTTTGTAGCTTGCTGTTTGGTGCATTGTGCTACAAGCTAAGATTCCGAGTTGAAGGCCGTATTTTAACCTATAATGGTTTTCTTTTACTAATTGTGACTTGGATAGAGAGTTGTCTCAATGGCACTCATACCAATTCTTCTTATATTTATGAATATGCAAATAAATTATTATTTATCTTGTTAGAAGTATTTTTGACATGCAACAATTAAATCATATTTCCTGCTTTACATAAGTTATTACAATTACAGTTACATGGCAAATCCTAGAAAAGATCATAACAGGAGATTAATTGTGAAATCAACATTATTTGTGAGTTTTAATTACAAACTGCTATGAGTATGTTGAAAGATAAAGCAAGGGTGTGTTTTAATGGTTAAAAAAATACATTACATGTACACATGTAGTTTAATGTATTTGCATGTGTAAATTCAACTTGGTCATTGAAAAGGCAAGTTGATACACAGTAAATGATATATACATGTATTTGGATAGTTTCTCACATTCCCAAACTTTTGTAAATTTATACCAGATACATGTACTCTAAATATTTGAGCATGAAAAAAAGGGCCACTTTTGTGTAATAGCCCTGTCAAGAAATTGTGTTTTTTTCTTATATGCATGTAAAATGCAGTGCACTATTTCCTTTTCTTTAAAAATTGTAAATTATATCTTTTTGTATTGTAACATTTATCATCAGCTTTTGTCATCATTCACAAATTTCTGCTTTAAGTCTTATTTGATTTGATTGGATGTGATGTTTTTTAATTTTCTGTATACATGGTATACATTTGTTGAATTTTGTTCATGTATAGTAGAGTTTCTCTCTTATCTGAAGTATTGTTAAAAAGCAACATCCTGCTCCTTAGTAATGGTAGAAAACACTGATACTACAGATGAGGGGGGATAGGACCTTTATCAGGACTCCGGGATCAGATTTCTTTACTTACATAAGTAGCTAATGGTTTGACCTTTATCAGGACTCTGGGATCAGATTTCTTTACTTACATAAGTAGCTAATGGTTTGAAACTGTCATGTGGTGTTGTACCAGACTTCAACTGTTCTCTGGAGAGAAAAAAATTGTCTATTATAAAATGAAATTTCAAAATATAACATTATTTTGAACCTTGCACAACATTATCCATATATTACTCTGTATTCGTGTAATTGCATAGCAAGAATGGCAGAGTACATGTAGATACAATTGCCTGTGACGGATATTGCATATGTTGTTTACCCTTTATTTGCTGCAAACACAATCGAGACAATAGACATGATACACAGGGTCCGGTAAACTTTGACATCATAATTTAAAAATTTTGACGTCATAATTTAAAAGAGATTGTTGCTTGATGTGAAAAGGTGATTTGGAGTCATTCGAAGGCAAGATGCAGCTTAATACCAAAAAAGTAAATACGTTTATAGTTTTCTGGAATGTTGAAAATACAACTCATTCAAAGAAACAATATAAAAAAACATCCTTACAAATTCACTGTATTATTAGCAGATTTGTGTTACTCAATCTTTAGTTGTATTTTTTTTAATTCCCGTTAGTATAATACTTTTATTTGTCTTTTTTTCTTAATGATTTCAGCAGACATGAATTAACATGCCAATTGTTGTGATTAAATGCTCTTATTACAATACTCAATAATTCTTATAAGATTTGAGTATCAACAAATATTTTATTGTGTTGATGTGTTATATGTGTTATTGTCTCAGTGACCTTGACCCACTATATCTCCTTTTATACATGTACATACTTGTGTAAAGAAAACTTACTTTGTTTCATTGTCATAATTAAGTCTGCTTTTATGTGTAACAGCAACTCCATAATCTCCTATAGGTCGAAACTGAAGGAAAAAAAAATGATTTATTTCTTATGGACACAGCATTTCCATAGACATAACCTTACATTGCACACGTGTGTAAAACAGAAATAAATCTTTGAAATAAATCTCATTAAATCTGGCAACAACTGTAGGTTTGAAAGGACTAACTTACAAAAACCATAGATTTATAAACCCATATATACATCTGTGTTATAACACCTGAATAACACAATACATAGATTTATAAACCCATATATACATCTGTGTTATAACACCTGAATAACACAATACATAGATTTATAAACCCATATATACATCTGTGGAATAACACAATACATTTAGAATGAAACAAACTGTGCATTGTACCTATAGAGGCTTCAAGCTGGTTGTTAAAGTTTGAAGATAATTGTCTGGAAGAAATTCAATGTATGAGGGATTTTGTCGACTTTTAAAATTGTAATGGGGGTACTTTCATGACAAATTATGTTTAAAAATCTTGCAAAATGACGTTGACAGTAGTTTTTGGTGCTTGATGATAAAAAAAACATGTTCTTTTAAACATAAAAAATTGACTGATTTTAGCGCATCGCATTAAATATTTTCCAAAAATGAAGCTAACGATAGTTATTTGTGACCTCTAAAGATTCACAAAAAGGATATTTTCAGTCTGCACTGTTACCCACTTTCAGATGCCCCAGACTAGTAAATTTTGATTCTAACTAGTCAAAATTTTACAAAGTCATATAGGGACAAGTTTTTATATTTAGTTTTAGGACTAAAAGATAAAAAAAATTGGTTGCAGACTGTATTTTGATTATTAAATAAGGTATCGGGACCGTTCGCCCTAGTAACATGTTCGCCCTGGGTCCGTTTGCCCTGAGTTCGCACTTAAGAGTCCGTTCACCCTACTAAAAATATTAATATTCAGGCATTGAAGTTGAATAAACTTAATCAGATATATTTCTATGGTATATATTCTTGAAATTTATGGAAACATGGAAATATCTAAAAGTTTATGGCTTGTTAAGGATCATTAATTTATTGTTTTATGACAAAATAATTCGGATCACTGCTTATTGTGATACCTGTCTTTTGATGGATTAATAATATTATAAAAACAAATTTGTTTTGATAATATATTCAGCTTGAAATTAATTTTTTTTTAAATGTACGAACTGTAAAACAGATTTACAAGTTCATTCATTATAATACTCTGAGACTAGTCTCAGTTATACTGCATACATTAGTGAATGACTGAATACAATTATTTTCAGGGGCGGATCCAGGATTTCCAGTTAGGGGGGGGCCAATTTTTATTTTCGCCGAGCGGATCGAGGCGAAAAAATTTTGGAGGTCTTTTTAGGTAAAATTATTGAAATATTCTTCTAAAGGGGTGAAATGTAGATATCTCGAACTATTGTGTGTTAAAATTAGCGAAACATTAAAGTTTCAAGCTGAAACCACCTTAAGACAGACGGACACAAAGTGAGACGAGACAGATAACAATTGCTCACCTGACCAATATATTTTTCAAACGAAAAGTTCTACTTTTATCAGTGATTTTTAATTGTCCTTTAATACTATCTGTTTTTTACTTTTTTGATTTTCGGAGGTCGTGTCAGACTTTACTGTGTTCGCCACAAACAACTAAAATCAGACTGAGATGCATTTACGCAGTTATGAGTTTAATGTTTATTTTCTAAGGATCCCAAGCATACAGTAATACGGTACAGAATTCGGCTAAATACATGTATGTAGGTTGAAAGTGAGAAATAAATATAAACACAGAGATACAAATTAATAAACTAACCTTTCGCTTCAAATAGTATTTCTATCTTTCAATACGGATATTATAGAAGAATCTCACCTGCCGACTGTTTTCTTGACCGTGTCACGATGAAAAAGTGAGTAAAGGATGTTTTAGAACTTCAATTATCAAACAAATTGATTATAAAAACCGCTAATACAATATAGCATTTGTTTATACTTAAACTGCTAAAAACCTATTGCATTTGTCATCAAACGCCGCGTATGACACCTTCCAATCCTTTGAAATTATTTATAGAACTTTAATAAAGCGTAGGTCAGTTGATTAGTGATCACGTTGATTCTGTTAAACTGACTGTTTTATATACTTCGAATGTTATAAAAGATTGAATGGTCTGGTCTGATACTTAAATATCTTGAAGTCAACCCATGCTTTGCAAATTTTAGGGGGGGCGCACGCCTGCCACGCCCCCGCCTAAATCCGCGCCTGATTTTGTTAACTAATATCAATAAAGATAAATACATTGTATTCCAGTATTCTACTGCAATCAAAGGGAAAATGATGAAATTGATTGCGGCAATATAAATATTCGGTGAATTTTTCAACAAACTTCAACATATTTTGTTCAAATACTTAAAATTATGCCACTAGACAACAATTAGAAAAAAATAATGATCAGGGCGAATGGACCCTGGGCAAACAGGTACTAGGGCGAATGTGAATCAGGGCGTACGGACCCGGATTCATTAAATAACAGCAAAATTTTAAGCAATTTGACACAAACAGTGACAGAGAACGGCCGTTTGAGGCCTGACAGGAAAGGACATTGTACAATCCTCACGTATGCATATATGCAATATATATGGTTACTTAAATATTTGAAGAATTTTGTTAATGTAAACTTACAATAAGTCCTCTTCTGTATTTGTTGGTTCTTCTTAGTGCCAAGAGAACCATGTAGGTTCCCATTCCAACACACAAAATAAAAAAGACAATAAATGCTGGTCCCAAGAACTGGTCATTCCAGCTAATGAGATAAACGTGTCTATGTCGTAAGGTGATCACTAAAACACCGATTACACCCAATACTAAACCACCTAAAAAAAACATTGCGGCCAGGAACATTGGAAAGCGACCTGGGCCCAAGTTGAGACCATTGAGCTCATTCTTTATTTGATTTTGGACCCTTGCGTGGTAGGCCACCACGGTGTCCTTGTCTATTTCACGTTCTTTCTTTATCATCTTGCTTAGTTTTTAGTCTTTTCTGGTCCTACATAGTTCAAAACAACTTTCGAAAACACTTCCGCTATTTGTCATAGCCCACAATGCTAATTTACCTGTCTCACCTTTAGGCATGCGCATACATGGTTTACCTTTCCGATTTTACAGGTGTCGAAAGAGTAAAGGACAGATAATGACACTATTAGAAACCAGTATAAAAGTGACCAGCGCACACTATTTGAATATGAATATTTTTCAAATTGTAGTTTTAACTATAAAAATAAACAAATGATATAAAGGGGAAGGGAAAAAAAGGGGGGGGGCGGACAGAAAGTCACAGGACAAAAAGTCACAAATAATATGTTGACAATTGTCATATATTCATATAGATATAGAAAATGTCTTATTATATTTGAAAAATGAAGATTTATTTTAATTTAAATGTCTTGTGTTTGTTAATATAATTATGTATGCGTCGATTAAACTTGAATATTGACAGAGCTTATGTTGAATTGACAATTTGCGATATGTATAACCGACTTTAATGATTTTTTAATAAATCTGTTATTTTTTATGCTTTATGCTTTATGCTTCCTTCCATAGATACATTTTTGTATTTCCAAAGTTGGAGCTCTATAGTGCGCTCACCGTGAGATGAGACCGTTACGATAAGAAGATTGAAATCAGAATGGCAATACGACTATGATAAACTATTTTTCTTACACATGATATATATATTTATTATATGAAAAATTGCATTCAAGAGCACTTTAAAGTCGTGATTTTAATACAGTTCAATCTGCAAACATAGTATGTGAACATATTCAGAATGAATGTCTTGAGATGTTGTCTTTGCCTTTTCTTATTTCATAGTTATTTTGCACGATTCAAACAAAAAAATCTCCGAAAACTTTTATTTCTTGATTGACAACATATTTGTTTCGTTTGGATATCTAGCGTGTTAAAAAAAACAAGGCGGCATTCCCATGGGAACCAACTATGCTCCTCTTCATGTTGACTTGTTCCTTTATTCATATATGAAGCTGACTTTATATAGTGGAAGATATTAGCAGGCAAAATCGAGGGAATTGTGCAAATGATGATACAAGCATGGAAATTACCACAAAGCATCATTGATATATACTTGTTAAGAAACAACTGCTGGCCATTTAAAAAAAAAAATTTCAAGATGGCCACGGCCTTTTTCTAAAATGGAAGTTTTTTCAGCTTGAAAATACTGATTTTTTTCTTGATATTTTTCGTTTACCTTCTTTTTGTGAAAACAGCTATCAGGTTTGGTAGCTACCTTCCTTACATGTAAGAATTCACAAGACATGAACATTTGACATAAACAGGCTTTGCGCATGCGCGAAATGTAACAAAATTCATTAAAAAAACATTTTAACTATTTACTATAAAATAAGTGTTTTGGGATTCTCAATTATATTATGATTTGGTTTGATAATATTTTTTAAGGTTATGATACATATGATTTAACAATTTTGCGCATACGCAAACTATTTATAGACATACTGAGCGATTTGTATGTACTACCAGGGCAAACTTGAATAAATCGTAGTGTATCTCATTACTCTAAAAATCAAGGCTCTTGTAGAGCTGTTCAAGAAAGTGTAAAATCTATGATTCCACTTTCTAACAACCATCCTATTCAGTTGCAATGATCAAGTATTCGATGGATAAGGCGCAAAATGTGGTTAATACGAGAGAAACATCAATAGTAACGGCAGATCAGCCACTTTGGGTAATGGCTATTCAGTGGGAATGGCCTGATTTGTACAGAGAAGATAAGTTCATCGTCATGTGAGGTGGATTGCACATTGAAATGACTTGTTATAGAATTCTGGGTGATATATTACGTGATTGTAGATGGACATATGTTCTCACTAAAACCCATATTGCAACACCGAGAACGGCATATTCTTTGTATGTATGTTCAAATGTACCTAGGACTAGACAAGCGCATCAGATAACTCTGTTTTAGCTTGAATGATAAATATCGGCTCAAGAAAGATAAATACGGAAATTATGATCATTTCATGACTCCGGAACGTTCAATGATCTGGTAGACTGGTGTAAGAAAATATAGTCATCTAGACCACAGTTTAATTCCTGACGTTCAATTATAGAATAAGAACTTCTTGTGAATTTGGTAGTAAGCTCCTTTCATGAGTCAGGTTTTGTACAAGCAGTCCATATAAAGCATGATACCGTATTTATCAAAGTCTTGATTGTGTAAATCATTCTCGATCGTTACCGACCTTCTCCGAAATATGGCTTTCCTTCTCTTACATCACCCACAGGTGGCAATTGATTTTGAAAATGATAACTTCAATGTACGTAAGACCAGTAAATATTGTTCTTACAGCACAATTGATCAGGCAAAAAAAAACCCAGAATAATGCAATTGTGAAGGGCGATGTTGTTGTCATGGGTTTAACATAAGACCCCATTTAGACGTATTGATGGTAGCTGGACCAGAAATCAGTAGACTATCAGATGAACTTGCAAGATCTAGTGGTTTGAGGTATTCTATTACAGATGAACGACTTAATGAACACAAAAGGATTTCTTCAAGAAGATCAAAGGCAAACAATACGAAGATCGTTAGAAGCAAATGCAAAACAAATGAAAACCTGTTTATTATAACCAGATCAAAAAGAACACATTTCTATTATGTCTGTAAAACAAAACTGTAAACGTTTTTGTCAAAAAAACAAAGCTAGAGAACCTTAAGAGTGATTGCGGTATATTTTCTAGACTTGTATTTCTTGTCGCAGTTGACATATTGACTTGGAATATTAATATTTCTTAATCCATAAAGACAAACTGCTCCTCCTTTGTCTCAGGATGTCATTTTAAACAGTGATATGAAATCGGTGCAAATGGATAAACTTAAAACATTTTGCAATTTGCATATCCAAATTCTGACGCATTTATCGTTGAAGGGCAGTTATGGTTAATTCCAGGCCACCTTGTTGGGCAACACTATTTGATGATTTTTCAAATGTGTCATACTGCCTTACATAAAATCTTGCATTGATAAGTATTCAAGAGTAGACATTGTGTCAGATGTTTACTAAATGAATAATTTAAAGGCTAGATGTGACAAGACACAAGTTGGTTCTGGTAGAATACTAGGGGATAGGAGTAGTTTTCTCTGTGAAGATGACAACGAAACGAAATTTTTCAAGTTTCTTGACGACATAATTGCTTCTTTTAGAGACTTATAATGTTACTTTGCAGCTACTCCCTTTTAAGCATGGAGAAGCAGATATACGAATGTTTGTCCATGTTCGGTATGATTATCAAAATTGTTGTAAGACGGTAATTTGAGGTAGCTCCGACACAGATGTAGAAGTATTCAGAATAGCAGCACTACAAAAATACGGTGGAACAAACTGCGGATAGGTTTTGGAAGGGATGAAGACTTTCGATGGCTTCCTGTACGTGACGTTTCAAATGCGTTTGGTTCTCGTGTAGCTACTCTTTCTTTCATTCATGCATTCAGTGGATGTGAAACTTTGTCGAATTTCGTGGGAAAGGGAATAGGTCAGTTTGGATGACATTGGAAGTATTTCAAGTTGTATGGTACGTTTTTTTCTTTGCTGAAGTATAAAGACGACCCATACATGGACATCATAGAAGCATTTATTTGCATCATGTATGAGTATGACAGAACAACATCAAAATTTGCTGTTAACGAGGCACGATATTTATTGTTACACAGGAAGCAGCGGAATTGAGTTGTAGTTCCGCCTTCAAGAGTTTTTTCCGGAGCACATCCAAAGAGAAGCATATCAAGGAGGACAAGTTTAGGCTCAGCCTGATTTATTCATTTGTACATGTACCAATTCGTAAACACTTGGGTTGGATGAAAACAAAATCGATGACAGTTGGAAACCAAAAAGGACTTCTTCGGCTGCCGTTAAAGTTGCATCCTCCTGTTGGGAACTTTGGAATGCGGAGGCGAAAACTCCAGCTGTGTTGGTAACTGTACATGCTACCGTTCTGTCCTTCCTTGTACGGTTTTTTCTATTGGCTACTGTCATATAATTATAAGATAAGCAACCTGTCTTTCTAACCAAACTTGGCATTTAAACTTAACAAAGAGTGTTATCACTTAACTTGTTAAGTTGATAGAAATCATAAAAATATTGTTTTCCATATCTGCCTCCATTTTGGAACCGGAAATCACTATTTTCTTCATTTATTTGTTTTTTGTCGTACCGTGGAATTGTTTTCAACGTTTTATCATAACTTACATTGGATTATACCTATAACACATTTTTAAGGATTTATCATGTTTATATCCCATGTGAAGTTGCTTGAAAGTATAAAAATTGCAATTTTTGACCATTTTGACGCCATTTTGAAACCGGAAGTCACCTTTAGTTTCATTAATGTATTGTCTAGTCGTAATTAAGGAACGGTCATTTACTTTTTATCAAATCTAACATTGATTTTTTTCATATAACACACCTTTCAAAGAATTAACGAAGTATTGCAAATTTGTAATGACGCCATTTCCAAAATGTGTGGTGGCCATTTTGAAAAATTAGGTTTTTTTTCTGGCCAGCAGCGGATTTCTTATAAGTATCATTTAGTTAACCTTTATACCAAATTTCATGCTTGTATCACGATTTGCACAATTATGTCCATAATATCTCCCACTATATAGCAGGAGCTCACTTAAAAAGAATGAAAAAAAGCTGGCAATCTTTTAACTTTGTGTTCCGCTGTAAAAAAAAAAGTCCTTTCACTGAATAATTGTAAGTTTGTTGACCATATGTAGAACGCATAGATCTATCCCGTCGAACTTGAAATAAAGGATACAGATGCGGTTAGGTCTTCGTTATATCTTGACTATAAATTAATTCATCTAGAAATTGTATATTGGTTGGGCGTTTGAGAACAAAACTTTACGGCAAAAGAGATAGTTTAGGTGTCAGACCACCAATTACTCCCTCCAATTAAGAACGTAAAAGTAGCCCTACTCTGCCACAAAATAGTGCTTTTGAGGTCGTTGTTTACTTGAACTAACCAACAAATTTGCAGAAATGAAACTTTTGGTGAAAGAGAAATATATCTAGATCATTTTGGCTTGTCTATGAGTTTGCATTAAAAATTGAGGATTAATGCGCTCCATATAGTATACTAATTTTAAATTTCCAGAAAACCAGTTTTTTTTTTTGGAGTACCTCTATATGAAGGTCAGTTAACTTATTTTGTTAGAAGGCTTTAAAGGTATGGTGAAAATTGGCATATAGAAAGCTGATGATACATGTACAATTAAGGATATATTTGGTTTCTATGAAGTAAAATTTAAGGTAAAATATTTAGGAAGCTGTGAAAATTGCAAATATTGGTTGAACAGATCGGGATTTTCAATTGGTGGTCTCTCTGACACCTTCAGCTTCCCGGATATTCAACTACATTTCTACGTCTGCAACATTCCAACAGCAACTGCATATGCAAGGAGTATATATCCCCAAGTTGATACGATATTCAAGAGCTTACATTTCCTTTTGTGATTTCATCCAGGGGGGGGGGGGGTTCCTGCTGACAAGGAAGCTTTTGAACCAAGAGTTTCAAATGCTGAAGTTTATACAGCATCACTTCGAAATTCTATAGACGCCATGACTATAGTTGGTTGACGGAATATCTTTGTTCACAGATGACGACAGATATATGTAAGTGTTGTAAACACGGCCACGATCTACAAATTGATTCATGAGTAATACGATCGACTGGAGCAGGATCTGCTAATATTCTTTCGGAGCACCATACTTGGCTTTATGTTAAAGGGGTTCATGTTGCTCTTGCTTTAGTGTTGTTGTTCCTGTTGCTTTTTCTTTAGTGTTGTTCTTGGTGCTTATTATTTTTGAACGATTGTGAATGGTCACAATATTGTCTGTCCGTCGCTCGAGATCCGTCGTCATGAAAAAGTAGGGTTTTTTTTCAAAATTTCTCATTTATTATGTTTGAGGGTAAGGAACACGATTTACGTGAGCGATGGTTTATAAGCATGATGATGTCTTATGGTTAGATAAAGAGTTATTTACCAATCCGCTATTGTACGCCTTATCACTTGATATGAATATATCAACATATCTTATAATTGATACCACAACAGGTGTCGCGTGTGGAGCTGGACCTGCTTACCCTCCCCGAAGCACCTGATATCTGTAGTTTTCAATGTTGAGTTTTGTGTACCGTTATTTGTCTTTTCGTCGTTTTCTGCTGGGTTTTTTTCGTGGAATTCAATGTCAGTTTATTTGAACTTTGAATATCTCTTTGGTATCTTTCGCCTCTATTTCATAGGATGAATTGCCCTTGAATTTCAAAATGATGTTATGGAACGATTACCAAAGAGACAACTGTATACAACGTTAGTTTTATTCTTTTTTTTCGTTTTTGGCTGTAACCTGAAAACTACGGTAGATAGATATATACACTTTAAAACAGTAAAACTCGTCAGTCAGGTACGATCTACAAATAAGTCAATTTTGCCAAAGTTTGGTCCGTCTTCTCAAAATATGAGTTACTGCTCTTTGTTTGAATGATCCCGCCAAACAGAGGTTGGGCCAATATAGTCATAACGGGGTTTGGTCTTTAAAAAAATCTTGATAATACGGTGGGTTATTTTCCCAAACGCCTTTACATATATTTGGAGCTAGTTTTTAGTATATGTGAGTCTACTATAATAAGACCGACTTTACTGTGAAAAACATGAGATTTTACATTCTAATTAAAAGTAAGAACTCTGATTTCGTTATACCTAATATGATATCAGATCTCAGAATGAGTTTAACGAAATCAGAGTTATATATTTAAATAAGATGGGAGATTTTACTTTTTTTATGATCAAGGCTGCAATTTTCACAGCTTGTTTTCTAATGCTGTATTGTAGCATCGATCAGTGTCCGAAATAAAGGTTGATGATCGCTTACAAACATGTAAAGTCCGGTCACAAGTGCTACAAACCAGTTGTCGCAGGTTGATGTCCGTAATATTTGTTTGTCGTTAATTTGTTTGTACCATAAATAACCGTGACCAGAGAGACACTTTGAAAATACCGAGGATCTTTGTTATCTAGTCGTTTTCATTTATAATATATAGTTCAATAAAATTGAGAATGGAAAAGGGAAATGTGTCGAAGAGACAACAATCAGACCATAGAACAAACAACAGCAGAAGGTAACCAATAGGTCTTCAATGCAGCTAGAAATTCCCGCAACCTGGAGGCGTCCTTCAGCTGGCCCTTTAACAAATATATACTATAGTTCAGTGATAATGAAAATTCTAAATTATACACAAGAAACTATAGTGGAAAGTTGCCATTTTGACAACTAATCTTAAGTAGAAATTGAAGAAAATTAAACATTGCTACTTGGATGGAGAGTTGTCTCTTTGGCTCTTATACCAAATCTTCACGATATCTATTGGGATCTTTCCACTGGTGATATGGAGGTCATGTATTTGCAGAAGGATTCCAGTAACATACATCACACAACCATATCAAAAACGATTATAGTTGATGGTTTTGGTTTGATGTGCATGTGTTTAAAATTAAAAAAATAGTAACCATCACACCAATAAAAAAAATGTGACTTTGAAAAAACCTTTCACTGTACTCGAGGTTACTGTGACAAAAACAGTTGATTATATGCTGTCCCAGTACAGAAGTTAACTGACAATTATCACTTCGTCCAGTAGCAAGTATAACATGCATGATGAGTACGAGGTCGCGGTTTAAAAAGTAATTCAACAAACCCGACCGTCTACCGTTATTTGAGCGACATTTGTTTCTAGAGAACAGTCAACATAACTTTCTCAAGGAAAGTTTTATAGCCTATACTTACATGTACCACCCGAAAAAAACACATTATTTTGATCCTGATCAAACAAGTCTATATGTTCCATTTTTTTTTTAATTTGTCGAGCTTAGCAGATAGAGGCACATATCAACAAAGTTTCAACAAAGACTCAGTGAGACACGGAGGATCCCCGAACTCCAATCGTAACCGCTGAGTCTGTTAACTATAATGATGCCGGATAATCATATCATTGAATAGTTTGAACCATTATACAACTTGAGAGCATACGATACATTTGGAAAGTGAACCATATGGAAAAAAACCCAGAAATTTAGACTTTGGTCATTGAAAATTATGCTTATGATGTATATGTCGTGTACAAGTTGCGATTTTGTACAGGTTATAACATGTACAAAAGTATTGTACATGTTATAACTTGTATAATGCAAAAATACAAGTTATAACATGTACAAAAGTACCTCGTACATGTTATAACCTGTACAAAATATTGCTGAACAATGGTTTCAACTTGTACAAAATTGAAAAATAAGGATATGTTTCTATTATTGCAACAGATGTTATTAACCTCAATAATATTTTCATAACTTTTTTATTATTCCTTCATGCTAGAGTGTTTTGTCCTTTTTTTGATACAGTTAATGTCCAGGGGTCGGTATTTTGAAGCATTGCTAAGACCTGTCATAAGATATATATGTCTGAGGATAGCCAGGATAGATTAGTTTACAAATAAAATTGAGAATGGAAACGGGGTATGTGTCTAAAAAAACAACAACCCGCTGATGGAGCAGACACTATCCAAAGGCCAGAAATAAATGCTTTCAAAGTAGAGGACATATATTTAAAACAATCAAAATGTCATTCGCCTCATGCCATGATCTCATAGTTTATAAAATAAAAATTGAGTTACAAATTTACATAAGTCATGCTGAAGTCCAAAAATGTTGAAGAGTAGATCCAAATATATTGACAATGGAGCGTGGTCCAATGAAACTATTTCAGCTTTCTCTTGCTTTCACAGAGTAAGCATATGAGAAATTGTTTTAGTCTTTGCATGCTATAAAAGGAGAGGGAGGAGTATTACCCAAAATTATAAGTCATTGTTCTTAAATTTTTTGGATGAATTTAGTTAGTAGTATATAATGTAACTGTCATTGGGGAAATGCAAGCTTTTAGTAAATAGTGTCACACTTATTTAAGCCATGATGGAACGCAGAAAACATACAATTACATAAAAACACATTTTGACAACATAAGTCATAAAACATATATTTCTGAAATTTTGTGATCATTGTCCTCTACAGAAAAATTATTTTAGTTGTTCTTTATGCATTGGTGAATTTAAATGTATTTTTGACTTCATTAAGATTAATCTTAAATTTTGTACAAGTTAAAACCATTTTTAAGCAATATTTTGTACAGGTTATAACATGTATGAGGTACTTTTGTACATGTTATAACTTGTATTTTTGCATTATACAAGTTATAACATGTACAACATTTTTGTACATGTTATAACCTGTACAAAATCGCAACTTGTACACGACATATACACAACTAAAATCAATGTTATAAATGGTTCATCACAGCAGGCGAGACTTGAAAATCCCACACCCGAAGGTATGCTTCAGCTGGTCCCTAAACAAATAAGTTTACTAGTTCAGTGACTGATAATGGAGACCATACTAAAGGCACTAAACGCCAACATAGGGGGTCTCATTGGGGGGTTCCGATCCCGGATCCCGCTTACTGTTTTGTCAGATTCCCGTATCCCGCTTACTGTTTTGTCAGATTCCCGTATCCCGCTTACACTATGTACGGTAACCAATTCTTATTTTTTTGTCATTTCCCGGGTCCCGCAAGACCTCATTTCCCGTTTTCACGACACAATAATTTGACTTTCACGTTTCACGCTTACGAAAAATCGGCAATCCCGCGTCACGTTTAGACCCCAATGAGACCCACAACATATAAATATATATTATAAATGTTCAAACTAAAACGAAGGCCGACGGTCCAATGTCAGATGATTAATAGGTATAACCAATTTGAAAGAAAATAAGCAAATTGACAATACTACATACACTATCAAAGGACTACTGGCAGTTACTGACATACCAATTAAACTGCACGTTAAAAAACTGTAAAACAGATTGCCTGACATCAGTGATCATCAGTCCGATACACTCGTTCTTTATCAGATGGAAATCAAGCACAATCCTTTCCTTGCGGGTTTTTATCATAAAATATCTTGAGAAGAACATGACCTGTTCCATTCTTTTTACCCATTCCCCCCTGAATTTGCTTCTAGAAACGTTAACTTATAACTTGATTAGTGGAAAAGAAATACAAGAAAAAGATGTCTTTCAAATTTACCGCTAATAAAGACTTTAAATCACGTGATGAAAATGCGTACGAATATCAACAAGTGCCCTGAAATTATAGATTCTTATTTATATCTGCAGACTGACTGTATTTTTTATGCAAAAATATTTATATTTATGGAAGTTATTCAAGCAGTAATATTTAGATTAAGTACCATCTTATCTCAAATTGTATCACTAGTTTTAATTTAAACTATATTATGAGGATAGATATCCGGTTGACGTGATTCGAAAGATATGTCAAAATAAGTAAAACGACAACAAAGTGGAAGTGAAAATAGAATTCAGTGAATATTTTTGTTATAATGACTTAAACAATATATCAGGATGGTGCAGAAGTATCAGTCACCAGTCAGGGTATATAAACATCCGTTTGAACTGGTCATGGCGGTATGTTTTTATTATAATTCAACTTGTTTACTTTTGTAGCCTATCTGTCTGACATGCACCGAACAGCTGAACGTAATCCTTTAGACTTTGAAATACTGTTTTCAGTTTGTGCAATGTTTTTTTTTATATCATTATGGAACTTTCTTAAATATACTTAATGCAATGGACTAAAAAGGTAACAAGACATATTTTAAAGTTTTTGATTTATCTTCTGTACATGTACTATAGCAATAACCGTAAAATACCTTGTAAAAATATGTCTAAAATGACTATCATGTTTAATTAAATATTTTCCTGATATCCCGAGAATTAGGAAATTGTATTGGTTCAGACAACTTGGTGCAGACTAGATGAATGATAAACAAATGAACCCTTGTTTTGTTGTCTGAACAGACGACAAAATGTGATATGTATCTAAGAAGTAAGACAGAATAATGCTTCAATTGCATAATTTCTGGTGTCTTTAACAGTTAGGTTGAGTCTTTGGTTATTTTTTTTTTGGAACATAGATGCATAACCTAAAACTTTGTTTAACATGTTGAACCTTC
This sequence comes from Mytilus trossulus, assembly GCF_036588685.1. Classification (NCBI taxonomy): domain Eukaryota; kingdom Metazoa; phylum Mollusca; class Bivalvia; order Mytilida; family Mytilidae; genus Mytilus; species Mytilus trossulus. The sequence continues at coordinate 45,824,937 of NC_086379.1, forward strand.
AGTGAATTTGACAGTTTATGTTTAGATACAGTCTGTTATTAACCTTTTTAGTCGTCCTTATTTATATAAAATGCAGTGGACCTTTTGAAGCAATCACATTTTACTTATACATGTACATTTGTGTAGGTGGACTTATTCTTTTAATTTGTCAACAGCAATAACAGGCAAGACACCTGATTTCCACCAAAAACATTTCAAATTTGTAATATAAGTGTTATCTTTAAACAGAAAAAAGTATTTTTCATTTTGATTTGCATTTGTTTAATAAGCATAATACATGGTATGATGTAGGTTTATGCTAAAACTTTTACAGGCCAGCTTGAGCATGCACAATGACACAAATTGATAAACAAAATATATTAATTACTGTACATAATAAACAAATGTTGTTTTTGTGGGTTCATATATTGTAGATGTACATGTATCAGTTTGTATTAAAAAATTATATAAGAATCAATAACATAACAAATGATTTTTCACATATACATGTATAATATATGCTGTCAGATGAAAATTGAATTGTAAATATCTCTTAAGTATTTGCTTGCATTTTCATACTCCCAATTGCATCCTGGTATATAATTGACATTAGTTACTTGCATGTTGTGGCAATTCTAAAGTCCAGGGTTAAAAACCTGGAAGAATTCTTATTAATAACAGCTTTTTCAACATGTACAGCTTTGAAAACCAGATCTTGCCAGTTTTTTTGCAACAAATGTTCCACCAACCTGTTACACATCTTTGTCAAAACAGAATTAAGTCAGAATTGTGACTCCAATTGATGGACAATTTTTAACTAGCAGAGCTCTACAATTTAACTGGGTTTTTAGGAAATTGATTCAGTTACATACATTTTTTTGTGTACATGTAGATGCACACACATGTACAATGTACACAGTACTACATGTATGTGTACCTTAAAGTTGTTTTTATGCATTTGAATGAATCTACATGTACACAAATGTATTAGAAAAAATATAAATATGAGTTTAATTGAGGAGGCCAAAATGTATTTCCTTTATACTAATGTTGAATAAATCAAATTTATTCGTTTATTGTGTGTTAATTTGTGTGACTACATTTTTTATTGAGTTAATTTTAAGCCTTCCATTTGATATTTTATGGTGTGTCCTTCTTTGTTGTGAAGTTATACAATTGTTTCAGAGTAGGAAGAAGGTTTGGTACCATTAAAAAGTTGCAACCCACTGCAATTGTTTGCACCTGTACATGTCCTAAGGCAGTAATCTGATGTTCAGTAGTTATCTTTTTTTGTGTTTCTTCTTTTTCGTTTTTTATATAGATGAGACTGTTGTTTTTCTCATTTGAATGGTTTTACACTAATAAATTTTTGGGGCCCTTTATAGTTTGCTTTTTGGTATGAGCCAAAGCTCTGTATTGAAGGCCATACCTTGACCAATAATGGTTTACCTTTATGAATTGATACTTGGATTGAGAGTTGTCTCATTGACACTCATACCAGGCCTGGGGCCATTACATTGCAATGTAATGCATTACATTACAATTACTTTGTCTGTGTAATGCATTACATTACACATTACTTTTTTCAATATAAACACAAAAAGCATTTAAAAAACAGAGGTATATGTACATATGTATACAGTGTTAGGGACATAGACTTCAAATACTGGTTAATTAATATGTCCATTGCACTTTATCATCATAAGTGGTTTAAATGTGATGCCATTAAGAGAACAGTGATCAGTTCTGTACACCTTTCCGGCAATACTTTATAGCCATTCTACAGGCTAGCTTATGTGTGGGAAATGGCTATATACTTGATAGATGTATTAACCAAAGAAGAAAGGCACACTGAATTTGACTTCCATTATTCCAGTGCATTAATTGAAATTTCTTGACGTTTTCAATAAACATTGAGATGTCAACATCATGTACTGCACCATACCTGCGTCTATACCCTTTGATTGAGTAGTAGGAGGCATGAAACTGAAAAAGTCACTTTTAAGTTTCTTTATAGGTGGTGGTAAAAAATAAATAAATTATCATATAATTTTGTTTCTAACATTGATCTCTTAATCATTAAGACATCATTAAGGATTTCAAAGGGATATAATAAATGTGTCATTAAAGGATTATCTTGTGAAATGCCTAAGGGTTCTGTGAGGACAAACATAAGTTGAGAAGATTTGATTGCAATAAAAACATTGTGAAATTAATTAGGTGAAATAACAACACAGACAGGACCCAAACCACAGTTTGGTTTAAAAATGTTGTTTGATATATTCAATATTTCATTGAAATACATGTAAGGTGTGTATAATATTATGAAATTTTCATCTTCATATTTTTTTCATTGATCTATATGGTTTTGTTTGATATTTTTTTTTATAAGATTTTTCAAAGACCACCTAACACAAAAATATTCCCATATCATATTAAACAAATATCAGAAACCAAGATCAAACACTTGATATTTTTTACCATTTTATTTTTCTTACCTTAATGCATATTTTAAAGATTGATGTAATTTATTTAATACAGTAATTAACTGTGACAAAAATTTTATTCAATACTTTCTTTTGTTTTTGTTAATATCTTATTTTTATTATACAAAATTCTTCAACTTTTATTTATTTTACCAATTTGTAATGAAATGTAATGTACTGTAATGGGGGTATTACATCAATTTTTAACTAAAGTAATCATTACATTACATGTAATTGTAATGCAGAAAATGTGCATTACAAATTACTTTGCATTACATCCAAAAAAAGTAATATTACAATGCATTACAATTACAAATTACCATTACCCCAGGCCTGACTCATACCACATCTTCCTATATTTATAACTTCATACATTGTGTTGTATAACACTAAAAAGTACCTGTTGTTAAGATTTTGTTTATATTATTAAAGGGACTATTAGGAGCTTGGATTGACAGTTTTTTTTTCCATTTTATTATACAAATGTATATATATATATCTATCAGCACTTACAAAAGAATAATAGATTTGATTTTATGCAAGAAATTTTCTGCATACTATCTTTACTATTTAAAAACTTCAGAATTAGACCTCCTCAGAGGCAATTCTTCACTGCTCGAACTTCAGATCAATCTTGTATTACTACTATGATATTAGTTGTGCAAATATATTGATTCATATAAATGCATAACAAAAACTAGACATTTAAATGTATTGAAAAAAACTCATGAAAATTGTTATTAGATGTTAACTCAAAATGATTAACGTGAAATCAAATAGTGTTATACAATTTAATTACTTAATAGAAGTCATGTTGTTGAAAATTCTACAAGTAAAAAAATAAACTACATTTGTACATGAAATTCATTTTGGAATTACAAAAATATCAGCAATTGATTAATTCTGTATAAAAACAGTCTTTGTACAAAATGGTGTACTTGAAATGAACTGATTGCATTGGGCATAAATTGATTAAAAGTAGGTCAAATATTTTAAAATGAATATGAATACTTTGTTTACAAACATTTAGAAATTAAATAGGTTAATAAAGATTAGTATTGAGTTTTAAACTAAATCTTTAAGAAGTTTTATTTAAAAAATTGACATTAAATTAGTAAATGAGATACATTTGTATGACCAAATGTCAGGCGCCAGTTACCGTAAAATTTAAGGGCTTATATGTAAATCACATTAATTTTTGTTTTAAATAGATATTTAATTCAAATATTGTGAGGGTTGACCTACAGAAAAAATTCAAAAGTCATAACAGTATGAGATCTGAAGTTTATTGTGTCAATGTTGATGTTACATCTTTTGAAATTCTTTTAATCTGAATGTTTGAAGAGTGAGGAGTACCATGCTGCCATTTGGTTGTTGTTTAATTTAACTCTCGATTCCTGTTGCCATCTGTTGTTGTGTAAACTTTTTTTAAACAGTTTCCCCTCTGAAACTAATGAACCAATTCCAACCAAACTTTTAAGCTGAATGATCCTAATTAGTGTAGCTAGAATAAGTTTGTGGTTTATATTAATTTTTGTCAAAAAAATCTGGCCATCATATGAACTTTTGCACCTCTTATTTTGATTTTTTTGTTTTTTATACCAAGTATTACGGTAGAATTCCCATTTTGGCTTTTTTGAAAACTTACAAAGATAGATACAAGACACAATGTTATATACACTCAAACAATTTTCATAGCATATTGGTATGAATTTATTCATACAAGGTAATTGATTTGTGCAATTTATATTACTTGTGGCAAAACACAATCCTTTTATTAATTTTGGAAGCATATAAAACAAATGGATATTGACATAACATCAAAAATTAATAAATCATATTTAGTGAACCGTCAATATTGATGTTGAAATTGACAATAAGGGTGTACAAAAATGACATCTTTTAAATTAATCAATCCACTATATGAATACATCTTTTAGGTGAAAAATAGAAGAAAAAAAGAAACTTTCTAACAAGGGAATATCTATTATAAAAATTAATTTAACATGCATGTGTAGGAGTTAATATTACATGTATAATATTGTAGATTTAATGTCTTCATTTAAGGTTGAGGAGATTAATTATCTTTATGTATCTATATAAATACATGTAGGTCAGCCTCCTACATCAATTGTGTTCATATTTACTTGTAACGTCCTCATTGAACTGATAAAAGTTGTATGCTGTTTGAAATTTCCCCTTCAGCCTGAATATACATAAAAATTCAAAGAATGACTGAAATATTACCGACATAATGAAGGGGGAATAAGTTTTACCCTCGTTTGTTTGTACGTCAATAAATCCCAAAATTGGTTTCCATTCTCTAACTTTAGTTTGTCTCAACCAACCATATGTTATGAAACTTGTACACAATGCTTCTTACCACAAAACACAAATCAAGTTTGAATTTTGGTGGAGTCAGACAATTCTAGAGTTATGCCGCTGAACAAATGGAAAAATTGCTGAATATTGTGTTTCCACTCTCTAACTCAGGTCTGCCATTTATGAAACTTGTGCACAATGTTTATTACCACAATACACAGATCTGAATTTTGGTAGTGTAACTTTTACCTTTCTTGAGTTATGTCCCTTTATAATGTTTTATGCAAGCAGGGGCAACATATGTGTCCCATGGACACATTTCCAATTTATTTCTGTCAAATAGGCACACTGAATATTTGAATGTGTTCACCCATCAATTGCTAGGGAAGGGATTACTCATTCTTCTTTCTGCTATGATAATCAATTGTCTGTCTTTATATTTTGAAGGTATTTACAAAAAGTGTACATGTATATCATTACAAACAATCCCAAAATGCAAGGATCCTGAAAACATCTATAGAATTTTCTTAATGAATGCCACTCACCTGGCAACAGGGGAACTCGCCTGGCAACATGGCAAGGGTGCCATCCGCTATTGCTTGCAATGGCATAATCTAGTTTTATTTGTTCTCATGTAAGTTTTGCACCACTTCTTTAGTAAATGTCGAGTTTTTGTCATATATATTTTAAAATATTTCAATTGTTTAATTCTTTAGGCATATGAGAAGAGATTTCCAACCTGTAAGATGATTCCAGTGTTTCTTGGATCAGATACTATCTCGGACTGGACAAGTGAAGATGAATCTCAACATGATATTGAGAGGAGATGTCGCCTGAATGTTGATGCACCTTACCTTCTCAAAAAGGTATGCATATTTAATTCTCTTTTTGGGGGAAAATCATTGTAAGCCTCAATTTCCCCAGTTTTTACATGCATGTATCTAGCTTTAAAGTACATTTTTCTAGATTAACCCTAGATCTGCATGAATCCACAGAAAAAAACCAGAAGAACTTAGAAAATTAGAACAATATACAATTTTTAAACAAGGACGTAAAATGATAACCCAGTACAATTGTAAACTTGAATGGTGATTGTTGTATTCATTTAATATGTAACACCAATGAACTTAAATTGGTGAAGTTCTGAGTTTGTTTAATGTAAAGGAGTAAAACAGAGTGAATGTTTATAATAACATGTACATGTAATTATAACATTTGTAAAGAAATATCATACAAGTGAATTACAAAAAAATATATTTTTACTGAGATTCTTTAGTCATGTTAGTCTGATTGATTTTGCTAGAATCAATTACCTTGAGTTTCCCAGCAGTACTGTGCATGTACATGTAGTCAAGTATATCATCATGTACATGTATGGTGTATAAGAATTGGTGAAAAATCTGTCTGGTCTTTTGAAACTCGAATGTTTGAAGACTGCCAAAACCTAAGCTTTTATGTAATAAACACGCTAGTTACATTTTTGTGAAAGCAACATTTTAAAAAGGACGAAAGAAACTGCTGTTTGAGGATTAAAAATAAGAAAAGACTGACAACAGCTGTAAATTTATATAATGGGATGACTGTTTATTATTTTTCATCTCATTTAAATTAAGAATTGAAAACAAAATATTTAGGTGTTGAAAGAGATAATTTTCATGCTTTTCTTTTATCTATGTATTAACACCTGTTTGATTAGTTAAGGAACTGTGTTTTTAAAACTAATTGAATTATAAGTGCCTTTCAAGTTTGTTTAAATTCTTTTCCAGAAATAGCATCTGAAATATAAACAAATATATTTTTTTCCTTTCCAGAAATAGCATCTGAAATATAAACAAACATATTTTTTTCTTTTGCAGATTGTTGGAGTAGATCATGTGGTATTCATCCAAAAGAATGCACTGAACCGTAAAGCTCGTACCTTGACCATAGATGCCCATAATGAAAGTTTTTCTTCAAGAATCATAATTAACGAGCATTGTTTTTACTCGGTAAGTTATAAATAGTTAATAGCGTTTATTAAGTATAAACTATCCTTGAATTGATTATTGGTGAAGCTGTTGAAGCACCCCAAGCAGCCAAGTTTCAAGCTTGCAAGAAAGATGCTATAATTTCATATCAGACATTAATTCAGGCTCAAATACCAAGTCTAGATCTACAATGTATTTTATTAGAATTCTTCAACCTTATAAATTATGTTATGTATATGTGCACTTCATAAGGTTAATTTTCTATCAGGCTCAGCTCATACGTAAACTCATTATTATCAGGCATAAGCATTGCTGGGTATGAAAGAGATGGATTTACCAATAATACTTATTTTGAAGTACTACAAGTACTGTCCTACATTATAACATTATGAAGCTATTTGTTTATAAGTACCAATAAGTATTTCTTTGAAATTTTATTTATTTACACATTTGAAATACAATGTTAAGTCAATAGATATAGGAAGATGTGGTGTGAGTGCCAATGAGACAACTCTCCATCCAAATAACAATTTAAAAATTAAACCATTATAGGTTAAAATGCCTACATGCACTTGGGGGGGGATAAGTACATCATCATCAGTGATCATTGTTCAAGTGTGTTTCACAAGTAAATTACTTTTTATCTGTTTGAATTTGAGGTATAACCCTAATTTAAAGGAAGAATTTATTAGGTAAAAACCTAATTTAGAGGATGAAGTTGATTAAAAAACATCTTATTTCGTGGTAATTACACTTATCTTACTAATTGGAAGAATTTCTAATATAGAAAATTACAGGAGAAAGTTTTTTTATAGTAGTCAATGTTAGTGACTTTATTAAAACTTCTGTAAATTGTAAGTTTATAAAAAAGAAGATGCGGTATGATTGCTAATGAGACAACTGTCCAAAAAAGAGACCAAAATGACACAGAAATTAACAAATATAGATCACCGTACTATGATATGAGGCATCCTTCAAAAGTTTCTAAGAAAACTGGATTATCAAGTATCAGAAATTTATCATAAGATGGATGAATTAAACTTCCATTAAAGACTTCCTATTAAACCCCCTCTGTTTAAGAAATGAGCATTGACATCCATGATGGCGATTTTCAAGGAAGTATTGCTAGAGTTATTATTGTTGTGAGACTGCATGCCTTTTGATCAATTTCCTTGAGTAATTGTGTTGCCTGACTGTGAAGCTGCAGCTGCAAATCACTTCTTTTGTTTGATGTCCTTATTATCCTAATTATCTGTTAGTTAAAAAACCAAAAGACAAATTAGTGTAGCTGAGGGTAGGGGGCATTAATATAAGTTTGACCTTGTCTGTCTATTCAACCATCTGTATGTCTAAAAAGTTGGTATCCATTCTTTAGCTTCAGTTTGTAATTACCAAATGTATGGAACTCAAATCAAACACAAATTTGGGTAGCACCACTTTTACCGTTCTTTAGTTTTGTCCATTTATAACTGTATATATGTAAATAATAGATAATAGATAATATATATGCAAGAGGCGCATCCTTTTTTCTGTGTAATCAAATTTCTAGGACATGTTTTGCCATAACAAACAATATTTTTTACTTATATTACCAGTAGTGATAACAATCAACTTCTAAACCCCTCTAAATTTAATCGGATAATGATTGTCAACATGACATGCAAAAAATAGGCCTATTTTATGTTGCTGTTTTATATCCATTTATATCAATTCATTACATATGGTCCAAAGTTCTGCATTGTCAGCATCATTGATTAATATATAAATTTTCACCTTGGGGAGTAATTGTACCAACAATATTGGCTAATTATTAATAGGAGCCTTTATAAACAGATACTTTGACGCATTTTGTTTGTTTTTTATTAAACGTGGCAAACATAATGTTTAAATATTTAAAATTTGTTTATGATAATAATAATTGTACTAATAAAATTGGCTTATTATTAATAGGAGCCCTTATAAATAGATACTTTGACATAATTTTGTTTGCTTTTTATCAAACATGACATTTCACATCATGTTTGAATATTTAAAATATTTGTTTTCTGTATTTGTTTTCAATTTTCCCTTAAGCTTGCATATCTGTTAATATTTGAAAATAGAAAGTCATGGATGTAGATTAAAGTAAACATAACTATAAAATTACAATATATTAGCAGTTTCAACCATATGTTGCATCTTACATACATGTATGCAGGTGTAAGATGTAGGTAAAAATCAATTTTCTGTCTAAATGTAAACTATAGATAGTTAAATGGTTAACTTGAATTTATTCATGTTTTACTCAAAACGCTTAATTGTATTCATCCATAGAAGGTCTAAGAGAAACATATTCCTCCTTTAAGTGCATCTGCTAGTCATGATAGTTGAAACAGACTTATAATTACTTTTTTTTAAATGATAAAGAATTTGAAAATTAAAAACATTGGCCCTTCATATTACCATCCATGTACTTTAGTTGCTGTTATGTTCTTTAACAAACATCCCCATAGATACCTTTATATTTCACTGACTGATTTTAAGGTGCATAAAGTTCAGTAGCAAATATTACATGTATATTGAGTTTTATAACATGCTTTATTCCACTTCCTACAAAGATGACACGCACAACTAATTTTAAAAGTTTCCAGAAGGAAATCCCCCCTCCCCTTTTCCTGCAAGCAGAGTTAAAAAGACTCCAAGCTTAATGTTCACTAAGTTTACTGATTGGATATTGCTTGCTTATACATTTAGTGAACCAAATATTTTATTTGCATCTTTATTTTAGTTTTGTTTGTTAATTTGTTTTTTTGACCTGGCTGGGATCTCAAAATTCGATTTAAAATGAAACTGATCAGATGGATTTGAAAATTTTTATAAGAGTTGATAGAAACCTTTTCTTATCCACTTGTGGGAAATCTAGATAAGATAAAAATCTTGAGAGTAAGGTGCCTTAATTCTACTGAAATCTATTTACACTAGGTAAATATACATGTATCTAATTGCTTGAAGCTTGGACCATTTGTATTTTTAAAAGATGAGTTATTAGAAATAAAGATAATCCTAAATTGGTCCATTGTTATTGTACATAGGTATGACCGGTCTCCGACACCAATTTATACATCTTGTTGTAGTACAAATGAATAGATTTGTAAAATAAATAGATAACAATTAAGTACTTATATTTTGATCTGTTTGTCTTGCCAAAAGGTTGTATGTAGTTGTCAGCAATACAATTGTTAACACTGTCCTTGATTTTGTTTTCTTTCTTCTTCTAGTAGTACAAAGGAAAAGTTTGAAAACAAGAAAATAAAAATCATTTGTGGAAAAATCTTTCAGAGAAATTTGAAAATTTGCAAACCACATACTACTATATATACAGATTTCAATGGCTGATTATGTATGATTCCTCATTGGTGTATTTTAGATTTTTTCATTATTGGTGTACACTCAGATTTGTTTTCCTTATTGGTGAACACTCAGTTTTGTTTTCCTTATTGGTGCACACTGTACACTCAGATTTGTTTTCCTTATTGGTGTACACTCAGATTTGTTTTCCTTATTGGTGTACACTGTACACTCAGATTTGTTTTCCTTATTGGTGTACACTCAGATTTGTTTTCCTTATTGGTGTACACACAGATTTGTTTTCCTTATTGGTGTACACACAGATTTGTTTTCCTTATTGGTGTACACTCAGATTTGGTTTCCTTATTGGTGTACACTCAGATTTGTTTTCCTTATTGGTGTACACTCAGGTTTGTTTTCCTTATTGGTGTACACTCAGGTTTGTTTTCCTTATTGGTGTACACTCAGATTTGTTTTCCTTATTGGTGTACACACAGATTTGTTTTCCTTATTGGTGTACACTGTACACTCAGATTTGTTTTCCTTATTGGTGTACACACAGATTTGTTTTCCTTATTGGTGAACACTCAGTTTTGTTTTCCTTATTGGTGTACACTCAGATTTGTTTTCCTTATTGGTGTACACTGTACACTCAGATTTGTTTTCCTTATTGGTGTACACTCAGATTTGTTTTCCTTATTGGTGTACACTCAGATTTGTTTTCCTTATTGGTGTACACACAGATTTGTTTTCCTTATTGGTGTACACTCATATTTGTTTTCCTTATTGATGTACACTCAGATTTGTTTTCCTTATTGGTGTCAATCAGGTTTGTTTTCCTTATTGGTGTATACTCAGATTTGTTTTCCTTATTGGTGTACACACAGATTTGTTTTCCTTATTGGTGTACACTCAGATTTGTTTTCCTTATTGGTGTACACTGTACACTCAGATTTGTTTTCCTTATTCACTCAGATTTGTTTTCCTTATTGGTGTACACTGTACACTCAGATTTGTTTTCCTTATTGGTGTACACTCAGATTTGTTTTCCTTATTGGTGTACACTCAGATTTGTTTTCCTTATTGGTGTACACTCAGATTTGTTTTCCTTATTGGTGTACACTCAGATTTGTTTTCCTTATTGGTGTCAATCAGGTTTGTTTTCCTTATTGGTGTATACTCAGATTTGTTTTCCTTATTGGTGTACACACAGATTTGTTTTCCTTATTAGTGTACACTCAGATTTGTTTTCCTTATTGGTGTACACTGTACACTCAGATTTGTTTTCCTTATTGGTGTACACTGTACACTCAGATTTGTTTTCCTTATTGGTGTACACTCAGATTTGTTTTCCTTATTGGTGTACACTCAGATTTGTTTTCCTTATTGGTGTACACTCAGATTTGTTTTCCTTATTGCACTCAGATTTGTTTTCCTTATTGGTGTACACTGTACACTCAGATTTGTTTTCCTTATTGGTGTACACTCAGATTTGTTTTCCTTATTGGTGTACACTCAGATTTGTTTTCCTTATTGGTGTACACAGTACTACACACAGATTTGTTTTCCTTATTGGTGTACACTCAGATTTGTTTTCCTTATTGGTGTACACTCAGATTTGTTTTCCTTATTGGTGTCAATCAGGTTTGTTTTCCTTATTGGTGTATACTCAGATTTGTTTTCCTTATTGGTGTACACTCAGATTTGTTTTCCTTGTTGATGTACACTCAGATTTGTTTTCCTTATTGGTGCACACTTAAATTGGTGTAAGCACAGATTTATTCTCTGAGATATTTGTTCCTTATTTATTTGCTTTCATATGTTATTTAGATTTCTGTAGGTACTTTATGATTAAGATTAAGATTGGAACCTGAGTCCACACTTTGACTACAAGGATTTTATAACACTCTGTTATACTTTGGTTTTTAAAGACCTTTTGGAATCCTTGGGTTTTGTCAGAATGATACACATCTTAAAAAGTTGAAGCGAAATCTTTTTTTTGGTAATCAGTAATTCACCAATTGCTAATGAAATCAATTACTGTTTCCATGGCGTAGTCTGATTCTTTTGCCTTATAACTTGACTAAGCCAATAATCGAGCTATAAATCTTTTCATTTGATGACCTTGATAAAACCCTTTTGTGATGCAATAATCAAACAATTATTATGACCATGTGATGACTTGGACAGAAAATGGGTATTTTTATTCATAGATTATTATCTCATTTAGCAACTATACATCTTTATATTGTTATTTTCTGCTGAATGGTTGTAAAAGCAATCAATTTCCATTCCAGTCACAGAAAAATTGTTTTGCAAGCTAAGTTTTGTTTAAATTGTAAAATATGAAACGCATGTATAACACTATGCTTTTAGTTGATGAAACCTGTATAATTAAACATGTATTCCTTAAATATCATAATTGATAAGTTTGAAGAATATAACTTGGAACAGAAAAGTTCTTAATAGTAAATCATATATATACTCCCAGCGGGCTGGATTCAGGTGGGGGTATTTGGGGCCTGCGCCTTTCCCTTGAATTTACAAAGCATGGGTTGTCAACAGCAAGATATTTACATTGCCCCCACTTTAGAGGAATTTCTCGATTATTTACTTCCATAAAAAAAATATTTTAGGACCCCGTCAAGCTAAAATCCTGGATCTGCCTTCTGCCCAGTTAGTAACATAAGAAATTAGAAATACATTGAAATAGCTTTTGGAAAAAGACTAGATATTTTAGCAAAATTTGTTTCTAAAGTATATATTATATTTGTATTTAATAGTTGAACATGTATTCATAATTGATAAGTTGAAAATAAACTCTGAATTGTATAGTTTGTTTAAACACTATTCCAGTTAGTCCCATGAGAAATTAAATACATAAATTGAAATAGCTTTTGGGGCAAGACTAGATAATTAACATTTTGTACTCAACAATACATGTTTATAAGGTATATAGATATGTCATTAATATTTAAAAATGCATCATAATTGATATGTTTAAGAATACAATTCTTAACAATATAGTCTGTAGATACACTCACAAGTTTGTCCCATGAGAAATTATAAATAAATTGAAATAACTTTAAAATTATTTAAAACTATAAACTAAATAATACATATTTATAAAGTATATAGACCTGTCATTAATAATTAAACGAGTAACATAATTGATAAGGTTGAACATAAACTCTGAATAGTTTCAATCCTTTAAAACACTATACCCCGTTAGTCTGGTGAGAAATTAGAAAATAAATTGGAATAGCTTTTGGGACAAGACTATATATTTGGAATTGTTAACTGAACAATATGTATATATATTTATAAAGCGTTTAGATCTGTAATTCAAAACCAATATGTATATATATTTATAAAGCGTTTAGATCTGTAATTCAAAATCAAATATGTATCATAATTGATATGTTTGTAGAATGCAACTCTCAACAGTATACATGTAGTTTTAATATACACCAATCAATAGTTACTTATTCAATAAGAAGAGCATTGATATAGCTTTTGGACAGACAAGATATTTCAAACTTTTGAATAAACAATACATGTTTATAAAGTATATGGATCTGTAATTAATTACTATGACCTTTAATAAACTCCACCAGGAAGTCGTAGGTATAATGAATGAGTATGACTGATTAAAACAATAAAACATTAATTAATTATTTGGCAATGTATATTAAAAGATTGACGTCACTGTATATCATATGACAATGTTTCAAATTAATTAATTGCAGCATATTTGATTGAATCAAGGATTTGTATAGTAAGACAAAACCCTTGATAAAATGAAATGAATTCTAAAATTAATTGCAGCATATTTGATTAAAGGAAATTGTGGGATCTGATTTTAATCGAAAAACAATAAATACATTGTGTAACATCGTGAACATATGGCTTTTACCACAAAATAAGTTTAATCTGTTTGATAAACTACATTAACATTGGTGCAGTCTAGTTATGTCATGAGTTGTCATTATAATGATTTATATATTTCATTATCATACCTTATCTTTGGGAGTTGGTGTTAATATGCATTGATTTCTACTGTCTCACTCTGTTCATCCAACTCTTACCTATTTTTGTGAAAATTTTCTCATAGTTACCTGAACAAAGAGAAGACAACAGCTGAAAGAATGAGTCTTCAACCTAGGGATTAAATTCCCCACTCAAATAGGTGGTCATCAGCCACCCGCAAATAAAATTGTATACTACAGTACATGTAGTTCAGTGAAAGTGCAAAAGACAATTATTCATATTTTTGTCAGTTTGTCCAATGTTAAAATAAAAGAATTATTTTGGGAATGGTTTCATTTTAGGACGACATATTTCATAAATAAATCAAACATCAACACCAAATAGAAAAAAAACCACATAAAATAGAAAAAAATAAATGAATGCATGGGGATATTGTGTATTTGTTATTTAGTACATTTTTGTATTGTAACGAATGCAACTCCTGTGAGTACATTTAACAGACGACTCTTATTCTTGAAAGGGTTGTTTGGTATCATGTGTAAAAATATTTTATTTTGTTTCTTTTTAGGTTCACCCAGAAAACTCATCATGGACATGTTTTGAACAAAGTGCTAGTCTTGATATAAAACATTTCTTCAATTTTGAGAGTACTGTTGAAAAAATTGCTATGAAACAGTATGCTGCAAATATCAAAAAGGTAAGTCATATCCCTCATGTAAAAAGTTTTACTAGTTAGGGTCTTGGTGGCTGAGAGGTTTGGGTAGTTTAATCACTAGCCTGTCAACACTGAGGCTATGAATTAAAATTCTCCATATACTCAGGGTGCACTCGACTCCATTCTTAATTGATTAGGATTGTCACTTTTTCTACCAAATGTTGGTGGTTCTCTCCATTCACTTCTGCTTCCTCCACCAATATAAACCTGAACACCTTCAAATAGCACAATAGTGCTGAAAATGGTGTTAAAAATGCAAATTACCGGTAGTATTTTAATTCAATCAAAAGTTTCTCATTGCTGTAAGCATCCAATTCAACAGGTCAAACACACCTTTAGTATCAGAAAGTACATACTTATATGACAACAGGCTAAGTGTGAGTGCTTGCAATTATGTTTTACCCCACCATATTCTGCTTGTGACTTTTCCTAGTCATTGAAGCATTTATTTAACTCATACTATTGTCCCCTACTCTCATACTGCATGTTTGATTTCTACTACCAATACCATATTAAAATGTATTAATTCTGAATTGTGCGATTGTTCATGGTTTTGATAAATAGAATCTGTCTGCATCATTAGTGCATTGCTTCCATTAGTAGTTTTGTATAGAATATTATGTAGTTTATGACATTTGACATTTCTAACATTAAATCTGCCATACTTTATAATTTAAAAAAAATATGCCAATTTTTCTTGAGGCTTTTATATGTATAAAAAGCAGTCATTTCTACGGCTTTCGATTTGTATGAGAATCAAAGGTTTAAACACAGAGATGTAATGAAGAGAAAAGTCTTATTTAACTTTGAGAAATTCCACTTAACATTCTCTTCAAAATAAAATTCTGGATACCGGTACATTGTAGCTTGTTTGCTTGATGTGTGTAATTTGTATGCTCAACCACTGATAGATATATAAGATAGGAAAAGACAATCATGTCCTGTCCACAGATAGACACAAACGGTTATAAATATCTACTTATTATCACAAGTGTGTAAAAGTACATCCTTTCCTTGCAGAAAGTTGCTTTTGTTTTATTGGATCTAGACATCTATAAGACCCTCTTTCTCTATTTGACCACTGTTTTTCTCGGTCATGAAGTTGTTTTTAAAGAGGAAATTGATTAAAGCTTTGGGAAACCTGTTAAAGAAATCGAATGGAGATTGATTTTCCTGGGAAGTTTTGCACATTAGCTGTCCTCAATAGATTTTGATAACCAGGACACAGATGATTGTTTACATATCTGGATAACTAAAATTCTTATTTTTGTATTGCTCTAATGTCTGCTCTAGTAGGGTCATCAGATATGTTTCCTCTAAAGTATTATACTCTGTTAATGATTGTGGCCCAGTTTGGTTAAATTTAGCCCAGTATTTTCAGAGGAAATGATCTTTATAAAACTCAACAGACGACAGACACCAAGTGCAGGTAAAAGCTCACGTTAGTATTTTACCAGGAGTAAAAGCAAACCCTTTTTTTTATTCCTTTATTTAAGGTGGTACCTAACACTACAGGAAGATAACTCTGTTAAATCAGCTAAACGTTTTAATTAAGTTGTGTTGTAAAGGGAATATCAAGCTTCACAATGATCAAAATTGGTGTTTGTCAAACTGCTATATAACCAGTGTAATTTTTCTGACAAAACGGTTGGTTGAAAGTTTTTGAAATTTTCATATTTTTGTTAAAGGGTCAAAGTAAATATTTTGACAAAATTTTATGAAAATTAAACAAGCCAAATTAATTTTAGTAAAAGTGTTGGGTACCACCTTAAGGGGGGATCAAAATATCTTTAAGACCCTCTTTTATTTGACCATTGTTTTTCTCGGTCATGAAGTTGTTTTTGAAGAGGAAATTGATTACAGCTTTGGGAAACCTGTTAAAGAAATCGAACGGACATTGATTTTCCTGGGAAGTTTTGCACATTAGCTGTTGTCAATAGATTAAGATAACCAGGACACAGATGATTGTTTACATATCTGGATAACTAAGATTCTTATTTTTGTATTACTCTAATGTCTGCTTTAGTGTCCAATATCAATTTGTGTATTGATCTTACAAGTTAAACATGATCAAGGTTCTTACGTTTATAAAACAGAATCATGAGAATGAAGATTAAACGAATTTGCATGATTTCAAATGAGATTGATTTGAGTAGATCTTAATTAGTTTTTGAATTTGAATAGGGTTGGTGTTCTTAAAATACATTGTTATTGTTTTTAATAGGTCAATTTAAGTAAGGAATCGTCATGTAATGTTGAAACATAGATAAAAGGATTCTGTAATGGGTAAATGCATTAGTTGGGCTATTTCTGATTCCTGTGGAGTAGGAAATAATGTTTATTGATTCAAGAATTGATCGAAAGACAAACATATAAAAATTATCCAACCATTATTTGATCAGCAAAGGAGTATGTTCGATAAGGTCTTAAAATGGCCCCCTTTTTTAGCGTAAATTTCAAATTCGGATTTTTCGACCAATATCAGGATAAATTATCGCTAATACATTGAAAAGCTAGGATATAAACCATTTTGTTGAAAATTTTACGTTTCTGCGTTTCATTATGACGTCACAAGTTGTACTCATATTGATTTTTCACAAAAAAATCAATGAAAATGGGTGAATTTCCAACAATTATTGGACAGGAAACATAGAGCGCATACGTCGACAACAAAGATCTTTTAAAATAATGTTTGTGAAGACATTTCACATGTCTTATTTGAATCTTAAGCTTGTCGACGCCTGCGCTCTATGTTTCCTGGTCCTTAATTTGGTTGAAATCTAGCTGATTTATTCAAATTTCACAAAAATCTCTTATTTAGACCTTTTTTGGATGTAAAAATCAACGTGTTAGAACTAAACTTTGACAAAAAAAAAGTTCTGTTTAACTTTCTAACACGTCTTTAAGGCAACTTAAAACATTTATTGTCTTGAAACTATGAACTTTATAATTGGGGCCAAATATGGCCCTTACCGAACTTACTCCTTTGAAATTACTTTGTATAATAGAGAAATGGGTCATTTAGAATCAATAACTATTTCCCCAACATATTTTGTGAATAAATATTTTTTTTTTTTTTTTTATATGGTCACATTGAGACCACCAAAAATAGCTTTAAAGTTAATATGCCACCTTCTTCCCTATATTTTTTTCTATAAATTAATAGAAAATTTCATATTTTAAAATTTTGTAAATGAATGGAATGAGATAAGAATGATCCTTGAAATTAAGTGTATATAGTTTTATCATTTGGGACATATATATATAGATAATCTCCATTGAGTGTGATACAATAATTCTCCACTTGAGAACTTTAAATTTTGAAAGGACAATGCATGATAATTGCAGTATTTGGCCCCTTTGTATGTAAAAATATTGAAAAACAATATCTGGGGCAAAAAATACCATAAATATTGATTGAAGTTTTGTATTTTGTTAAAATAAAGTTATAATTCAAGGTTGATATGCAGGCAATCGATTATAAATGATACTATGAATACACCATAAATGGGTGTCTATATTACAGAAAATAAGACTTTGCCAACTCTATGAAAACAAGGCTCACAAAGAAATATTTGAAATTGAACTATCAATAGAGGCATTAGAGGCAAATATTGTATTGAATGAAATTTGGGGGAAGAATTTGTTATTAAATGATCAATTGCATATATTGCTATACAGTTTGCGACACTAATAAGTCACATTTTGTAGTAGTTCCTGCCCAAATTGCACAATTATATGTAAATAAAGGGATTCACTGGGCCAGACATTGATACTGAATTTTGTGGAAGGATTATTTTACACACACACAAAAAAAAATGATTAACCCTGAGACACAGACACACAAATTATATTGTTAAAATAATTAAAGGCAAAGAAAACTGATTTTAATAAGTTGTATAACATAACTATATTTTAACAGCTGGATTTCTAAAACTGTATACTTACTTCTTCTCTTTTCTTATTCCGTTATGCAATATTCTATAAATGATTGTTTTTTGTAATGAGAATATTTCCTTAAGTTTAGTCAAGATATTTTTTACCAAAGATGTACGTGTCAAATGATGAGACAAGGTCATGAAGAAATATATCTTCTTATTATAATTGGGATACAGTATACATGTTACTTAACTCAGGAAATTACATTTAGATGTCGTCTGAAGAAGTTGACAGCATACACATTATATTAAATGCTATTTATTAAAAACCCATTACGGTAGCTTCAAAAACCGGAAGATTTGTGTTCTGCTTCATTATCTAATTTGGCATATATGACCGTAACTAGCTAATTTTACGCACAATGCTACCATGTCATTCGTGATCACATCATGGTTTGATTTGTTATCGATTATAAAACTTCTGAGTGCCTCGGGTTTGACGGGTTTGACGTAGCCATCGTGGTCTTTATTACAATGATTAATATTGTTACCCCATGACCTTCAAATTAATTGTTTACAATTGAAAAACCTTAACCTTGGCAGCACAAATTAACCAAAGGCTAATTTAGTATCGATATCAGATCAATCTTTGTAACTCTATACAATAATAAAGTCCACCTTTTTGGGTACAAAAAAGTCATGTTTGAAATGAAAATTAAAAAGCAGGAGTTTTATATTGAAATTTATAAATTCAATTTACTTGCAATCAGCAATGTGACCATTGCCACTAGTGAAGAAAATAATAATTACACTTTCAAATCACTTTAGCACATTTAGGGTTGCTGCTCACAAGGAAGCTATTAAACCAAGAGTTCCAAATGGTGAAGTTGAAATCATCCCTTCATAAATTTTACGGACGCCATCACGAGTTGGTTGACTGTTATTGAATAACCGTTTCACAAATGATATCGGATATGTTCCTTACGTCGTAACTACAATCCCTTTCCCTTTCATGAATGTGACCTACCGAATTAGACTATTTACCGGATTTGTAATCACATAAGCAACACGACGGGTGCCACATGTGGAGCAGGGTCTGCTTACCCTTCCGGAGCACCTGAGATCATCCCTAGTTTTTGGTGGGGTTCGTGTTGTTTATTCTTTAGTTTTCTATGTTGTGTCATGTGTACTATTGTTTTTCTGTTTGTCTTTTTCATTTTTAACCATGGCATGGTCAGTTTGTTTTAGATTTACGAGTATAATGACTGTCTCTTTGGTATCTTTCGTCCCTCTTTTAAACCTATCTTGGTGTATAGTGACTCCACATAATATCTACACCCAACAAATAACGAGAATGAGTGGAGGATGAAGTCATTTTGAGGTCAAGGTCAAATATTTTGGTTGACTGTAGCAGATGAAGGATTGAAACAAAAACTCTTTTGCTATTTGTCAGCCATTACTGGACACCACAAGAGGTTCATGAAAAAAAAATTCTGACATCACAATTAGAAAATATCTGATGCCATAAAGAAAAAGTGGTTGTTGTATGACGTCAAAAGTTCAAGTGTTTCAAATTCTCAGGTCAAGTGTCACAGATTCCAAAATAGGGATATATAAGGTTTAAAATTGATGATGTCAGTGATAATGATATAACTAGGTTAGAAAATGGAAACAGGGAATGTGTCAAAGAGACAACAACCCGTCCAAAGAGCCGAAAACAGCACAAGAGCATGAACAGCTGCTCCATACTAGTTCAGACAAATTGACACTTACCGGTAATTAAAAAACATACATGTAAATGAACCAAAATTGAAAAAACTCAAAAAGACTAACAAAATCCAGAGGTTCTTGACCTAGGACACACAAAAATATCATAAACTTCCTTAAAATTCTTTCATGTTCATGTTTTGGACAAATGGAACCTTTATATATATATATTTGAGCCAGGAGTTTTAAATGCACACATAAAGCCAACATAAATTACTAAATTCCCTTTGAAAACAAAAGCTTTTAATGCATGGTCATACTTATTGTTAAAAAAATTATGTAATTCTTTCTTTTATATTGTTGAAGCATGTTTAAACTGTTCACAGAATTATAGATTTTACATAAGTTTCTATGTATATTTCAATAAGTAGTGAACTTGTAAAAATCTATAACAGATCTAGGGAATGTAGGTGCAGAAATGAACGTGACAATTTCTCTGTTAACAAAATTTGTACTGTTAAAACAGTTTTTGAATGTGTAAAATCTGAAGTAAAGTTTAAATTTTTGATGATTTTGTTGTTTGAAACTCTTGATTACGGGATGTATTGATTTTGAAATGCATCAATTAAAGGTCTCTTCAATATTGTATACTTAAAACATATTTAAAGTTTAAAATAGTAAAATGTTTTTGACATAAATACTTCATAAATATGAAGTTTCCTTGATGTAACTATATGTAAACTTATCTGTTGGCTATTTAAATGTACAGTTATAAATATTTTTACAGAATAATTGATATTCAAAAAAATTTAAAAGGATTTTGAGATCAGTGCATAAAATAATTTTAGGGTTTCAAAACTTTTCATAAATATTTGTATAATACAACTTCTTGTCGTTTTATGGTTGTTTATATAATATTGATTAGTAACAAATACCATTACCATATATATATATGTCCTTCAGAAGTCAGCCTAGATGAGTTCAAATGTTCCTTACATTTTTTTAAATGTTTCAGAAACTGCCATAGAATATACTTAAAGTTTGCCAAAGTTGTATGTTTCGGTAATAATTTCAATAAACTTAAACACAGACTTATAAAACACTGACTTGACTGATTTTGATAATTTTGACCTGAACTTCACAATTCATCTTCAGGTTGGCTGTCAAAACAAGTAGGAAAATATTGTTTCTATCATAAAAAACCTCTAACAAATACTATCCAATCAGTTATTAGGAAAAACGTCCATGTTTTGGCAATTAAACCTAAATAGAGTATATAGAATAGTGATTTATATTGCAATACACTAGCATCATGAGCATAGAGAAGGTATCTGTTATCAATTCCATGACAGAAAAACAGAAGCCATTAAGATTTTATTCCAAATCCATAACTATAAAACATCTTCTAAAAAACTACAGGTCCTCTTATAACAAAAAAAAGAGAGAAGATATAAAATGATTTCTGATATTTAATTCATCTAATAAAATTAGATGCACATAGATAGTTGTCTCATCAATTGTCTCAACTCAGTGAATTGTCGCCATTTATATAAAACAGAGGCCTATGTGGCCGAGTGGTCTAAGGAGTCTACTGTATTACTAGCCAGTATCCAAACAGAGGTTGTGTTTTTTTGCATTTAGCAGTTGGCTGGTGTGCTCCACTCTAATCTTGATTGACAAGGAAGGTCAGTGGTTTTCTCCAGACAGAGATTCCAGCTTCCTCCACCAATAAAAACTGACTGCCACAAAATAGCACTAAAGTACTGAAAGTGGTGTTAAACATCAATCAATCAATCAATCAATCAATCAATCAATCAATCAATTTAGATATGAGAAGACTAGACCTAATAGAAAAAGTAGTTTGTATTACACTGACATCATTTATAGTTAAAATTGGCTACTGAAGTGAATTTGATGGTACATTGTAATAAAAAATCCTGGATATTTAATTTCCTATTGAAAATTTGTAAATATTTGAACATTTAAATTTGTGGTAACCCCCTTCCCTTGCACCTGTACCCACGAAATCCACAAAAATTGGTATTCAACAATATTAATGAATCCAAAGGATCTGTTTTTATATGTGATAAAAAAGTAGAACATTTAAAATTTTATAATTTGAACAGCTAAATGTAGTTTTGAAAGGTTTATATTGCTAAAGAAATGTTCCCTAGTTATGATTTTTCTTCAAGATTTGTATTTTAACTGTGTGAAACAATATTTCCTAAAGTTATCAAGACAAACCTGTTTATTTTAGGGTAAAGAAGTAATTGAGTACTACATTCAAGAATTGATAACAGAGGGTACATCTTTTATAAAACCATGGACCCCTAAAATTGAGGACACACCCTCACAGGACAGTGGTCTGAGGAGTCGGTCTAACAGTCAACATAGCAATAGCAGCCAATCTAGTCTAATCTTAGGAGCCACTGCTGCAACCATGCATGAGAAGTCTCCTGTTTCTGAAGGTAAGAAAATATAGTCTAGTTTTAGGAGCCACCGCTGCCACCATGCAAAAGAAGTCTCCTGTCTCTGAAGGTTAGAAAATAGTGTATAGTTTCAGGAGCCACGGCTGCCACCATGCATGAGAAGTCTCCTGTTTCTGAAGGTAAGAAAATATAGTCTAGTTTTAGGAGCCACCGCTGCCACCATGCAAAAGAAGTCTCCTGTCTCTGAAGGTAAGAAAATAGTGTATAGTTTCAGGAGCCACTGCTGCCACCATGCATGAGAAGTCTCCTATCTCTGAAGGTAAGAAAATAGTCTAGTCTTAGGAGCCACTGCTGCCACCATGCATGATAAGTATCCTATCTCTGAAGGTAAGAAAATAGCATATAGTCTTAGGAGCCACTGCTGCCACCATGCATGAGAAGTCTCCTGTCTCTGAAGGTAAGAAAATAGTGTATAGTCTTAGGAGCCATTGCTGCCACCATGCATGAGAAGTCTCCTGTCTCTGAAGGTAAGAAAATAGCGTATAGTCTTAGGAGCCACTGCTGCCACCATGCATGAGAAGTCTCCTGTCTCTGAAGGTAAGAAAATAGTGTATAGTCTTATGAACCACTGCTGCCACCATGCATGAGAAGTCTCCTGTTTCTGAAGGTAAGAAAATAGTCTAGTCTTAGGAGCCACTGCTGCAACCATGCACAAGAAGTCTCCTGTTTCTGAAGGTAAGAAAACACTGTATAGTCATAGGAGCCACTGCTGCCACCATGCATGAGACGTTACCTGTTTCTGAAGGTAAAAAAATAGTGTATAGTCTTAGGAGCCACTGCTGCCACCATGCATGAGACGTTACCTGTTTCTGAAGGTAAGAAAATAGTCTATTGTGAATTCATGTTTTTTATGGATGAAAACTTTTGTAACAAATTTGGATAAAGGTATTCTTGTGATGTTTCCTAATTTTTCATAACAAATCAGCCAGTTGCATCTTGTTTCCTAATATTTTCACCAAAAAATTAGCGGGTGGAATGGAAAAGTGGTGCTGTTTTCGGATGATACACTGATCTTTTGTCAAATATATTTGCAAAACTAATATCTTTTATAATAAAACTTTAATTTATAGAAGTAGACTTGATACATAAGATTTATATAAAGCAATATTTAATTAACTCGAATCAGATGTATACCAGACAGTAGCATTGAATCTATTGACTCTTTTGTAACTTGATCATCTGGAGAAGCCTCTTTTTGAAATCTGAACAATGTCAGTAATTAATTTTGTCAATAGAGAATTTGATTATTTGAAATCTGAGGAGTTAAGAACTTGTTATGACATTTTCGGAAATATCTCATTGTTAATTAAAAGTAAATGTTGATAATTTGTAGTGATAATTTGGCATTTAGTTTCATTACCGACGTCTATCATGGATTTTCTTCACATTTTAGGTGTTGAAAAATCTTTAACGTGTTAATGATACAATGTACATGTATAATACAAAGTATGCTTAAGTATATTTTGTTATGAAAGATGAATAAAGTGCATGGCATTTATCAAGCTTTTTTTTAAAAGCTTATGATTTCTGTATCAGGATAAGTTGCTAGCTAAGATAATAAGAGTCATGCAACCAAAGACATATGTCATTTGGTTAAGATGAAACCCAAAAATTGACAGATTCTGAAATCTTAATCTTTTTTGAAAGTTCCTAATATAAAAATAAGGAGGTGTGGTATGATTGCCATACGACATTTCAAATATCCACCAAGATCAAATGAAATGATGTAAACAATTACAACCATAAAGCCTTTAATTAACAATGAGAAAACCAAATGTTTAGTTGTCTATAAATTTATTAAAGTTAAATGCCCAGTGAGACCAGAAAAGCAATGATTTCTATCAAACATGTATTAGCATGGTTGCATGGCCCACTATGAATTTTAAAACTTATAATCTGTCATCCTGCACAATTCAATTTTCTTATTCATACTTTCTTTCTTCATTATAGAAACTTCACACTCTTAACTGTCATTCTAATCCCTAAATAAAATTTCTATGGAAAACATAAACACCTCTAGCTTCAAATGAAATCTCATTGTGTAAACATAAACTTTAAACTTCATAATTTGACAGGAAACTACTTCATTGCAATGAACGCTTATTTGATCAAAATCAAAAGTTGACGAATTGGTTAGTACCTTAGACTGTTGCCACCTTACATATTATTGATCAATCCTGCTCAATACTGGAAACTGCATATAAAGTATATTTTTCATACGTTTTTATTTGATTGACTTCAATTAATATATTTTTTCAGGTGCTCATTCTCCAGATCTTGCTGGTGGGAAACTGGAAGATGTTTATATTGAACGTTTCCTTGGTAACCTTACTCCAGTACAAGAGAATAGTCTTGTTCAACTACGCCAACTCCTTCAGACAACACATAAAGGAAAGGTAAAAAAGATTTAAAAAAATGTTTCAGATAAAACCCTTATTATTTCAAGATTTTTGCAGAGGGGGGCTTTTCTTTCTATATTTTCATTTTCTGATGAGCTTAATAAATCTAGCTGTATAATTCTATTTAACTCCCTTACAGAAATGTACTTAGATATAATATCAAACTCTAAAAAATTTGTGTTTGAAAAATTTTTAAATATTCATTTCCCACGATGTATCGTATGCCTCCATCACTATGTCTTGTTTTTTCAGATTCCTAAAGACGCCCATATTTTACGTTTTCTTCGTGCTAGAGATTTCCACAGAGAAAGAGCAAGAGAGATGCTTGTTCATTCCATGGCTTGGAGGAAGCTACACAATGTTGATGGTTTATTAGAATCATATCAAGCTAGTGAAGTTATAGACCAGTACTATACAGGAGGCTGGCATTACTGTGATAAAGGTATGGGAATTCTTAGAAAGAAAAAGATGTGGTATGAGTGCCAATGAGACAACTCTCTATCCAAGTCACAATTTGAAAAAGAAAAAAACATTATAGGTCAAAGTACTGTCTTCAACACGGAGCCTTGGCTCACATAAAACAGCAAGCTATAAATGGCCCCAAAAATGACTTGTGTCAAACCATTCAAACGAGAAAACCAGCGGTCTTATCTATATAAAAAATGAAGAAAGAGAAACACTAATGAACCACATCAACATACGACAAATACTAAAATCAGATTCCTGACTTAAGACAGGTGCAAACAAATTATTTAACATTTAAAGATACAGTATAGAAAACCAAGGATCACAATCATTTAAAAAAAAAAAGCTTGCATATTATTTACCTATTTATATGTTTATCCATTAATACAAGTCAGTATGCTCCGAGATAAGTTCTTCTAAAAGGACGCTCACATTGCCTTTACAAGACCTAACATTTTGGTAAAATGATTCAAAAGGTTTTACTTTCAGAGAAATATTATGCTTTTCTTCAAATTTACATTAAGGATTCAGTTAACAGGTTGTCCTAGAATAATATGATATGTAAATGAATACATATTGCTAAAATTAAGATTTATTTCTTATCCAAACCATAATCTATATTTAGATGGCAGACCATTGTATGTATTAAAGTTAGGACAAATGGATGTCAAGGGTCTGATAAGGAGTGTTGGAGAGGAAGCAATACTAAAACATGTAAGTACAATGTCAACATTAGCAGAAAATTAGTTTCATTATGTGATTGTTGGTTTGTTTGTTTGGTGGTGTTTATCAGTTGCAGATTCAGGATTTTGAAAAGGAGATTTTGAAAGCTAGGAGGGGTACTTCAAAAGTCTATGCCATGACCATAAATGTAGCTACATAAGGTGCTCTGTTTTTTTTATACATTAGTAGCCATTGTTTCAGGTGCTAAGCGTCCAGTTTTACTTGTACAAGAAACAACAAGAAACCAAAGTGAACAATAAACTTTAGTAAAAGAAAACAACAAAGAAAACAACACCCATTAATTACCGCATGGTATGAGTTTATTCTGGTCCTTTAGTATTTAAGATCAAACCTATTATATTCTAGGAATTTTTCAAACCAACTGCATACACACATTAGTCACAGTCTTTTTGTGCATTGTCTATTGCACCAGTTTCTTATTGATAAATTTTCTAAATCATGCCTATACAAATGTACATACAAATCAGACATGTTAAGGCAGTTTAAGGTTATGTGTGTGTTTTTTTTCAGGTTTCTTTTCAATGAAAAGTTTTAAGTTTCAGATTATGAATAATAAAATGAAAGCTCACAAAGTAATTTACAGGAATACATTATCAAAAAACTTTTACATGAAGAATATTTTTTATTAATTTTCCGTCAAAAGATCATTAAAGTAGTAAATGAACAGGAAAATTGATGGATTATGTCAGTTGAGAATATTCAGTTTAAAATTTCATTACACAATACAAAGATACAAATTTTAATAGGATTTTATAGTTTTAAATATCTCCTTACTATTGAATGTAGGTACAGCGTTATGTAATAATTATTTGTCACCTAGAATTAATTGCAATTTTTTCTTATCAAAGTTACTTTTTCAAGATATTAATGTGCTGTCATGTTGTGATAGGTTTAATCAACTTTGTGACAATGGAAGCAGAATTGTCACTGATTTATTTGTGGTTATGATTTCATTGTGAAATGCTCTCATTTTCTGATGATTTTAACAAGGATTTATTTTTTATCTGGAAATTTGCAATATGTTTCAACCAAAATAAATTATCAAACATGTTCACATCAGAAGAAGAAAACAAACAATGTATTACATAAAGACTGCACTTGTTCTCAAAGTACTTTTATGTTACATTATTTAGTGCAAAATGTTGTTCTCAGTGCACATGATTATAACATAAGACGTTCTTAATATAATAAAAGTTATGAAAAGATTTAGTATAAAGTTATTTGCAGGTTTTGTGTGTAAATGAAGAGGCTTGTAGCAGATTCCTTTTTCTGATAATATAAAAACAAATTAATTTTGTTTGGAAATTTGTTACATATTTTAACCAAATAAGATTATCAAACTTTTATAACATCAATAGAATACAAGAAACAATTTATTGCATAACACTGCACTTGTGTATTTTACTAAGTGTTATAGTGCAATAGGTTGTTCTCAGTGCACACAATTATTACATAAGAGGTTCTTAAGATAATAAAAGATATAATGATAGATATGAAAAGACTTAATATAAGTTATTATTTGTAGGTTTTAAGTGTGAATGAAGAGGGTTTGAGGAGATGTGATCAGGCAACACAAATCACTGGATATCCTGTCTCGTAAGTACAATGTAGTATCACATAGAGTATGATGATGTGGTATGATTGCCAATGTGACAAGTCTCCACCAGAGACCAAATTCCATTTAGCATCTATATATAGGTCATTGTGCAGCCTTCAGAAATTTGGAAATCCTATACCCTATATAAAGCTATTAAAGGAACAATTCAAATGAGAAATCCAACACCCTGATTTACTGGTATGTACAAAACAACAAACTAATGTTAAATAGGATATATACAGCAACAAACAACAACAACAGCATTACACACATCTGACTTAGGACTAGTATGTTTTATACATAGTTTGCCATAATGAATGTGCCAGGGTTAATATAAAAAAGAAGATGTGGTATGATTGCCAATGAGACAACTATCCACAAAAGACCAAAATGACACAGACATTGACAACTATAGGTCACCGTACGGCCTTCAACAATGAGCAAAGCCCATACCACATAGTCAGCTATAACAGGCCCGATAAGACAATGTAAAACAATTCAAACGAGAAAACTAACGGCCTTATTTATGTAAAAAAATGAACGAAAAACAAATATGTAACAAACGACAACCACTGAATTTACAGGCTTCCTGACTTGGGACAGGCACATACATAAATAATGTGGCGGGGTTAAACATGTTAGGGGGATCCCAACCCTCCCCTAACCTGGGACAGTGGTATAACAGTACAACATAAGAGCGAACTATAAAAATCAGTTGAAAAAGGCTAAACTCATCAGATGGACAAAAATACATCATGTTTTAAACATGTTTTATACACAGTTTGCCATAATAAATGTGCCAGGGTTAAACATGTTTTATACACAGTTTTCCATAATAAATGTACCAGGGTTAAACATGTTTTATACACAGTTTGCCATAATAAATGTGTCAGTGGATAATGAATGAAATAATTCTAGACTTAGGTTCATTTCTGGGAGAATGAAAGGACAACCTTGTTAAGAAAACACCTTACAATTGCAACTCTTCCTATTTTACAAGGTATCTGCATGAAATTTTGTACAATGAAATATACACAAAAGTATATGAGAGAACTTCAAAGTTTTGTCAAAAAAAAATAAAAATTGACCAGATTTTAATACAATTAGGTGGCAGCTGTCTAAAGTATTATACAGTTTATTTTAAATTCATTTTCTTTTGAGATGAGAAACATTTTTTAAAAAGTTTATTTGTTTTCAGAGGATGTACTTGTATTGTTGATTTGGAAGGTTTGAGCATGCGACATCTGTGGCGACCAGGAGTCAGAACATTGCTACGCATCATTGAAGTCGTAGAAGCAAATTACCCAGAAACAATGAACAAATTATTGATAGTCAGAGCACCGAGAGTGTTTCCTGTATTGTGGACATTAATAAGTCCATTTATTGATGAAAATACAAGACAGAAATTTATGATTTATGGCGGGAAAGATTATCAAGGAGCAGGAGGGTTGATTGAATTCATTGATAAAAAATATATACCTGATTTTCTTGATGGAGATTGTTATGTAAGTCTAAATATAGATTGACATTAACAATATAAAAACGAAAGTTTGGTAACATATACTTAGATAGCCAATGAGACAAGTCTTCACAAAGGAGCAAACAACGTAGATAATAACAAGTATAGGTAACCGTACAGCCTGCAAAAACCATACCGCATAGTCAGCCAAAAAAGGCCCAGAAATTTCAAATGTAAAACATTTCAAACAAGAAAACAAATATCATATTTTATGTACAAAAAAATGAAAGAAAAACAAATATATAACACAGCAACAAACGACAACCACTGAATTACAGGCTCCTGATTTTTGACAGGCACATACCTACAGAATGTGACAGAGTTAAACATGTTAATGGGAACTCAACCCTCCCCTTGACCTGGTAAGGTGGTGTAATAGTCGATAAGGGATTTTCAACATATTTTCTAATTCATTATTGAGCTTGCTAATGTCAGATAATGTGTCATATTTTCTAAGCATCTCTATTGTCTTTATCACCATTGATAAGCAATAAGTAAACAGAATTATTTTATTAGATTATATATTTAAATAATCATCCACTTTTCTCTATTTTGCCCCTGCTGTAAATATATGGTTAGGTGACAAACTGAATTATGAATATTTCATTCAGACCACACAATAGAAGAGAAAGGATAAAGGGTGTCCATCCATAACACAAAAACATTATGTGCACGGCAAAAAATGCAAAACCAAAGGAACATAGAAGATGTGGTATGATTGCCAATGAGACAACTATCCACAAAAGACCAAAATGATGCAAACATTAACAACTATAGGTCACCTATAGGTCACCGTTCAGCCTTCAACAATGAGCAAAGCCCTTTAATTGCTGTTCTTCATCTCAATATCACACACATAAATTTACTTGTTTTCTATGAAGTGTATTAATAAAATTTATTTGATTTTTCAGTGTGATGTACCAGAAGGAGGATTAGTGCCAAAAGCTTTATATAAAGAAGAATACTCAGATAAATCCCCTGAGGGTCCCCCACTTAGTATTGACAGCTTATATCAGACAAGTTATGTTGTTAAGGATTTTTCTCATGAAGTAAGTACTGGTGCTACTTATTTTGAATAAGTTATCCAGCTCCATAGTTCTCACTTCATTGTATAAGCTTACTGGTACATGAATCAATCAAAAAGTAGATGTGGTATGATTGCCAATGAAATAATTATCCACGAGAGTCAAAATTACTTGATTGTGTCCAAATTACTTGATTGTAAGCATCTGTAGGTTACGTCATGGCCCTTCAACAATGAGAAAAACTCATACCTCCATGTCATTTTTGTTTCCTTACAAAATTTTTGCATCCTAAATTGAACTCAACAGAATTTTTGGATATTGTTCTGTATTGAGGGTAAATCATGTACAAGTGTAATGATAATATAACTTCTTCAAGATAGTTCATCATGTTTCAAAATAGCAGAATTTAGGGGCAACAACTCTGACAGATTACATCATTAAATAAACATGATTATTATTTGATTTGAGATTTTGCCAAAGTCTTCATATCCCTGGTACAAGCCTATAGAAATTTTGTACTTCTTTGAATATTAAATTTGTGGTTAACCTATACCCACCAAATTAATGAAATTGGTATTTCACGAATAATAATGAATCAAGTTTGTAATTTTCTTAATTTACACTCTTTCCTATGAATTTGATATATTCTTCATGTCTACATTATAGGTTTTAATAAATGTACCACAGAGAGGATCTGTTATTACTTGGGACTTTGACATTCTGAAAGGGGACGTCACTTTTACAGTGATTCGGTATAAATATGGAACACTTCCTGCGGAACCATATCATCAACATCACGTCCAAAGTGCATCGGGTGGAATAGGATCTGTACAATATATAGACAATAAAACAATGCAGGTGGGAAAAGATCTGACCATTGTTGAAGCTCCACATATATGTAGGGATGGAGACAGTGTTCAGGTTAGATAACTCTTGTTAGATTAGGAATTTGAAATCAGAATTATAAAATGATATGTTAGGTCTGAAAGGGCAGTTGTGAAAAATGCATTATTTTCCATTGAGATTTAGCACAGTTTTTCATAATAGAGTAAAGGTTTCTTTGTTATATGATATCAAAAAGTAGAATGTACTTTTTTAATACTAGCATATGCTGCATTCTAAGGAAATAGAATTCTGTAGGAGACATTGGTGAAAGAAATGAAGTAATAGAAAAAGTTAATCGTCTTGAAATTATAAACTAGAACTTATTATTGATGTGTTATATTTCCCCTTTTTCTGTCTTAATTTATAATTTTTACTATTTGATTAGCCTGTATGATTTTGCCAAATAATATTCCATGAGCCTTTTTTTGTAAAAATTAAGAAAATAAATCAGTCATGTATATTTATACCTCGTTCACACGGACATTTAATTCGAATTGAATTTGAATCAAATGCGAATCAAAATCGCTAATCGCGTTCACACACACTTCTTTTTTAATTGGAATTGATTCGAATTGGCTAATTCAAATTACCCAATTAGAATTAGAAATACGTTTTTGTTAATACGAATTAAAAGTTAATGTCGTTTGGACAGTAAAGCGAATTTGACGCACATTGTGATTCAAATTAGAATAGACGTAAGAACGTAAAACGTTTCGAATGCGAATTAAACTAATTTGAATTAGTTAATGCGAATCGAATTCAAATTACGTGTGAACTCAGCATAAAACTGAATATAAATAACTTATCTATTTAACAGGGTTCCATTGTGACAAATCAAGCTGGTAGTTATATACTACAGTGGAAGTACTTTGACTCCAGTAAAGCTGCTTTTGATTTTCCGTTAGCATCACACAAGTCTAAAGTTATGTACCATACAGATGTACTCAAGTCAGAAGCTTTTAGGTTTGTTGTATGAACTAATCTTGTGTATGTTAAGCTCATTTATCTGTCTAAATGAAGGTAACAGATACCTGCAGTCTTATTGAGATTTTTGTCCCCTACAGAAAAGGGTTACATATGTCCATCTTTCTGTCATTCCATCTTTCTGTTCTTTCAAAATTGAACACTAATTTTTGTTTCATCATGCTTCGAGATACTGATTTGATTTTAAGCTTACATATCTGAGACCGATTTTTTTTGTACATTAGTATATATGATTATGACTTGCAGATAATTTTTTTGTCTTGCCTGCAACAAAAGTTGCTGAAGACAATAAAATAAGTCCATCAGGAGCCTTGTTGTCCAGGGGCCAATCCAGCCATTTAAAAAAGGGGGGTTCCAACTACATGTCCCCATGTTTGATGGAAACTACTTGTGGCAGATCAATGATATTTTCTACAAAGTTGCATTACTATCAGTTCATATCAAGTTTGACAATTTTTTAAGGCTATGCTCTGAGCCCTAGGTCATGGCCCAGCATCTTGCAAATAATAAACAATTATCAACATTAAGTTCTCTGCTTAAATCAGTTTGATAGGAAGTATGTGTGATAGACAAGGATATTTTCATTACTATCAGTATGTATCCTTTTGACGAATATTTCAAAGTCCTGTCTCCAAGTTCATGGTTCAACTTTGAATTAATTAGCGATTTTTCAAATGTTATCATAATGTTGCCGATAAAAGTGGTTTGTTCTTTCTAAAGTGATACAGAATTATCTCTGTAAGTAAGCAAGTTTATTGTTGATTTAGGCCAAATAAAATAATATGTGTGTTTTCTAATATTAGCTCTTTGAAAAAAATAGGGAAGTAGGTAGGGAATGTTTCTATTTTACTTTTTTTTACATTGAGAGAAAGGTCGAGAAATGTGCTTTTTGAAAAATGACAAAAAAAACCACGTTTAAAATAGGCTATTTCTAAGCTTAAAGTATAGGAAAAGTAAGGAAATTGGAAACACACATATTATTTTTTTTGGCCTTATTGTTTTCTTCATGTTTGTGTTTTACCATGACATCTAGTTTCAGTTGGCTATTTAATTTCAGAAATTTTCATGTATAATATTGGATAAAATAATTTATTTAATTTTTGTACACAAATTGGAAGCCTGTTTTCTTATATGATATGTATCTAGAGAAAATTATAACAGCTTGAAAATAAAAAGAATTAGAAAATACTGCTACTGCAATGACAAAATCAAATCATTGGTGACTCTAAGGGTGAATTCACATTATAGGAGAAATTAAGAAAATAAAAAATAACTTCAGTGTATATTCGTGAATACCATTTTTTTGTTGATTGAGTAGAAATTTTATTTTCATGCATAGTTGATTTCCATGGATTTGCCAAAATTTTATACTGCAAACATCATCCGAATTTTATAATGCAAACATCATCCAAATTTTATAATGCAAACATCGTCCAATTTTATAATGCAAACATCATCCAAATTTTATAATGCAAACATCATCCAAATTTTATAATGCAAACATCATCCAAATTTTATAATGCAAACATCGTCCAATTTTATAATGCAAACATCGTCCAATTTTATAATGCAAACATCATCCAAATTTTATAATGCAAACATCATCCAAATTTTATAATGCAAACATCATCCAAATAATGCAAACATCATCCAAATTTTATAATGCAAACATCATCCAAATTTTATAATGCAAACATCATCCAAATTTTATAATGCAAACATCGTCCAATTTTATAATGCAAACATCATCCAAATTTTATAATGCAAACATCATCCAAATTTTATAATGCAAACATCATCCAAATTTTATAATGCAAACATCATCCAAATTTTATAATGCAAACATCATCCAAATTTTATAATGCAAACATCATCCAAATTTTATAATGCAAACATCATCCAAATTTTATAATGCAAACATCGTCCAATTTTATAATGCAAACATCGTCCAATTTTATAATGCAAACATCATCCAAATTTTATAATGCAAACATCATCCAAATTTTATAATGCAAACATCGTCCAAATTTTATAATGCAAACATCGTCCAAATTTTATAATGCAAACATCGTCCAATTTTATAATGCAAACATCGTCCAATTTTATAATGCAAACATCATCCGAATTTTATAATGCAAACATCATCCAAATTTTATAATGCAAACATCGTCCAAATTTTATAATGCAAACATCGTCCAAATTTTATAATGCAAACATCATCCAAATTTTATAATGCAAACATCATCCAATTTTATAATGCAAACATCGTCCAATTTTATAATGCAAACATCATCCAAATTTTATA
This sequence comes from Mytilus trossulus, assembly GCF_036588685.1. Classification (NCBI taxonomy): domain Eukaryota; kingdom Metazoa; phylum Mollusca; class Bivalvia; order Mytilida; family Mytilidae; genus Mytilus; species Mytilus trossulus. The sequence goes on from NC_086379.1 coordinate 45,859,720, forward strand.
ATGCAAACATCATCCAAATTTTATAATGCAAACATCATCCAAATTTTATAATGCAAACATCATCCAAATTTTATAATGCAAACATCATCCAAATTTTATAATGCAAACATCGTCCAAATTTTATAATGCAAACATCGTCCAATTTTATAATGCAAACATCGTCCAAATTTTATAATGCAAACATCGTCCAATTTTATAATGCAAACATCATCCCAATTTTATAATGCAAACATCATCCAAATTTTATAATGCAAACATCGTCCAAATTTTATAATGCAAACATCATCCAAATTTTATAATGCAAACATTATCCAAATTTTATAATGCAAACATCATCCAAATTTTATAATGCAAACATCATCCAATTTTATAATGCAAACATCGTCCAATTTTATAATGCAAACATCATCCAAATTTTATAATGCAAACATCATCCAAATTTTATAATGCAAACATCGTCCAAATTTTATAATGCAAACATCGTCCAAATTTTATAATGCAAACATCATCCAAATTTTATAATGCAAACATCGTCCAATTTTATAATGCAAACATCATCCAAATTTTATAATGCAAACATCATCCAAATTTTATAATGCAAACATCATCCAAATTTTATAATGCAAACATCGTCCAAATTTTATAATGCAAACATCATCCAAATTTTATAATGCAAACATCATCCAAATTTTATAATGCAAAATTTTATAATGCAAACATTGTCCAATTTTATAATGCAAACATCATCCAAATTTTATAATGCAAACATCATCCAAATTTTATAATGCAAACATCGTCCAAATTTTATAATGCAAACATCATCCAAATTTTATAATGCAAACATCATCCAAATTTTATAATGCAAACATCATCCAAATTTTATAATGCAAACATCATCCAAATTTTATAATGCAAACATCGTCCAAATTTTATAATGCAAACATCGTCCAATTTTATAATGCAAACATCATCCCAATTTTATAATGCAAACATCATCCAAATTTTATAATGCAAACATCATCCAAATTTTATAATGCAAACATCATCCAAATTTTATAATGCAAACATCATCCAAATTTTATAATGCAAACATCATCCAAATTTTATAAAGCAAACATCATCCAAATTTTATAATGCAAACATCATCCAAATTTTATAATGCAAACATCGTCCAATTTTATAATGCAAACATCATCCAAATTTTATAATGCAAACATCATCCAAATTTTATAATGCAAACATCATCCAAATTTTATAATGCAAACATCGTCCAAATTTTATAATGCAAACATTGTCCAAATTTTATAATGCAAACATCGTCCAATTTTATAATGCAAACATCATCCAAATTTTATAATGCAAACATCATCCAAATTTTATAATGCAAACTTTTATCCAAATTTTATAATGCAAACATCGTCCAAATTTTATAATGCAAACATCATCCAATTTTATAATGCAAACATCATCCAAATTTTATAATGCAAACATCATCCAAATTTTATAATGCAAACATCATCCAAATTTTATAATGCAAACATCGTCCAAATTTTATAATGCAAACATCATCCAAATTTTATAATGCAAACATTATCCAAATTTTATAATGCAAACATCATCCAAATTTTATAATGCAAACATCATCCAATTTTATAATGCAAACATCGTCCAATTTTATAATGCAAACATCATCCAAATTTTATAATGCAAACATCATCCAAATTTTATAATGCAAACATCGTCCAAATTTTATAATGCAAACATCGTCCAAATTTTATAATGCAAACATCATCCAAATTTTATAATGCAAACATCGTCCAATTTTATAATGCAAACATCATCCAAATTTTATAATGCAAACATCATCCAAATTTTATAATGCAAACATCATCCAAATTTTATAATGCAAACATCGTCCAAATTTTATAATGCAAACATCATCCAAATTTTATAATGCAAACATCATCCAAATTTTATAATGCAAAATTTTATAATGCAAACATTGTCCAATTTTATAATGCAAACATCATCCAAATTTTATAATGCAAACATCATCCAAATTTTATAATGCAAACATCGTCCAAATTTTATAATGCAAACATCATCCAAATTTTATAATGCAAACATCATCCAAATTTTATAATGCAAACATCATCCAAATTTTATAATGCAAACATCATCCAAATTTTGAATTCATGGTTCACCTAGTCTATCCCTAGGTATACAACAATTAATAATGAAAAGTAAAATAACAAAAATACTGAACTCCCTGGAAAATTCAAAAACGAAAGTCCCTAATCAAATGGCACAATCAAAAGCTCAAACACATTAAACAAATGAATCCACAGTACATCATTTTTTTTTTAACCCTTTCCTCCATAATGATGCCTTTTGACGCCACCCCCTTTACTCCATAATGACGCCTTTTGACGCCTGTGTAGTACCTCAGTTGAAAGGCTTTGACTACTAAGTGTCAGCAGTAGACTAAATAAAATTTGTATCCAATATGAAAAGGAATATCATAGGAATATCTGACTTAAATTCGTTTGATGAAATATTTGATTTTTGCAATGCATTAATACTTGAAAGCATAATTTTCAGAATTTTATTGAAAAATCCTATGCAAATCAAGTATGCAAAAAAAAAATATAAATGGAGGAAAGGGTTAATTAAAGAGAAATAATATTTTGAACATTTGTTTCCACAGAGGATCTATGAGCAGTCTACAGTCATGTCATAGTGGATTTTCATCCTTAAGTTTAAGTACATCACAGAGTACAGGGAGCTTAAACGCCAATAATCCTAACAGGTAAAATATGTTATTATACAAGACTATATTTACAAACAAAAGTGAACCAACGCCTGGTGAATCTGTAGTACAATAGAGTCCCTAAAGTTAATAGATATCTCCGGTATGCAGGGTTGTCATGACAAAACACATAAATGAGAGCGTGGTGTAGTGGTTAGTGCATCGGACTACTAACACAAAGGATCCTGGTATGATTCCCGTACGGGATGAAAATTTCCGGAACTCAATTTTCGGCTCTACCTTGACACCATTCCCAAGTATGGTCTTGAAGAAACGATGATAGTCCATCAGATGGGGACGATAAATGACTGACCCGTGTTAAGAGAGAGCCATATCTCTTGCACGTTAAAGACACCTTTGAGATTTCGAAAAAGAGTAGGCTAATGCCACTACAAGGCAGCGCTCACACCTGCAAAGTGGAAAGGGATTAATATAAGTTGCAAAACTTGTTTACCAAACCACTATTAATAAATATGTTTAAACTAAAACACATAAAATGTAGAGAGCCTTATAGCAACAACACTTTAGGGACTGCTGCAGAAACTTTATTGATTGATATGTTTCGGTGCCTAGCGCAACGCCATCAGGATAAAAACAAGACTATATTTAATATCAAGTTTAAATTTTCAGCCATATTTTGCCAAAGTGAACCTTGTTCTTTCCTATAGGTTTGTTTTATTGGTAATAAGAAACAATCATGAAAAGGAGAAGAAATAACAAATCACATCTTTAATTTTCTGTTTTTCTGATAAGCAACATTCTTGTCGCCACTAAAATAATGGGCTTAACAGAACAATTAGGAATTGCATACTAGCTCTAACATTTGATAATTTTTCAGAGATTATGATTCATCATAAGGTAATGACACTACAAAATTCTTCCAGCAATGTTAGATACAACAATTAACCTTTGAGTAAACAACAGTTTAACCTTTGAACTACACAATACTCTTCCCGCACACCTTTGAGAAAACAGACTGTTTTTATTTGAATGCACTTGACTCTCACTTTTAACCCTTTGACAAATACCCTTTTGAAAATATAAATACACCTTAATTACATTTCAACTTTTTTAACCTGCTGCACTCTGATAAAATTTGCATAAAGTAGAATAAAGTTTTTAAAACTTTTTAATTATACATGTATATGTATAATATGTACCTATTTTATTGTTTTAGAAGCATTGAATTATAAAAGCATTTTTTTTTTTTTGCATTATTGAAATAGCTCTTGTTGTTTCTGGTATTATATTATTAACCAGAAACTCTTAAGCCTCTGTAGTTTTTGAAATTGTCTTTATATACAAAGCTATTTTTGTTGCTATGATTCCCATTAAAATACTATACTTGCTTATTGCCAGGAGTCGAATTTAAGCTTTTTTGTGTACTGGCCAGTCGGACAAGTGGACTGAAAACTCTACTGGTCCGGCTCCAAATCTACTGGTCCTGCATAAATGACATTAATTTGACAAACACAAAAAACAAGACAGATGTTTAATTTGATTTTGATGCTTTCGTTTACATATTAAGTTAGACAGTAACACAAGATCTTTTCCCCATGATTTTTGGTATTTGCGTTTCCTTTTGTCACTTTCGTATACTTTATTTCGATCTTCCTTTTGATTTTCAGTTATGTTAATTTTTTTGTCCGGCAGTTTAACTCCTTCCAAAAAATTTCACATTTTATATTGTTGTGAAGTACGCTCACCCGAGATATTAATTAACTTGATCAATTGTAATACCCCCCAGTACGGTGTAATTGATTTCACAGGTAAATTGTTTTGTAAACAAACGGAGATTGCGATGCAATCATTGATTTTTATCGACAAATTTTATGGTCCACCGGACCACCAGCTGACAAAATCTAATGGTCCGACGCAAATTTTACTAGTCCCGGACTACCGGACTAGCGCTAATTTCGACCCCTGCTTATTGCATAAAATTTACTCTATATTGCAATTTCAGTCATTCCTAAGTTTACCAGACCAGTGAAAATTGGTTTTATCCTGTTAAAGATATGCATTACTTACAAATTAAGTCAATTTTAAAAAAAATAATGATAATGATCATTGTTTGTAACCTCCGACGGTTCACTATAAGGATATTTTGAGGTATCACAGTAAAAACAGTAAAAATTTACTAATTTGACCCTAACGGTAGCTGAAAATGACTATTTGATACCAGACTGTAAAGGGCCTTCCTACCCTCCTTTATAGCAGTTTTGACTGTACATTGTTAGGAATACTTATTTAGTTTTTGAATTGCTCTTTTTTTTAGACTAAGGAGATAACGAAGGCCAAATACAAAAGGAACTTAGAATCAAACATCTAGATAACTATGATCATCAGAATCAAACATCTAGATAACTGTGATCAATCATTTGGAACAACAGAGCTTCCATAACAACATGAAGATTGACTGAATGAATTATTGTCCCAAGAGGAAAATATTTTGAAATTTTTATTTGATTGAGAATAAGTTTTTCTACTAATAGTTTGAAGAAAATATTACTGATTTTTTTGGGTGTGATTTAAAATATTTTGTGAGATTACAAGGCATTTAAAATCAGTTTGTCAATTCACCTTTTCAGAATCTAAAGGACCATTCGGAATTTCATTGTTTGTATCCTAAAATAAAAGTCATTTCATTTCATCCGTTGAATTTGGATAGTTTGGAACATTGTAAACCAATAATTACAGTACTTTTGAAAATATTACCCAGAATGCATTGATTCAGAAATTGGGATTTCAGAATAAAGAAAATGGTTACCGTTGAGATTTTTTATTGATCTGAGATAATTTGTTTGGAGCAGAGTTAGAGAAAGTTATATTTACTGATCTTACAAATTTATTATATCATTTTATGAAGAAATATCTAAATCATAAAAACATAAAGAAATAATTTCATCATTGTAGTTACAAATATTTTTAGCTTTAAAAAAGTGTGAATTAAGTTATTTTACAGTGCATATGTAATTGTTAGTACTGAAATTAACACACGATGACAGCTATTTTAGCACATATGAAAATAGACACTTGTTTTTTCATTGAAAATGGTTGAATTTTTAAACCACATAAAGATACATATGTAGTTGTTATAGCATGTAAAGATACATATGTAGATGTTAATACAAATCTAGCTGTTATCACATGTAAATTAACATATGCAGTTGTTAACATGTAAATATACATATGTTGTGGTAATCAATAATCACATTTTAAGATTCATTTGTAGCTATTAACATTATAAAAAAATACATATGTAGCTGTTAAGGGGGCTCGCGGGTATAAATCTTTTTTTTTCTTAAATATAGAATTCACAATGTGCTTTCGAAAGAACCATGCATTTTTGTTAAGGTACTTTTTTTCTGTTGAACTACTAGGAGAAAAAAAGATAATATGGAAATAAAAAAAGAACTAAATTTCAAAAATCGCTTAAAATTTACAATAGTCTAGATTACTAAGTTCAGCTTATTTGATAAAAAAAATGCATTTATTTTGCCAAAGGGAGATAATATGGAGCTTTTTCAATGATATAAACATTTTAAAAGTCATCTGGGGCCAAAAAGAATTGATTGTTGTGGTTGATTTTTGTACCAAATCATAAAGTAACAATTAATTGTGTAATAAATAAAATAAGTAATGAAACAAAAAATGTTTAAATTTTTGCTGAAATTTTTGTACCCTAGAGAGCCTCCTTAACACAGTTATAATGCACACACTTTGTTAATCTAACTCAGTAATAATATGTTTCTTTTTGATTGTTAATTTATACCTAGTCGTTTTAATCTCTACATTACAATAGAGAACAGGTGCTGATACACATTTGTTTTGGTGTGGTCCAAGAATTGTTGTTGTGTGTGTGATTGTGTATATGAGTGATCAGTATGTGTATAAATGTGTATACAAGTCATTGATTTGTCAGAAGTAAAATTGTTTAAAAGTATTTTTATTTACAGATAACAGTTCTTATTCAAAATTGAAAAAAAGCATTAGTGTATGGGTTTTTATTTTGTGAGAACAAGCATTATTGTAGACATTTTTATTTAAAATCTAAAAAGTATTAGTGTATGGGTTTTATTTTGAAATGTAACAAGTATTTGTGTATTTGTTTTTATTTTGAGGTTTGTGTACTACATATGTAAGTGAAGAATATATACATATTTTTCTCTATGATTCTAAACAGATATTTAATAGTAATTAAAGTGCACCTGACTAGTTACAAGGAAGATATATATGGTAGATCATTACAATTATAAAAGTGCTAGTCTTTCAAAGAATTATTCAGGCTAAACATGAAAGATAAATTGTCCTAGGTGTAAAAAATAAAGGAGAGGGGAAGGTGTTATAATGATATCTTGTAAAGGTTAAATACCAAAAATATCATTCATTTTCAATTACTCTAAAATCCAATCACTTCATTCTACTCTTAATGTTATGATTCATCTCCCTTAACATTTAAAGTAAATGTTATAAATTATCTCCCTTTTGAACAATTCAGAATAAAGATATACACCCGGGGATTACTGACTATCCTTTCAGGGATGTGCCGACAGTACTTGCCAAATCAATAATATATACATTATATAATAAATCTTTATAATTTAATGGATTTAGGATTTCAAGAAAATCATTCAAGCTAATATACAAAAAAAAATGTATGGTTTTAAGTAACAAAAGAAGGATGTTTGTAAAAGTTGTTTAGGTGATAAATTAAAAGTGAAATATTAGTTGATATTACGGATACAAATGTGTCGAGGTTTGTGATTGGATAACAACACAGAGATGTCAGTATATATTCGGGAAACTGCCGGGTATATACGACGTTTTAATCCCCAATTGGAACCTCAAAAACGTCATCAAAACACTGGTTACTTTGTGACGTAGTCAACAGCTATGGGACTGTCACGGAGGCTCACAGAGGGAAAATAATGACGTGCGTCAGTCAATAATACATTTTTAACACAAAATCACGCAATTTACACTTTTAATACTTAAATTTAATGCTAAAAGTGTTATTATAAATTATTACATACACGATAAAATTATGTTCACAGCATATTAGAAAATCCTTCACGAATGTCGAACATATCAGCTTGGGTTTTTCAACATATATGTGTTGTCAACAAATACTTGCACTGGAAAATAGCATTAAGTCAGGGGTAATCCGTAATATATGTGTAATTCAGGTCTCAGACAGGGTATATACTGTGACATTCCCGGCTTAGGTCTTATATCCCCTTCGCCTTCGGATCAGGGGATATAAACTCTAAGCCAGGAATGTCACAGTATATACCCTGTCTGAGACCTGAATAACATATAATATTATGTGAAATAAAAATCAATAAAATGAATTAGTGTATTTTTTTCAAATCTGCCAGACAAAGTCAATTTGTGTTCATGTAAATCAAACTAGGGTTTTCAATATAGTTCCCATTATTCATATTGAACAGTTTGAAAACTTTCTATAGAATTAGTCATATGTTAAATGTGTTAATAAGTATAAGAAATAAACAAGAGAGGAATCTAGAGTTGAGGTGCCATGTTAAGGTTTTAATGCACTTCGATTAGTCAGTTTTCCTGATTTTTGTTTTTTGATAGATAATTGTTATGTTAGGTATAGTTTCATGTTTTTTTTGTTTTGATTTTCATGTGATTTTGTGTTGAAAAATCTCTTTCATACTGTAGCAATTTATGCTGCTTAACTTTGAATTTAGGAAGCAATAGGTTTATGAACTCTGCTTCGTTGAATTGGAAGGAATATGCAGTACAATGTAGGCAATAGTTTAAGGAAATCTGCTTCAATGAATTAAGGAGGAATTTGAAGAAAGCAATAGTTTTTTTCAGAAATCTACTTCATGAATTTAGGAGTAAATTGAAGTAGGCAATAGTTTAATGAAATCTGGTCTATTAAATGTTGAAGGAGTTTGCAGAAGTCATTCTTAGGTAGTCACAGCAAATTTACCCAGATCAAAATCTAGCTAAATAAACTGGCACAATCATCATATAAAAGAACCATACTAAACATATCAATGCAAATTTGAATTATTTATCATTAGACAGTTAGGTTAGTTTTGGTTTATATAGGTAGAAAGACAGTGAAATGTTTGTATAGGTTATTCTAAAATTAATTCTTAACACATAGCTTAATTTCATGATCTATGCCTATGGTTTTAAAGGAATGATAACTGCCATCAAAGATTTAAAGCAATCAAACGATGGAAAATATAAACTAGCATAGTTTAGTCGACGTTTTCTTACAATAAATTGTGCCATACAAAATACAAAAATAGCAATATTCATGTGAATGAGCCAAAAAATAAGTATTGGAACCTGATTTATTCAAATCACCAACATTAGTATTAATGTCAAGGAAAATAAAAATGTTCATGAATTTTCATTTTTCTTAAATATTCAATATTTTATTCACTTCTCACAGGAATGTGTGATTAATATTTCAACCATTGACTAATATTTACACAACCACGAGACCACTATAAACTATTCTTAGTTGATAATTCAAAGATCTATGGTATTGCTACTGTTGTAGATATGGTAAATAAACAAACCAATTCTTTGACATATTCTAGGTCTCGGATAAAAAGATATTTGGCATTTTTATTCAAATGATGAATGGAAATTTATTAGCAGAACATTTTGTTTTAATCAGAAAGTGCTAGCTTACCCTACATACATATATACAATGTTTCAAACCAGTAGTATAGCAATAGAAAAGAATTCTTATATATAAGAATACAGATAATTATAAGCATTATGTTGATGCAAAATAATAAAGGCAATTACTTTGTAGTTTGATTTAAAGTGCATATTAGTGGATAATAAAAAATTTAGTGCTTTCAGTTAGATACTGTGGATTCATTATTTTTGTGGACTAAGGAAACAATTGTATTTTCATAGATATTTGATTTTGTGGTTTAAACAAAGTTGGCATAAATTAAAGTGGGGGTCTTTTGGGGTCTCAGCGTGATGCAGGATTGTCAATTTTTTATAAGCGTGACACATGAAAGTCAAATTATTGTGGCGTGAAAACGGGAAATGAGGTCTACTGGGGCCCGGGAAATGACAAAAAAATGAAAATTGCTTAAGTGCATAGTGTAAGCAGGATACGGGAATCTGACAAAACAGTAAGCGGGATCCAGGATCGGAACCCCCCAATGAGACCCCCATAAAAGTATATATAAAATCTATACTTTGTTGAATATTGAAATCGTGGTTTACATTTGACCTCAAAGTCTCCAAAAATTAGTATCCCATGAATGATAATTTATCCACAGTATATTAGTTTGTAGTTTCTGTTTTTCATTTATGAAGAACTGGATGGTACTGTCTTTTATTAAGTTTTAGAACAATCAGTTTTATATTGGTGTCAAGTCTGAAACTTAAAGAGAGATATTGATGTATGTTTTAGATAGTGTGAAGTTTGCAGTGTACTACATTGTTATTGAAGATTCTTTAAATTTAAAAAAATAATACTTGATATTTTAGGATGAGGTATGACAATGAACTTTAACAGGGTGAACATTATAAAGTTAACTTATGTATTTATTTCTGTCATGACACATAAATATCACTGTATGGAAAGAGAGAATCTAGAGATTGCTTTACTCATATATATTTATTTCTATGTCAGAAGACATAAATATCACTGTATGGAAAGAGAGAATCTAGAGATTGCTTTACTCATATATATTTATTTCTATGTCAGTACACATATAAAATATCACTGTATAGAAAGTGAGAATCTAAAGAATACTTGACTCCTATCTGTTTATTTCTATGTATTATATAGAAAGTTTGAATCAAGAGATTGCTTTACTCATATGTATTTATTTGTATGTCAGAACACATAAATATCACTGTATGGAAACAGAGAATCTAGAGAATCATGCTGAACTCCTATCTATTTATTTCTATGTAATTTATAGAAAGTGAGAAAGTGAGAATCTAGTGAATGCTTATATTTATTTCTATGTCAGGACACATAAATATCACTGTGCAGAAACTGAGAATCTAGAAAACAGTTGACTAGTGTGAGCTGCCATAAAGTTGTACTTAAAGCACTAGTAAAAAAACATAAAACTACGCTGTTTTGGGTTAAGTACTTTAGGATACTAAAATATTTGTGTGTACAATTGTCAAAATCTGGGAGATGAAACATTAGTCATCAGTTTTCTTTAATTTCTCAATCCAAAGTCTAAGCATATTCATTATAGTCCATTATAAAACATTATTTCATATAAAGATATAATAAGTTTGCTGAAATATTTTTACATATACATGTACTAACATAACATAACTATGATTGTCTTGATGGAGGTTCTTCTTTATTCTTTAAATCCTAAAAAAAAAAATCTTTTTCTTTAAAAGCAATGCCTTTTCTGTAAACTTTTCATTAAAATTATCTTTAATACTATTAATAAGTTCTGTAATTGTATGATTTAGTTTATTTTCCATAATTATTCTTTTATACTTTTGCATCCTATTACCCAGTACTCTATTCTTCCTCATTTTTCTCCATTTGTCATTTTGGTGTCATACCACCAATTAAAAGTCCCTATCTGTTCAAACAAATTTTACAATTTTCACAGCTTTCTAAATATTTTACCTTAAACTTCATAGAAACCAGGTATATCCTGAATCCTACATGTATCAGCTTTCTACATGCTAATTTTCAACAGATGTTTAAAATCATATAAAAAAGAAAAGGTCTTCTGAATAGAGGTACCACTAAGAATAACCCCCTGGTTTTCTGGAAATCTTAAATTAGTATACTATGGAGTGCATTAATCCTCAATTTTGAATGCAAACTCAAAACAAGTAAATTTTAGCTCAAAATGGTCTTAATATATTTCTCTTTCACCAATAGTTTCATTTCTGCCAATTTGTTGGTTAGTTTAAGTAAACAATGACATCAAATGCACTATTTTTTGTCCGAGAAGGGCTACTTTCACATACGTTCTAAATTTGAGGGAGTAATTGGTAGTATGACACCTAAATGGGGCCCTTATTCTCTTATCCTTAACCCCATCCAGACCCTAAGTCGTTGGTCCATAGATCCTGTATGTATAATCAATGTAAGTTAGCCATATTTGAGTCATAAAATTTACCATGATCACATATTTAGAATATTTCAATAATCATACCAACTTATGGGTACATACCAGTACATATCATATATTTCAAACATACTATTTTATTTATACATATTTACAAGGAAAAAAGTGTTGTTTATGGATGTTTTTTTAAAAGGTGAACACATTTGAGAGAGTGAAAAGAAATTCCCCATCAGTCTGTGTCACTGAAACCATCACCATAATGATGTGCCAATGATGTTTACTCAAATGAATTTTAAATTTTACGAAAAGTAGTATCTCATGAAAAAAATAAATCCTCAGTACACTTTAATTCCTTAAGGCAAAATTAAACATACATGAAGAAATTGCCATATAGGGTGAATTTATGAAGTAATAATTTTATTATGGTTTTCATCACATGACCTATCAGTCCAATCAATACATGTCACATGACCTATTAGTCCAATCAATACACATCATTTGATATATCCTCTGTGTTATGTTTTAAGATATTTTGTTAAGAATTGTACTCATGTTAAATTATGAATAATTAATGTAAATAAAATTACATTTTAAAATAATAATAACTGTTTTTGATTTGTTTTTAACACGCACCTATACGATCATAATATAAAATTGTTGTTTAAAACTCATTTATGTTTTGCCTATGATGAAAGTTGCAGTATGCCAAACATATGGGTTACTTTCCGACATTGACAGTCCTGTAAACTGTGTGTGTAAAGCTTAATATTTCAGAAGATAGGAGACCTGAATGCATCATCATCATGTTCACTTGTCAGTCATTTAGAGTTCACCTGACCTTGACCTTTTTTCATAGATCAGTGATCAAGGTTAAGTTTTTGTGGTGAAGTCCATACCCTAAATACTAGTACTATAAGTGAAAGTTCATTTTTATACGACCGCAAATTTTGAAAAAAATTTCGTCGTATATTGCTATCACGTTGGCGTCGTCGTCGTCGTCGTCGTCCGAATACTTTTAGTTTTCGCACTCTTACTTTAGTAAAAGTGAATATAAATCTATAAAATTTTATCACAAGGTTTATGACCACAAAAGGAAGGTTGGTATTGATTTTGGGAGTTTTGGTCCCAACATTTTAGGAATTAGGGGCCAAAAACGGCCCATATAAGCATTTTCTTGGTTTTCGCACTATAACTTTAGTTTAAGTTAATAGAAATCTATGAAATTTTGACACAAGGTTTATGACCACAAAAGAAAGGTTGGAATTGATTTTGAGAGTTTTGGTTTCAACAGTGTAGGAATTAGGGGCCACAAAAGGGCCCAAATGAGCATTATTCTTGGTTTTCGCACAATAACTTTAGTTTAAGTAAATAGAAAATAATGAAATTTAAACACAATGTTTATGACCACAAAAGGAAGGTTGGTATTGATTTTGGGAGTTTAGGTCACAACAGTTTAGGAATTAGGGGCCAAAAAGGGACCCAAACAAGCATTTTTCTTGGTTTTCGCACCATAACTTTAGTATAAGTAAATAGAAATCTATGAAATTTAAACACAAGGTTTATGACCATAAAAGGAAGGTTGGTGATGATTTTGGGAGTTTTGGTCCCAACAGTTTAGGAATAAGGGGCCCAAAGGGTCCAAAATTAAACTTTGTTTGATTTCATCAAAATTGAATAATTGGGGTTTTTTGATATGCCGAATCTAACTGTGTATGTAGATTTTTAACTTTTGTCCCTTTTTCAAATTGGTCTACATTAAGGTCCAAAGGGTCCAAAATTAAACTTCGTTTGATTTTGACAAAAAATTAATCGTTTGGGTTTTTTGTTATGCTGAATCTAAAAATGTACTTAGATTCTTGATTATCGGCCCAGTTTTCAAGTTGGTCCAAATCGGGGTCCAAAATTAAACTTTGTTTGATTTCATCAAAAATTGAATAAATGGGGTTCTTTGATATGCCAAATCTAACTGTGTATGTAGATTCCTCATTTTTGGTCTTGATTTCAAATTGGTCTACATTAAAGTCCAAAGGGTCCAAAATTAAACTTAGTTTGATTTTAACAAAAATTGAAATCTTGGGGTTCTTTGATATGCTGAATCCAAACATGTACTTAGATTTTTGATTATGGGCCCAGTTTTCAAGTTGGTCCAAATCAGGATCTAAAATTATTATATTAAGTTTTGTGCAATAGCAAGTCTTTTCAATTGCACAGTATTGCCCAATGGCAAGAAATATCTTATTGCAAAATATTGTGAAATAGCAATTTTGTTTTTAATTAGAGTTATCTTTCTTTGTTTAGAATAGTAAGCAAGAAATATCTAATTGTAAGAATTTTTTTTATTTGGAGTTATCTTTCTTTGTCCAGAATCAACTTAAATCTTTGTTATATATATACAATATACAATGTATATTCACTTTTTACTACCAACTGATAAATTAAAATAATCTTTACCATTCAATGATAACAAGCAGTTTTTTACATCTTAATATTTTATGATGTATTTAAATGAGTAGTTATTCTTGCAAACTCCATTAGAAATTTAAATTGAGATTAGTTTTGGAATAAGGGAAAGGGTGATGTGATTAAAAAAATTGGATTCAATTTTCTCATTTGAAATTCATAAATAAAAAGAAAATTTCTTCAAACATTTTTTTGAGAGGATTAATATTCAACAGCATAGTGAATTGCTCTAAGAGAAAACAAAAATTTTAAGTTCATTAGAACACATTCATTCTGTGTCAGAAACCTATGCTGTGTCAACTATTTAATCACAATCCAAATTTAGAGCTGAATCCAGCTTGAATGTTGTGTCCATACTTGCCCCAACCGTTCAGGGTTCAACCTCTGCGGTCGTATAAAGCTACGCCCTGCAGAGCATCTGGTTGAAGGTGGTATGGTGACCTCTAGTTGTTAATTACTGTATTGTTCTCTAGTGAAGAGTTGACTCATTGGCAACCAAACCACATCTTTTTATATAACATCTATTTTGTGTATGGAATGAATGCATTGTGTTCATGTTGTCTGGCAGTGTTCATCTGGTCTTGCAATCATTTTCATTGTTTTTGTCGAGCCTGCAACTTTTGTTGCAGAAAGCTCGACATAGGGATAGTGATCCAGTGGTGGCTGTGTTAGCTAACTTCTTAAAAGCTTTATATTTCAGAAGGTGGAAGACCTGGATGTTTCATACTTTGTATATAGATGCCTCATGTTACGAACTTTCTGTCAGTCACATGTCCAATGTCCTTGACCTCATTTTCAATTTTTAATGTTAAATTCTCTTTTATTATAAGTAATATGATAACTATATTTAGTATGTGCGTACCTTGCAAGGTTCTCATGCCGGTCAGACAGTTTTGATGGTCAAGTCCATATCTCAGATACTATAAGCAATAGGTCTTCTATATTTGGTGTATGGAATGATTGTAAGGTGAACATGTTTACCATTAGACCCCCACGTTTGAAGGGTCATATTAATTCAATGGAAATAATGACCCTAATAGAAAAAGTCCACTTATGAGAAGTTGTGTCATGAATAATGTAAAATTACAGCAGAAACATGTCCTTGTATTGAGAGCACATTTTGTACCCCTTAGAATGTCCACAGAAACATCAACTGATCTCAGTTAATACATGTATTTGGCAATCAAAAGCTATGTCTACCTACTTAGACATCACAGAGTTTGTTTCTTGCATAAAAAACACAACAGGCACCACAAGTGGAGTAGGAACAGTTTACCCTTCCAGAGCACCTGATTTTACTCAAGGATTTTAGTGACATTAATGTTGCTCAGTCTTTATTATTCTGTTGTGTTTCGTATACTGTTGTTGGTCTTTTGGTATTTTCTTTTTTTGCCATGATGTTGTGACTTTTTGTTGTCAGTTTTGTTTTACAACTTAGGAGTTTGTCTATCTCTTTGGTATCATTCACCTTTTTTAAAACTGTTTAAAGACTGGTGAAACAGTTTGATCCAGGTTACTTGACCTTGATTGATCTCTTTGCCTGATCACTTTTGAATTAAACTTATATAACAAGAATGTGTCCCCAGTACATGGATGCCCCATCTGCACTATCATTTTCTATGTTCAGAGAACCGTGAAAATGGGAGAAAATTTCTACTTTTGGCATTAAAATCAGAAAGATCATATCATAGGGCACATGTTCATCAAAAACTACCTCAACCAAAAACTTTAATCTGAAGCGGGACAGACGGAGGAACGAACAAAGGAACAGACGTACGGATGAACGAACGGATGCACAGACCAGAAAACATAATGCCCATAAATGGGGTAGAAAAACTAGAATGTGTCAATAGCATTCAGATGCACTACTTAGTTTCAAGTGGATTGGACTTAATTTCATCAAAAACTACTTTGACCAAAAACGTAAACCTGAGGCAGGACAACAAAACAAACAGACGGAGGAATGTACAAACAAAATGACACACAGACTGAAAAATATAATGCCCTTCTACTATCAGAGATAGGCCATTATAAGATGTAGTATGATTGCCAATGAGACAATCCTCCATCCAAGTTGCAATTTGAGCAGTATTTGGTGGGGTTTGTGATGCTTAGTCTTTAGTTTTCTATGTTGTGTTTTGTGAACTTTCATTTGTCTGTTTGTCTTTTTCTTTTTTAGCCATTGCATTGTCAGTTTATTTAGATCAATGTCACTCTGGTATATTTCGAGGCGGTGTTTTGATCTCTTTTGTTATGAAAACCACTATAGGTCAAAGTACCATCTTCAACATGGAGCCTTGGCTGTGTCTGTTTTACTAAAAGTACATTGCAAGAAAAAAGGAAAAAAAAAACATAAGACAAAACATAACACTAGAAGAACTATAGATAAATTAGTGCTTTTTAATATACAATGTGGATAATATAACAATGAAAAAATTCTGATGTAAGAAAAAATTGTCTATTTAATGATTGCAGTAAAATTTATATGCATTCACACATACAATTCTAACATGATCCATACATATAATGCATAATTAATAGAATGAATAAATCACAGATTTTCACATGTTCAAAAACAATCGACTCATAATTAGAAAATAAATAAATAAATAAATACAGTAAAACAAGAAACATTTTAAAAGATATGTATAATTGATCAATATAATTTAATAAATAACTCATTTAAAAATTCCAATTAGCAAATTTTAACAAGTAAATGGATATATGCAACATATTCCTTATCGATAATCTGTTTGTTTCATTTGTACAGAGTTGTATTTGAAGAATCAGAGGAAAAAAATCAAAAAAATTTGAGCCTTTCACCAATGGAAAATTACATACTTAAACAGAAATTTGTGTATCAAATATCGTTCAAATTTCTTTCAAAATTAATACAGATTTTCCCAATAATTCCTTTGAAACTTTACTTTTTTCACATGTACCAATTTTCATGGATTGAGGGAATTTTTCATTTTCATGGATATTTGATTTCATGTTTTGCCAAAGTCTGCTTACATGTCTATATAACTTTTGTTAAGGGTTATACATTGAAATTAGGGTTACCAGAAAATCCCTGAAAATTGGTATCCAACGAAAAATAATGAATCCACAGTATAAGTGATATAGAATGTATTCTAGCGTAAAAATTAACACAAATCAAAAACATATTACCTACAATAGTATTACCATATATGACCATTAAATGGTTGATAAGTAAAAATATCACAAAATGTAAACACAAAAGATATTCCAATACCCAGAAGACAACAGGACAGGAAGTCTGATGAGGTCACTATACACCTATTTCAAGTTCAGAAACTGTACTTTTTCAACTGACCTATATATTTGGCCAGTTGACAAACCACATTTGCAAAGCAATCACTTTTTGTCTCTTTCCATCAAAAACTTTCTGTCTACAAGAATATAAAAAAAGATAGAAATGTTCTCATTTGCAACAACATGCATGATCTCATTTACAACAGGAAATAATTTTCAAGAAGATTCAAGAACAAATCTGCAACTATAAATTTAAAAAAGAAGGTTTCAAAAGGTGAGGTATCTTTGTGGGGACATTATCATAAACAAATGAAAGGAAAGTTGCAAATTTTGTATACTATAGTAAGTTTGGAAATGGAATGTTCATGGCTGTTTTTTGTTTACAATTTTATTTAACAAACAAATAGAAATAAAATCTGGTTCTTTCCCAATAATCACAATGGTTGGCTGTGAGACTAAGTCTGTTTCCCAACCATTATTGAAATTCTTGCCAATACATGTATCTTAATATTTTCATATTCCGAAGGCATACCAGATATTTAACGGAGGGGACCAACCTATAATGGTGAAAACAAGATACTTTTTTATAATTGTAAAATGCTCATACAAATAATTTTGGTAAAATAATTGAACTTGACTAGAACTATGAAAATAAAATACCGTTTTAGCAAAAATTGAAAATTTAATGGACAGCTTATCTATTACATGAATTTTTGTTGCTTCTAATTATTGCAAGATACCAGTCCTAATCCTACCAAGAAGGGAAATAACTCATCTTAACTCATAATTACAATTTTGGAATAAAACTATGTCTTTAAAAGACATAATGTCCATATACACGAACAAAAAGAAGGGGAGGTAATTTCATAGTGCCTGGTGACAGACACTGATGAAATTGTTTTTATTTCCAAATTTCTTTATGTTCAGTTGTACTTTTGGGTATCTAAATACCAAGCATATCACAGGAAAATTCACAATACTACCAATTAACCATTTTTTCACAAAAGAAACTAATAACTTTGAAAAAATCACATAGCTATTCTATCACATCATTCACACAAAAATATTGTTCAACCCAAAAGAATTATCTTGTATGTAGAGCATCAAATTTGAAAAAAAATATACTTGTATGCAGAGCATCAAATTCCCAAAATAATTATTTGTATGGAGAGCATCAAATTTGAAAAAAAATATTTGTATGGAGAGTCTCAAATTCCCAAAAGAATAATCTTGTATGGAGAACCTCAAATTCCCAAAAGAATGATTTGTATGGAGAGCCTCAAATTTCCACAAGAACTATGTTGCATGGAGAGAATTAAATTCCCAAAAGAAAGATTTGTATGGAGCGCATCAAATTTAAATTAGAATAAATGTACAGTAATATGCATTTTCTGTTGGATGCTCTGTGTAATTATAGTTGTTTTGTGTATTGGGTCTATGAATTATGTATGATAAATGAAGGAATAAAAGTTTGTGTTTAGCATTATTGGCAAAATCATGTTCGCAACTGAAACCCCTTTTATATATCGTATATCTGTCATTATTCAATTTTTCTGATAAAAAAAAAGCTGCAAGACAATTCAAAAAAGGCAAAAAGTTATATCAGATCCATTTGGGTTGAACAAACAAACTCATAAATCAAGTATATATATAATTTTCATTGTAGTTTATACCCTGCATTGAAAATTCTGATTGCATGAACAATTTGTACAAATGTGTCAATAATAAATTGAAAAAAATGTATCACAAGAAATAGTAAAATAATGAATATTCTAATAAAAATATAATGTATTAAACTATGTTTATGGGAACTGGACTTAGTGAAAAAAAGTTATACATGTAGCACTAAATAGTGAAGAAAATTGTATAAAATTAGACCTCTATATGGTGTATAGAAATTACTGATGAAATACAATATTTGCATTTTACTACTGAATTTCAGAATATTCTTTTTGAAAGTGTAATTGACAACAAATTTTATAAAAAGACTTAGTAAGTAAATTGACTTCAAAGTAAAAAAGTATGCATTTTTTTCAATTATCATCTTGAGAATCGGCTGAATGTAAACGTCTTCTTAAAGTCAGGTGACCTTGTGACAGTTTATTTATCACAGTTTTGCTCTGATCTGAGTCTTCTATACGTTTATCACAATGTCCGTCTGCTCCTGAGGGACTAATGGAATTATGGGAAACACTGTCACTACTTCTAGAAGGCACTGGGGTATTAACTCGAGGAACAGAAAGGGAAGATTGATCTCCGCCTTCTTCACTCGACGGACATTCTACGACAGGAATGGAAAGAAACAATGGTGACAGTCGTGGTGGTTTTGGTGATCTAGGAATAGTCAATGATGAATTTGGTAACAATAATTTGTCTGGTGAATTTTTTGTAGAATTTGTTGATAAACATGACGAGGATGACAGGTGTGATGAATGCTCTGGAATTTCTATAGACAAGTGTGATGGTGGTAATGGTGAACGACACATTGGTATTGAGTGACATGGATTTAAATTGTTTGTTGGTGTGGAAACCAAATTCATTGGTGGATTTATTATTCGATCACTGTTTGCAGAAGTTGCTTCTGGTACAACTGTGGAACAAACTGAACTTTCATTAACAGCAGTACCCTCCCTTGTCCATGGAGGAGATACCTGCTCCTGTTCGTCCTCTGTCTCTGGAGGGGTACCAGTAATCAAACGCACCTCTTCATCACAGGCAGCTTCATCAGCTGACCAGTCAAACGAACCTGAATCTAATGTATTATCACGAGAATGAGGATGTTTTCTACATGGACTTTTCAATGGTGCAGACTCACCAGAATTGTCTGGAGACAAAGTTACATTTTTATCCGATTGCGAGACACTATTGTCCCTTGTCAATGAGCTAGCATTAGATGCATCAGATATATTTCTAATATAAATGCGTGAACGTCTTTCCCTTCCACCTCTTCGCTGAGCCAACATGTGCTTGTCTCTAATTTTAACTTTTTCTGCCCCACTAGATTGACTCCTGTGTAGTGGATTGTGTTTGGCAGCACTCCGACAACTAATGTTAGACATTTTACACTTACAAATTTCACAGCCTTTGTGGCCACCATCTTTGTTTTGTACAAGCAATGACGGATGAGACTGAGAAACTGTTCCAATTTTCTTTTTCGTCTCTGATAATTCATATAAATTCAATAAAATACATTTATCCACAGCAGGTGGACTTTCGCTAACTACTTTTTGGCGGACAAGTCTCCGACGATGTCTCTGTGATGGGGCAGTAGACTTTTTTAATTCGTCTGCTATTTTTGGAATGACGTTTTCACTACTATTATCAATGTTTGTCTCAGTATAACTTGATGAATCGGAATAATATGATGGGGTTAATGGGACCTCTAAACTTGATCCAGAGGCATCGAGACTCATATCTAGATTACTGTTATAGCTGGATACCATTATGTCTATTGGTACCAACAAAGTACCTGTAATAAGTTTCGATCAATTAGTACAATGTATCAATTTATCAGACATAAATATTCCAATGAAGATTTAAAAATTGTTTGATTTAAGATTTTGAAATATCTAATTCAATTTCTGAAAAAAAATCCCTTGAATCAATTCATGAAGATTAGTGTTAACCCTTTTCAAGCTTTACATTAGAAAATGGTGCTTTGAATATGATTCTGTTTGTCTAGAACAGATTAACAACACATTTTCATCTCGTTTGGGCATAAGAAATGCTATTTGATATCAAACAATCTAATTCTTGGTTATGATTTGCATGCTGATTTGAAAATAAAACTGGCATTAGTATTAAACAGTTGTCAATAATCATATAATGAGATTATGAGAGGGTACTTTTTTGTGGTGTCTTGTGTACTATTTTTTGTGTTTTTTTTTCACCATGACAATGCAAGCTTATTTTCGATCTATGAGTTTGAATGACCCTCTTGTGTCTTTAGCCTCTCTTTTATACTAATTTATATAAAAGTCTGAAATTTGACTTACTTCTAACAGAACGGTCAGATAACTGTTCGTTGCTTGGTGGACAAAATGTAAAGCTTGGTGGCAGTGAGAACTGTTTTGAGATGGGAGTTCTCAGACGACGGATATATCCTGGTATGGGCGTTGGAATCTTTACTGATTTCTGAAATGATGCATCAAATTGACAGTTTTATTAAATGCACAACATTAAGTGTTGTTATTCTGCAGTTTACATGTTGTATTGTACTATTATATTATTTATTTTTGCATTTGTCAGTGCTTAGTGTTTTGTTTGTACTGTATGTCACCTAGTGTTGTCATTTTATTTTTAGCAATTCCACAAATAAGCAGGAGGGTTGGCTAGCCATAACACCAGGTTCAACCAACCATTTTTGCAAAAAATGTCCTGTACCTAGTCAGAAATAAGTTAGTTATTTTCAAATAGTTCGTTTTAATGTATGTTGGCATTAGGGCCTTTTTTGGCAGTTCAGTTGTTTTCCTCTCTTAGCTGACGTGCTTTCCTCAGTTTTAGTTTGTGACTCGGTTTGTTTTTATCTAAACAATTTATGACTATTGAATGTTGCTTTTGTTTTACCCTAAACATTGAGGAACATTCACATCTCAAATCACATATTCTACAACAAATAATGTTCATCATCTTGAAGTTTAGATTATTAACTGGAAAATATCTACAATAAAACAGTTTCAGATTTCGTTTTTATGATGCTCTTTTGTTATAATGTTTTGTTTCTAATTGTAGTTTTAATTTCATTTACAGAAAATTATTCAATGACCATTCTCTGATTATATAATACTGATTTTACTTCTCAATTCTGAAAACAGCCTTAATATCATATCTATTTGTGAGTTTTGTTTAAAACACCCCAGTGCAGAAATGCTACAATGGGCCAACATAGATACAGAGCTTATTATATATGGCAATAAAATAATCGTGCTACTTGAAAACTTAAATTATATTAGTACTTTTAAAGTATTTAAAGAATACCTGGTCAGTAGATTTTTCAGACAATTTGGAATCGTCCTTTTGTTCACCCCCTTCCTCAGCATCATTGTTTTCACCATCCCCAACCTCAGCTCCGTCGTCTGCCATCACCCTGTGAGATTCCTGAAAATATATCATGTTTGTTTTATATAAATTGTTTGCACTGGTTAATTATTATGACCTTGATATCAAAGAAGGTAATTTTTTCACAAAATCATGCAAATCATTGCCACAAAATTTTCAGAAAAAAACCCACATCAGTAGAACTGAATAGGCTGTTTGGTCTAAATTGAAAAAAAACATATATTTTTTTAACTTTGTTAACCAGAATGAAGACATCTGCTTATGGAACAAAATAAAGAATAAAGACTGTTAAAATTTCACATGGTATGGTATGACCACATAAACCTTGGTGCAATATATCAAGAAGTTGTTACAAGTAGATGCTAAGAAAATGGTTATGAAAATATCACATATGTACATGATGTTTTTATGATGTAAAATATTGTCAAACAGGAAGTTAAACATCAAAGGAACTTAAAATGTGCCATATTATATGACATAATGAGATGAAGCTTGTTGCCATATATCAATAAAATGCTTTGCTGAGCACAGCTAGATACGGCCCCAAAGGTCTTAAGCTGAAAAGTTGGGGAAAGTTTGGACACAATATTCAAGCTTGTTACCGTCTAGGCATAATACAGATAACAAGGATGACCACACCAACAATTTTTGCCGTCATATAAAAGGCTTACAATTGCAAATGCTGAATTAATTGAGGCCGAAAAGTTTTACAGACACACGTATCAGTGAAATTCTTTAAAAATAATATGTACATAACAATTATTGATATAGCTTTTATCTTATCATTTAGCTATAAATTTCTTCAATTTAACAAAGTAATAAATATACACCCAGAAGAAATTATAGGTCATTAAGATAAGACTTCATCAACCTAGCAATGAAATGCATTTTTATGAACCAAAATTATATGTTGTTATTTCAAATATTTATAGTACTGCCTCACAAAATTATATTAAGAGGTCAATATGACAATCACAAGATGGGATGTAAGCACATGCATTTTATCTGCCTTTTACAGCACAACAATCTATAAGCTACTATTAGACAAATTATAAAAACACTACCAAAATTCTACATTGTCCCATTAATATCCAATACATTAAATATAAAAAAATAAATAATAATATAAAATAATCAAGGAGACTTATCATTGATTTAGTATGACTGCCAAGGAGGCAACATATATCAACCAACGTTCAAATGAAGTGGATATAAGAAATTATAGCCAATGGTAAGAGAAAACCCAATACTGTAGTCAGTTATAACATGATATTAATGAACAATTTCACTGTGACCTTGACATCAACTCCTAATAACGAGTTTGATATAGTACAAAGTGACCTTAATTTCTGACCTATGACCTTCATATAAATATTTGGTTAATTTTCTGCTGATTAGATTCATTTAGTTTGGGAAAGATAAAATGCATATGTATGTAAGTCTATTCCTTACAAAGTTTAATATTTGTTTTCTATGCTACTGCAAAAAATAATAACAGCAGTTTTAAAACAAATCTAATCTGCATGTTACTACCAAACCAAGGGGGGAACAACCTCACCTGTAGTTTAAGTTCAAGCACATCTGGGATAACAGTTTTGTTAAGTTGACGTTGATATTCTTCTTCAAGCTCCTCATCCATTTCTTTGTATTTGTAAGTTTCCTGACATAATTAGTAAAATGGTGCACTACATGTGTTAGTATAAAATAAAATGGCAAAAAACAAAGTCAAATTGTCCATTTCAACAAAAAGTCATGTCATTTTTTTGTATAATTAAGAGTCAAACTAGAAAAGATGTTTATAACTTCCTAGAAATCTTTGTGAAATCTGGTGACATTTTTTGTGTGAAAAGAACAATTGACTTTTATGAAAATTTATAATTTTTTTATTTTTTTTTAAGGGGAGATAATTACACAAAATGGAGGTTTGATACAGTAAACAAAACATTGTCACAATTGTGAGCTTGATTACTCTATTTCCTCTTCATTTCTATAAACTTTCTTATCCAACTAAAGATACCAATTATTTTCTTTGAATCAATTTCTGTTTCTGTTGTCAGGTACTAAAAGAAAGGTCAAAGGAGTAGGCCCTTTGCAAAATGGGCTACACATGTAGCAATTTTCCAATTTTTTAAATTTGAACTATTAAATTGGAAAGTACAATACTTTTGTTTTATAAATTTGGGATGTATTATTTTGACACTGCAATGCACATGCATCAGGTACTAGCATCATTAATTCATGCAAAAATCCTGAAATCTTCACACAAAAAAACCCTGCAAAGTGGCCTTATTAGGCTCACACTTAAGCAGTCAATGTGAAATTTACTGTATCTTACCCCATGCTAACTCTTATTTAATACCAAAATATAAAATACTAAGTTTGTGAAAATTAAACTACTTCTTGTCAATATTGTATTTTTTATCAAATTAACATAGACAATTTAGTGCAAAACATATCATCATTCAATGTGCTGTGTGTGTACAGTGTTAAAAATACACTAGAAATCCTCTCTCCCCCCTTTTTTTTGAAAACCTTTTAATTTACCCTCTCTCCTTTTTTTAAAACCTGTAAATTTTTTAAATACATTTTGTTAAATATTTTTTTATTTTTAGCTGAAATAATACTTAGAGATAGAATTATACATTAATAAAGTCAAATAACTGTTAACGATCTTAAAAAACTAACAATAACTAAACTGTTAGAAATGTTTTGTTAATCATCTACATTTAAAACATTTAGGTGTTAAAAAATGGTGATTGTGTTAAAATACAAATTACAAAGGAAAAAAACAGAATGAAAAAAAAATCAATAAAAATGTGATCTTACCTCTAGGTGTTTCATCAGCACAGCAACAACAACATTAACCAACACAAACTGGGCCATTAATACAAAGATTACAAAGAATACGGGAGCAATGACAGAGTTCACACAACAGTTCGTCAGACAATCACTGGACGAGTCACAGTCCTCTCGTAATGTATCCTGCAATAAAAAAATATTGTTTAAACTGGTTTACAACTCATTATCATATCAAATTTTTCTTAATATTGATGCTGAGAAATATCTGAAGAAAAATTACATACAAACAGGAAGTAACAGCCTCATAGATCTTAAATAAAGGGACTTGGTACACATCATTTTAAAGTAATATACAAAATTTCAAAGCATACCATGATAGAGTAGATTGATTGGTGATGACTTTACGCTACATCAGCTAAAAAAGGCTTTATTGCGGTGAACCATGATAAAGAGGGGATTAAAAGCATCAAATTTTGTTTTTCTATTTGAAGTTTACAAAAAGCTCTGTTTTGCAAGAGATCTGACATTTACACTTAAGTGTTTCTGTCAAAAAATAAGTGAAATACCTACTTTTATCTTTTTATTTATTGTTTCTTTGACTTTTTTTTCATTATTATTTTCCACTTTTTGTTTACTTAATTTTTTTTCTCGATTTTAGGGGATAAAATAGGTGTGTACTTTACATAACTGCGTACTATACATGACCGAATACGGTAGTCATTTAAAATACCTGACATCATCGAACACAATGTTTATATTTAACTTTCATATACCATTCACTTTATTGTTTATATACCTTCATGATTCCGTTCCAATTGTCCCCTGTGGCTACTCTAAAGAGGGTAAGGAATGCCATACCAAAGTCTTTGAAGTGAGCATGCGATCCTAAGCCTTCACATGGATGCTCCTCAGAACACTCTGTTAATATGACAACAATCTTCACTCATAAATATATGAATAAATATGTTTTTCTTGAATTTGTCTAAATACTGTGTAAAATTGTTCACTTGTAATTTGATTCTACATAATTTTTTTTAGAAATGTCATTCGCAATGTCACTGACTTTATTAATATGTGGTTGGGATCCCACTAACATGCTTAACCAAGCCATACTCTGTATGTTTGTGCTTGTCCCAAGTCCTGAGCATGAACTCAGTTGTTGTTGTTTGTCAATGTGTTACATACATTTGTTTTTACATTCTTTTTTTGTGTACACAAATTAGGCCGATAGTTTTCTTGTTTGAATTGTTTTACATTTGTTATTTCAGGGCCTTTTATAGCTGACTATGCGGTATGGGTTTTGCTAATTGTTGAAGCCTGTACAGTGACTGATAGTTGATAACTTCTGTGTCATTTGGTCTCTTGTGAAGAGTTGTCTCATTAGCAATCATACAACGTCTTCTGTTTTATACTTAGTCTTGAGTTTTATGTGTTGTGTTTCGTATACTATTGTTTGTCTGTTTGTCTTTTTCTTTTAGTATTGGCTTTTTCAGTTTATTTTTTATATGTAAGTTTTAATGACCCTTTGGTATTATTTAACCTTTAGGTCATTTTTACCAAAAATTACAATTCTACTTTGTGAAATTAAATATAAGCAACAGCATTAACCCAAAAAGATATTTTTCTCACACCTATGGCATTTATACTTTTGTTTACAAAATCTTGTGGTAAAATATCTTTTTCTCCTATGTGAATAAGTTCTGAAAATGACGGGTTATTCAGCGTTCTATTTCTAAATGCATATATTTTGACAGCTGAAAATCAAGTATGTATGTCATATTGAAAAAAAGATTAATTGATATTTAACAAACTAATATTTTTTAGAACAAGTAAAGAACCTAAATTAACCGATTTAAAATACTCCAAAAATGTGTCATTCCCATACATGCTCGAGTTTACATAACTTACCAAGTCTGCCAAACAGTTCAACGCCTAAAGCAGCAAATATAAAGAACAACAGGAAGAACAAGAGGCCCAAGTTTCCCACCTGTGGAAGGGCCTGTATCACAGTGTCTAACAATGCTCGGATACCTTTCGCCATCTTCAGTAACTTCAAAACTACAAAACAAAGCAAAGACATTATGATGCAAACAAATATTTCTAAATTCAACTTTATCAGGGCATAACACTTTCAAAATAATGCGTTAATAGGTTAAAACAGAGTTATTCAAGAATCAGATGTTCAGTAGATGTTGTTTGTTGATGTGGTTCATAAGTTCATCTATTTTTTTATATAGATCAGACTGTCGGTTTTACACTGGTCAATTTTGGGGCCCTTTATGGCTTGCTGTTTTGTGTGAGACAAAGCTTGGTGTTGAAGTCCGTACTTTGACCTATAAGTGTTAATTCTAAATACATTACGACTTGGATATGGAGTTGGCACTCATACCACATCTTCTTATATATACGTATCATAACTGTAAATTCAGAAATTATTGCGATGTTTTAATTATTGCAAAAAGTGGGACAGGGTCATAATCGCAAAAGTTAAACTCGCATTTTGAAATATTGAATTAAACAGGATTTTTCTCAATATCGCAAATACAAATGTATCAAAATTGCATTTTAGTCTAAAATGACAAAATTGCAATAATTAAATCACGCCATAATATCTGAATTAACAGTATTTCATTTTATTTATTCTCTGCTGGTTTCATTGAAAATCATACCACATCTTCTTATTTTGATATTTTACAATTTCTTATAATTACTTGAGTATAAATACAAACCTCTAGCTATTCTAAGCACTCTCATGACCCTAATGATGGTAGGATTGATGGGAATGACATTGGTTTTCATTTCCTCCAGAATTATTCCGACAACTGATAAAATGACAATGAGGACATCTAACTGGTTCCATCTGCAAAATTATCAAAGGAAACCAGATCAGTTTCATTACAATAGATAAGTTATAACAGTGAAACAAAGTGAATCATGTACCAGAAAAAAGTGGGTCATTAGCTCATTACGATTATGAGTGATGTGCTTGAATTCTCAAATGTTTTCTTTTAATTATCTTGAATTAAAAAATAAGATCATATAACACTTTTTAAAATTTAATTACTGATATTAACTTACTACTTTACAACCTTTCATTCAAAAAAAAATTTATGGCTGTTATTATCCACATGTACTATTCATTTAGATCCTAGTTGCTTAATATTTTCATCTTATTGCAACTTGTAAGAGTTTTATTTCATTCATTCTGGTTCAGTGTTCTACATGATCGTTGGTCTCATTTGCCTTCCTTTAGAAAAAAGCCTGTCCCAAGTCAGGAGCCTGTAACTCAGTGGTTGTCGTTTGTTTATGTCTTACATATTTGTTTTTCTTTCACTTTTTTTACATAAATAAGGCCGTCAGTTTTCTCGTTTGAATTGTTTTACATTGTCTTAATAGGGCCTTTTATAGCTGACTATGCGGTATGGGCTTTGCTCATTGTTGAAGGCCGTACGGTGACCTATAGTTGTTAATGTTTGTGTCATTTTGGTCTTTTGTGGATAGTTGTCTCATTGGCAATCATACCACATCTTCTTTTTTATATTGTCATGTAACTTAGAAAATTGAAATTTGTCATTAAGGCGTTATGATGTGTAAACGAGAATATAATAATCTTTTTAAAATCATGGATTTTTTTTAAAATGACTATAGGTATCTAAAGTACAATTATCTCTATTTGTTTTCTTTATTTATCCAAATTGATTGGTTTATCGTTTTACTTCTTGTTTCATTTAATAATACCATAATTGAAATTCAACCAGTCAATATGTTTGGCATAAAGCAAGGCATCATGGGAACAAAACAATATAAAAAGTTATGTGTTTAAAGTTTCAAGTATGCACTTAATTTGAAATCAAAGATTATCTTAATGTAAATGATATAGTTTATTTTGCCTTTTTTATATGCTAGATATGTTGAAATCTAGAGAATTCAAGATTGCAGTTAGTTTTGAGTACAATCTTAAAGGTAAGACGTATATAAGTTTAGAGAAAGTTGGGAGTTTTTTATATTTGGTATAGATTACTATCATAGGTGGGACATAAAAAGGTTAAGAAATAAGAATTTGTTACATGAAGATGTCCAAGAACATTACGATAATTATATTGATTTTGTAGAAATTGGCACAAATGCAATGCTACCCGATGGAGAGCCAATCATATAAAACCACACTCACACTAATTTCCACATTCTAGATATATTTTCAGAATTAAGGTTTTAAAGTGTAACGCAAAATACATCAAACATATTTTATTTGCCAGCAATAACTTCACAAAGTATATTAAATCTGTACAAAATCTAGAAATAGTGCAGTTAGTTTTAAATTAGTTAAAAAGATGTCTGACTGTGCAATTATGTTTAGTACATAATAATATGTGTGGGAATAATTCATAGATAAATTGAAGTTCAATTCGAAAAACATGCAACAAATATTAAAAAATTGAAGATTTTTACCAAATATGGTAATTTGCAGGAGAAATGTCATTTCATAGTTTCTTTCGAAATTTATATATATAAATTAATTATATACATTTGTACTGTTGAAATCTGACACATACAAATTAAATCACATATTTCTTTGCTGTATCCAGCCAAGTAAATCAAATAGTGACAAATTCTATTTTAAATTTAAATGTTATATTAATTTGGATAACTCTTTTATGATGTAGTTTTTTTCCCGAAATTTTAACGTGTGAAAAATACTGAGCTATAACAAGAAATTTTCAAATTTACAAAATCAATTTTAGTTTTGCTGCAAATTTTTTTCTGTAGAATTTTGATGTTGTTTATATATATACATATTTTGAGAGGAAAATGACAATTGGAAACAGCCCTTTATATTTAGATTGAAAAAAGTTTGTGAAGAGTACGGGAAATACACAGCAAAAAAACAACATGCTATTTACACAGGTAGAAAAATAGGGTTTTATGTATTGTGTAAAAACTGTCAAAAGTATTAAGGATATTACACCATTCTTTCACATAATAAACACATATTAAGCTTTTTTTTCTCAATTCATATCCTTTCTAAATATTGTTTACTGGTATATTCATTTAACACCATACTAGAAAATATGTCATGTCTGTCGACAGGAAAATGACAGATTTGCAAACGAAAACCAAAAACATGAAGTAGATCAGATACACACGAATATATATGTGAAAGAAAAGTGTGTAAATTTGTAAAACAGGGATTAAAGAGCTTGAGTAAAACTGACACAAAGTTTTACCTGCTGTTAATATGAAAAAGACAAAAACAATAGGTTTACTTAAACAAATAAGGGAGACAACTTTCACTTTACACAATAATCAAGGGAGACAACTTTAATTTATACAAGTCAAGGGGAATAACTTTACTTAATAATATAGTTAATGAGAATGATTTCATTTAAATGCAAAAGAAAAAGTTGGAAAAAAAAAACATATTTAAAGGTAATGATTTTCATGTTAAGGGGACATGATGCGAGAAATTCAATTTTTGAAACTTATAAAGGAAAAAAGTGCCACAATGTTCATTGGGAAATACATAATACAAAATTTATATATACACAGTTAAGTATCCCATGTCTATTTTAATCTTAAATTGAAATTGATTATCTTAAATTTGAAGCGTCTCCTTCAGGTAAGTTTCAGTTTTAGAATGAAATGAAAAGCAGAAAATTGAAGCAAATAATTTCATTTTTTTTAGTTGTTGTTGGAAAGAACCTCATAATACTCAAAACTTCTACAAAACAAAACAAAATTTTGAGATTAGAAACACTAAAAATCAACAACCTCATGTTAATGTTTTGGTAATTTTTATTCGGTAACAAAATTTTTCTCAATGCATCAAACTAATTCAACATGCATTGTTAATATTTTGTAGTATCTTATACACAATTATCATATATAATGCCGGAGATATTTTTTTTCTCATGATGACCTACATGCATTATTTCAACTTTCCTGAATACCAAATCCCGAATTTTCTCCTGACGTTTCTCTTACCTGTCTTTGATATATCTTAGAAATCCAAGGGCGATAATCTTCATAGTGGCCTCAATAATGAACACACATGTGAAGAAGTAATTAAAAATCTTCAGCGCAAATTCTAATTCCTGAAAAGTTAAAAAGTAAATGAATACAGTGTCAAATAAAATGTGTTAACTGAAATCTATTAATGCTCTTTTTCTACCTTAATGATATATAACATTGTTTCTTAAAGTTGTATAAGCTAGCTTAATGATTTTTTTGTCACTTCAAGATCACTATTTATATTTTTTTGTCAAGTGCAAAATTTTCTGCATGGTGCATTTCATTCCTTTTCCACCCTTATATCAACAATAGATGGATAGTTGAAATCTTTCAAAACAAGTTCCTTACAACTATACATGTCCCCCTGGAAGGAAACTTAATTGTCCTCTGTTTCTATATCAACCTCAAACTATTCATTTGTCTCTCTCTTCATTTTAGAGTTTGTATTTTATCTATAACTCTTCTTCTTAGTATACACAAGAAATTAACAAGAACGAGTCTCTAGGACACGGTGCCCCACTCCCACTATCATTTTCTATGTTCATTGGACAGTGAAATTTGTGTCAAAACTCTAATTTGGCATTACAATTAGAAAGATCATATCATAGGGAACATGTGTACTAAGGTTTAAGTTGATTGGACTTCAACTTCATCATAAACTACCTTGACCAAAAACTTTAACCTGAAGCCTGACAGATGGACGGACAAACAGAAACACAGAAATACACCAAAACATAAATGGTACATAAATATATTCTGGACACAAAATTTCTGCTTTAGATTGTACTGCTTTCATTTCACAAATGGCTGCTAAACCTGTTATACAACATTCAACAAGTTAACTCAACTTACTGGTGGCATCATGTAGTATTCCATCGCCATGGTGATGACATTTGACCCTATGACCCCTGCTATGGCAAGGTCAAAGTATTTACTGTTGACAACTTGATGAATAACCAGACGACAAGGGGAATAATTTGACCAGTATGCTGGACGGTTCAGTTCTTAATTGAAAAAATAAAAAGTAATTATTATTAAGTTACAGAATATCTAAATCACTCAAAACAAAGATATTAAATCATCCCTCAAATATTTGCATTTTTTATATCCTTTAGATTTTATGAATTTTTACTTTAGCTTGAATTGATTTTTTATAATATTTATCAAAGATTTCTTTAACATTCAACAAATATGCCTTGATTAACGATTAAGAAAAGATAAGAACTTGTTTTTTAATTTTTTTCAGAAAAAAATGCTCAATTATACAATGTAATAATGTTTTATTTTCATTAATGATTAAGTAATCACAAAAATATTTTTAAGATCACATGAATGATTCAGAAAAAAGAATAGCATGGAATCATGAATAAATGTAAATGTCCATGAAAAGGTGACATGACATGAATAAAGATTACAAGACAATCACCTACCTGTAAGACAAATAAAGGGACATAACAAACATTACAACATAACACTGAGTCTGGCACAATAATGCACACATATATCAATAATATTTACTATTGTACATCAAGTGCAGTACTAGTCTATATTGTGAACATTCAACATCATTCCAATCAAATTAAAAATTTAAAATGAAACTTTTGACTGGCATTATACCAAAAATATTACTATTCAAATAATGACCTTAATAATAATTAGATAAACTGTTATCACAGAGATGTCTCGCCTTTTTGTTATTTTGATTATGCACATGCAAAATTTTTATTTCAAATTATTATATCATTAAATTGATAAAGTCACTAAATTATTTTTTTTTTTATATTTTTTTTTATCTACAACATAAGGTCATGCATTAAAGGCATTTGTGTATTTTTTTGGAAAAACAATCTAAAAATTATAATATCTGAATTTTAAACATATATTTGATTTTTTTTTTAAACCTATATTTTCAAAAATTCTGATACTGAAAAAATAATTCGTGCAAACAACAAATTTCTTGTTAAGATACATTCAAGTGAGTTATTTATTGAAATTTCTTACATATAAGTCTTGAAGCCCTTCCTTTGCAATCCAATAAATGTAGCATCACTAGAGAGAGACTTCAGCCAACTAGATATTGACTACATATATCAAAATGATATTATAAAGAAAACACTTAGTAGTTTTCCCTCAACTTTATTATTTTTTTCAAAAGCAGACTACTGCTATGAAATGCAATCTGTTTTCAAGCAAGGTAAAGCTATGATAAGACCATACTTTTCATTTTCTAAAAGCAATAATTTCTTTGAACTAATTGATGTATAACAAAAATTTCACAAGCCAATTTCCAAAAATATCCCAATTTTTTTCAGCTACTTTTTTACAACAAAAGCCACTATTTTGTTAACAATTGTTTTCTGATGCAATCATCAATTCCTATGAGATTGATAGAAAAACCTTTGAAATATGTATCAGGTATTGAAGTCAAAATGGCGTAAGTAAAGCAACTATATCAGATCTCTACCTCAGTCATTTTTTAAACATTTTTCAATTTCATAAAAAGCTCATGTAAAAATCTTGACATAAGAAACATTTGTTAACAGTTTTAAGTCTTCTGTTGTCAAGCATTAGCCCTTTCTCACAATAAAGCATGTATAAGCATTGGGTAGCTCCATCACATGATCAAGAAAAAAGTATTTTTTTTGTTATAAACAAAACTGTTCATGCATAAAATGATATGTAAAGATCTGATGCTGTTTGAAGTTTGAGAAATGGCTACATTCCTTAAATGGTATGAAAGAAAATATTCAAAATTTTTAAACAAAAAGTTGTCCTTCAATGTTTAAAAAAAAATGCAAGTAAAAAATGTCTTCCTATTTACAAAGTAAATTGGCTAGTCAAAAAGTAAACAGTTAGCCATTTAAAATTTACCAAAAAAAATAAATCCAAACTGCTCCGCATTAGCTAACTTTTGAATTTGAAGGGTAAAATGCACCAACTGAAACCTCCTTCTTCTAAAATATGAAAAAATTGTATGCTGTATATTTTGACAACAGATTGATTTAATTAATACATGTACACAAATAGGAAGAAATTAATTGAATACCTACACATAATATTTTTACTGATAAAAGACAGGGGTTAGGACCTTAATCGGGACTCATGGATCTGGTGTTTTTAAGCTTAGGATTTCAGGATTGACCCTTTTTGGATCTGGGAATCCTTTTTTACGAATTTCAGGAAGTCGGGATTTAATTTTATTTAAATTAAGGACCTTGGGATTAGGACTCCTCCTATCCCCCCCATAAAAGGGTTCACATTAAAAATCTTATTAATACATCTTATGATATTCTGAGTTTTGCATCAAGGAACCTTTAGGTTGTAAAGAAGAAAACTTCTCAAAATAAACACTTACAGTTTTTTCAGACAAATTAAAAAACAATAAAAAAAAAAATTAAAAAAATTTCAGGGGGAGATAAATCTAATCTTATTTTATTTATCAACTCTTATTCAGAGGTATTGGGGTGAGTGTAACTAGAGGCTCTAAAGAGCCTGTGTCGCTCACCTTGGTTTTTGTGAATATTAAACAAAGGATGTAGATGGATTCATGACAAAATTGTGTTTTGGTGATGGTGATGTGTTTGTTCATCTTACTTTACTGAACATTCTAACTGCTTACAATTATCTCTATCTATAATTAACTTGGCCTAGTAGTTTCAGAGAAGATTTTTGTAAATGATTACTAAGATTAACGAAAAAATGGTTAAAACTTGACTATAAAGGGCAATAACTCTTAAAGTGGTCAACTGACAATTTCGGTCATGTTGACTTATTTATAGATCTTACTTTGCCAACATTTATTGTATTTTAAAGTTTATCTCTATCTATAATAATATTCAAGATAATAACCGAAAACAGCAAAATTTCCTTAAAATTACCATTTCAGGGGCAGCAACCCAACAACAGGTTGTCTGATTCATCTGAAAATTTCAGGGCAGATATATTTTTACTTAATAAACAATTTTACTTCATGTCACATTTGCTTTAAATGCTTAGGTTTTTGAGTTATAAGCCAAAAACTGAATTTTACCCTTATGTTCTACTTTTAGCCATGGCCATCTTGGTTGGTTGGCGGGGTCACGCCACACAATTTCTAAACAAGATACCCCAATGATGATTATGGCCAAGTTTGGATTAATTTGGCCCAGCAGTTTCAGAGGAGAAGATTTTTGTAAAAGATAACTAAGATCTACAAAAAATGGTTAAAAATTGACTATAAAGGGCAATAACTCCTAAAGGGGTCATTTGACCATTTCTGTCATGTTAACTTATTTGTAAATCTTACTTTGCTGAACATTATTGCTGTTTACAGTTTATCTCTATCTATAATAATATTCAAGATAATAACCAAAAACAGCAAAATTTCCTTAAAATTACCAATTTAGGGGCAGCAACCCAACAACTGGTTGTCTGATTCATCTGAAAATTTCAGGGCAGATAGATCTTGACCTGATGAACATTTATACCCCACGTCAGATTTGCTCTAAATGCTTTGGTTTTTGAGTTATAAGCCAAAATCTGCATTTTACCCCTATGTTCTATTTTTAGCCGTGGCGGCCATCTAGGTTGGTTGGCGGGGTCACGCCACACAATTTCTAAACTAGATACCCCAATGATGATTATGGCCAAGTTTGGATTAATTTGGCCCAGCAGTTTCAGAGGAGAAGATTTTTGTAAAAGATAACTAAGATCTACAAAAAATGGTTAAAAATTGACTATAAAGGGCAATAACTCCTAAAGGGGTCATTTGACCATTTCTGTCATGTTAACTTATTTGTAAATCTTACTTTGCTGAACATTATTGCTGTTTACAGTTTATCTCTATCTATAATAATATTCAAGATAATAACCAAAAACAGCAAAATTTCCTTAAAATTACCAATTTAGGGGCAGCAACCCAACAACTGGTTGTCTGATTCATCTGAAAATTTCAGGGCAGATAGATCTTGACCTGATGAACATTTATACCCCTGTCAGATTTGCTCTAAATGCTTTGGTTTTTGAGTTATAAGCCAAAATCTGCATTTTACCCCTATGTTCTATTTTTAGCCGTGGCGGCCATCTAGGTTGGTTGGCGGGGTCACGCCACACAATTTCTAAACTAGATACCCCAATGATGATTATGGCCAAGTTTGGATTAATTTGGCCCAGCAGTTTCAGAGGAGAAGATTTTTGTAAAAGTTAACGACGCCGGACGCCAAGTGATGAGAAAAGCTCACTTGGCCCTTCGGGCCAGGTGAGCTAAAAAATGGAATCATTTCTCGAACTATATGTGCATGACAGATGACAGAAATAATAAAGCCAGACTCAGGTACAAACCAAAATCCCCAAAGGGTTCCTCACTCTTTCTCTTTTGTTCCATTTTCTGTGATCTTTTCTTCTGTCGTCTTTCTCTCTCTTCTTTTTCTTGGTCTTCTCGACACTTGTGAAAGTTTTCCACTACAACTCCTACGAACATGTTCAGCACAAAAAAGCCGACCAGCAGCAAGAATGAGATGAAATATATCAGACGCCATTCGTTGTAATTTTCTTTGGGCTGTTAAAATCCAAAAGAAAAAGTCATTAGTTTTTTAAATTCACTTGTTTATCTTATGTTTTTTTTAAATGTTGTAAAATGTAAATATCTTTGCTTATCTGTTGGTCTTTTTATTTTTTAGCCATGGCATTGTCAATTTATTTTCAATTTGTAAGTTTGAATGTCCCTTTGATATCTTTCAACCCTCTTTATAAAAAAAATCAATTTAATCTAAACATTTAAAGTGATGAAATATGCACTAATTAGGACCCAGAACACTGATGTAACTTTATGTGAAAAAGATATTATTCTAGAAATGGTATGAAATAGGCTATATAAATTCAGGATATTTCAAACATTGAAACAGAAATGTTCTCTTATGAAGTCAAAATTTTACAGAAACATCTGTGATGGTGGAAAATACATATTGTGACAAGTTATATAAACTGACCTGCATGTCCACTCCCACAGCATCCAGACCAGTATACATAATGCTGACCCATCCGTCCTTAGAGGCTAACACAAACAATGCCATCAGGGCCTGCAATATAGCATAACAACCAATTCATAATACATTGTAGCATATTCAAATTGATTTTTTTAAACACCTAAAATAAGATTTAAATAGATTTTTTTCCTACATTTGTAAGAATAAACTTTTACCATTTCAAAACATTTTTACCTTAAAATGCATAAAATATCCATTTAACCATGTGTAAAATGAACTTCTTTAAAACTCAAGACTTTTACAAAATAAGGCAAAATTAGCTTTTCGCAAGTCAATCATTTTGTCTGAGGACAGTTTTCTGCCTTTGAATTTTCGTTGTCCTCAAATATAGTTCCTGATACGGACAGGGTATAACTTGCAAATTTGTTTAATAACTCTCCTAATTTATTTCTTGAAGTATTTTAAAAGAAGGGAGATGAGATTATATGTTCCAAATATTTCAGTGGTACATAATTTTTAGGTGAAAAACTGATAGTCCAGTTAAAATAGATAAAAAAAAAATTATACTCAAAGCTGTCAAACTGAGTTATAGGTCCCCTTGACATAGAATTGTAAATAGTTTGAGTTAGAGCTGGTAGCGTGACTTTTTTACAATTTTGATATTTATTTCTCCTAAAGGTAGTACACTTTACTGTAAAATTTCTTTGATATAGAGCAGGTCTAACTTTTTTAATCTGAATTTATTGTGTAAAAAAATGCACTAAAAAATAATTGTGTTCTCCAGCAATGCTATTGGTCTGTCTTAATACCAGAGTTTGGTTTCTTATCAACATAAACTTACTTGGCCCAAATCATCAAAGTTATATTTTTGGTTAACCCATTTGTTGTGAAGATCCAATAAACATTCTGTTTTATTAACAACATGTCTCACATTTGGTCCTTTACAATAGTAAAAACTTCCCTTGAAGAGCTGGAAACAGAAAGTAATATTATATATAATATCAAATCCAGTGAGTTATGATGTCACTTTTAGAAATATGCTAATTCAGTACCTATATCTTTCAATGGATTTGTCAAAATGACATTTTACAAAATCATCAAATATATATTTATACAAAAACAAGAAAGATTTTTAGTGAGAAACACTGGGGGACCGGGATTTTTATGGAATAAACAGGGTGTTGGAAATCTCAATTTTTTTCTGCAAGAATGGACATATTTTGGGACCATGAAAATGTTTTTGGAAAAACACTTATTCAAATTTGTGGTTCACCCGCACCATGGAAATACACAAATGCACATTGTTATTAATTAAATGTTCAATTTTTTGTTGTTGTTATAAAACTGATTAACTGTTTAAAAGTTCTGTAATAGCTATGCTTTATGATTGTATGGTCTGCAAGAGAATATTTCTAGAGGACTTTAATTTTATAAATAAAGTCAGGTTAAACAACATCATTCTTACCTGAACGCCTAATATTCCAAAGATAATGAAAAATGTACAGCAGATGAGAACGATATTTCCAATGGGTCGTAATGAAGACAATAATGTTTGTACAACCAGTTTAAGACCTGGTGCCCTGCTAATTACCCTGAAATGGAGAAGACAATAAAGTTTGTACAACCAGTTTAAGACCTGGTGCCCTGCTAATTACCCTGAAATGGAAAAGACAATAAAGTTTGTACAACCAGTTTAAGACTTGGTGCCCTGCTAATTACCCTGAAATGGAAAAGACAATAAAGTTTGTACAACCAGTTTAAGACCTGGTGCCCTGCTAATTACCCTGAAATTGAGAAGTCACAAATTAAGAAGCAAAGCATCATCAAATATAATTATAATTTCAATCAGCTTACCTAAAACCTGTAAGAATCAAATTTCCCTTAGAGTATATTTGAAAAAAACGTTGTCTAAAGACAGTATCAGAATCACGAAACATGATTCATAATGGTTGTTTAAAACTTTCAAATTTTCAAGTAGAGAATTTTTGGAGTTACTGAGTTATGCATATTCTCATTGAAGATTTTAAATATTGGTAGTGTAGAATTTTTATAAAAATACCATTCATATAAATATGCTAATTTTACAGCAGCTTTATATTCATAGATGTCAAGAGTAGTCATTCTTCATAACCAATATTCTTGCTAATGGCCAATTCAAATCAAATAATATCAA
The DNA here is from genome assembly GCF_036588685.1 of Mytilus trossulus. Lineage (NCBI taxonomy): Eukaryota > Metazoa > Mollusca > Bivalvia > Mytilida > Mytilidae > Mytilus > Mytilus trossulus. Next base: position 45,899,341 of record NC_086379.1, read on the forward strand.
AAGTCATCTAATATAAGCTGGATGTTGAAATTAATATATATTGTTCAGGTAAAACAACTTGTACCTGTAATTTAAGTTAAAATTTCAAGCCTTAAGGTAACACGATACCGAATGACGTTACGCCACGAGTTATCGTTCCTGACGTTATCGAATAACGTTCACACATTTAAGCCAATGCATCAGTATTTGCAATCACAAAGTGATAAAATTAAAAAAAAATATTGGGTATTTATGTGACATTTTTAATGGTAACTTTTTCTGGATACTTGATGGAGCAAAGACTTATGGCCTGACCGATGAGGAAAATGTTAATAACTTTTTTTTATTATTGCTCATTGTTTTAAAATCTTTAAAAATGTATTACTTTACTTTTAAATATTCTGTTTCTTTAAAATTTAAGCATCTGAACGATTATCTACATATAATAGACTGAGTTTTATCACAAGTCTTTATTCTTGGTATATGTTTGCAATAAATACTTTTTCTTGATCATGATGAACCATGAAATTTTGTTTTGAAAGTAGAAATCTAATCTATAGAAACTTAGGATGATGTGTAAAAAAACACGGGGAATTGTTGGTACATCTATTAATTCTTGTTAAAATGGTCGTCTAAAACACCGCTCTGGAAAAATGGAAAAAGGAAATTTATCTGGATGACAATACGGATAGAATTAGTCGATAATGCACAATACAAGCAGACTTTGCAACTCATACAAAAATAGTTTGTTTGTATGGATTGTTAAGAAAGGGGTTTACTTGGTTATTTTGCCGAATATATATCTTTCTCTATGTCCCAGTATAAAAGGTCTCTGAAATTCATTATTCTGTACAGAGTAAATCCAATATCGTTCGGAATTATTTTGAAAATAAAGTGCTAGATTTGTAATGCTATAGACCAAGTCTACACAGGATATACAGCAACATCGGAATTAAGCCTGAAAAAGTTAACGTAGGCTGAGAGATACATGGGAACTTGATTTGGCAAAAATATAATGAAAAAAGCAGGTCCCGTTACAGTATGATTAAAGCCATCCCCAAGTTGCTACTTGCGCCAATAAACGCAAGTTGATAGTCGGGACTGGCTATAGTCAGACTGGTTTCGTTACAATTTTTTTTCTCTCCAAATTTACAATCAAACGACTGACTAATTATTATTCAAACGGAAAAAAGAGACTGAAATAGCTAGATCTTGAAATCCTTTAGATTTCATTTTCGTGTTAATTACGCTTGCATGGGTATTTGGTGGTTTTTTTTGTTTTTTTTTGTGATTTGAGGTGGAAATAATGTACATGTACAAGTTTGGAGACAACCCGATTGAAAGAGAATTAACATAGTTGCCTTTTTAGGCCCTGAGGGACATATTGCTCACATACTTAGGTAGCAACCATTTGATTTTCTTGGGGAGGGGGGGCTATGGATTTTTTTCTAAACAAACTTCTTTTATCGGCTTTGGCGAAAGACAATCTATTTTTTTGGCGACAAGTCGAAAACAATTTTTTTCTTTCAATTTTAGCATTACATATAGTTGCAGCTGAGGGTGAAACAAACATTATTTTTTTCTCAGGGTCAAACCCCCCCCCCCCCCCCCCTAATATGGCGTTCATTATCACTGATCTAGTAAATATTTGTTTAGGGGCCAGCTGAAGGACGCCTCCGGGTGCGGGAATTTCTCGCTACATTGAAGACCTGTTGGTGACCTTCTGCTGTTGGTTTTTTTATTTGGTCGGGTTGCTGTCTCTTTGACACATTCCCCATTTCCATTCTCAATTTTATATAAAAAAAATATCATATACATGTATGTATATTGTAATACTAGTATAAAATGTATTAGCATGAGTTTTAGAAACACGATGGAAAGCGAGACTCGCCGAGCTTTCCATTTGTTTCGTAGGGAGTGACAATGTATACTGCACATAATTTTATATTTTGTTTATATCCTACAATTTACACCCTAAGGCCTAGGGTGAATAGGGATAAAAATATGGTCACTTGGTCTTCTTCCGACCGGCATTAAAATGCTTCCAAAGTGAGGCGTCCATTTGGCTGTGAGGGATGTATTATTTATTGTAAACTGCGTCTTGAACATGCATAAAATATTTGCCACTGGACGTAAAGTTACCAGCAATCAATCCTACAATTCAAAATCGCCACTTGAAACTAATAGAGCACGCAACATCATATTGTTTCACCTGTGTAAATTCGACCGTCAATCCCACACTTGATAGTCTTTTTGCTTCATGTTTAAATTGTGCACCTTTTTTTTAAAGGTACGCATACCGTTTGGACTTTCTTATTTTTTTTTGTTCATGACAGGTTGCCTGATTAGGCATTTTGATAGATTATAAAGGCCCGCCCAGTACAGACTCCGGATAACATCTCCTGCATGTGGAATTTCAAGCTTGAGCTTTTATGTTTCGCAGTTTGTTTTACTTATAAAGAATGCATATATGATCTCAAGATTTGTTTTATAAAATAATTTTCACAAATGCCAGACTGTTGAACTAAAAGTGAAATTTTGCATACAGCTTGCAATGTTTGTCCGACTTGCATAGCAAGCAACTCGCACATTTACACCACGCAAAGTACACTATACAAATGTACGTAGCAAGTCAAGAATGAAAGTTTTGAATTTTTCTTTGAGTTTTTTTATTTTATTTATCATGCATGAACTATTTGCCACTGAACGTTTAACAACCATCCAAAACAGAGCAATTATATCACTGTCAATTGAATCGAATTTTTAAAGTACTATTTTTCTACATGGATGAAGCAATGACAACACCATTGTCATAAAAGATGGAGTTAAAAACTCAGTAATTCAAATGAATCACACGTAAAACATTTTATGTTATTTTCACTCGAATTTTACAAAAATATGAAGGTATTTAATATGCTCGTTAAGTGTAAAAATCAGACGAGATTAATGTTAAATTCATGTTAGTGACATTTCTATGTGTAGGACGAAATAAATTATATCAGTAGAATCTCATCACTAGGAAATTTACGGAAACCTGACAGGGGAAACGAAAATAAAATAAACACCCTTCAGATCCCAGACACATTTTGTGTTTTCCATTTCTCTGGAGAATAACGTTACATTCTGTATTCAATAACGTCACACGTTTTAGGTCAAATTCTAAGGGTATCAATCAATTTTGAAGCCATTTATTTCAAAAACAAGGATGGTGACATATGATTTTCTATACATGTATGAATTCAGTTTGTAATTCTGAATATTATGTTAGTTTTTTGTTGTTCTCCGTATATAAGAACATAGCCATCCATTGGAAAATCTAAAAAGGTTAGCCGAAAAACAGGCATTTCCCCTATATACCTAAGTAAATTTGTCGCCCAAATCGACGTTTTCCAATGAAAATACCAAGAAAACAAAAATGGTGACCCCCATTTTTTATTACATATTTCGATGTAACTCGGTGCAAAGAACGCGTATGCCAAAAAGTTTGGAAATCGGGAGATATGCCATTCGGTATCGTGTTACCTTAAACTGATTAAGAATTGATCACCTGAAAGAACAAGAATGTGTCCAAAGAACATGAATGCCCCACTGGCACTATCATTTTCCATGTTCTATGGACCGTGAAATTGGGGTAAAAAGTCTAATTTGGCTTTAAAATTAGAAATATCATATCATAAGCATCAAGTGTACTAAGTTTCAGGTTGATTAGACTTCAGCTTCATCAAAAACTACCTTGACCAAAAACTTTAACCTGAAAATCCTACTTTCATTTTATATGTTCAGTTGACCGTGAAATTGGGATCAAAAGTCTAATTTGGCTTTAATATTAGAAAGATCATATCATAAGCAACAAGTGTACTAAGTTTCAAGTTAATTGGACCTCATCTTCATCAAAAACTACCTTGACCAAAAACTTTAACCTGCGGACGAACGGACGAACGAACGGAGCCACAGACCAGAAAACATAATGCCCCTCTACTATCATAGGTGGGGCATAAAAAAGATTAACATATGAACGTTTTTTGGTGTGAAGTATATATAACACTCACCTGAGAGGTCTCAATGTTCGTAGTAATCGGAAAACACGAAGAATTCCAAAGATCCTAGGACTGCTTGACGCTGACAACGATATAAATATATCGGTCAACGATATAAGCACTAGGAACCCGTCCATCACATTCCAGCCACTCTTTAAATAGGCGTGTTTACCGATTAATAATCCTTTAGCTGATACCTTGATTGTCATTTCCAAGGCAAATATAAACGTAAAGCCATAATTTGAATAGTTCAGGAACTCTCTTTCCTGCAAAAAAGAAAACAAACTAGAATACTTAATACCTCACTCATATTTTTCAACTTTCCTTAACTATCGCACCTTGCTATTAGGCATGAGGGTCGTAATGGGGGTACTTCATGATATTAATGGTAATTTTTGTTGCATGAAGATAAAATGTACACTTTTTATGTCAACGATTAAAAATCAATAGACCACTTTCGAGTTCATCCGTCACCGGAAAAAACTCCTCAATTATACGCGCCTTTATCATCGTCATTTGTGCGTTTAGGGGCATCGTCATTTCCTTCCAATGTTGAGCGAGTGGTTGGAAAACTATAATTCTATATTGTACGAATTATTCGGCAAATTGAATTCTCAAAATTGACAATCAACACTGCTGTCATTAGGGAAATGTCAGTAAGTACCTACAGAGCAACCATTATTTCTAGTTTAACCTGCACAAAGACGATCACTAAGACGCTTGATGAACGTAAATAGTGCAGGGATACAGGCGAGCCCCTCTATCTGGTAAATGACGTCATAAAGGCGTGTATAATTGACGAGTTTTTGCCGGTGACGGATGAACTCGAAAGTGGTCTATTGATTTTGACAAATAACAAAAATGAAAGTCACAATAATTATTTGAGCCCTCTGACAAATTTTTTAACTGTAGCTGGAAATGTCTTTTATGACATCTTATGGTAAAGGTCAATACTACCATCAGGTATCAATTTAGGCTTCAAGAGCATTCATGAACAAATAGAATATGAAAGTTTCTAAGGAACATAAGGATAGATAGATGGTTAAGGCTAATGTTATATATATAATATTCATATTTTTTAACCCCCAAAATGGGTATAAAATAATGTAATAATATGTATGTATTAAAAAGACAAAAAGAAAGAAATATTTTTTCTGTTTACTTTCTAATATAAGTTTCATTATAACATAACAAAACAAGTTATCTCTCTTACTACCAATGCCAGTATATTTTATAATTCTATTAAACAGTTAATTTTGGCCAAAATTTGACAGAAATAAATAATGTTTACTCACTTTAGATGTAGGAGGTATATCAGGTCGTTCCATAGCTAATGTGATACAATTCAAAGCAATGAAAAATAACACAGAGTTGTCAAACCATTTCTGAGCCATCCAATGGTGTAAAAATTTTCTAAAACTGTAAATAAAAAATTATAAAAGGAAGCATTAGTTCCAACCTTTTTACATTTTAAATAACAATAAAGTCAACAGAAAAACTTGCTTGCCAAATTATCTTGAAAATTATATTCCTCATCAAACAGATCTTTACATTGTGAAATCATAAACAATGTTTCCAAACAGATGTTTACCCAATGGTGTTGAGTATGCTTCCATGATTGAGGAAAATCTAGTGATCAAATGTAAATCTCATTGGGGGTTCTGATCCCGGATCCCAATTACTGTTTTGTCAGATTCCTGTAACCCCCTTACACTATGCACGTAAGCAATTCTCATTTTTTTGTCATTTCCCGTTTTCACACCACAATAATTTGACTTTCACATGTCACGCTTACAAAAAATCGGCAAAACCGTGTCACGCTTACACCCCAATGAGACCCACTTAGAACTGCATAAGACATTTTCATGGCAAAACTAGCCCTTACTAGTACAATGTAGTTATGTATTTAGTTAAAAGTTAATCTACTAAAATTAATTTAGAAATTATACAACTGCCCTGAAAATCTGACCAGCTTTTATCCTCCTCTTAACGTAGCATATCAACATCAGGACAATAAGAAGGCAGCAAGTGTGCATCTTATAGTCAACCTCTTTATATTATCATCCATTACCATCAATTCAGTGAATTGAATTAGACATAAAAAAAATAATTTTGGGTTTTGAAAAATTTATAATCCATAAGTACCGACTAGCAGAATGCAAGTACCTGCAATAGCACAAAAACTTTCAAAAATTATAGCAGAAATTGATAACTTTTTACGAGACACAACATTTAAATTATAACTTTCAAGCACCATATACAGTTGAAGGTAGATGAAAATCAAAATATTATGAAAAAGACTTAATCGCTGTTTTACTAAATTTTTCTTTGATCGTACTTGGTGATAATTTCCTTTCTCAATGGTGATATGAAAAATTATCACTAGAAACTAAGGGCGCATGTGCCTGTTGTCATTGTAACTAAGAACTTCATCATAGCCAGACATAGGAAAATAGTGATAAAAAGATTATCATTGATCGTGATGGTCATCTCAATTTGATTGCTTTTCTCACTTTCGGCGTACTGGCTCAAGTGAGAAAGTCAATCTCATTGAGATGACCAACAGTTATCTATAATTAACCAACATACCAGTTAGTTGGACTAAGGACATATAATGCATATTCTTCTCTTGTTTTGAAGCAGCCTTTTGGTTCAGGAAACCAGGAGCAAGAACAATTCTGAAAAGAAAATTCAGAAAAATAGTTCAGCTACGATTAAAAACTGCTAATGAAAAACACTCTTATATTGTGCCCTTTAAAAATATTCCCTGTGTTGCATAAAAATATTGCTTCTCCTGATGGGAATAACACAAACACTTATTCTTTTTTCACTAATCAAAGGAATAAGCCATTCACAGTTAGTTCGGCCATGTTAAATAGGGGCAGATTTCTGTGAAAAGGTGGAAAAGTATGAAGTATGGGAAATCCTAATCATGTTACCAAGCAACTGCTGTGTTTTTCACAACATTTTTACCTCCATTATGAATTTCTGCCCCGTAAATATGGCCGACTAACAGTGAAGGGGCCTATAAGGGTGTCTTACCTGCTCTAGGTAAGTATGTTTTACACATTTCTACAACTTCTATTGATTACCAAATATGATGCCATGGCAATCAGTTTGTACATATCACCTCTAAAATGCATGCTTGAGTCAGTTATTCAAGCTTTTTGCAGAAATGACAGGTGCATTAATTCTTTTTAAAATGTGTAATATAGTGTCGCCAAAGTTTTAATCCTTTACATATAAAACTTACTGCCACAAAGTTTTAAAAGTATATAGACAGTGACCATAACCTTTATTAAGCGAAAAAAAATTAACAGAAGCTGTATGCTCTAGTAATCTAATGTTAAATAAAAACTCTACCATAAGCAGTTAATTCAGAAAATTTAACTCAAAATACAAAATCATACATGAACCTTAATTCCAAATAATCTAACATACTGTTTCATCCATAGCATCCGGGTCTTCCTCGTCTTCTACATCTGATATATGTTGGGTATTAGCTTCACCAGTTGGTGATTCAGATAGATTATTCTGTTTATAATCCTCCTTAACACCCGTCATGGAAGACAAAGAGTTCATTGTACGACGACTAGTAAAAGAGTTCTGACGACTCAGATATATTGAGTTGCAGACGCTTTGTGTGCTGCTGACTGAATTGTTACGAATTTTTAATGAGTTACGAGGTGATGGAAATGGCTGACGCTTTATGGAGTTCTGTGGACTTAATGTTCGTTGGTTGTTTAACGGCAAATGACCATTGCAATCTAGCCGACTGAAACAAAAGAAAAATTTGAATCGACTTATGAATGATATTATAAAGACAAATAAAAAGTACACTCAACAAATGCAAGTATTTTTTTGCAATTGATCAATTCAACCTGAGTTTAAACTTTTTAACATTTCTTTGATGTGAAAATAAATAGTTTGCCATAATAATCTTAACTCTACAATTAAACACTCTATATGTATACCTGAGACATAGAACACAACACTGAGAGAGTAATAGAGGAGATGTTTCCCCAAGAAAATATTGTAAACAAAGGCAAAGCCAATTCTAACTACTGTGGATTCATTTATTTTCATCGGTACCAACTTTCGTGGATTGAGGAAAACTTAGATGTTCGTGGATATTTGATTTCGTGGTTTTGCCGAAGTCTGCATACATGCCATAAGAAAAATTGTCATTCGTTGAACATTTAATTTCGTGATTCAACTGTTCCCACGAAATCCATGAAAAATTGGTATTCAACAAATAATAATGAATCCACAGTATGCTTTTTCAAAGGGAGACAATCTATATGTTATTTGTATTGTCATGCTGAATGTTCTTTTAAAATAATACATATACATCTTGTATATAACAACCGTCCCTTATCAAGGTGGTACCCAACACCTTCACTAAAATTAATTTGGCTTGTTTACTTTTCATAAAATTTTGACAAAGTATTTACTTTGACCCTTTGACAAAAATGTTATTTTTTTTTAAATTTGAACCAACCAATTTATCAGAAAAATTACACAGGTTATATAGCAGTTTGACAAACACTAATTTTGATCATTGAGAAGCTTAATACTCCCTTAAGTACACAACGTAATTAAAACGTTTAGTTGATTTTACAGAGTTGTCTCCCTATAGTGTTAGGTACCACCTTAATAAGGTAAATACTTGATCAAGAGTCTTGGTGCAAAGTATAAGCAATGGGATAGAGTAAATTATCTCCCTTGAAATAACCAATCAAAATCTAGCATTTTATAATGAAGTATAATAACATATAGTGTTACCTGTTTGAAATGGGTGTACATGGTATGAATACATCGTCATCATAATAATCTACACTCTGAGATTTACCCCTAACATGAGATATAAGGACATATATACCTGTTTGGAATAGGTGTACATGGTATGAATACATCGTCGTCATAATAATCTACACTCTGAGATTTACCACACTCCTGTACCAAACATCTTCTCTCACCATCCCGGCTTCTCCTGCCTCGCCAACTGTTTCTGCTTCCGTAACTATATGATCTACATAGACCAGGTGACCTTGACATTGGACGTGGTGATCCTCGAGGTGACGGTCTTGGAGATGGACGGGGTGAAGCTCTTGGTGAAAGACGTGGTGATGATCTTAAGCTAGCATTGGACTGCAAGTAAAAAATTTGATAGATAAAGTGATAAACAATCAGACTTTGATGGCAGTTAGTAAATAAACAGAGGTTAAATTAACCTTTTATGGGAAATTACAGATGATTTTTTTTTTTATTCAAGTTCATTTTGATAATAAAAATATATTTTCTCTCTTTTTTCTTATGTCTTGCTTGATATGCAAGTACTAGAAAATGGAACAAAATCTATTTTCAACTTCGTATTCAGTTTCTTTTTATGTCCATTTCAGCAAATTCCAACCATGTGATTGCAAACAATGGTAATGTTATGTCCATGCAGTAGTTGCAAATTCAAAAATTATTCAGAAACTAAGTTTTCAACAAACTCTGGCAAAGTTGATTCTGGATGAACTTCACTATACTTGTATTTTAGGTCTTTTTTGGTCATTATAGCTCTTCGATTAATTTGGTATTCATACATCCTTGGCTTTCAAATATTTGACACTGAGCGTTACTGAGGTTGAAGTCATAAAACTTTGCTCAGTGCTCGGAGCACAAAAATCATGCTTGAAACACAAAATCCAGCATTTTGATTGGTTGATTCTTGAGTCTGAGTACAAAAATTGAGCTCAAAGTTTTTTGACCGCAAGACCTGATGAAGGTAAACCAAGAAAAGCATTTCAGTCGGATAAAATTTATAAGTGTTGTTTTCATTTTTTATAAATTAAACTTACAGTGGATGATGAATGTACTGACAGAGTGTCCATCTGAACCTGAGGGTGGACACATAACGTCACTTTGTTGTAATCTTTGTTGGGATTTTCGTTGGGTGACCCCTGGGGTGTTGGCATGGGTGTGGCTGCCGTATGTGTGATGATTGGTGGGGCTATATCAGGTGCCTGACCAGTCCTGTTGGCGTTATCCTCCTTTATGACTGGACATAAAGCTAACATTTTTTCTGCAAAAGTAACTGAGTTACATTATATATTTATTAGCTAAATGTAGATTTTTTGTGAAATGGTGACGTATGAAGTACTGTAAACCATCTAATTTTCAAGAGAAGAAAAAATGATGTTTAGAATATGATAAACTTAAAAATCTTCTCTTATATAAATACGGTACATGAAGAAAATTAGAAAATCATGAAAATAAATCAACATGAAGCTGAATAGACAGGGCTTTATGAAGTATTCCAGAAAACAAGTTGGTTCACAGTAAGTAATGAAGCAGATTTGTTGTAATTTTCATTTAAAAATGCTGAATATTTAAACATACTTTTTTTTATTATAAAACTTTAAAAACTGTATTTAAATCAATGATTGACAAGAAATCATAAATCAAAGTGTGATGTCACATGAGCATAAGAAAAAAATAATCATCCTTTTTACATATTTTTCAATTCTTTTTTAAAACTCTTTCAATATGATGCAATTGTAGAAAATAAGACATTTTTTACTTATTTTTTTAGAATCAGAATAGAAATTATTTGACACAAAAGACCAAAGGTGATTGTTTTGCAAATTTCATTAATTCAAATGGCATCAAATAATTGATGTTATTCTAGTTGAATCCAGGAACTCAAAATTGATGAATGGAATATATGCATTTCATGTCACAAGGATCAGATATTCACTTGTGAAGTTACACTATTCTTTCAGGTAAGGGTGAAGGTTGGTATCTATTAACGTTAAAACTCTCTCCATTTGTTTGCACCTGTCCTAAGTCAGGAATCTGATGTTCAGTAGTTGTTGCTTGTTGATGTGGTTCATAAGTGTTTCTTGTTTCTCCTTTCTTGTTTTTTATATAGATTAGACTGTTGGTTTTCCCTTTTGAATGGTTTCACACTAGTAAATGTTGGGACCCTTTATAGCTTGCTGTTTGGTGTGAGCCAAGGTTTTGAGTTGAAGACCGTACTTTGACCTATAATGGTTTACTTTTACAAATTGTGACTTGGATGGAGTGTTGTCTCATTGGCACCCATACCCCATCTTCTTATATCTACTTCATTTCACAAAGATCAGACCATCACATTTTGTTTTAATGTGTTTCAATATTCATTCATGTTTATTTACTTATTAAGTACAAACCTTTTTCTTTATTATTAATTTTAATCTGAGCAATATCAACGGCCTTGATTTTAATGGTCTGATTTTTCTCCTCGTTGTTGTTGGTCTCGGCAAGGAATGCTTCTATTTCTTTCTGACGTTGTTCTTTCATTTTCTTCTTTTCTTCCTCCTAGAAAAGTAAACAACACTGCATTTTAACTTTTAAAATAAATACAAATAACCTCATCCTAGATACATTTTCTAGGCTAGATGTGTGTTTTATTTGCAACATACTGACTATTAAAACTAGAATGGAAGAATTTTTAAAAAGTAAAATTAAGCTCAAAGTTGAAGAGCATTGAGAATTCAAAATTCTGAAAGAATTTGCAAAATGCAGCATTGGATATATTTCCTGTGGAAGAAAATCTTTAAATATTTAAAATTTTGTTAACATCTAATTTATAATTACGACCATATTAATGAGAATGCAAGTCAACACAGAAATAAACATAGTTAGTGAGAGAGAAAAAAATGAATTCCTTCATAATTCGCCATTTCAGAATCTAATGCATCCCGGGTAATATTTTCAAAAGCGTACACAAAAGCGTTTTGATTGGTTTAAAACGTTATAAACAATGGAAATTCAACCAATGACATAACGTTATTTTCACTTTGGGGTACGAACAATGAAATTACCCATGGATGCTTTAGATTCTGAAACGGCCAATTAATGGTATCAAATACTTACCTCATGTGAAAATCCCTCTACAAGAATGGCAACTAAGAGGTTAAATAGAACATAGTTCCCAAAGGTCATCAAGGCAATAAAGTATAGTGAAGCCCAGGCTGATGTGGTCTCCATTCCATTGTAAAGGACTGTATTCCAATCCTCTTGAGTCAGGACCTGGTTAGAAGAAAAAAAAAAAAATTTAGATTACAAACTTCTGTATGGCAATGAAGATAAACCATTTACATTTCACCTAACATAATGTAAAAAAAAAAAGTTTGTCAACAAACTTATTTTGAAAAAGAACATTTTTCAAGCTTTTCATTCCATTATATAAATTTTAAATCAGGTAGGAATTTAAAACAAGCACAATCTTTCTACTGTCTTTTAAATAGAATACTTTTCAAATAAAACATTTCTACAAAAGAGTCCGTACCATATGTGCAATTATTTTCAATTTTTTGTTTCTGATTATTTAAAAAAAATTGGCAAAACATTCTGCATAGAATAACTTTGAGTGTGAATGTGGGGAAATGAAAATATAAAGGAAATTTAAAACTTTTTAATTTTGAAAAGAATTTCAACTACACAAGTATCCGGTAAACAATTTAACAAGAGTATAAAAAAGGGCATAGAAAACAGATTTTCAGCTTTTCTAATACACTTTAGAGGCCCAAAAGACACTGAAGTTGCATTTTAGAACCAAAAATCCCAAATGAACAAAATAATCTTATTCAAGTTTTATTCCCTGCATGAATTTGGTTTCAAACATCTCCTTAAAGGAGCAAAATAAAAGGAACTAATAAAATTTCCTTATGAGCCAAATATTGTCTGTTTCAGTGGCAGTCATTTTTTTGGTCCCAGAATAACTTTACAACTGAAACTTAAACTGACAGTCCATGATAAACATTTCACTAGGACTATCATCAATTGTTAGCAACTGTAACAAATAATGGCAGTCTTTCTCAACTTGATCTGGACTGTCAATACACTCTATGTAATAATTCACACAGAACAGTCCCTAAACATAGTTTCCCAGAAGTAATCATGTAAATGATGGTTTACTGACAGTCCAGGTAAAAATTGCAAAAATCTGCTGAATTATTGACGGTCCAGGTAAAAATTGCATAAATCTGCTGAATTATTGATGGTTCAGGTAAAAATTGCATAAATCTGCTGAATTATTGACGGTCCAGGTAAAAATTGCAAAAATCTGCTGAATTATTGATGGTCCAGGTAAAAATTGCAAAAATCTGCTGAACTATTTGTAGGTCAGGTAAAAATAGCATAAATCTGCTGAACTATTTGTAGGTCAGGTAAAAATTGCATAAATCTGCTGAACTATTTGTAGGTCAGGTAAAAATTGCATAAATCTGCTGAACTATTTGTAGGTCAGGTAAAAATTGCATCTAATCTGCTGAACTATTTGTAGGTCAGGTAAAAATTGCATACATCTGCTGAACTATTTGTAGGTCAGGTAAAAATTGCATCTAATCTGCTGAACTATTTGTAGGTCAGGTAAAAATTGCATAAATCTGCTGAACTATTTGTAGGTCAGGTAAAAATTGCATCTAATCTGCTGAACTATTTGTAGGTCAGGTAAAAATTGCATAAATCTGCTGAACTGTTTGTAGGTTAGGTAAAAATTGCATCTAATCTGCTGAACTATTTGTAGGTCAGGTAAAAATTGCATAAATCTGCTGAACTATTTGTAGGTCAGGTAAAAATAGCATAAATCTGCTGAACTATTTGTAGGTCAGGTAAAAATTGCATAAATCTGCCGAACTATTTGTAGGTCAGGTAAAAATTGCATAAATCTGCTGAACTATTTGTAGTGCAGGTAAAAATTGCAAAAATCTGCTGAACTATATAAATTATGGTGCAGGTAAAAATAGCAAAAACCTGCTGAAGTATTTATAGTGCAGGTAAAAATTGCAAAAATCTGCTGAAGTATTTATAGTGCAGGTAAAAATTGCAAAAATCTGCTGAAGTATTTATAGTGCAGGTAAAAATTGCAAAAATCTGCTGAAGTATTGACTGTCCAGGTAAAAATGGAAATAGACAGCTGAATTATCTCTCAGTTGTGAACTTTATGGACTGAAAAAGACAGCCACAGTAACAGACAGTCATTTCTTAAGGACTTCCTGTTTAGAATTTTTTTTCAGAGTTTGTTATTTTTGTTATATTTGCTGGGTGTTCATTATGCTTAGATTTGGCTATACATGTATAAAAAATAATGAAGGAAGTTCATCTTGACACATTATTATTACTGGTAACTAATAGATAAAATCTATTTAACATATAAAACAAATCACCAACATTACACTGACAACATTGACATCAATTGAAAGCACATGCAGGGATTATGTACAACATTAAACATTCAAACATGCACAAATGGTGAATGTCATACCTCTAAATATAAACTATAACTTCAAGTAAATACTCTTATTTGTGTTCATTTCTTGTAAACAGAATAACATTTACTTGTCTCAATAATGAAAACATTCCTCTTTAATGCATAAAAGACCTTTTTAAAAATTTTCATTTTTGTTCCTTTTTTTTTCTTTGAAGCATGGTGCCTTGCTTTCAATACTTCTATTTCTAATACTTTTTTCTTTAAACTCTTTTTTATTGTTTCTCTGTTACAATATTTTCCACTGACTATATTTCTGCATTGATAGTTTAGCAAAATGCAGATCATCCAACAAATAAAATAAGGATGAAAACAGCTGCAGCACACATTCACATTTTCATCTATCTTTTTTCGGCTTATTTGTCCACCATATTTTTTTATGATCTCACAAATGGTCCTTTTCAAATAACTTGAATACCCACCAGAAAATTTGGTATGGTGAGAGATACCATTCTTAAATCTTACATCTCTTCTTTTAAAACATTCTATTTCTTTCCATATGCATTTCAGGTGGCCAAGGGGGAGAACCCAATTTCATCAAAGGGAGGTAATATCGGTGCATAACGGAAATGTTTTGTCATAAACCAGTGCCCAGGTAAACTTAATAAACATTCGTAAAATAAATTATCAAATAACTAAATTCTTTAATTTTCATACAGGGAAATAATATCTCATATTTTTTTTTAATTCTGAATTAAATTATTATACAAGCAACTTTCATCAAGCAAAGCAAATTTTTAAATAAATTAAATTTAGAAAAAAATTTAAATATTTTTTTTCTTCATTTTTTTTCTTTTTCAGTCTTATATCATCAAAAGATTTTAAAATAAATATTTACAAAAGCTAAATATATACAAGTTGAAGAGTTCAAAAGCATCCAGTAATAATAATAATATTCAGAGGACAACAAAAAGAATTTGAAAGTGTGTCAGGCAAGTCCATAAACCAGTCAGTGCCGAGAAATAAAGGAAATTATATATTAAGTGGAGAAAAAATATTAAAATAATAGAATAGAGAAACTGAGTTATTAAAAGAATTTTTACCTGGAACACTGTTACAAGTGACCACAGCAAGGAATTAAAATTGGCTCGGTCACAAATACAGGAGTTTGTACCGTTATAATCGTCAACGTCTGCACAGAAGCATGGACTACTATCTTCCCTCCAACAAAATTTTCCACCAAATAAATTCATGCCCAGGACACTGTGCATTTTCAAAACAAAAATCTAAGAATAATTTTCACCCTTTACTTGGTTCAAATTTTGAACTTTTAAACATTTATTGATAAATTTTAATTGAGAAAATTCTGACTACCCATATATGTCATGTAAGCATGTTACAAAAGACACATTCCACCAGTCACCATAAAACTATCGTTTAGTCTAACATGTGGTCATGGCATACATTTTAAAATGCATATTACTAGTAGCTATAGCTGCAAATAAAATTATTAGCTGATCTATAATTCAAAACCCTTCTCCAGAATACTGCGTTCTTTTCATATAAAGCAATTATCATCTTCATTAATATGTAAACAAAATATTTCATAACAGGGATTAAATTGTGTAAATCAAGAGCTCTTAAGTTTTTAAAATAATTTACCTTTAGCTGAAACTAGAAATCAATTTGATGATTTTATACACACCAAAGCAAAACTTAAAATGATAAAATTTTGACAGATTTTTCCAAATTCACATATATCTTAATGTTTTTTTAGATTTTTTTTAAGCAACCAAATCGTGCATACCCTAGCAGTATTCTGGAGATTTATAAGTTTTAACATACTTGGTACTATTAATACATTATATTTGTCATTTTGTGCACTAAATTAGCATATTTTATTTTATTACACAACACAAACTCCAGGCACACCAGGATCAACAAACACATGTTATTGGTTAGCAACTGTTGCTAGGAAACACAATATCAACTAACAAAGGGTGCTTCCAACTTCTAATACCTGAAAGACCGTAATAATCGCCCAAAGTAAGGAGTCAAAATTCTTTCTATTGCAGTAGATACTTCCATCTTTTCTAGGTTTACAGAATTTACAACCAAAAAGATTCATTCCCAGAATGCTAGAGATAAAAGGAAGTAAAAATATTAGTCAGGAATTTTATGAGTTAGTAATTCCTTAAGTTACTATATTGTGTAATATAGGTCCATCTAGTTTGTGAGTAACAATTTTTCGTGAACCAAGAAAAAATGTATTTCAAAATTGTATTTTAGTGCATAATAGTTTTCATGTGGTTTTTTTTTCAAAGCCTGCATGTACAAGCCTGTAGATAATTCGTATTTAGTTGAATATTTAAACTCAGTTACCTATACCTACTAATGAAATCCATGAAAATTGGTACTCCATGAGGTACTTAAAGGTTGCTTGGTTTGAATAATTAGATAGTTTTTGTGTTGATAAATAGATGATTTGCTCACTACCGATAAACTAGAGGCTCTAAAGAGCCTGTGTCGCTCACCTTGGTCTATGTTAATATTAAACATTGTACACAAATGAATTCATGACAAAATTGTGTTTTGGTGATGGTGATGTTTTTGAAGATCTTACTTTAATAAACATTTTTGCTGCTTACAATTATCTCTATCTATAACAGTAGTTTCTGTGGAAAATGATAGTAAAAATCTACAAATTTTGTGAAAATTGTTAAAAAATGACTATGAAGGGCAATAACTCCTCAGGGGGTCATTTGACTATTTTGGTCATGTTGACTTATTTTTAGTTCTTACTTTACTGTACATTATTGCTGTTTACAGTTTATCTCTATCTATAATAATATTCAAGATAATAACAAAAAAACAGCAAAATTTCCTCAAAATTACCAATTTAGGGGCAGCAACCTAACAACTGATGATCCAATTCATCTGAAAATTCTAGGGCAGATAGATCTTGACCTGATCAACAATTTTACCTCTGTCAGATTTGCTCTTAATGCTTTGTTTTTTGGGTTATAAGCCAAAAACTGCATTTTTCCCAATGTTCTATTTTTAGCCATGGCCGCCAATTTGGTTGGTTGGCCGAGTTACCGGAAACAATTTTTATACTAGATACCCCAAAGATGATTGTGGCCAAGTTTCAATTAATTTGGCCCAGTAGTTTCAGAGGAGAAGATTTTTCTAAAAGATAACTAAGATTTACGAAAAATGGTTAAAAATTGACTATAAAGGGCAATAACTCCTACAGTGGTCAACTGACCATTTTGGTCATGTTGACTTATTTGTAGATCTTACTTTGCTGAACATTATTGCTGTTTACAGTTTTTCTCTATCTATAATAATATTCAAGAAAATAACCAAAAACAGCAAAATTTCCTTAAAATTACCGATTCAGGGGCAGCAACCTAACAACGGAATGTCAGATTCATCTGAAAATTTTAGAGCAGATAGATCTTAACCTGATAAACAATTTCACCCTTTGTCAGATTTGCTCTAAATGCTTTGGTTTTTAAATTATAAGCCAAAAACTGCATTTTACCCCTATGTTCTATTTTTAGCCATGGCGGCCATCTTGGTTGGTTGGCAGGGTCACCGGACACAATTTTCAAACTAGATACCTCAATGATGATTGTGGCCAAGTTTGGTTAAATTTGGCCCAGTAGTTTCAGAGGAGAAGATTTTTGTAAAAGTTAACGCAGGACGACGACGACGGACGACGACGACGGACGACAGACGACGGACGCCAAGTGATGAGAAAAGCTCACTTGGCCCTTCGGGCCAGGTGAGCTAAAAACTAGAAATAAAAAGGTTAAGATTGTTATCCCATTCTCGATGTATTTTATAAAGGTCACAATTTTACACCTACATAGCACTATTTACAAATGAGAGTATATAATGAAGACAAATATACTATATTTCATAGATGGTCTAGTCTTTTTTTCTAAATAAATAGCACTGACCCTCCAAATAAATGAAGCTGTCAAGAAATAGTAGATAGAACACAGATATTGTGACTAAATAATCTTTACTTATCCAACATCTATTCAGATAGACCATTATTTCTGAATGAATGACCTAGTTTTAGATTTCTCATGGCATGATAACTAACAATCATACTGATCACAAGTTCCTTAAAAAGTATAACAACTTTTCTTACAATTACAATTATTATTGACACCACTTTTCGGAAAAGGCGTGAAATTAGAAGTGTCTAATATCAAGATCAATTCTGATCAGTTATCAAATAAAATGATTTTGTTCTGTGTGCTTAAATATATTTTTATATATGCTTGATAAAAAATATGATTTATTGTGTAAATGCATGATTTACCGATATCAAAACATTGGCTTCCTACTGGTATATGATTTCCATCATTTTTTTACATCACCAAGATGAGATTTATGAGTATGATATTGATCTAATCTTGATAGATTTATATAATACAGTATTAAAGATATATTTAGACAGCATCATTTTTATCTTAATAACCTTTTATCAAATACTGCACACTCACTAAATTTCATTTTAAACTCTCATCATTTTTTTTTTACAGAGAGAATGTATAATATAAAAATGCCAATTGAGCAGTTATGAGTAGCTCAAACAATACTAAATTTATCCACACATTAGAAAATCAATATACGATAATTGTTAACTGGGCATAGTAATATCTTATTTCAAAACCTAGTAACCCTCTCTTACTACAAAATCATTTTTTGTCAGGAGCCTGTAATTCAGTGGTTGTGGTTAGTTGCTGTCTGTCATATCTGCTTATCTTTTATTCGTTTGTTATACATTTAGGCTGTTGGTCTTTTGGTTTGAAAGATTTCACATTTTGTCATGTCAGCACTTTTTTAAAGCTGACTATACAGTATGGGTTTTGCTCATTGTGGGAGGTGTTACAATGACTTGTAATTGCAAACGTCTAAGTCATTTGAACTCTACTGGATAGTTGTCTCATTTGCAATCATCCCACTCTCTCTTTATTTTTATATGATGAGGGTAAATTGAAAATCAATAGTGATCTAAGGTAACAAATGTTGTAAATCAATTCATTGGTCAATGACCGGAAATTTAATGACCGTTGCAGATAATCAAGATTTGAAGATCACGTTTAGACTGGTATCTATTGATTCAGAAATAATGATGCAAATCTAATGCTTTTTAACCTTTAGACAATTCGTTTAATTGGGGACAACATCGAATTTAATTTATCGAAGATTCAAGGTCAAAGTGAAAGTCAGACTCATCAGAAAATTGAGACGCTTAATGAGTGGCAATATAATCCACTGATCAACTACTGTGGATTCATTATTATTCGTTGGATACCAATATTTGTGGATTTACAGGTAAACCACAAAATTAAATGTTCAAAGAATGCCATATTTTATATATGCTTGTACGCAGAATTTGGCAAAACCACGATAATAAATATCCACAAACATGCAAGTTTTTCTTAATCCACAAAAATTAGTACCCACTAAAAATAAATGAATCCACAGTATAAATAAATTATTAAAATATACCTCCTTATTGTAAAATCTTTGGCCAACTCTTTTAATTCGCTTTATGTTAAAAGATTTATCAGCAGATGTTATCTTTCAATTGTGTTCTAAAAAATCCACAGTGTTTCGAATTGGCCTTTCCTTAAGAATTTATTGACTGTTTTTTGATAAATATTTCATCCAGAATTCATTAAAATATTTTTTCAAATCAAAAGCTACAAAATTTTTATCATGAACATTTACATTTTTTAAACGGAAAAAATAATTAAGAATAGTAATTATAATTACCTGAAGATAAACATAAACAAAAGAAGAAGGGCAAAAAATGTGGCAACATTGTCCATGGTTCTGAGCATGACTACTAGCTGTCGTCGTAGGGCCGGCAGGAAGCGGACTAATTTTAGAATACGTAGCAGACGGAACGTTCTTAGAACAGACAGTCCACTATCTCCGTCTTGTTGCAATAATTCTACCATACTGTAAAAAAGAATTATTTAATAATTATGTTAATTAAATTATGAATGTTTTGATAAAGAGCATATTGAAATTATTAGTGGAATTCACGGGTGCCCTTTTTTACCAACAAAAATGAATCTAATTAGCACTGATCAAAGTTTATTTTCTGAAATATAAATATTTAGAAATAAATCAAAATTAAGCAATTATTTTCACTGTTTTCCATTATTTTTCTTCTCTCCTATCAATTAAAATCTTTCAAATTTGTCAGTTTAAGACACTACAAATGCAAATAGCTTTAACAATTGGCAGGAGATTGTCTTTGAACTAGTTTCTGGATTGTTTTTAAGATGTTGAAATGACCAATTTAAATAAAAGAAAAACTAAAGTTGAAGAATCAATTTGCCAGAAACTGCATCACATGTTTATAGATATGACAGAAATTGCCATTTTGTATTTTTTCATAAAAGTGAATCTTTAAATTCTACCATAGTGGTTGCAGCGTGATGTAGTCTTCATGATGGTCTACTATCTGGTCCAATTTGCCATCAAGGCTCCAAGAAAAATTAGCAAATGTCGTTCAATGGTGATCATATTTTGTTGCTGCATATCATTATTCTTTTTCATTTATATTTTTGTACATAAATCATGGTTGTCAGTTTTCTCTTTTGAATAGCTAAAAATTTGCTATGAATTTGCGCATTGTTGAAGGCCATACCATGACTGATGCTTGCTCACTTTAAAGTCATTTGGGCTCTAACAGAGATATGTCTCATTGGCAATCATACCAATTTTATTTTTTTGACAAGTTTTGTGAACTTCCACAGAGCCATCAAGGACCCTAGGACATTCAGCACCTGAAGCAAAATGCCTGCTTTATTTATTAATTTTGTATTAAAATTACTGTGGATTCATTAATGTTCGTTAGATACTAATTTTCTTGGATTTCGTTAGTACAGGTGAACCACAAATTTAAATATTCCAATTTTCCATAGACTTATTATAATTGTATGCAGACATTATCAAAACCATGGAATTTAATATCAGCAACATGTAAGTTTACCTCAATCAACGAATATTGTACCCAAGAAAATAAATGAATCCACAGTATTAGTATCTTAATCCACAGACTTACCTTAATATCACAATAAATCCATCAAACACATTAAATCCATTTGTGATATAACCAAATGGTCCATAGGCTATTAATTTAAGGACCATTTCAAGTGCAAACAGAGTACAAAACACAATATTACTGTATTCTAAGACTTCTGTCAACTCAAGAGGCTGAAATTATATTATATAAGAGTTATAATCATGATTTAATTGTAAATAACAATTATACCGCAACTTAACTTCAAAATAAACGCCAAAAGTCAAGTGTAGGTCAACATACTGTTTTTCAATGAATAATTGTATGTCAAGCTTAGCATTTCCACAAAGTTTAAGAACTTTAGGCATCACCCCAAAAAAAAAGCCCTTACTCCTTATATTCTGCAAATAGTATATAACTATGAATAAGGGGCAGTAACTCTATCAAGGTATGTGTAACCTCTAGGTCATATTAGAATAGGTCCCAATCTGAACAAACAAAACTCCATTTGTAAACTTTGTCATACTATTTCTAATAAGTGGTTCATAGAGTTCTTGTTTTGTTGTCTAGAATTTCAATATACATGTACATTTTACCAGTTATTGCAAGAACAAAATGAAACCTTTCCTGAGTTTAAGTTCTCTTTTTCAATGTATTTAAATTTTTGCAAGTTCCCCTGTCTCATCATGTACAAAAGCTTTTTACCCTGGGGATTCTATTCAATTGGACCTTTAAATATCTCTTTGCAAATCCTATCTTTGGCAGAAGTTGACTTTTATTAAAGTAGCTATATTATTGTATTTATGTTCAAATGTCACCTTCAATCTCACCTATTAAGCAACAGTTCATAAAACCTTCTTTATCGCTATTTTACAAAATTTTCCTTTGATATTTCTGACTGATAATTTACTTTCTCAGCATAGTTGAGTGATATGAAAAATTATCGCTAAAAAACTAAGGGTGCACGTGCCGTGCCGTTGTCAATGAACTTAATGTCTTCATAGGTAAAATAGCAATAAACCCATTATCATTGGTCATTACAACTTGATTGCTTTTTTCACTTTACTGTACCGACTCAAGCGAGAAAATGAATCTCCTCGAGATGACCAATGATAATCTATAACAAGCAATGACCAATACAGACCTGGTGATGATGTTCTATCCCCATACTTGCTGTATTTATTACTATAGCTCCTAATATCCCCCAGCGGAATAACTTGTGTTCTACAAACTTCTCCATGTTGTATGAGACACAGTCTAAAAGAAATTAAATTTAATATTATTAAGTACATGTATTTACAAAGACAAAAGTTGTACAATAATATTAATATAGCCAGTAGCGATTCCATGAATTTAGAAAGGGGCAGGTGTTTTAATTTCCCAATCAAAGGACTCCCCCCCCCCCCTATGCCATTGTTGATGTGATTTTTATTATATGAGACATCACTCAACAGAAAAGAACTAAACTCATATAATCTACTTCACATGTTGAAGCATTTCTAAAAGCAGAGTTGACCCACACATAAGTAACTTTTTTATACCAATCTGTATAATTTTTATATTTTGTTTTGGGTGTTGTTTGGGGTATGACTTGACTCTGCTTGGTTAGCTAAGAGGTTGGATGAAAACTAAGATGTATGCAGATATACCAAGTGACTCAAATACAAATGTATAATATTCATATATTCATACATTCATACTTGATGACTCTTTAATAATTGTAAACATTTTTTGCTCGTTATAATTGTTGCAAATATTTCGAAGCATGTTTCATCAAACTCAGCATAAACACACATTCCGCATTGAAGATTTGTTTATTCTTCTAAGTATGTGATAAAAGCATGAAATATCTTCTTTAATGTGGGGTCAATACTTGTAATAATATTGCAACAAATATCTCCTTAAGTTGGGCAGTAATTGCTATGAAAGTCTGTTATGTTTCGCCCGTAAAATAAATAATCTCAAAAGCGATAATCGTATAAACTGTTCTTGATGTAACTTTGAAGCTGTAATAGGTGTGATGGTTTTATTCAACTTTATAACATATTATGGTATTTATCTTATATTTACTTTGAAAATCCTACATTAAAAATATATGAGGTTCTCGATGGGATTTACTTAATAGAGAATAATGGGCATAAAATATATAAAAAATAGAGAAAAATGGCAAAAAACATATAAAGACTAGAGAAAAAAGGCAAAAAAAGTAAAGAAAAGAGAAAAAATGGGCAAAACATATAAAGAATAGAAAAAAACCCAAAAAAGACAAAAAAGTAAAGAAAAGAGAAAAATCGGTTTTACAAAAATAGAGAATAAATTGCATTGAACAACAGCAGAATAAAAGGAAAAATATATTAAATTAAAGACAAAAAATAATGAACAGAAAATAATAGTGGACTTAAATACAAAGAATAAAGAAAAATGAGCATAACAAATAAAGAAAACAGAAAAAATTGTAAAAAAATGAAGAACCCCCCAATTTGAACCCTCATTTATTGAAACAACAACTGTTATGAAACCTTTTAATATCAACTATCAATAATAAGGTAATGTTTGATATGATATTCATTAAAATATCTGATGAAGTCATTGACATTAAACCTACTTGTAAGCCTTAATGAACTGATACATTTATGTTCTAATGTTTGTGTTGTTTTAGCTGGCTTCCTCACTCTTCAACAAGCATGCAAGTTTTCTTAATTATTAATGAATCTGATGACTAATGTACAGCTGGTAAAATTTGTTTCTGTTGTCTTTTCTGTCCTTTTTTTTTCTTATTCTAAGCTGTTAAGTTTTGCTTGTGTTTGCTTTTCTATCCTTTTTTCTTTTTTTTTTTTTTTAACTTTTTAGCTGGTAAATTTTGCTTGTGTTATTTTGCTTGTGTTTTTTTTATTCCTATCTTTCTTACATAGATATAGGAGGATGTGGTGTGAGTGCCAATGAGACAACTCTCCATCCAAATAACAATTTAAAAAAGTAAACCATTATAGGTCAATGTACGGCCTTCAACAAGGAGCCTTGGTTCACACCAAACAAAAAGCTATAAAGGGCCCCAAAATTACTAGTGTAAAACCCTTTAAACGGGAACATCAACGGTCTAATCTATATAAAAAACCGAGAAATGAGAAACACATATAAATTACATAAACAAACGACAACTACTGTACATCCGATTCCTGAATTAGGACAGGTGCAAACATTTGCTGTTTGAAAAGCATTTCAACATCTACCAAAACTCATAACAGTCATAATTCCACTTTCAGAATGTTTTAGAACAATTATCTTCTCAGTGAATTATAAAAGTTTTATTTCAGTGTGAATACTGTTTTGACTTAAAAAGAAGCAGTTCTCTTTCTATTTAAGTAATTACAATACAAAAAATATAACAACTTAACACTAAACATGTTTTATTGCAAAAAGGCAATTCTGTTTGAATTTTAAAAAGAACAATTTGTGCTGTTTTTCCCCTTTTGGTAGGGTAGTTGTCTATTTGACACAGTCACATTCCAAGTTTCAATTCTCAATTCCATTTATTTCAAAATTAGGTGTTTCATCCAGGGTTGGCAAAAACCCGGGTTTTATGAGTATTGACATATTGACATGGGAATTCCCAGGCGGGTAATACTTTGCCAACCCTGGTTTCATCTCACCAATATAGAATTGTTTTAATAACACTAGATAAAATCAACTTACATTGACCTATTGCAAGAATATTTGGTTAAATATTATCTACATATTTTGAAAGTTACACTCATGCGTAGGAATAATTTTGTGTTAAATATGTACTACTTTCTGGCCTGCCCTGAATTAGTGGTGTTAAACCTTAAGACATTAGTTACTTGTTGTATAAATGATTGCTAACATGGGAAATAATTCTAGCAAAAGTCATTTAAATTATTTTTCTTACTTTTATTGCGCTTGGCCTTTTTATCTTTGCTTTCAATCTCAGAATCTTTCTCCTTATGGTTCTCATTATCAGAGACATCATGAGAAACATGATTACATGTATGATTACACTGTTTATCATAATCGTTCACTAGGTAACAAATCTGTTTGTCTCCGATTACGTCTAGCAGATCTTCAGGAATACCTTTAAATAGAAGATAATGTGCCACCATTAAAACTTGACATTTGAATACTACATTTGTATTTGATTTTTGGAATTAAAAAGAGAATTTATCTGAAAATAAAGTTCCAATTATTCTAAATACTTGCGACAACATTCAAATAATTACAAATAAATAGCTGGGATTATTTTTTTTATTGCTTTTCCAAGTTCATAAAGTTTAAAAACAGATACAGATTCACTATTTACTAATAGGCCATAAAATTAAATTAAGTCAATATTTTGCAATTAGACACTGCAACATAAAAAATATCCTAATAAGTACATAAAAGTTATATTATTAAGTTACATAACATTTCACATTTATATAAATGTAATCGGAAATTGAAAACCAGTGTAATACTGAAAATACCATTAGCATATACAAAACTAACAAACAGATACTTTCAATTTTGCATGATATTGACTTTAAATTCAATTGCAGAATCAATTAACAATGGAAGTGCTATATTGACAAGAATTACAACGACTTATTAGCACTTATTTATAACCCAATGGACTTGCTCAGTTAAGTTTAAAAAAAATATGTAACTGCCTAATCGTACCTTATCCTAGTATGCCTTGTGTGACTTATTGTGATGGAGCAGTGTTATGAATTGACCAGACAAATTTCTTAACAATCACTTGGGTTTTTAAAGAAAACAGGCAAACATTATGACTACCCTTTTGCAAATTAAATACATTTGTTTATTTGAACCACATTGGAGGAACTTTAGTGTTAAACAATCTGCAGATGCAAAAAAAAACAAATTACAATCAGACCACAAATACAAATACCTCCCCATAGAAAATATCAATGGATTTCCACTGGAATTCCATTGACATTCCAGTGAAATCTCTTAGATTCCAGTGAAAGAGTCTAGTGGAAATGCAGTGCCTATATATATATTCCCCTGGAATCCAGTTGAATAATGAACTTTTTCAAGTGTAAATTCCACTGGATTCCAGAGTAAATTCCACTGGAATTCCACTGGGTTCAAGTGTAATTGGAATTGAGATGTTGCAACTAGCTACATATACAATATTATTGACCCACTAGTGGTTCTCAACATATTGACCATTTCATAAACAAATACATTGTTGAACTATAAGTCTTGCATTTTTAACTGTTGAACAAAGACAAAACTAAACAAGTGATGGAATGACTAAGAAGTCGGATAAAAATTAAAGAAATCTGAAAACAAAAGACTGAATTTAACATTGTAAAATAAGTGTAACATTAAACAAGATCACAATTTACATGCCATCAAAATGGCAAAAACCAGTGAACAACTAATTTTAAAAATAAACCATTGAAGGTCTG
This sequence comes from Mytilus trossulus, assembly GCF_036588685.1. Classification (NCBI taxonomy): domain Eukaryota; kingdom Metazoa; phylum Mollusca; class Bivalvia; order Mytilida; family Mytilidae; genus Mytilus; species Mytilus trossulus. The sequence goes on from NC_086379.1 coordinate 45,926,089, forward strand.
AGAAAATGAAAACAGGGCCAAGAGAACCACATGCTATTAATCAATCAACAATCAATAACTTGGGCAAAGAATAAACCAGGAAAAAATAGAGAAATGTATTTTCAAAGCAGAAATCTTGATCTCTCTACAGATTGTCACCACCAAAATCTGGTTTATATCAAATCTGTCCCTTGACTTTGCAATAATTAGTTAAGTCATCACAGTAAAATTTGACAGCCAAAAATGTCAATTTATTCAATGCAATTGCATCTGTAAAATGATTGATATTTACATTGCATGGTTAAAGACATTTTAGGCATCAATCAAACCAAAATGCAATTGACATCATATCCCTGATTTAATAATAAAGGAGTTATGGAGCTACTAATTTTGTAAGCCGTTTTGTAGCATTATGTCAATTTCTCTCAATATTTGTTTCTCATCTTTTATTGTCAAAGAATTTGTCAATTTCTTGTGAAAATCATCTTAATGAATACAGATCAAATGTCAAGGAAGATGGATGGAAGTACATGTAGGGATAAGATTACATAAAACATTCTCCTGATACAGATTTATATGAAAACATTTTAAAGATCTTGATGATATGGGAAAAAAATGATCAATTAAAATGTCCATTCAGTACCAAGGTTGATACAATGCTATACATCTTGAATGGAATTATTTCTAAATATGGATTTCTGCTCTATTCTTCATGTCATTCTGACTTAAAAAGTCTGGCCACAAGAGTCTATTATGTTTCATTAGATAACTATCATAATTAAATCTTGTGCTTCAGACAGAAAAGTCTTTACCATCAATGACGTTCAGTATTCTGGGGAACCTGTGGGATATCTCCTTATAAATATTACTTTATTAAGGTGGTAACAACACTTTGACTAAAATTAATTTGGCTCGTTTAATTTCCATAAAAATTTGACAAAGTATTTACTTTAACCATTTGACAAAAATATAAAACTTTCAAAAAATTTGAACCAACCATTTTATCAGAAAAATTACACTGGTTATATAGCAGTTTGACAAACACTGATTTTGATCATTGAGAAGCTTAATATTCCCTTAACAACACAACTTATTTCAAACGTTTAGATGATTTTACAGAGTTTTCTCCCTGCAGTGTTAGGTACCACCTTAATAGAGTTATTAAATTTAGGAATTCTTTAAACATTTTTTGCATATATTTATTTTACTAAATAAATGATTGATTGATTGCTGGTGTTTAATGCCACTCTCCAAACCCTTGGCCATATCGCAACAGCCAGTGGTTTATGATAGAAGAAGCTGGTGTTCCCAGAGAGAACCACAACCTTTGGTAGGAAAACTACAACTTTCAAAGTCAATTGAGATCAGACTTGACAACATCTGCTACATTGGGGGTTCACTGTACTTCACACTTGTGAGTCCATTATGACATAAATTATTTTTACGTCTCAGTGTTTTAATACATCTCACTGACCTAATTTGTCAAATCAACTATCCCTTGAGAGCCTCTTATGTAATTATCTTATTTTAAGTTCAATGAGTTAAAACAAAATGCTGAGCCTAGATAAATATGATTACAATTGATGTTAATATTTTCAGATTGATTTTTTGCCACCAAAATAACTTTCTGTATCTAAAATCAGAAGACTTCGTTATTCATATTTATAACTAAGATATTACTGGGAGAAAAATGAATTATTCAAATCATGATATTAGATCTGAGGAACTTTGTTTTAGTTGATGATGGTAGTTTGTAACGACCTTGAATGGCTATACAGCCCTCACATGGTTGGTTATTATTTTTAAGTAGTGATTAAAATTAGTTATGGCAATAAGTTACTGTCAACCTCTTACAGGAACATTCTGTTTAAGGTGGTACCCAACACTTTCACTAAAATTAATTTGGCTCGTTTACATTTCATAAAATTTTGTCAAATTATTTACTTTGACCCTTTAACAAAAATATAAAAATTTATAAAATTTTGATCCAACCGTTTTGTCAGAAAAATTACACTGGTTATATAGCAGTTTGACAAACACCAATTTTGATAATTGAGTAGCTTAATATTTCTTTTACAACACAACGTAATTAAAACGTTTAGCTGACTTTACCGAGTTATCTCCCTGTAGTGTTAGGTACCACCTTAAATTAAAATCAAATCACAACTTTAAAAAAAGTAACACTAAATTGCACATGTATTATAAAGGACCATTATAAGCAAATTCATGAAATACTTGCCACTGGATATCAAGAAACCAACAATCAATCAATGACTAATTGCTAAGATCACTCTGTTGCGGTTACCTTTATACTTGACTTATAACTGAAAATCTTTTTCAATTGTTCACAGCGTTTTTGCAACAGACTTCAATTAGTATTGATATTAACCTAAAATTTGACTAAAGACTCCTAGGACACTTTATTGCTTACTATGCATACTAGTATACATATTTGTTTAGGGGCCAGCTGATTATGCCTCTGGGTGCACGAGTTTCTTACTGCATTGAAGGCCCATTGGTGACCTTCGGCTGTTGTCTGTTCTATGATCGTGCTGTTGTCTATTTTACACATTCCCCATTTCCATTCTCAATTTTATAACTCAGATTCAATTAAGAAAATGTTTCAAACTAATTATCATGGTGGCTCCAAAAGTTCTAAAGTATTAATAGATTGAAGGGACTTGAAGTCAGCAACAATATTTCTCATAAATGTACATTTTTTGTAAAGTTTGGCAGATATGCAACAGTGCTTCTTTTCTTCTTGTTTTTTTTTTATATACATCAACTATCTTTGAGCACTTTTGATATTTAAAAGAATGAAGAAAACAAAATAAATAACCAACCACAAAAAAACTTACGTTAAGAAATATTTAAAAATTTTACAATGTTAAAAGAGAAGTAGGCGAAAAATCACCTTGGCTTTTTCAGGCCAGTTGAGGGAAAAAGTTAAGCTAGGGCCACAAACAAATTTTATCTGTATCAAAAATAAATTTCACAAAAAAGTACTAGTTCTGCAACTACATTGTATTACTAAGGTTTATGCCATTTAAACTTTGTACTTAGAACTGTGTCTTAGCAAAATTCTACAGTATAATTAATAAATAAAAGTAATTAAAGCTTCAACAGTGTCAGTGAGGATGAGTTCCTTGATTTAGTCATCAATACCAAATTTTCAGTTAGAAACAAGGACTTCATTATTACCAGCCAAAAATCTTAATAGTATTTTGTACAAACTTCATTAATTCTGGAGATTAAAAGGCACCAAATTGATGGGTATGATTAGTCTGTGTCAGTTTATATAAATCTTAGCCAATATCATTATCTTCAGAAGACAAACACTCATGTGACCATGAACTCATCCAATCAAAAGCCAATCAGAAAAGACCGTCTGCTCACAAGAAGATTTGGATTTTTTGCATTCTTTTATTATTTGATTATCACAAGTATTCAAGATTTACATTACAGAGGGGGGAAGAGGGGGGGTAGGAGTGGTTCTGATCCTGAAATTACAGGCTTAAAACATGGAATCTTCACTCTAGGTCCTGAATTTTAAGAAATTTAAATTCTGACATCCAGAAAATCGTAAAAAAGAATTCCCAGATCCCGAAAGGATCAAACCTGAAATCTTGAGCTTAAAAACACCCTATCCTGGAGTCCTGATAAAGGTCCTATCCCCTACCCCCTCATTTCAAATCTCTAAATCAAGACTTTAAAAAAATAAAATTTGAGTGATTATAAGTCTCTGATGGCCCTTGAAAAATAACTGTTTAAATTGATTATTTTCCAATTTTCATGTTGTCTAGCTATTATGATCAAATATAATCATTCAATTACATCAGACAATCATGTTCCAAGAACATTTACTTATTGTTTTTTTTCTCATCATAATTTGATAAAGGGGTGTATAAAGAAAATCAATAGACATTATATGTTAGCAAATAAAGATTCAATCAATGACACAAAACAGATTTATCTTCAAATAAACCGAATTGTCCAAAGTAGATTGTCAAAAGTACACTTCGTTATTCTATTAATACCACTCAATAACATTCCCACTTGCCCTAACTGACAATATTATTGAGAAAAAACCATTTCACATTTTGTAGAAATTATTCCATAACAATTACAGGTTGGACAAATGTGTGAAACTTGATAATTGTTCCTATCCAATTGTCAAATTAAATTCCATAAAATGGTATCAAACTGTTAATAATATCCATATAAAAAAGAAGATGTGGTATGATTGCCAATGAGACAACTATCCACAAAAGACCAAAATGACACAAGCATTAACAAACAACCATGACTTTATATATTTTTTGTCAATTTTTTTGGCAGCATATTCGATCATATTAAAAGAAAATTAGCACATGATGACCAAACAACGAAAGGAGAGTAATGCGATTCATTATTTTGTCCAAAAAACAGACTCTTTTTTAAAAACAATATCAAATTATATCATGACGTAGGAAATAGCAGAAATCACGATATATTAATAAATGAGTAAAGAATAACAAAGTTATGACATTTCAATCACTCATACTAGGCACATATTTCAAGAAAATGATATTACGTAATTTTCATTCAATTTCCTTTGAGGAAATATCATAGCAAGCTTTGAAGTTCAATGAAGAGTCTCTGTAATCCATAAGACATCTGCCAGATAAAGACGTACTTATGAATAAGAGGATTTATGAACAAAAGGTCCACAAGACAGTAACCAATTAGTTTAGATTATTAATAAAAGATGTGATTTTGGTAAGGCCTTAGCTCATATCTAACTAGACTGAGTCCTAAATACACGGATTCCCAATTCACAATCATTTTCTATGTTCAGTACCCCATGAAATTTGAGTCAAAACTCTACTTTAGCATTAAAATTAGAAAGATCATATCATAGGGAACATGTGTACTAAGTTTCAAGTTGATTAGACTTCAACTTCATCAAAAACTACCTCGACCAAAAATTTAAAGTGGGACAGATGAATGAACAGAAGATACGAACAAACAGACAAACGAACAAATGCACAGACTGAAACACATAAGCCCTATAAAAGAGGCATAAATATGGCCCAATTATTCAAAGACATGAATTTTAAACTGTGTAAGACTTAAATACACAACTGAATTTCAGAAATGAAGCGTCTAAATTAAATAACTCTTTTTAACATTTATAATATTTTTAAAATTGCAAGTTAAGGCTAAATTAGGGCTCTCATAGTACCCTCTCCTTTCCAACAGATAATATTTTATATTTCTGTACCAAACTACCGGTTACTACCCTAACAAAGAACAATCTCTTTATTTGTACACAGTAACTTGAATACATTTTGCTAACAACACTCTTTTTGTAACAAAATGCTGATACATTTTGCTAATGGTTTAAACCCATTTCCTTTCAGATATTTACACAAAAGCTTTACAATAAGCTATATATTAACAACGATGGTTATTTTTCTACAATACAACATGTAATATGTTTGCATACCGTAAATATATATATATATATTTATCACATCAATGCATAATATAAGTACATTGTTAGATAATTCAAGTAAAATATCATCAGCAGAAAAACTTCTATCAAAAGCTTTTATCAATCAATTCTTTCCAGTTTAGAATCATTTTACTAAAAACTTTTAGAGTGTTAAAAGTGCTACTGAGAAATAAGATGTAAAAAATAAACCATCATGAGAATCTGCGTAAGATACTTTACTTTGCCATATATCAATTCTTAGGCCACTAAAATACTTTTTACAGATTGTAATTCCTTTAACTTAAAGAAAACTTCTACATTAAATGTAACTAACAAAGCAAGCATTTATCAGATGCACCCTTTTATTTCACATTTGTAAATTGATATCTATTTGTGTTTAAAACTGCAGTGGCCTAAGCAAGGATAAGTGTGTTACACAATATAAGCATGATTATACTGATTATATTGATAATACTGATTGTTAATACTGATTAAACTTACCCTTATAAACATGATTACCGGTATACTGATTATATTGATAATACTGATTATACTGAATATATTGTTAATATTGATTAAACTTACCCTTATAAACATGATTATACTGATTAAACTTACCCTTATAAGTGTGATTATTATGATTCTTGGTGTTACTTGGACTATGAGACTGGTGCATTGGTGTACTCCTAGGGGTACGTATAACTAGTAACTCAGGCACACATGGTAATTTCTTACTACATTCACTATTTATTGAGGGAGTTCTACTAATGCTGCCATGCGGCGGTGCTAAATGATTTGGCGATGATATACGAGGCTTGAGCAATGGAGGTGATAGCGTGTCTGTGGCAGTAAAAGCGAGCGTGTTAATAGATTCAGACGAGGGGTTCATGCTGTTAAAGCCTGGCACTGTTAGAAAGTTAGTACAACGTGGTGACGATATAGAGTCTAGGTCACTCATCTCAGGTGATGCGCGGGGAGCTATAGGACTACTGTTGCGACGACTTATATGAGGGTCATTCTGATTGTTAACAAACTGATAAAAATAGTTAAATCTGTGCGAACAACTATTACAAGCATGACTCTGTGCAGATTCACTACCTTTGCTTTGTTTTCGCTTCCCTAATGCTAACTGAGGTTTTATTTTATGTCGTGGATGAGTCTTTCCTCTTGCATCGTAATACATTTTTAAGATTTTTCGTTTCGCTCTTCGTCCTAAATGTGCAACGTATTTTAATATTTCTGCATAACATCCAGCAGGCTCTGAATTACTGGCCAAAGTACTTGACGACTGAAAACGTTTTCGTTCCTGCATCATACGCTCAGTTTCTCTTTTCTTTGTCTCTGAGAACTGAGTAGCTATCACAACTAGGCATAAATTTATCATAAAAAAAGAACCAATCTGAAATGAAAGAAAAGAGTTTATAGTTGGTGTTTTTTACTTCTAAGAGAGCTGTCTATATACTGTCCCAAGACAGGGGCCTGTAATTCAGTGTTTGTTGTTTGTTGATGTGTTACATATTAGTTTTTCCTTGTTTTTTTTGTACATAGATTATGCCATTAGTTTTCACATTTGAATTGTTTTACATTTGTCAATTCAGGGCCTTTTATAGTTGACTATGTGGCATGGGCTTTGGTCATTGTTGAAGGCTGTACAGTGACCTATAGTTGTTAATTTCTGTGTCATTTGGTCTCTTGTGGAGAGTTGTCTCATTGGCAATCATACCACATCTTCATTTTCATATTCCTCTATATTTCACTCTTGAAACATTGGTTAACAGTCAATACAGTAAATACAAACTTTTTTTCCGCAGTTATTAAATGGATTTAATGGAGCCTGTAATTTAACATATAATTCATCAGGAAAAACAGAATGATGAATTGTACATAGATCACTATCATTTTCAATCAGACTTTTTTTTTTTTTTTTTAAATTAATTCCGTTATTGAACTTTTTCAAATTACCATGTTGTCATTGTAACTCATTTGTTTGATGGTTGTTTTTTGTCTATTTATAACTCTACAAGTATAAATCCATTCTAGAGTTTCACCTCATTAGACAAACGTACCGAATTCACTTGATCTCAGTAAAAACTTGGTGTTTTCTGATTTTATTAATAAATTAACACTTTAGTTCAGGTTTCTGCATATAAATATAGTTGATGATGTTAATTTGTTCTGTCGTTTGTTTTTAAATGTTTCAAAAACTTCAAAAAGATTTGAAAGTCCAAACCATATTTGATTTATGAGTTGATATTGAATGTCATTTATCATTTGTATCTTTCTATTTGATCTTTTGCATGTTTTGAAAGACTTTTTTTTTCGGGAAAAATTTCACAATTTACAATCTCCATGTTTTTATTTATCAGTTTTCAATGACTTGAATGTCACGCTTCAATGCATAAAACATGCTTGACATGCAATCAGATATTTATTAACCTGTTTTTCTGACGTTTTTATTTTTAGGCACAAACTCATAAAGAGGGAGCAATTTTTTTTGAAACAGTGCCATTTTCTGTGTCATCATTTCATAAAACAGCTTTTCATGCAGAGTGCTAATATAAGACAACTGGCCAGCAGAGACACAATGACATAGAAATTAAGAGCTTATTAGGTCACTGTACTTCCTTCAACAAAACCTTTACTCAATATTTTAAAATTAATATACTGAGAAAAATTTATTTGTTTTAAAATATATAGATATAGGAAGATGTGGTGTGAGTGCCAATGAGACAACTCTCCATCCAAACAACAATTCAAAAACTAAACCATTATAGGTTAAAGTACGGCCTTCAACACGGAGCCTTGGCTCATATTCATAATGTACTATACATATCATAATTATTGTGTAGTTTTTCTTGTTTGAATTGTTTAACATTTGTCATTTAAGGTCTTTTACAGCTGACTATGTGGTATGGGTTTTGCTCATTGTTGAAGACTGTATGGTGACCTATAGTTGTTAATTTTTGTGTCATTTTGGTCTTTTGTGGAGAGTTGTCTCATTGGCAATCATACCACATCTTCTTATTTTTATATATCTAGACACTTAATTTTTTTAAATATTGTTTTAGATACACAAAACTACACTCATATGTGTGTGTTAGTTTGATTGTTTGTAAATTGTTTGTTTGTTATATTTCATTGCATTTCATGTAGGGCCTCAGGGTAGATAAGTGTTAAAAACTGTGTAACCATCTGTAAATAAAGAATTATCATTAATATCATCAACATTTTCAATAAAATATCTACCACAAATCACCAACATTTTTCTGTGAATGGTAATGCAATTCCTAATTCAAAATGGCTACACCTTATCAATTTTAACAAGACCAGTGAGAACTGGAATAATTTCATAACCAATGGAGAGATAAATGAAACAAAGAAAGTAATACTCCCCAAGTGTTATGTACTTAAAATGATATTCCATTCTGATGAATGTCATTTCTATCATTGAATACATACACCTCCACAAAGTAACTTTTGAAATAATAAGATTTGTAGAAAATGTAGTTATGATAACGCTATTTTGTAGAGAAAGCATTAGAGGCGAGGGAGTTAGGACATTAACTAGTGACTGACAGTATCTTATTACATTTACTTTTGGTACTTTTACAGAACAAAATTAAACCATACATTTTTGTCCTAGAAAATTGGAATTCATAGTTAACATTCAAGGATGTATGACAAAGAAATAATCAGTGGTCTTTTTTTTAAGTATTCCTGATAAAATTAGTAAAAAACCTTTCTCATATTTTTTTTATTTTTCTTTAAATTTAGTTCTTCATTTCATTTTAAGCAGGGCCGGGAAAATCATAAAAAATGTTGGTGACCTCAGGGTCACATGACAGAGTTATGTCTATAAGCTGATAGACAAGACACTGTCAGCCAATCAAAAGACATATGTTTCATTTAAAATTAATTATTATGATATACACTTATTTCCAAAAGGTGTTTTGTCAATTTTTTAAATAGACGCAATTTTTTTTTTAATTTCTATCATGATTTTCCTTTTTCTTTCAGGATAAAAAAGAGAGACAGTTGACAATGCGTTATTTTTTCACTTCAACAGTTGAACAGTGATTATGAATCACTTACCTTTCCCCCCTCCCCCAACTTTTTTTTTATTTTACTAATAGTTGTTTACCCACAAATGTTAAAACAAAGGTTCCTCCCTGTATTGTTAATCACCAGTAAAACCAAATACATCTATAAATTATTAAGTGTAAAACATGTATTGGTAAAAGTTTTGGTGGCTTATCGACTGAGACACAAAGAAAAAGAAAATGTAACTTTGACCCTCTTTTGTAAAGCCTTTTAGTTTAAGTTTTAGAAATGAAAGTATAAGCATGGTTTCTTATTGGATTGAAATTACTTACCACAATTAAAGCTACAAAATAAGACCAGTCCCAAAAAGAATGAGCATCTTGTACATAATACATAATATTCACCCAACTTTCTAAACTAATTACCTGAAAAATAAAACAAAATATTTACCATAATGGGAATAATCTTATTGTATTATTGATATTTACAGCATAATCTATTTTTGTGGTGGGTTTTTTTCCAGCAATTTGTCAAGTCAATTCAAATTTTGTCATAAGCAAATTCCAAATACCAGAATTCAATATTACTATCATTTTAAGCCAATTTGGTTGTACCAAGTAACCTATAAATAGATTCGAAGAGAACCGACTCCTTGTGAGACTACTGTATACATGTAAACTTCTTCAGTTCTGGTTTATAGCCAGCAGTTTTTACATTGTGCACAGCCCTGTTTTTATTTATATCTTTTCCAGAATTTGGTTTTGCTTTAATTAATTACCCTAACCTTTAACTTCTAGTATCAATTCTATGGTTGCTAGAAAGTTTAAATTCTTCATTTCCGTTTCCTTTAGCTCTTGTCTTTTGAATATATGACCTCCAAGCAGATATTTTGAATTTGTGCGACCTTCAAGTGCATTATAGATTAAGGTTTCTGTTTATGCAACTTTGTAGGACATTTTTGTGACAAGTTGATCTGGGTTTCATAACAAAGTTTCAGTTGATACTACTGAACCAATCCTGTTAAAATTAATAGCCAATCAAAATGTAATATATCTGTGATGGGGGATAACAAAAGAGTTTATTATCTAATTAAAGACCATGGTGTTTAACTTTAGTGTCAAAATTCTTAGTTTAAGCTGGTTATGCAATAAAATTTACTGTCGACTTTCTTCAATTTTACTCTCTCATGAATTCAAATTCAAGTTTAAATAAGTGCATTTTTATTTTTAAGGAGGCTCGCGAGTACAAGATTTTCAGAAAAAAATAAACATTAATTTTTTATTACAAATTTTATTTATTACCTTTAGTAGTTGTTACTTTACCATATGGACATAATGGTACTAAAATTATTCCAAAAAATCAATTTGTGTTGGCCCCAGGTGACTTTTAAAATGTAGATATCATTAAAAAGCTCCAAATTATCTCCCTTTGGTGCAAAAATGCCATTTTTTGGCATTAAAATTTAAATATCTTTTTTAATTCTTTGGTGACCTATATTTTGTATTGTTGTTTTCGAACAAGCTGTACATAAACTAAATAATTGTAGAATTTAAGCGATTTCTGTAATGTAGTACTATTTTTATTTCAATATTACTGATGTTTCTCCTATTTGTTCAACAGAAAAAAAGGACATTAACAGAAATGTATGTATGCCTCTTTCAAAGGCAGATTGTGAGCGCAAATTAACAGTGACCCCATTTTTTTCTTCATTTTTCTATTCAGTATAAGGTAAAGTTCAATTATAGAAAAATATAGATATATCTTATATTAAATTAAAATTTTGATTTAAACCAGAGAGTCCCCTAAGTCTGAAAATTGAAAAAAAATATCATATGTATGCCAATGCAGACTTCAAAAATTCTTTACAGTCGAATTGGCCACAAATTTTCTAAAGACTACTGAAACAAATCTCTAGCATATTAAAGTTTACATTGTAAAATTCATGATGCTCAAAATTCTAATACAAGTAGGGAATTCTCTCCAAAGAATGACATTAGTTTATAAGAGTATTTCTAAATCAATCTTTATTTAAGAGTGCTCAAATATGAGACAAGACTTCCTTCTTACATTTTAAATACCAAAGGTCTAGGCACTATAACAGTTAAATTCATTTTCTTAAATCTGTTTTGTGTAAAGTTAAACATGAGAGTGCATCATAAGCCTATTTAGCTGTCTGAATAATTAGCTAATACAAATGTACTTTACAGTCAACATTGTATATATTCAGGTTGCACTCTTATATAAACTATTTTTTTCATTCATTATTTTTTTTTATTTGTTCATTTATTAACGATTGGGAGAAGATCTACTACCAGTGTTAGATATTAATACATTTCCCCATGTGAAAAATGCAGTAAAAAGATAGCAAAAGTCTTGATATTTCTTTAAAGATCAAAATATGATAGTAAAAACTCAAATTTGTTCAAGGGGTAAATGTTTGTTTCATAAACTCAAAACTGAACAAAGAGTTTATAAAAAGAAATTCCATCTTCTGTTTGAGCTTTGTAAAAGAAATTTGATTGGACAATAATTCCAGTAACAGTTTAATTGAAATTTTTGATTGGACAATAATTCAAGTAACAATTTAATTGAGACTTTTGATTGGACAATTAACCCATGGAAGATCAAAAGATGTGCACTCATCTACCATTGGTTAACTCAAACAGTAAACAAACATTTACATAAAACTGTGATAATACTAAAGTGCACCACAATTTTGTTAAGTATTTAAACCATTGCTATTTTCATATCAGCTTTGTGATATGTTGTACAGGTTCTTATAATAAAGTAAACAAATAGTTTAGTAGCAATCAATTATAAGACAACTATCAAGAAGATAGTATTTCTACAACCAATGACAATGAAATAAGTACTGTTAGGTTACAGTCCATGTACTGTGTACTTTTCTCAAAATAAAATAAAATCACAAAAAAAACAAATTCTAACAGCAATATATGTTTATAATACATTGCACATGTCGTTATGCAACATACTGCACATGGTGTAATGCTAGATATCCCATCCTTGTCTGCATGTTTTACAAATACTAGCTAAAGTCTTGATGCACTTCTATACCATGACTCTTTAAAATTTCCATACATCAATCTTATATTATACAGTAACAAATTACTTACTTGAAATATAGCTACCCAAGCTAATCCTATATTGTCAAATGATATAGCACCCTGAAAGGGGTTTTTATCCCCCGCAGTACAATAGGTGTAATACTGATTCCAATTTACACAAGAATTATTTGTGGGCGTATTATTGCTGTACATTTTAGCAGTTCCGTTACACCCTATTCCTTCGTACTGATAAAGCGGGAAACTGTCACATGTCCTCATTCCTGATTCTCCTGGTTTACTGCATATATAGTCGTAATGTACATTAAGGAGTTTCTTTGGAATATAATAAGGACTTAAATTTGCTCTGAAAAGAAAAGAAAAAGTTTTTTTATAAAGATTAGACCATTGGTTTATTCTTTGAATAATTTTATTCTTAAATTTAAGTCAACTTTAACCTATAATGGTTTACTTTTACAAATTGTGACTAGGATGGAGAGTTGTCTCATTGGCACTCATACCACATCTTCTTATATCTATTAATTACTAGTGTATAGGAATCGTTCAACTTCAGCTTTCTTTTTTTTAATTTAACATCTGAGGAACCATTCCTGTGCACGTTAATCAATTATTCTTAGCAGGGAACACAATTTACATTATTGTAGTAAAAAAAATAATTTATAAGATATTTTAGCCACTATACAGGGGGGGGATTCAGGAGGGGGGTGGGGTGGTGGGTTCTGGGGGTTGGAAACCCCTTTTCTTTAGTACCAATACATTTGAATGGGAACCCCCCTTTATCCTAGTTTATTAACCTCTTTTTTTAAAATGGCTGGAATCGCTTCTGCTGTACTTCTCTAGTTTCTTTATTTTTAACCTCCCCAGTAGTCAAGTCTCTTTTCACAATGCATTAAGTTCTTAAAACTGGGTTTGGTCAGTTAAAAAAAATATTACAAAACCTTGAATCTAATTGCATTAATGCAAACAATTTATATACATAAGACTAATCACCTATTATTTAAGATATGCCTGATGAATAACTTTTCAATGAAATAAATTACTAACATAACGGTAACGAATCATTAGAAATCTGTCGTAATTCCAGGTGTGAATTTCTGTGTACCAAATCAAAACATGAAAAATCTTTTAGACATATTGTATAAATGTCTTTCTCCTAGGAATTAAATTTGTTTGTTGTATAATTATTTTATTGCTTGTTCCGTCCTTGACTACTGATTTCGGCCTGGCATTTATTATTTTTTATTTGTAAATTATGTGGGTAATGTTTATTTCAAAGGAAAGAAATATCTCTTAATGGTTTCTCTAACTTCCGTCTAATGTGGACTTTGAACTGTTGAAACACCTTGGTAACTATTAGGAATCCATTCATTGTTTGGTTTAGGAATTGTACCATCATTCTAATGTCTTTGTGATTGGAATGAACTTACAACATATAATTTTTCTGCTTGTTTATATTGTATTGTATTCGTCTGATAGATGAGTTATAAAATTGCAAGTCATTAAGGGCCTCTTTTACACAGCAGATAAAACTACAAGAACTAAAACTTATACAAACCAAACATAAACAATTATAGCCCTGTACAATATGTTTTCTATGTTGTGTTTTGTGCACATTTTTTGTTGTTGTCTTTTTCTATTTAGACATGGTGTTGTCAGTTTATTTTTAACTAATGAATCTGAAAGTCCCTCTGGTATCTACACATTAATTAGCTTTAACCTATCATATATAATCCCCGAAATACACATATAAACAAAAAACCTACATTTGACCAATTCATTGTGTCTTGGAGCCTTGAAAATGGGGTTAGGCCATACAATATACAATTGTTGACTGTCATTTAAAGTTATATTAAGGAACAGACATTTATATTCTTAAAAATAGAGCAGAAAATGAGGTCAAGGCCATATTCCCTACATCTGAATATTGGTCAAACATTAAATCAAACAGAAAATGAGGTCAAGGCCATATTCCCTACATCTGAATATTGGTCAAACATTGCTGACCTATCACAGATTGGCTATATTACAAACATACCTAATCCTGAAAAATGAACTGAAGATGACCCCAAAATTAGGTCAAGGACAGGTGAGAATGTTTGGCTCATGAAACTTACGCATCAGGGATTCAAAGTGATGAAAAATAATCTTTAATAATCAAATTTTAGATTTTTAATCCATAAATTTGCCATTAAAATCTGCCTTTTACTCAACATCATTTTTACAAAAAAATTATCATGTCTATGAGTTATATTTTCATGTTTTTTCCTTATTTAATTAACTTTTATCTCTAAAAAAGCAAATGAAAGGAAACACATTGGATTTCGTTCAGGGACAAACATGTTTCACAGAGCCTAGCTTAGAGCAGTCATATTAGCCAAGCAGTGTTATCACATACTGCTCACATGAATATCATGCAGTCACCATCACATACATCTAGGTGGATTATTTAAGTCTGACAAGCCGAAATAGATTTTTCTGATCATCTAATCTCCTGTCAATTTTGAAATTGTGTCAGCATTTCAATTAGTTTATGTATTGATTGGTGTCCACGGCAACTGTCATCCCAACATGGTGTGGTGTGTATGGCGATAAAGGTCACATCATATGTAGAGTTATAAATAATTTATAGCTCATCCATATGATAGATCTTGTTTTCTTTCATATTTTAAGTCTATCATGAGGTATGGGATTTGCTTATTGTTGAAGGTTAAATGTTAAACATTAACACATAGTTGTTAACTTCTACGTCCTATATTGTCTCTGGAGGAGAGTTGTCTCCCCTTTCTTTCCCTTTTTTTAAATTTTTAAAAAACTTTATTTAGATAAATTAATTAAGTTTGTTTTCCACTAAGACAAGGTTCATATAAAAAATTACAACTGTATAATCTTAAGTACAAATGTTCAATATAAAATTAAGAAGAAGTGGTATGATTGCCAATATTATTATTTATTTTAAAAGAAAATTCCAGACTCTGAAAGTTCATGAACTGATCAAATGTATTTAAATGGAATTTACTGTCATTCATAAGGGGGACTTTGTAAGAAATACCTAATCTATTCTATAATATCAGATAAGTACGGTTTATGTATTCATCTTGAGTTAAGATTCTTAACATGACTTGAAGTGACATCAATTTAATACCGTTGACTTTAGTGTACTTTGCAAAACAAATCATTTGGTTTCAGATTCCAAGAACCAACTACTGGGACAATGAAAAATAAGAGATTTTCTTTTGCTTCTTACATAGGCAGATAAACTTAAAATTTATTTTGCTCACATTTTGTACGGTTGTTTTTGCTCTAATTGAAATTGTGACACAGTGATGACTGCTGTACCCCTATTTTGACAATTTTAGGTATTACGTCGGTATAATTGCTCACACATCATTGTAAATGTAAAGGAATTTGATGTGACTGTCATACAAGTGAGAGGTTTAGCGCTATAAAACCAGGTTCAACTCACCATTATCTAACATTTGAAAAATGCCAGTTCCAAGTCAGGAATATGACAGTAACGTTATCCATTCATTTGATGTGTTTGAGCTTTTAATTTAGCCATTTGAACAAGAACAATCTGTTTTGAATTTCCTCAGAGTTTTTTTTTTTTTTTTATTTTACTTTTTACTAACTTCAAAACTTATCATAAATGTAAATCATACTTACTGTGCATAGGAAATATTTTCACTAACATTGAGGAAACATCTATTACGTAGGACTCCAGCCCACAGTTGTACACCAATAATTCCAAAGATAAAAAAGACAAAAAAACACAACAACAACACATTGCCTAACATTGGTAGTGTATCCAGTAACAACATCACTAAAATTCTCATACCTGAAAAAGACAAAATAATACATCATAGCTACAGTTGTAACTGGAGAGTTTGAATTTCGTTACATAATCATCTTTGTCTCAACCAGGACTCAGACCTGGGACCTCTGTGTACTTAAGGTGGTACCTAACACTACAAGGAGATAACTCTGTAAAATCAGTTCAACGTTTTAATTATGTTGTGTTGTTACAGGAATATTAAGCTTCTCAATGATCAAAATAAGTGTTAGTCAAACTGCTATATAACCAGTGTAACTTTTCTGATAAAACGGTTGGTTCAAAATTTTTTATATTTTTGTCAAAGAGTCAAAGTAAATACTTTGTTAAAATTTCATGAAATTTAAAAGAGGTAAATTAATTTTAGTTAAAATGTTGGGTACCACCTTAAGGCAGAGGGTTAACCGACTGAGCTAAAGAAGTACAGTCTAATAGCTCAACCACTTACAGCTGACTTAGTATCTACCACAATTACTAAGGGAAGCTATCCCACCACACAGTCTTATGATTAAATCTAGTAACCACAGGATCAATTGGAGATATTTGGAATTATTGCATAGCTTTTATATGTCTGTAGCTTAAATTCTTACAACACAACCAGTAATTCATGTGGAGTAGGATCTGTTTTACTCTCATGGGGCACCTGAGATCACCCCCCATTTTATGGTGGGGTTTGTGTTGCTTAGTCTTAAGTTTTCTATGTTGTGTCTTGTATACTATTGTATGTTTTTTTTACAGGCTTTCATTGTCTTCATTATTTGTTTTTCCTAAATTATTTTGTTATAAATTAGGATGTTAGATTTCTCAATTTGCATTTAATATTTGATAATTTCGTATTTTTTTATGTTGGGCCTTTCATAGCCAACTATACCATATGGTTTGTCACACTGTTGAAGACTGAAAGGTTGCCTAAAAATTGGTTAAATCGACTTCATTTGCACTTAGATGGTGAGTTGGCTCATTGGCAATCACACCACATCTCCTTATTTTCATATTGTTAGTACTATTACAATCCTAGGTATGCCCATGCCAAGTGCATGTAGCACACATCCTTACCCACATGGCTCTATGTAGTGTCAATGTTTGACATTGGCAAAATAACTTATTTTCAACCAATAGAAAACATATCCACTGCACTTAATGAAGTTAAATGTCAATGTCTTTGCTATTCTAAAGAATTTGGTTAAATTACATAACGTTACCAATTTTTTTTCTCAATGTCTGGGCAGACATTGATTCTATAGTGAATTCTAACTTGTACCAATCAATCTTTACATACTAAGATAACAAAAAACATTACATACAAAGTCACATAAAACCTTAAAGCTTACTCTATCCTCCTTGTTATAAATATCAACCTTTTACAAGTCTAGTATTTATCTCCGTAAGCGATCTCTTAACTTGGCTTAATACAAACGATTGATTAGATTCGGATAAAACTTGATTGATACTTTTTCAATAAGGACTGATGAATATTGACATTTCCCTGGAATGGTTAGAGACTAGAACAAAATAATCTCTAAGCTCAGAAAATGTCAAATACACTGTCTTGTTTGTAAAGCATGCTTATTTTGTTAGTAAAAGTGCAAAACAAAATCTTTGCATTAAACTTGAGTTTAAAAAATCTGTGCAACAAATGTTATCAAAAATTACATAATTTCTATTGAATATTTATTATATCTGCATGTAAACTGATTGTTATCTTTTTAATGAATGGACTTTCTAATGCATTTATGAACTGAACACAATGTTCAACATGCAGCCATACTAAAATGACTGTTTGTTATTGCTTTAGGATATTAATCTGCAATATTGATGTATTCTCTGAATGAGAAATTAATAAAGACTGCTTCATAATTCATTCATGTTTTTTCTTAAAAATTGTAGTTTAAACCAAGTCACTTACAACTTATTCAAAACATACTCAGGGAATTGTAGTTTATGAGAGCAATAATAAAATTACCAACCAATCCTCCCCCTTTCTAATAAAAGAAAAATAAAACCTCCCCAATAGAGTATTTCGCTATATAACTATAAAGGAATTAAGTGTCCCCATTGTCAATGATGAATTTATAAAAAATTTGATAGTGAACTATAAGTCTTAGAGTTAAGAAAGCCAATCAAACTACCTGACAAGCAACAAGAATGTGTCCAAAATAAACAGATGCCCCACTTGCATTATCATTTTCCATGTTCAATGGACCGTGAAATTGGGTAAAAAGTCTAATTAGGTATTAAAAGCAGCAAGATCATACAATAGGGAACATGTGTACTAAGTTTCAAGTTGATTGGACACAACTTCATCAAAAACTATCATGACCAAAAAATTTAACCTGAAACTACAACTTTCATTTTCTATGTTCATTGGACTGTCGAATTGGGGACAAAAGTCAAATTTGGCTTCAAAATTAGAAAGATCGTATCATAAGGAACATGTGTACTAAGTTTCAAGTTGATTGGAGTTCAGCTTCATCAAAACCTACCTTGAATAAAAACTTTAACCTGAAGCGGGACCAACAGACGGCCAGACGGCCAGACGGACGGATGACAGACACACAGACCAAAAAACATAAATATATTACAAACACTCCTCACAATTTCTTATAATTGAAAAATAAATCATCCCCAACAGAGCATTGCTCTTTGTAACTATAAAGGAATAAAGTGTCCCCAATGTCGATGATGACATATTTTCAGAAATTGACAGATATAACACTGAATTTATAGAAAATTTGCCAGTGAAATTTATTTTCGAGTGCCATTAACTACCTGACGAGCAATAATAAATATACTACAAACACTCCTCCAACATTCTAGTAAATGAAAAATAAATCCTCCCCAATGGATCATTTAGTTTTATAACTATAAAGGAATTAAGTGTCCCAAATGTTGATGATGACGTTTTCAGGAATTCAGATACGACACTAAATTTATAGAAAATTTGTTAGTGAACATAATCATAGTGCGTCTAACTATTAACAGTCATCAATAAGCTTTCTTAAACTAGATTTATGTCTTTGGATTTTCTAGTGGGCGTTTTTCAACCCACAACCAACCTTTTCTCACAAACAAAATATGACAAAACAAGCATTTTATATCTTATAAAATTAAAAAAAAACACCTGAGAAATTTGGTATTTCCTTGCCATGATTGATTTATAAATAATAGATGCTTGTTTTGAGCAGCATTTTTTTTTATGTTTCTTAGTCTGTACTGGGCTGTGATAAAATATATCAGTGACAGTGGAATTTAAAACCCTAATATTTCCCGTAAATGGGTGTCTATAAAATGGATAAATCAGAAGGTGTAATGCTTCTAACCTTTATTTTTGCCAGCAGTGCATAGTTGTATAGTAATTAATCTCATACCAAAAACAAAATACCATATTATTTATGAGAAGTATCAGACATACAAAAAATATCTTTATCATCCGATTCAAAAGAAACCAATTTACTATTTTTCAAAGAATTGTGACACACTCAACAATACCATATTATTGTTTAAATACATACTGTGGATTTATTTATTTTCATTAATATCAATTTTTGTGGATTGCTGAAAACTTGCATATTTGTGGATATTTGATTTCGTGGTTTTATAAATCACTGTATACAAAGACTATTCAAAATATGCTATTCGTTGGACATTTGAATTCGTGGTTCACCAGTACCCACGAAACCCACGAAAATTGGTATCCAACAAATATTTATGAATCCACAGTACTGTACAAATGTTAAAATTATTTCAAAATCTATCCACATACAATGTATTTAAGAAATGTTTTTGTCCAAAAAGAAATGAACATACTGTTTGTTTCAACTCTAAACCTATAGTAGTATTGTCTACTCAAAAGCAGTTTTGTACACTTATTTCCTCCACTTTAACATTGATTGATTGTTGGTTTCTTAACATCCAGTGGCAAACATTTCATGCATGTTCAGAACGATCTACTTGACTTACATGGTTGTGAATCTAGCAGGAGGTTTATAATGTCATTGTGTCAGAATAACAGCAATCAGTATTTGAAAATAGTTCTGATGTAATAAAATTAGTCCCAAACAAAATTTTATGTGTCCATAGCAGACTTGGGGTCAATTACATTGGAATGTAATTAATTAAATTACACATTACATTGCAAAAATGGTCAATTACACTAATTACACATTACACAGATTTTGAAATGTAATTAATTAAATTACAATTACTTTACTAAAGTAATTAATTAAATTACACATTACATTTCATCATATTCTTCAACAATATATTACATGCATGTGTAAAATATTCATGTAACCATAGTTTAATCGTTACATTTGATAATCATTAGTTATTTTAATGTTTTGTCATTTAGTATGAATCTCTCTGGTCTGAACACTTTGACAGCGATTTTAAAAAGTCTTTTGACAAGAACATATGTGGCAGATATTGCTTGATCATCATATTGATGGGGGGAATTTGTTCCCATTAACTTGTCAATACATCAAGGGGTATTTTGACATCTCAAGTGAAGTCGTTTGAGTAAACATAATTCAATTAAGAAATTATGAATAAATTAAAAAAAATAATTTTACTTAAAAATATTAAAAAGTGTGCTTGTCACAACATTGAAATTAATTTTTATTACAAACAATGTATAAAATGTCTAAATATTATGGACTCCATAGTACACTGATGCCCCACTGAAACTATCATTTTCTATGGTCAGTGGACTGTGAAATTGGGGTCAAAACTCTAATTTGGCATTAAAATTAGAAAGATTATATCTTAGGGAATAAGTGTACTATGTTTCAAGTGGATTGGAATTCAACTTAAAAACTACCAGTACCATAACCAAAAACTTTAACCTGAAGCAGGACAGGCAAATGGACGGATCAGACAGCCGAACAAACAGACTCACAGACTGAAAAATACATTACCCCTAGGTACTTATCCGCTCAGTCTGATTAAAATCAACCCCTACTATCCCCTTCTGTTTACCTATAAACACAAGTGGATAGTAGGCGCTGGTTTTATTCAGACTGATATTCACTACAAGACCAAGGAAATCTAGATAACAGACTAGATCCAAAGCTAAGAGAACATCAAGTTACATAATTTAATCACTGAAACTATCTACACATTCTGCCATGTTAAACTTACTTGGAATTCTATTTATAGCCCTTAGAGGCCGTAACACTCTGATAGTTCTTATTGCTGAAAGGCTGAGGTTTTCACTATCAACGCCATACTCAATAGCACTGAAAAGAGAAGACAACTCTGATTAGACAAAATATTACTTATTTACACAAGTACATACAAAATTTTACATAACATGAACTATCTGTACTAAAATCACTAATAAATTATTAAAAGATTAAAAAAAGAGCTGATCTCAAGTAGTTCTATTAAAACAAAGTTTCTACTTCAAAATAGTGCATGCAGTATATATATATAAGCATGCACAATTATAAACACAATTACAAATTGAAATATTCAAAATTGCTTTCCAGAGGCCTACTTGACCTTGGAAAAGTAATTTTCCAAAGGTCAACTACCTCTATAACAAATCTGTTTCAAATGATGAGGTAAGTTTTTGTGATATCAGAAGTTATATAATATTGTTGATTATTATACTTAAGCCATCTTGTTTAATTGGATAGAAAGTTACAGTTCACTTCAAAAATCATTGCTAA